>NC_135535.1:170157812-170802812 GCF_045843805.1 Urocitellus parryii | reverse complement strand
ACACTCAATTACTGCTTTCAGAAACCATTTGGTAATTTGCTTTAATTTGGCATAAGTTTAACTCCCACTTTTTGGCTTTTAGGCACTGTGTACACAGGGTAAGTTGTGGTGGAGGTAGGGAGGGGGTACGGGAACATCCACCCCAAATTCATATGTTAAAATCCTAATTCCCAAGGTGATAGTATTAGGATTTGGGGCCTTTTGAGAGGTGAATGAGACTTTGCCCCTATAAAAGAAGCCTCTGTGGGTTTCTTTGTTTCTTCTGCCCTGTGAGATATAATGTGAAGGGACCATCTTCGAGGAATGGGTTCTTACCAGACCTTCTATTTGCCGGGATTTTGATGTTGGACTTATCAGTTCAATAAGTTTCTGTTGCTTATGAGCCACCCAGTTTATGGTATTTCATTATAGCAGCTCAAATGGAGTAAGGTGCTAGAGAATCTTGAAAAAATATGCTGGTGTGTGCCTTTCTGAATCACTCTGAGGTCACCAGGATACTAAATGCAGAGCTCAGACCACTTATGGATCATGCAGCTTTAGTTGCAGACAGTATCAATAAGACTCTGTTCTCCCACTCAGGCTGCAAAAACCATTTAATATTTTAAGCAGAGAAAGAACATCAGGTGTCACTAAAGGAAACTAAGAGTTCCCCTTTTCTTTTTCTTTTTAATTTAGAAGATGAAATGCACATGTATCTTATAAATTTTAATTGTCAAAATTTCCTTGTTATAGTTTTATTAATCAAAAGTCAATTAAAATATAGAAATTCTATTGTATCTTTTCAGACCAGACATTTTGAGTTGAGCCCTGGAAGAGATTAAATGAAGTCTCCCTCTTCTCCTTTTATGAAGAAATTGCTTAGAGAAAGCAGGAGAAGAAAGTGTTAAGATATCCCAGAGGAGATCATGGCTGGCAGGAATTATTTTCAATATTTCACCTTGATGACTCCTGAGTATCAAAATCCTTTAATATATCATTGGCACAGTATGAGGCAATTAAGAATAGAAAGCAAGCTTTCAATCATGGCCTGTGGAATTCCAGGTTGTGCTTGCAGAATTGGGTAGCTAAATGCCAGTAATTACATTATGATAAGCTTCCAGATTCAGATTCCCCAGCAAGAACAATCAAACTGATAAGTGTCTGGGACAAAGTCAAAGCAAAGTCAACCCAAATGGACACTTGTAAAGGACAAGTTTTGACTTCTTCAATTAAAAAAAAATTTTTTTGTTCCTCCATAAGATCTAGTTTGCCTTATATCATAAGAAAGCAATTGAGTAACTGCATAGAATTTAGAGAGCAGTCTTTACAGTCAGAACAGGTTTTGGCTCGTAGCTCCACAGTTAGTACACTAGTGGTACAGACAAGTTCCTTGAGTCCCGGTTTCCTCATTCACACCTTATCTGTTAATGTATGTGGAATTGATGAAATACAGTAGTCTCCCCCACCTTTGGTTTTACTTTCTGCCATTTCAGTTATCCACAATCAATCATGGTCTGAAAATATTAAGTGGAAAACTCTAGAAGTAAATAATTCATCAGTTTTAAATTGAATGCTGTTCTGAGTAGCATGATGATATTCTGCCAGGGCTTGCCCAGGACATGAATTATTCCTTTGTCCAGCAGATCCACGCTGTATACATTAGCTGCTGGTTAGTCACTTCTTAGACATGTGAGTTATCAGATCAGCTGTTAAGATATTGCAGTTCTTGTGTTCAAGTAACCTTCATTTTATTTATTAATGGCCCCAAAGTACAAAAAAGTTGATGGTGACAATTTTATGATACTATATTCTTATAGCTGTTGTATTTTATTATCAGTTGTTGCTTATCTCTGTGTTTAATTTTCAAATTAAAAGCAAAGCCAGCCCAAATGAACATATCATGGGTATGTATATATAGGAAAAATGCAGTATTGTATGAAGTTTTAGGCATCCCCTGTGGGTCTTGGAACATAACAGGGAACTCCAGTACCATCTAACATTCCAAGCACTATCCTGCACATTAATGTTAATAAATTACTAATAAGTAAGTGAACAGGTGAGTGGATAGCTTAATACATTTTAAAACCATATGCACTCTAGCATTTAAAGGAGATGAGATCAAACACTACATTTTGTTTTGAATCCAAGTAGCAGAATTGACTGCCATCTTCATCTGAGGGACTTATTTTGAAAGTTGGTTGGGTGTTTCCAAAACCACACTATTGAAGGATCAGGAAAATGAGAACCTAAATCAGAGTCTAACTGCTCCCTACTAAATCCAGGTTATGTATCTCTCAGATCCACCTGTGCCTACCTGCCTCTTGGGCCTAGTCTGATGTCCTGGAAAGCCTTGGATACGCTTTTAGCTTCTTGTTTCCTGATACCCCAGGTTATCTCAGCTGTCCCTAGAGGCTACATTTCTCCATTGCTGTGAAAGCTCCAATGCCAGGTCCAATTTGACCAGTTGAGGAGATTTTACCTCTCCCAGAGGCTGCTCAGTGGCATCTGAGTGACACAACCTGGAAACAAGGGGGAGTTAGATCCCTGAGGGCAGCTTTAACCAAAAAGACCATTGCAGGGGAATAATAAGGAGTCATCAGATAAATTATTCACCTTTCTTTCCCCTGAAGGACTTTTGGAGACATAGTTAGCCAAATGACCAATAATCAGCTGGGTTTTCTGAGAAAGTGGTTTCCAGCTCTGTGATAAACTATTGTATTGTTTCATGTGTTCACTTCATTTTCCATCCATGGTCTCCACTCTCACTTCCCTGAGATTGCTAGTTTCAGTAAAGATTTGGCATGTAAACTTTGCTTCAATTTTAATTTTCTGGAACCGAGACAATCAGTAGGGGGTGACCCTAGAAAGTAGACCTCCCAAATGGGACTTTGGGATTGGATTTCCCAGTTATCTGAAGTCACTCTAGATAATAATACCTCGAATGTGGTGGTGCTGCAGTGTTGGTGTGAGGAGCAGTGCTGGGAACAGAAGTGGCTAATAAGCCTGATTAGTATGAGGCAATGGTAATTACAAGTATTTTGTTCAGGGCAGCATGAGAGGCCTTGCAAAAAGAAAATTTTAATAAAGAAAGAAAATGAAAATTTAATTTAACAGGACAGTTAACACACCCAAAGGCATACTCCATGGCAGGTAACCCTCCATGGTAAAGAGGTTTGTATCCAGCAGCTGTAGCAGAGACCGTGTCTGGACATCTGGTTATAAGGAGTTTTGAGGAAGGCTAACTATGCATCCTTGACAAAGTCACTGTTTTAATAGGGTAAGACAGGATGTCTGGAAACTAGGCTTATTTGTTTGGATGAACTTAATACCTTATGCCAAGGACATTCCAGAACCATTTTAGCTAGCATAAGCAGCCTCCTCTGCTTTGCCAGAGGGAAACAATCTCCCCTTGCCTAAAGATCTGCTTCATGCCTTACCTGAGGCAGGTCTCTTGTATAACGATGCTTGGTCTGTTGGAGGTCTGACCTCACTTTTACATATTGTCTTCAGGCTGACAGCAAGAGTCATGTCTTGGCATGATTTAAAAAAGAGAACAAAGGAATTATAGGACTCTGCTAATAATACCAGAATGAACCACAAAAATAAATACATATGGAAATAGATCCTACATGTAATAGACGAGGGGGTATGAACTGTGCTGAAAGGAGAGAGTATATTGGTGGGAAGTCCTCATCCAGTTCTGCCAAGGACACCTAGGGCTGACTCACTAGTTTACTAGGATGTTTTTTTGAAGTTTGAATATAATATGACCTATAAAGGATAAGGCAGAAATGCAAGAACTTCCTTGATTTACTACTAAAGGAATCGAATCAGAAGTTTCAGGGAGGTAAGAATGTTATATTAGATTTACTAAAGAAGACCTAAGAATCTACCATCTATGTTCCAAGGGAGACACTTGGAAATAGCACAAGGAATGTCCTAGCAAGGAAGTAGCTGGTATCTCTGAGAAGCCTAGTAATGGTTGATGACCAGTAGAGACAGTAGGGATTTCTGTCATGCAACTGGAATACTCACTTGCTAAAGGAATGTTTATATAGAGGGAAATTACAAATTGTGGAGTTGGATTGATAAACGATAGAGTTAGGGCAGTACATGTTTTAGTGTGTTGGTCATCACCATTCTGTAATTATACGGAAATACCTGAGATAACCAGGTATTTTATAAAGATAAAAAGGTTTAGTGTAGGTTCCAAGTTTTGGAGGTTCCAGATGATGATCAGTTGACACTGTGACTTTGGGACTGAGGCCAGGCAGCACATAATGGTGGGAGTGCATGGTGGAACAAAGTTGATCATTGGGAGAGCCCAGGAGCAAAAAGAGAGAAAGAAGTGGCAAGGTCCCTCAATCCCTTTTGAGGTCATGCCCACAGTGACCACAGCATCACTAGGCCCATCCTCAAATGTTCCATTACCTCCCAGTAGCACCACCCTGGGGACAAAGCCTTTAACACATGGGCTTTTGGGGGACATTCAAGATCTAGCACTTGGGTACAGAGGGAAAGGTATTAAGGCGAGTGTTTCAGCTTAACTTATAGTAGTTTATTTTTTAGACTTAATGACATGTTCACAAGCTCATGCTCACAGATTCGTAAGTCCAAGTTCATGCCATCTCTTTCATCTTACTTATAGGTCTATGATCTCTTATATTTTAAAAAAGAGCCATAAGGTAATTTAATGCTAGTTAATAAGGCAGGATAAACATTTTACATGACAACGAAGAAATTCAGTGTGAGAAATGAGTGAATCAGAGCCAATAAGGTGACAAGCCTGGCCCAAGTGGGCCTTCTTAATCTGAGCCTTGAATCTTCATTGAAGCACAATAATGCTCTCAGCCTGTGTTCTGTGCACCAACCACAGCATCCTATAAAGCAAGAGCTGGCAAAATTTTCTCTATAAAAGGTCAAAGGACCAATATTTTTGGCTTTTCAGACCATGTGATCTATTGTACTACTCAACTCTGCCACTTTAATATGGAAGCAGCTGTAGGTCATATATAAAGAAACAGGCATAGCTGTGTTCAAGACTTGAACATATATGCTGGGCTGTACAATATGAAAATGTGGGCCCCTTGTTGAATAAGTTTTTGAAATTGAAGAATTTCAAAATGGCAATAGGGACACATTCAATGAAATTTGGGCCCTTCTAAGGATGGGGTGTTCTGTGATGGCACAAGTTAGCATGTCTATGAGGTCAATCCTGACTGTGTTGCAATAAAACTTTATTTTCTCAAATGGGTGAAGGTATGGATCTGGACCAGAGGCCTATTTGCTGATCAAATGACAGGATGTATTCTTTCTTTCTTTTTTCTTTTTTTTTTTTTTTGGCACCAGGAATTGAACTCAGGGATGCTTAACTACGGAGCCATATCCCTAACCCTTTTTATATTTTATTTTGAAACAGGATCTTGGTAAGTTGCCTAAGGCCTCACCAAATTGCTGAGGTTGGCTTTGAACTCAGGAGACAGAATGTATTCTCACTGATCAGGAGGATCTTAAGCAGGTACATGCTCTGGATTCTACTGCTTAGCCATCTCTCAAATTTCTCCCCTTTATAGACCCTGGAGGAAAGTCTGTGTACTCATCCTTGACCTAGAATTGTCCCCAAGGAAGGGCAGCCCTGGCTCTGGAGGTTGACAGTAAGGTAGCAATGGATTCTTCCCTAAGCATATCTCATGCTGCTCCTGCCTGGTTACCTCTGGGAAGACAAAAGAGACCTTTTTTCATTCTGTTCTTTTTTTGCCCTGGGTAACTTTGTCTTGACTTCCTCTGGAAGTGTCCTTGACTTCTAAAACATCTTCAAAGATCACTTTTGAAATAAACACACAGGGACCCTTTCAGAAGCCCGGCAGCCTTTGATTAGCTCTTGCTGACTTTCTAAGAACGTGTCTTGTTGCTTCTCTTGAGTTTTCAGGGAAGCCTTTATAGTGTCTGGATTTTTTCTTTTGTATTTATTTTCACTTCTTGAAATCAGAACTCTTGATGAGTCCCTGTCCTGGGCCTGTTTGTTTCCATTTCCACCTGCTTTGGTCTGTTCTGCCAGCTTGATTTAAGATCCTCGGCTCTTCGAGTGCTGATGTTTCTCCAAGTCACTGCAGAATTTCAAAAAACTTTATGGTGACATCATTCAAACTGCTACCTAGGGAAAGGATTTGCTCTGTAGTGGAATGAACACTTTGGCTCTTATTCCCCTTGCCTATCTTAGGATTTTCTTTTACACTGGAGGTAAGCAATGTACTTGTGTATGTGATGCATTCCATATGATATCAGAAAACTGACCAGAAACATGTATTTATGGGAAGTGCAACGTGCTAGAGTTCATACCAGGCCTGGCTTGATCTATATCTATGTGGGAGAACAACCTCTGAGATTATCTTCTTCCAGTCTGATTCTTTTACAAAGTACATTTTTGGGTAAATGTGAGATGCTGTATCTGTCTTATGTGCTTGGTCTGGGCGAGCTGTGAGTTGGCCACAGGCCCATGTGACTGAAAAGAGGCTCCAGCTTTTCTGCATCAGGGTGACTCCTGCACAGTTTAGCCCTTGTCTAGGGCAGTGGTACTGTGCCACTAAGTGAGGAAATAGAGGTAGCTGCTGGGCTTCCCAGGGAGTTGAGATGATTACCTGCTGCATCTCCTGTCTAGTGTCCTTTGATAAATGCAAGTCAGCCTGGTATTAGATTAACACCTGTGTGTCTCCTGAATCTGACTGCCTACCTGAACTCATAGCAACCACTGTGGTGGAAGACTGAACCCGGTCTAACCTTGGATCCAGCACAGCATAAATTTGATGACCTGGGTTCAAATTCTGGTCACTTACTTCTTACTTACCACACTTAGTTCTCTCTCTCAGTGGGCATGTAAATTAACCTGTCTGTGGCCTCGTTTCCTCATTTATAAACTCGGGGTACAGAGAATGGCTTAATACAAGATGGATCATAGAGCAATGACTGGCATGGAATGGGGCAGATAGAGCTACTTAGTGAGTCTTTTTTCTGTGGTTATTGCAGAGAACAGCCTCTTTTATGTTATGAGAGTTTTTTTGTCAAAATGTCTTCATCACCAGCACATGTGACATGCAGATTTGAAAGTTTGGATTCATTTTCTATTCATAGAAAAGGATCTAATAATTGTGTTCTGTTATATATTTTGACACTGATATTTTGCATTAAAAAATTTCAAGAACCCAGTGAAGTGCTTTCCTTTTCCTCAGATGTATAAAGGTATAATAGACAAATAAAAATTTATACATATTTAAGATATACAATGTGATGCTTCACTTTATCTTAGTATCTATTCTTTTTCAATTCCTGAAGCATTTGTCTTCAATTATAACTTCTGATAATGATTTATAATTGAAATATTTAAAAATTCAGAAATTCTTCTTAATATTTATCTTTTCTTATTTTCTTGATTCTCACATAATTTCCTTTTTTATTTTACTCAATTCCAATAATCATCTGGTAATTTGCACCTTCTTTTATTACTTCTAATTCTCACTGGTTTTGCCATGGAAATAGTTTTCCGTTCTCTTTGTTTATGGTGGTAAAACCTCTTTTAGTGAAATAGTTCAGAACTTGAGTGTACCTCAGAAGCTCATGCATGAAGGCTTGGTCTCTAGCCTGTGGCGCTACTGGGAAGTAGTGGAATTTTTAGGAGATGGGGCCTAGAGAAAGGAAGTTATTCATACAGTGGTGTGCCCTTGAAGGAGATTTGGGACTCCAGAGCCTTCTCTCCCTCTCTCTTTGCTTCCTGGCTGCCATGAGGCAAACCATCCTCCTCTGACACACACCCCTGCCATGATGCACTCACTGTGCAGCTACAGGCCCAAAGCAACAGAACCAAGTGACCAAGGGCTGAAACCTCTGACACTGTGAACCCCAATAAACCTTTTCTTATGTAAGTTTTTATTATCTTCGTTTTTTTTTTTTTTGGTTATAATAATGCAAAGCTGACTGACACACTCAATAATGCTTTACTATATTTGATGACTTTTAAGAAAAATCTTGATTTTTCTTAAAAGTAAGAAATCCATTTCAGATATTAGGTTTACCTTAGAACTTTTCTTGCCTCTTTGAATCATAATCATTTCTAAATAAAATTTGCTGATTGTGGTAGTTGTTTTTGTTTCTCTTTACTTTTGTGTTTCCTGGTGATTATTTTGCACATTATCAGAGAAGGGATAATAGAGATTGAGGTAAGTACCATTCCCTCCATCTAACCAATGCCAGAGGGGGCTTTCCAAGTTTGGAGTGCTTCTCTTGGATTTGGGGCCAAGAAATACACCATGTAGAAGTTGTCCTACGATTCGTCCCAATTTTTCAACCCTCTCATTAGAAGCAGATTTCCCTCTGTAGAGTTGATCATCGAGAGCATTCTCTTGTGTTCAACCCCAGCCATACAGGATCTGGCAGAGGGGGAGCCAGAGGCTGAGTATTCGGCAGGATTGGGGGGGTGTCTCATTCATGGTTGGGACTGTAACCTGGCTTTCAGGATGCATGCATGTGTGATGCAAGTGGTCACAGACTTGTTTTGCTTGTTATTGAGGCAGTAACACTACATCGCAGCTGCCTGGGTCAGACTGGGAATTCAGAGGAATAAAGCCAATATCTGAACCAACACTCATAAGAGCACAGAGAAATAGCTCTGAATTCCAGGGGGAGATTGCAGGGCCTTGACAAGGCACATTTGCAAGTCAATCTGTGAGCCAGGTTAGAAATGTTATTACATTTGTATCCCCTAGACAATCTGGATACAGAGGAGGTAAATTTCTTAGGGCTGCTGTTTGGTGACTCTTGGTGTTCATGAAGTGGGTGGTTTCTTGCTCTGGGAGGATTTTAAAAATTTGGGTACAGTCTGGGCTGAGAATGGTGAGACAAGACTCACTCAGGATTACACACGGATTTTAAATAGATTTCATTTGCTTGCCTTTTGTAGGATCCCATCATCAGGGAACAGCCCAGAAAGGATCATGCTCTGCATATTTGTCTTTCTCTCCGGGGCACGTGAGGTTGGCAGCCAGTTAAGTCTCTGGGAGGAAACATGTTCACTTCAGGGATGAAAGCAGCAGGCTTTCTAACCCTGACTTTTGGCAGGGGCATTATCCTCAATGTCCTCTGTTGTTGTACCCCTGGCAAGTTTTAAGAAAAAGCAGTATCCGAGATCCAAAATGCTGAAGGGTTGCATTGTGCAGGTGCTTGTTCAAGCAAGTAGCCTGATGCAGGCTTTTAGGATAATGGGAGTGGAGAGGCAAAGAAATGGCAAGGCAGCGCACTAGGGCGTATGGGTGGCAGAGGGAATGGCTTGAGGACCTTTGTGCATTAATGTAATTAGTGCTTTTCTTTGGCAAGTAGGGCTCAGGGGATTCCAGGTTGTCTTAGAAGAATCCTCAGTCTCTTTAGAGCACATCTGGAAGAGGAAGGTGGCCCTGTGGCTTGTCATGTTAGGACAAGATGGGAGACATTCTCCTGGAGACCAGTAGGCAATAGAAAGGGAAGAACAGCAATGAGGTTGGAGATTAGCCTTTCAAAGTCCTCAGGAGACATTCACATGGACTCTTTTTTTTTAAATTGACCAAAGAGACACTTCTCAAAAGAAGAAATATGAATGCTCAACAAATATATGAAAAAATGTTCAACATCTCTATCAATTAGATAAATGCAGATTAAAACTACCCTGTCTTCAAATTCCATGCATGCTGTCACATGGATGAAAAAATTCTTTTTTTAAGGCTGAGTAAAATTTCATTGTATATATCTGCACATGTAAAAAAATTTACTTATCCTCTGATGGGCATTTAGGTCACTTCTACATTTTGTCGGTTGTGAATAATGCTTTTTTAAACATGAGTGTATCAATATATGTTTGGGTTCCTCCTTTCAAAGTTTTTGGGTATATACACAAAAGTGAAATTGCTGGACTATATTGTAATTCTGCTTTTGATATTTTGAGGAATCACCGTATAACCATAATGGCTATACCATTTTACATTCTCACCAAAATGCACAAGGATTCCATTTTCTCCGTATTGTTTCTAACCTGAAATAGGATGATTTTGATGATTGTTAATAACAGCTGAGATATATTGAACACTTCATTTTCAGGAAAGTAAAGGCAGTAAGCAAATGCATTATATTTACCCCAACAAATCCTATTGTGTGAAAACCTGGAGTGAGTGGATTGTTCCCCCAGAGAACCTCACCAGCATGCTAAGACAACTGCTAAGTAAAAAGGGGAAAGACCATGGACTTATAGTGGGATGATGTGGGCACTGGCCTTGTGTGGTGATGTGCACAGTATTAACACATGTAGTCACTTTTCTCTCTGAACTTGCTATGGTTTTGATATGGTTTGTTACCTAAAAGTTCATGTGCTAAAAGCTTGGCCCCCAAATGTGTTAGTCAGCTTTTCATCGCAATGACAAAATACTTGAGAAAATCAACTTAAGGTAGGAAAAATTTAGTTTGGCTCATGGTTTCAGAAGTTTCAGTCCATGGTCATTTGTCCCCATTACTATGTGCCTGTGGTACGGTTGAACATCATGGCAGGGTACATGTTGTGGAGTAAACTGCTTACCATGTGTCAACCAGGAACAACCAGGAAGAGAGTGTGGAAGGGGCACAGGGACAAGTTACACCCTTCTAGCACATACCCCCAGGAACCCACCTCCTCCCACTAGCTCCCACCTCCAGTCTCTATCATTTCCCACAGTACCACCAGTTGGGGACCAAGCCTTTAACATATGAGCTTCTGAGGGTTATTCCAGATCCCAACTGTAATACCAGTGTAAGGGTACAGAGAGGTAGGGCCTAGTGAGAGGTGATTGAGTCATGGGGCAAAGCTTCATGAATAGATGAATGTTTTTCTGGAAAGCCTGGATTAAGTCTCATATGACTGGATTATTGACTCTGAGGGGGTGTTTTAAAGTCGGTCAACCTCTCCTTGGTCTCTCTGACGCAGCTTCTCTTCCCATGCACACCTTCCCTTTCACTCTTTCACTTTGAGACCCAGCATGATGCCCAACCAGAAGGTGAACAAGTGTTGGCACCATTGCTCATGGATCTCCATGAGATGAATAAACCTCCTTCCTACATATTTTATTTTCATAGCAACACAAAACTGTCTAAAGCAAGGCCTCTGTCTCCTTGGTAGTAAGTGATGGGGCTTGGATTAGAAGGCATCTCTGACCCTTTCCTAATTGGAGAGTCTATGAGAGGTGAGAGCTGTAAGCTCTTAAGATCTATTAGGTCTGGAGGCTAGCTGTTAGACTGGAGATGCTCAGGGCACAATAATAGATGGGTGGTGCATCCTCTTTGTAAAGAGGGCCACTGTCTGTTCAATATGGCTGTTGCCTTTTGGAAGTATTAGCCCAAAGCAGTCAGATCTCTGATGTTTCAACAAAAGCCAAATAACCATATTTTTTATTTAAATGCTTTTAGTAGTACATTATAGTTATACATAATAGTTGGGTTCATTTTGACATAATCATACATGCATGGGATTTAATTTTCTCCATTTTAGTGCCCGGGGCCCTTTCCTCTTTCCTTTAAACAATGATTGTTAGGCCAAATCTTGTCTGAGAATATTTTGTTTGACTCTCACTATGCATTTTAGCTTTGAATCAATTACCCAAACCTGACAATCACCATTTTCATCTCATGATATTAACCAGTAAACCACAAGTGCTGCTCTGGGGACCTAGGAAGGCTCCGAAGAGGATTCATTAATCACCAATCTCATTTTCAGACAAGTCAGTTATTTTTGTAGGATGGTGGCACAAAATTCAGTGGATTCTGAAGGAAGAACTCCAAGTAGCCTCCATTTGTAGCCCTTGATGTATTTCTCTGTCAGAAGAAGCCAGATCCTGCTAAATGGTTTCTTGGCATACTTTGGTTCCCTTATAAGTATTCCAATTTGAGCAAAATATTATTGGGTGTTTATATATATGCCAATATACCCCAGTGTTTTGACAACAAACATAATAAAGCTGAGATGCTGCATCAAATTGTCATTTTAAAGGCAATTCCTATTGCATCCTTGAACATAGATCCCAAGGCAGATAAATTCATTAGCATATCTGATAGAAATCAAATATCTTATCCAAAATGCTTGGGACCAGAAGTTTGAATTTTGATTTTTTCATATTTTGGCATATTTACATATACATAATGAGGTATATTATGAATGGGACCCAAATCTCAACAAAAATTTCATTTATGTTTCATGTACATCTTGCACAAGTAGCCTGAAGGTAATTTGAAACTATATTTTTAGTGCAACTGTGTTTTAACTGTGACACATCGCATGAGGTCAGGTGTGGAATTCTTTACTTATGGCATCATGTCAATGCTCAAAAAATTTTCATATTTTAGAGCATTTAACACTTGCTATTTTGGGGTTAGAAATATTTAACCTGTGCATACATTTTTGTGTGTGTACTTTTAATTATCCTGCCTCTTTTTCTTTTAAGTGTGTTCCATTAACAGCAGATAAAGATGAACTTTCAAAAATACCAATTAATGAGTGAATGGGAGAAGAAAAGACAGTCATATCATTCTTTGCAAAGTTTAAACTCATTGTTGCCACTTTAAAAAAAATCCATTTGTCCCTTCCTCTGCTCTACTTTAATTCCCTTGAATAACCTGTGTGTTCTTTGTATTCTTTTCCCCCTTTGGATCTATGTCCTTCAAAGACTTTATCTGGTGACCTTCCCTCCTCTGGCTCAACAGGTTTTTGCTTTCCTCCTTTTCTTTCAGGGCTCTTCTTCATGCCCATATTTCATTTTGAGATTTTCTAAGATTTTAACTTTAGAGAGTAACTTGTTAACTTTTTTTTTGTTATTTTGTAAATTTTGAGTGAATGGCTATTTATACTTAATCACAGGCTTTACTTTTCATTTATTTCTTCTATCTCACATCACTTTCTTACTTGTAGTCATTTTTCTACTATATACTCAATTCCCCAGAGATGTTGCATGAGGAGATACCTTCATGAACCCATGCGTGACCAGATGCCTCTGTATTTCTCCTTCTTTATTATTAGTTTGGCTGGATATGAGATTTCAGGTTCAAAATAACTTCTCTTAGAATTTTGAAGAATTATTTCTTTATTGCTATCATTATTGAAAGAAAAGTGGTGCAAGACTAATCACATACACCCCTGGGGTAGGAAGCAGGTTTATTGTCAGGAGGCTGACAAGTCTGCTCTGCACAAAGAGAGGGACAGCAGTAGCAAGGAGAGAGAACAGCAGCAACTCCGCCTTGAACGTTACATTTATAGGCTAGAATCATGGCCGCGCTAGGGGCAGGTTTAGTCTTGACTGACATAGTGAGCATCCCTGATCTTGTGGAAGGCAAGTTTGTTTCTTGGGAACAGAGACCTGCAGTTTTCCTGTCTCTCAGACCGGGAACAGGGAAACCGGCATGTCCCTTTATCTTCTCAAGGAGAGAACAGGGAAACCAGTACATCCCCATCACAGCGGCCTGTAAGTTGTCTCCTATTCTCAGTGAGAGAACAGGGAGAGAACAGCGGGTATCCAGACCTGTAGGTTTTATCTCAGGCTACTTTCTATTTCTTGGGAATAAGAGCAGTATTCATAAAGTGGGGTTGGGGAAAAGGAAGATGGCTGCCATTATGCTAACATTTATTTTCTTGGTATCTAATGTTCTTATGGAAGAAACTACTGCAGTTTGATTTTAATCCCACTACAGGTGGCATTCTTTTAAATCTATGGAAGTTTTTGAAGGTTTTTCTCTATATTTATCATTGGAGTTTTGAAATAGGATCATTGTGTTCTAGATGCACATTTTTTTTTTCTTTCCAATCTGTTTAGATTGACATATTCTTTATCTAGTTCTGGGAAAATTTCATGTTATTTTTCTGATTACTGTATCCCCTCCATTCTCTTTGTATTCTCTTTCTGAAATTTCTATTGGACTAATGCTGGAACTTCCAAGTATATGCTTCATGTTTTGATCACACATGCTTCCTTAGTGTGCATTTTTTTCTAGTCCTATTGCTACATAACAAATCACTGCAAAGTTTAGTGGCTTACAATTATGTTTCATGATGCCGAGATTGACAAGGCTGTTTCTGTTTTATGTCACATTGGCTGGTATCCCTAAGTGGTTGCAATTCTCTGGGGCACTGAACTTATTTTACCTGTAGCTTCCTCCTTCATGCATTATCATTCTCCATAACCCCTTCACATGGCTTTTTTTTCTCCAACAGAGTTGTTTAGGTCTTCTTATAGTAAACTTCTTATAGTAGTTTCAAGAGGGATCATTCTAAGGTGACAAGACACTGCTTGCATCAATCTGCTGATGTCCCATTGACTAGAGTGAGCCCCATGGACACATCTTAATAAATGTGGGAGGTGACTATTATGTGTTCGGTCAGCCTTCTATTGCTGTGACAATACCTGAGACAAACTACTTGAAAGGAGGAAAGACATTTGAGCTCATGATTACAGAGGTTAGGCTTCAGTCCCTGGTTGCTTGGCCCTGTCACCTTGGGACTGTGGCTGCAATGTACAGCATAGTGGTGGGAGCATATCACAGAACAGACTGTTCACCTCATGGTGGACAAGAAGCAGAAAGACAGAGAGAAGGGGCCAGCATCCAAATAGTCCCCTCAAAGTCACATCCCCAATGGTCTCACTTCCTCCTAATAGGCCCTTCCTTCTGAAGGTTCCACCATCTTCCAATAGCTCCACAAGCTATTGGAAGCTCCACATGGCCTTTGAAGGACATTTGATGTCCAAACCATAACACTGTAGAAGGGCAAACGAGCTATGAGGTAGGGTTCTTTGGGAGGTTTATTATGTAATAGCCAATCAAAACTGGGTGCTGGTAGTTCATCTTTTGAATATAAGTTTTACTGTCTCTTCTGAGATTTACTACCTCTCTGAGATGTTTCCTAGCTTGTCTTAGGGCCTACCTTCTCTGTTCTGCTCCTAGGGGCGAAGTGTATGTGTTCCTCACTGACTGACTTTGGGTGGGGTGAGATTAGGAGAGGCTCACTCAGAGGCTTGGAGTTCAGCATCCTAATTAATCTTGCCAAACGCTTTGTAGTCCCCAAGCTCATCTGCTGTCTTTTGTGTCTCAGCCCCACAGTATTTCAGTCCTCACTAGCATCGTGTCATGTGGCAATGTCCTTCTTTTCCTTGGCTCCTCCCTTCTGAATCTTTTCCTTTCTTTTTTTTTTTTCCTCCACTGGAGATATAAGGCTATTCTTTGAAATATATAAATTGGATTTTCTGCTAGAAATCGGTTTACTTTTATCTTGGTTCCCCCCAAAAGATGTTTCACTAAGTCTTTGTGATTTAAATAATCATTTTTAATTACATTTGGCAAATACTGGTTGGATGGCTCAATTTACATGCAAGAATTTATTGGTGAGACCTAATGAAATTTGTTATTGCAAGCATTAGTATGGAGAATGCCCTGGGAGGTCACTCGGACTAGTGATTCTTAAAGTGCTTAAAATTTATCAATGGTTTCTCAAGACACCAAGGATGAAGCCCAGCTTTTTTAGCATTTCCCAAATGACCTTTTATGATCTATGCAATTAACTCACCGTCCCATCTTTTACCCTCAAGTTGTTTCTTCCTATATTTGAACCAACCTTTAATCAGCCCTTCAAAACATCTTGCTGCCTCAGAATTCTGGTCCTCTGTGTGTGTGAGGCTTTCTTCTGGGAAAAGTCTCCTCCGTCCAGTGATGAGTTAATTCTAACACAACCTATAGATCCAATTTATCTGGAACATCAATCACAACTTTTTCACAGTGCCAAAGCCAAGTTAAAATGTACTCTGAGGTGTTTCAAAAATCTGCCTGTTTGAACACTTGTCTTGCTGCATTGTAACTGCATATGTTGTATCTGGCTTGCTCAAGTGACTGTAAATCTAGGAGGGCAGGGACTGGGCTGGGTGATTGACTGGTAGTGCATTGTTGACACCTTGCCTACTACTGTGCCTGGCACATGGTAGTCAAACAGGGACTATTTTCCAAGTGACTGATTGAAATAACACCCCTTAACAGATTTTTACAAAATTTGGAGACAAATTTTTCATCATTACTAGGCATTTAAATATTATGAAGAAATTGATTGCAGTGACACATACCTATAATCCCAGATATTTGGTAGGTAGAAATGGAGGATCTTGAATTTGAGACCCACTTGGGCAACAAAATGAGACCCCCATCTCCAAAACAAACAAGCAAACCAAAAACCAAACTAAATAAAACAAAACAGAACAATAATAACAACAAAAACCAAATGTGTGATGAGAAATATGTTTAATGTCATATACTAGGTTTTCAAAAAAATGTCCAATTAAAAAAAGAATTCTACTAGCAAAAGAGTTTGAAACTTCTGGCCTGGTGTTGTGCTTTTGTTTCACAGATATAGGATGGATTCCAGTGAGGGATAGGGATATAAAGCCTCACATCTTTATGACTGTCAAAACCAAAACTAGGTCATCATCCTCTTTTGTGCCACAGCCTCTATGATGGGCCAGGTGGAACTGCAGTCCTAGCTGATCCTCCCCCACCAAGCTGATCTCAGTGTTCTGCCCGTGGCCCTCAAGATGCTACCTGCTCTCCCCTGACTCCTCTTCTCCCACCAAGAATGACCACTATCTACGGAAAAGTTGGTCCACCAGGGCTATCAGGATGCTTGATCACCAAACTTTGATGCCCCAGAAAAGACTAACCAATTCTATTAATACTATGTTAGGACTTTGAAGGAGGCCCACTTCTTTGTAGTAGATTCCAAAGCCCTTGCTTTGTGTGTCTCATGAGTATCTCACCATAGTTAAGAGAGGTAAGTAGAGTTGTTTTTTTTTTTTTTAATTCTGTCTTGTATCTAGGGAAATTAGACTAGGGGGTGATGTGAAATGTCCAAAATGGAGCCACAGAGTATAGGAAAGAGTCAGGTAGAGCTGGGCTCTTTGTTATCCCTTCTGGGACAAGTAGCTTTACAAATACTGATGTTTTCCTTGATCAGAGACAAACTACAACAGAAGGCAAATTAGCATAAAGCAATATGTGCTCATTTCTGGATTGGAATGTTAAATAGGGCCTTCCCTGTCTTTGACACTCAGTGGGGGATATCATGGGTGTGTTGTTCCACCCAGAGCCTCCCTACAGGATGAGACACTGAGCACCCCAACTGTGGGAAGTCCTTGCTCCTGTTGGTTCAGAGCAGTGGCAAGCTTTCTAGGGTGGCCCTAGTTGTTTGTGCTGGGAAATAGGAGAGGGAATCAGTGGCAGATGTGGGTTCCTTGGAGATGAGACAGTTTTTGAGCACCTTTAAGGTTTTTCACCCAAGAGGCACCACCTGGAAGAGTTGGAGGACCTCTCCCTGGTGGAATGCTGGAGACCAGGAGCTTAGGAAACAGTCATACTGCCCAGCAGAATAGGCAATATTACCTTTGGTATTTTGGGGGGATGTCTCTGAAGAACCCCTAAAAGTGCCCCTACAGGTAAAAAGACCCAGTGTTTGGGTGTCTGCCCATGACTAAGGGCATTTAAATACCAGAGAAGACGAGAGAAAGCAGAAAGCATATGGGACAGTTAGACAAGCTTGACTTCTCTCTTGCTCTTCTTTCTTCCCCAACATCCGAAGAGATGGAAGCAGCATAGCACATGGGGTGGGGGTGCGGGGATAATGGAAAAGCTACAGTTAAAATAAGAAAAGCAAAAAGACTGCAGTCCATCTCTGACAGAGGCTTTCTCTTTGGCTCTGATGTGGTGGTGACTGAGGGAGAGAAGTTTTCAATGGGATGAGAGACTGGAGTTTTGATATTCAACGTGATTGGATTTTTTCCTCCTGTACAAGAGACATTAGTCAATACTTACAAATGACCGAGAAAGCTCTGGGAACTGACTGAGGTTTTTTATTACGGGACAAAGATATATGGTTTGACTGAGCAGGTTTGGAACCTATTTGGTGAGAAGGGATAATTTTGCTTTATTCTTGTACCCTGCTGAGTCCCACTCATTCAATAAAACAGGGCATACTTAGAAACCTTTTTTTTTTGTTAATTTCCTGCTGGGACTACACTGAGGACAGAATGTAGTATGGCAAACCCTTTGATATGGCAAGTTTTTTTAGAGCAGTATTTCCCCAATTGTATTTTATATTCTGTCTGGTGTTAATGAGTATTTATTGAAAAAGATTCTTTGTGGCCAAACAATCTGAGAACCACTGAACTAAAAGTTCAATGATATTCCTTCTTTATTTCAGACCCACTCGGAACCTTTAAGATTATAACAGGCCTTGGGCTGGAGTTGTAGCTCAGTGGTAGAGCACTTGCCTCTCATGCCTGAGGCCCTGGGTTTGATCCTCAGCACCACATAAAAATAAATAAATAATAATAAAGATATTGTGTCCATCTATAACACACACACACACACACTCTCTCTCTCTCTCTCTCTCTCTCTCTCTATATATATATATATATATATATATATATATATATATATATATTATAACAGGTCTTGTGAATTTCCAGGATAAAGTTTCCCAACTGAAACTATATAAAATATATATATATATATATATATATATATATATATATATATATATATAGAGAGAGAGAGAGAGAGAGAGAGAGAAGAAGGGTTAGAGGACCTCCCTGGTATATATGTATATGTATGTATATATATATATATATATATATACACACACACACATATATGACATATATGTGTATCTCTCTCTCTCTAAAATATATATATATATATATATATATATATATATATATATATATATATATATATATATATATATATTATAACAGGCCTTGTGAATTTCCAGGATAAAGTTTCCCAACTGAAACTAATTTGATCACTATATCATTTTTCTGATGACTTTTTCTGGAGACACTTAGGAATAGATGACATTTAGGAGCATGCCTCCCAATCCTAGTATGTCAGAACAGTGCTTTCTGGTTACACATGCGTAGCAGGATATGTGGAGACAGTGTCACAGTCGTTTTGGGCTTCTATAATATCATAGACCTGGTGACTGAACAACAAACATTTATTTCTCATAGTTGGAAAGATCAAGGCATCTGCAGACTCAGCGCCTGGTCATGGGCCGCTTCCTGCCTCATACATGGTATCTTTTCATGTGTCCTCATATGGTGGGAAAAAAAACCATTCTGGGCTTTTCATCCCTTTTTATGGGCACCAGTCTCACCAAAGGGTCCAGCCTCATACCCCAATTGCCTGGCAAAGGCCCTACCTCTATGTACCCGACACATACGCATTTTGGGGAGACATAGACATTCAGTGTGTAACTGATATTAATTGAGATTTTCAACCTTGCTTATTTGCCTAGACATGTCAGGTAACGACTTCATGTTTACCCTGAACTCGCCCTGCCTGTGGATGGGGCTTGCTCTTGAGCGAGTTGCCATGTAGGTCCTCATAGCTGTGCACTGCAGAGCACTCACGTAAGATATGTGGGAAGGTACCCCTGGGCCTGGGGAAGGCCACAGCCTGTTCCCTTTGAAGCTGTTTCCCTGTGGAGCATCTTCTGGAAAACTGTTTGCTCTTATGCCTCTACACCTGTCCAGGAATTCTGTCACCCATCACCTTGAGGCCCATGTCCTTATTTAACAGGACCCCCCTCTGCTAGCCTTGGTGCCATCTTCCTCTTATCCACTCTTCTTCCTGAGATAAGTTTCAAAGGTCCTGTAGCACTGTCACACAGCCTTTTAGTCTAAGATTTACTTGTGGGGAGAGTAGCTTAGGGCATGGAGCAGTTCTGATACCAGGTACAGAAGCTTCTGGACTCGGGTGAGGGACTGAGGCACCACTCAGAGCTGGGCATAGATGAGAACTGCATCACCTGTCATTGAAACACAAAGCTCCAAGGAGAACATATCGTACAGCTAGGAAAATTCTTATCAAGGTTCAATTTATTATTTCCTCAGTCTCATGCGTGTAACTTTTGCCCTTGCTGTAGAAATCCTATTGATTTATAATAAACCCCTGCTCATGGAAGGGAAATGAGAGCGCAAAGCCCACGGCTGCGTTATTGTGCTTGCGGCTAACATTCGGTGCAGTTTGGAAAATTACTGTGAATAGCACGGCCCCCTGCTGCATCTGTGGGGACCCAGAGAGCTTGCTTCAACATCTCCCTCATCCCACCACATGGCGTCTCACCTCCTCTGGGGAGTCCCTGTGCTCCTCCTGGAGCCTCTGAGCTCAGGAGGAGGATGAGGAGAATATGATGAAATTTACAGCAGTTAAAAAGCATCCTGCAAGCAACTCCACAAAGGAGTGTGTCTACAAAGGAAGCAACATCCATTCGCTTCAGATTTCGCTGCAACACGGAACCGCAGTCTCCAGAGGCTTAAATGAAGAAGGTTGTGACCTTAGAATTCTGTGTTCAGCTAAATTGTCGCTGATGTGTGAAGCCATAAAAAAGACACTTTCAAAAATGCAATGGTTTAGAAAGTATGCCTCTTTCTTATGCTTCCTGGAAACTGCTGTAAGATGTATTTCAGCTGACTAAGAGATAAATCAAATCAAGGGTTCAAAAGCCGATGATATTGTACACTGTAAAGAAAATCTCAGTGTGTTCCAAAGGGTATAAATGGCACAAGCCACATTTTCCTGACTGGATATGATAGAATGAAGGGAGGGGGACCTCCAAAACTCATAATAAATGAAATAAAAAAAATAATTTTCATGAAAATGCAATTATATTTCAAAAACCAGGAATTTGATACAAATGAAAACATTTTAGAATTCAATAATGATCATTTCATTTATAAATAAGTTATTGTCTAGGCTAACTTGTGCCAGAGGAAGGGATGGGGTCAGGACAGGTGTCTGCATCTTCCTCTGAGATGAAAGTGATGGAAAGAGCAGTCACTTACCTGGGAGAAGCTTTTGACACCTGAGTTGCCCCCTGAACAGGGAATCCTTCAGGGAGGGTAGGTGAATTCATTTGATAAAACTTACCTGTAGAAAAAGAAACAGGATATTAGGGAGTTCTTCCTTGAGGGACAAGAAGTAGGAAGTGGAATCAAAGGCAGGAGTGATATAGAGTCAAAGAAATGACAGCTGCCGGGTGCGGTGGCACATTACTGTAATCCCAACGGCTTGGGAGGCTAAGGCAGGAGGATCACGAGTTCAAAGCCAGCCTCAGCAAAAGTGAGGTGCTAAGCAACTACTGTGAGACCCTGTCTCTAAATAAAATACAAAATAGGGCTGGGGATGTGGCTCAGTGTTTGAGTGCCCCTGAGTTTAATCCCTGGCACCACCCCCACCAAAAAAAAAAAAAAAAAAAAAAGAAAAGAAATGATAGCCAGCAGGCTTTGAGATTCAGAAAAGACCACTCAATCTCCAAATCTCTGTTCTCAGCAATTTGTCTGGGTTGCCAGTGCCTTTCCAAGAAGCAGATCCACCTGGAACAGCTGCAGTGGCAAGGGCTGGGGATGGAGATTGTCCCCTGTCTCCATTGGCAGGATTGAAGCCACAAGGCCATTGAGCATGTGGAGAAGCATCCCCATCCTTGCTCTGTCTTCCCTGCCTTCTGCTTCAGGAGATCACCAATGTCTGGTCAAAGCCCAGCCCTTGTAGGACCCTTTGGAGCTCCTCAGAACTATGCCTGTTTCTACAGGTAGGAGGTCCAGGGAGTGAAATGCTGTTTCAGAAGCCACAAAGCTATGCCATTCCCCTGCTGACAGGCTGCCATCTGCAGCTTTGTCTGTTCCAACTAGTACCTCTTCCCTAACTCATAGAGCAGGGGCCATCTTTCCGCACTTTGCCTCTTAATTCTTTTCCTCATCCTGTGCTCACAGGAGCATACTAATCTGGCTGTGGTTACTGTACCCAGGTCTGGCAAGCATCCCTACAAGGGTGGATTGTGCAGCCTTGTGAGATGAAATGTGAGTTCTGTTTGCATCTGAGGCAGATCTGTCAAACTTCCAGGTCTATTAATACTCAGAATGTGGTCATGGCCCCCAGGGGAAAAGCTGCTACCTTTAGGGAGCATTCACCTTGGCATCCTGAGACACATACAAGCAGGATTCTTGTTTGCACAGGATGTGCTAGCTGCAGAAGCAAGTGGTCCCTGAGCAGGCGTGCCAGAGCCCCAGACCCACTTCATCCTGCCATGGCTACAGCAGCTGGGGCTCTGACTGGCAGGCCTGCTGGAGCATAACCTGTGGGTGTCAAGGGACATCCCTATGCCTGCTGTGTCTTCCTCTTCCTTTTGGCCTGGAAAACTGGATGTGGGCCTAACTCTTTGCTGCTCTTCTTGTCTTAAGGGTCATTGCCTCTCCTTGACCCTCCAAATATCATTCAGAGAATGATCTTTCTGCAATACCAGCCTTCATTCTTAAAATTCTTCAGGCCTGCCCACTTTCCTGCAGGATAATGTCTATGTGCCTTCAGGAGCCTTCAAGACTGTGCATGTCTTTGCCAGGCTTATTTCACTCCCTTTCTTCTCTAACTCCATTCTGTAGCATTGCTCAATGGCTCTGTTTCTCACTTTAGGCTGTTGCTCATGATTTTCTCACCGTCTGATAGTCTGGGTGAGCAGCTGATTCTCCTACTACAGGTCTCTGTTCAGATAATGCTTTCTGCAAAGCCTTTCCTGGTGCCGAAAGTATGAACTCCCCTTCTGAGCTCTGGAGGCATGTTCTACATCCCCCATTACAACAGACATCATATTGAATTGTCATTGCTTATTTTTTGATGTATTCCTCTCCCTCACCCTAACAGGCCATACATTCTGCTAGGGTGAGACCTTTCTTCTAATTGTTTTTTTTTTTTTTTTTTTTTTTGTATACTTACTTACAGGTTGCTATTGGCTCATGTCCCTGACCTGTAACTGGTGTTTAATAGTTGCTTGTAAAAAAGACTAATGGTAGATGCACGGTCAATTAGCAGGCTACTGCACTTGCCATGGAAAAATGGCAGCACATGAGAGGTTGCCGGACTTCTGTGAGTTTCAGAGCCCGTAAGTGAGGGCAATGATTATATGGGAGGTTTATATCCACCTGGTGGTTCTGAGACAGTCCAGTTTGTTCAAGAATTATCAGATGCATGCACGGAGAGGGAAGGGAATGTGACCAGCAGAAATGTCCCCTAGGTTAACTCCCCCTTGAGGATTTACTGAGTGCGGCTGCATCTAAATCCAAATGCTTTTGGTGTATAATTGGAATCTACAGTCAGGCCATTCTAAAAAATTGCAAAGGTTTCCCTGAGGAGTTTGCATTCTTGAACTTGAAAAGTCCAGAGAGTCCGAGTAGAACATTAGAGGACTTACCTTCTTTTGTTTCTGTTTGTGTCAGAACTCCAAGGTTGTGGTGAGTGGTTTGGACTGTGCCAAGGAGAATCCAGGCTGGAAACGTTAGTCCCTGTGACCTTTTAAATTACACGTGGTCAGTAAATACCTAAAGAAATGGAAAAGCAGAGACTCTTAGGATTCCATAGATTCCATCTCCCCTCCCCTGGTCTGTCCGGACACAGCTTGATATATTTCTCAGTCCCTCCTGCAGGGAGGTAGGGGTTACAGAAAGTGGAAATGTGGGTGAAAGTGATACGTATCATTTCCAGGACTAGTAGCTCAGTGCCTCCTATGTGATACCCTACACGTGCTCACTCTTGCCTTGTAGGCCAAGCAGATATAGAAAATCTAGCACAGAGCTCCAAATCTGTAGGGTTCCAAGGCATCTAGGAGATGGAGGAGCAGCTGAATAGAAGGTGGCTGGGTCCTGAAAGACTGCATGGAACAGAACAATTCTGTTCTCAGGAACTCAATGTGGTCTGTGATATGAATAGGAAACAAATCTTTGCCTTACTAAGTCACTGAGGTTTGATCGTTATTTGTAAAAGCACTGAACTAAGAGAGGAATTTTCTAGCCTCAGTCATCATCCCCAGATTATTGTTCCTGATTCAGTTTCCTGAATTTCCAATTTTATTCCAGAAACCATAGAAGACAAGATTTAGAGAAGGCGGAGGCCTGGGTGCAGGAGAGTTGATGCAGAAACTGGCCATTTGAGGAGACTAAGGGGCCTTGTGTGTTACTGGCTGCATTGCTGCTGACACTGTGATGTACGGGGCCTGTGCGAAGTTGCCTGCTCAGAGCGTGGTTGTGGTTCTCATCAGCAGGGCTGGCATGATGCCTATCTTAATCAGATGTGTCAGAAGTTCAAGGAGAACAAAGCTTTGGAGTAGCTGGCCCCTGCCATTCCTGCAGTAGCCTTATGCCCTTGAACATCTGATCGCTGCGGACCATGAGTGGGTAACAGACCCTTGCCATGTCCTGGGTTTCCTGCTGCATAAGCCACAAAATAGAGTAGCAGAGTCTTCTGGAGTGTGATGGGAGAATTCCAGCTTGGGAGACATACAGACTTGAGCTTGAATTGCTGCTGTGATGTTTGAGTAAATATGGGCAATCTTAATATCTTTGAATGCCATATTTTACTTCTCTCTCTATACACACACATGCACACATCTTTACAGATATTTCTCTATATTTACATAGAAATATCTATGTAGATTTCTATATATTGAGAGATAAAATGGATGCTTTTTACACAGCCAGTGCTTAAGACAAAATATCTCCTAAATACATGCTAGTGCTATCCTTTTTTAAAACATACACACGTACACACACAATATATATATATATATATATATATATATATATATATATATATATATATATATATTGACCACTCATTGAATGCTCCTGCCAGACAGACATTTTTGTATTGACTCACTTAACCCTCACAACAACCCTATGATTCAGGTGCTATCATTTTCCCCATTTTATAGGTGAGGAAATTGAGGCAGAGTAATGTATATTCTACAATTCACACAGTTACAGTTTTCGTGGTGATGATCAAATGCACACAATCAGGAGTCCCTGCTCTCACCTACTAAATGGTCAAGAAGCTGAGGGGAAGGAGGTGAAAGGTGAGAATGTTGATGTCACCATAATCTAGCTTCTCTGCAGTTTCCATGGGCCATTTGCTCACAGGAAAAATTCACTGCAGCCTTTTGTTTCTTTCTCTGTGGCTTTCATGACTCCCACTTGGACAGCTGAAGCACCTTCAGATGCAAGCAAAGAGGTCTCTCTCAGTTCAGTGCAGTGTCCTTGAGCAGCAGTAGCCCTGGTGCATCCCAACAGTAGAGCCAGGGGCCTGGCTTGGGGGGAAGACTGCAGACACATGTGGCCCTGTAAAGGGCACTGCTTCTCCTGTACAGGTTGTCCCACACATTCTATCTGGAAATGCCTGCAGAGATGACACTTCTGCAGGGCTGTTTGAGAGAGCCTGGAGGTCTTCTCCATCACTGCCTTTCAGTGTCATCTGTGGATGCAGCTGGAGAAGACAAGGCTTCCATGCTTCTGCCATTGCCCATGGTTCATGGCCCTCTTACCCAGCTCTTCTTGCAAACAGCAGTATCAGAAACTTGACATTTGTGTGAAGCCTCACTAGGGACTATCTGGTACCATCAATTGTGCTGCCCATTGAAGTCTAACTGATCCCACTCTTCAGTAAGGGTCACTTTACACATGACCCTAGTTCTGGACACATTATGGCAAACTACACCTGGCCTGGGCTATCTCTGGAGGACAATGGTGTCCATGTGGGGTTGTGGTGTCTGCCTCTATCACAGAATCACCCAGCAACACACCAAGGGGACAGCCCATCTCCTGGGGATTGGCCTTCACATTCTCCTGATGCCATGTGCAGTTCAGCTAAGAGGTTACAACTGGAAGAGTATACACCAGGGGCACCAGACACCTAGTCATACTTTCTGCTGTACACCCATCTTCATGCTTATACTAAGGCTGAGCCACTGAAGTTTCTGCTAAGCTAGCCCCTTTCTCTCCTCCTGTGACCAAAGGCAGAAGGAAACATTTCACAGTGCTAGTGATATTTCAGAATCTTGAGTTCAATCCCCATGAACTTATTGAATATGAGCATTTCATGCAGGCATTGATGTTGGTCCTGGTAAGGCATCTATGGATAGGAGAGGTGAAATGTCTGCTTTCATAGAACTGATGTCTTAGCAGTAGAGACAGATAAGGAACATGTATGCAAATAAGTTAGCAGGATAATTTGGTTAGTGGTAAGTGTTAAGAAGAAAACCAAAATGGAGTCATGTGATGGAGTAACTGAGGGTCTTGAACTTCAGGTTGTCAGAGAAGCTTCCCCTGAAGAGGTGAAATTCGAGCTGTAATCTGAAAAAAAGAGCCAGAGTTTGGGGAAAATGGTTTAGGATAGGGACAAGCTTCATATCCCCTAAGGTGGAGATAAACTTGGAAAGTGTGAGGCTGATGTCTGACCTCGACCACAGTATGTATAGATGCCCCTCTCTTTGCTGTGTTTGTGCAGGATCTGGGGTTGAAGCCTTCTTCTCCTAGCTCCTTCTGCTGAAAAAAAAAATCTTTCAAAAGGGATACTGAGGAATGGCAGGCTCCTCCAAACCCAGGTTCCAAGGGTGCCATGAATCAAAGTGCAAAGATGAGAACCCCAAGTCACTGGGACTTGAGCATGTGGTCTCAGGCTGATTCCTAGGACACAGTCTGAAAGAGGCCAGGGTGACTTAAAAGAAGAAAAAAACAACCAGGCTTCTATATGGGGAGGCCATTAATGAATTGAGCTATCACTCATCCTTGATATCAATCCAGGGCACCAGGGACAAAGGTGAGAGTAGAGACCATACCTTTGAGGTGTTTCCATGAATGTTTGAGTTTTCCAAAGCCCAAAGTAAGTGGATCACTAGTCTCTGCCTTCTTGGTTCTGGCCAGTGCCATGCACTGGAGGCTGTGATCAGAAGCTCACTCTGGTATTTGCTCTCCTTGCTTTGGTATCTATGGTGCTAGAATAAAATAAGTGGCAAGACACACAAAAGGGTTCTAGCTGTAGTTTTATAGCTTATCCCCAACAGGCTAGACTTCTACCTTTCTAGATGCCTGGTTTCTCCCCCCATGTCCATCTCTTTAGTGGAACTGCACTGCAGTCTTGAACCAAGCAAGACCTGTCACCATCTCCTTTGGTTCTTCATGTGAACCATACACAGTTGATGAGTCCTAGGTTCCCAGGCTTGAATCTCTTCTCTGAGTACCTGTGTTTTCTTGAGCATGTCACAGAACTTCTGAGAAACTCAGTGTCTTCCTCTGTCCCTTGGATAATAGTGAGAATTCTATGAAATTAAGTTATCTAAAGTGTTCACACCACTTAGTGCTGTGCCTAGCACAAAGTAGACTGGACCTTCAAATCTTCCTTGTGGTCCACCTGCGCTGCTGTGGACCAGGTCATTGGCATAACACCTGATTCACCCTGCTATTAAAAATATCTTCAGTTGTCCACAAAGAAGCCATCAAACTGATCACAGCATGAATGAGCTACACCCTTTGGATCTGAGGATGGGGGCTCCAGGGCCACCCTGGCTTGTTCCTAGGTGCAATATCTGACTTGCCTCTCTCCCTCCTCCTTGCCTGTTGCTTGATGCTTGTTTCTTAGGGAGAGTTGTGCTGTCAAACCAGGTGGCTTCCCTGCCTTTTGATCTTGTGACATGGGATCAAAAGGTATGAATTCCACCTTTTCAATACAAGGTGAGATTGAAGCTGGAAATTAATGAGGCCAGAACCCAGCATCCCTCTTCCCAGGTGGCCCTGTAGCCACCACTAATGCCTGGGGTTGTCTAAAGAGGGGTGGGGAGGTGGCCTTCAACCATTGTCTGGGAACATCAGGGTAAGTCTGTTGCCTATGGTGACATTCAGTTCTGGCAATTACTCAACACAAAGCTCATCCACCCTCAAATTTAATACAGAAATCAGGTGTGTTGTGAAAGGGTCTGAAAAGTCTTTAATTTTCTCAGCCGTCTAAGGCTCCGTGCTGACTGAAGTGTCCCTGGTATAAAAGCACTGTCCATCATGTGCTTTGCTGAGTACAACACTTACCCAGCTGTGCAATCTTCCCAGACAGCTCCACAATGGGGCTCAATCAAGGCTCGGAACTTCTCCTCCCATCCCCTCAGACCTGCTCTTTTTCCTTCTCTCTGGGTAAAAGAACGAGTTTATTTTTGGGTGTTCCTTTGATGCTTATCTTTAGCTGACAGGAGGTATCTGCTGCCACTTGTGACCCTTGAGGGTGCTGCTCCTTAACCTCACAACCCAGTTTTCTTGGCACAGGGGTTGGCAGACTTGTCACTTTCTCTAGCTTTATTCTCCCTTCTAGCAACTGAAATGACAAAGCTGTTCCTTTGGCAAATTCAGAGATTTCTGTTTCAGCTGCCAACCTGTGAGGCTTTGAGGTCCATTAAGTCTTTCCCCTAGTCCCGGAGCTGAGTTAGCTGGAATTCGGCTCCACAGGTATTAACTGACAATCTGAACTTAAATGCCCCACTTAGATAAACAGCTCCACAGAGGAGGGCTTGCATTATAGGCAACCACAAGTAAATCAAGGAGGAATGAGCTGGCTTATGTCTTCAACTCTCCTCAGCAGTGTTGGAGGAATCACTGGAGAAGGTACTTAAAAAGAAAGAGGTTTCACAATGGATCTAGGCGTGTGATGTTTGGTCTATTGTTAGAATGTTGCACTTTCTGCAAGAGTTGTCACAATATCATTGGCTCCACTGCCAGGCAGGCTGGACCACAGCAGAGCAAGACCAATCTGATAAGGGGACTTGCAAGACCTGCCCAAACTTTAAGGTAATTTTTTCAAGGAAGGCTAGCAAACTGTCTTTCTCTACAGACATTCCAAGGGTAATGGGGCCTCTGGCCCAACTCTGTGTAAATGTCTGCTCAGGTAACATGTTTGGCACATGCAAGAAGGCAGCCATGAGTTGGAGTGAGGCAGGATCCAGTCCAAGCAGGTGAAAGAGTGCCAAGATCTCAAAAGAGTGTTGAGATCTAACACATAAGTGTACTTTCCCCAAGTTAGACAGGATACTGGGTGGACTGAGCTCTCAAGATGTGGATCAGCTCCTGAGCATGGGGGCACACCAGAACTCAGGGCCTTCAAGACCAGTGAATTCAAGCTTCATGATCAACCAGGTGGCTTACAGAATATCACCAGGAGGTTTTGTGAGACTGGTGCAGACTGAAGTGGGACTGGTTAGGGAAAAGTCTGGGAAAGGAGAGCACTCTCTTTCTTATATACAAGAAAAAAAAATACAAAAAGGCCAGTGGGCATTTCCTTGGAGAATAATCTCATGCTGATTAATGTGATTATAATGATTAATGTGATTATAGCAGTTTATATGTGTTGCTGGCACCCACAATTGGGTTTGCAGCATAGACAAACAGTCCTTAGAAGCAAATGTTATTTCTTACCATTGATTTTTCCTTTTACATTTTGGCTGCATTCTTGGGCCATGTTTAGCTCTACTTCCTGCCCAGCCTTTGTACTAAATGTGCCTCTTTCTCCTTCAATTTTCCTTTTATTTTCACCCTGTGTTCTAATTATTGATGCATAACAAATTGTCTCAAAACTCAGTGACTTAAAGTGATGACCTTTTAAATTTGTGTAGTATACTATAAGAGACATTATGTAGCTGCAAGATTAATGGTAGCTGTAAGGCCCAGTCAAGCATCATGCCAATACTACTTGTCACTTATCAGTATGGTGATTTCCAGGAGATGAGACCACTTTAGCACAGATACATCTTGCATATACCTTCAAATAAAAGCTCACCCTTACAGGAATGGTTTACACTCCTTTCATCTGATAATTGACTTGGGAAAAATATAGGTCTAAGAAAGGGGAAAGAATCCCCCCATACTTTCTGAATGAGGACTAGATGGAGACTCTCCTGGTCAGGTGGTTACTTAATCCCCTGACTGCATCTAGCTCATATTGACAGCTCTGGTTCCCACTATCCATCTTATAAGAGTACTGCTAGAATACACTGCTTGAACATCAGTGTCTAAGACTTATCATTGTTATGAATCAGACCAAGGGTGAAAAGTTGTCCCTGCGGAATATGGTTACCAAGACCATCTAAGACCCCAGAAAATGACAATATGTTATTGGACTCCATCCATCTGGTATTTAGAAAGAATATAGCCTAAGTGTGGTTTCTCTGTTCCATAATGTCTTAGACCTCATCTGGGAAGAACTGAATGATTGGGGTAGCTAGAATGTCTGGGGGCTGGAAATATCTGGAAACTTCTTCATTCATAAATGTGATGCTTGGACTAGAATGGCTGGAAGACTGGGCTTGGTTGGGACTTTCATCAGAAGTGTCCACATCAGGCCCAATCAGCATGGTAGCTCAGGGACTGCAGGGATAAGAGTTTGGCCTTGATTTGGGAGATATATAGCACTGCTACCACCAAAGTCTCTTGGCTGAAGTGGGCACTGGCCTGCTAAATTCAAGGGAAGTGAATGCAAGGAAGATGACCCCAGAATCTGTGGATATGATTTAAAAAACACAATGTCTTTTCTGTGTTCACTTGATTGTTGCTGCTTCTAACACTGCACCTTGCTTTCTTTCCTCTCATTCATCTCAAGCAGGCTGCCTCCTTATTCAGGCAGTATGCTCCCACTTATCTGTCTGAGCCTATCTATTTTTTAGTGTGTTTTCCTGCATGGTTGCAGGGATGGAATTATTCTTTATCTATCCCCCAGGAAAACCTGTCTTTTGGCTGGGTTTGTAGCAATGATGCCAGGAAGATCATGCACAAGGAAAGCATTATTCCTTGTGCTATCGAGATGATTCTAGTTCCTCTTCTTCTCCCAGTAGTTTTGTCAAAGGTCATACTTCTATAGGCAATAGAGACTATAGAATAAATCATTAAATCTTCAGAGTCTCAATGTTCCCTGCACTCTAATAGCTTTCCTCCATGCAAATCCACACAATGGAGATTTTTTTACCATATATGTTAGCAGATTATTTTCTGAATGTTTAAAAACATGCTATTCTGGTTTCTTACCCTAGATATAAAATTTGTAGGGATGGGAGAACCTGTGCTGTGGTTTCTTTGTACCCCACCAGCCTCAGTGCCAGCAAAATAGTCTTCTTCAAACTAGATATTACTTGATTAGAAAGGTCATATTCAGGTTTTCCTCCATGAGATTTGAGTTTTTGGGTTTTTTTGGGTGTTTGATTGGCCTGACAAAGTAAGTAACATACTGCAGGTGGAAATGAGTGACAGCTAAGGGAGTCCATGAGACTCTCTTCAGAAAAGACATTCATCTATCAAAACAATGCAACTTTAGGATTTGTGGTATTATTTATGGAACATTTTCATGGTCTTGTCTGCTATAAGGGGCGAGTAAAAAGAACTGGACTTGGCAACCAAAAATGAAAGTCCAATCCCAATTCTGTCACTAAATAACACCATGACCTTGGGATATCTCATCCTCATTCTGAAACCAAGTCTCCTGAGCTATAAAAGGGTGGTAATAGAACCTATTATTTAGAATTAGGACTAAGCTGCACTACTTTTTATGGCAAGGATTAAATAAAGGAATTTATGGGAAAGTGTTTGTAAAGTGCAGGTATAAAGGTTTGTGATTGTTCATTAGAGGGCTAAGTCAGGGTTTGTTAACTGCAGGAGCCAGATTGGTGATTTAAATGCCCAAAGACGCTGGATCTATAGAAAAGGAGAATGTTGCGAATGTCATCTCAGGAGTGGGACTTTTTTCCTCATTTTCAGGTGACTGGTGCTTGGTTCAGCCCCAAGTAGACAGATTTAATTTTCTCAGAGGATCCAGAAATGTAGCCTTTTTATGAGGACCCTTTTGATTTTAAATGTTTGTTACTCATTCTCACACACACACACACACACACACACACACACACACACTTTTTAAAAAAGTATAACTTGGAACAAACAGAATAGTCGGCAACTCATTTCTGTCCTACACATTGTCAACTTGAGACCTGGTTTAAAAATGATGATGTGGGCATAGAAATGGCATATAATGATTTCTTTCAGCTCTTTCCTACTCTGTATAACCATAAACCCTGCAAATAATGCCAGAAGTAACCAAGGAAGACCTCTGAACAGAGGGACATGGATGCTTACGGCCCCTGAGACAGGAGGAACAACATTGTGGGTAGGCATCTTAGTCCTCCTCATCCAATGGCAGAAAGAGACCAGACCAGGTGTCTTTCTACCCTCAACCTCAGCAGAAAGTGATCCAGTTAGGGTCACTGGTAGAACTATGCTTAAGAGTGGCTAAACAATTTCTTCAAGCAGAAAGAAAATAGTAAAAGGAGGCATTTGGGAGCATTTGGAAAGGAGAAGGAATAACGGAGAGAATCGATACATAGATAAATAAAACAAACTATCCCCATGGGTTTTATAAATGAGCTGCAATGATTAAAAGGGAAATTATAATGCTACTGCTCAAGATAATAATATTTAAAAGTAGGGATGTAGTTCAGTGGTAGAGTGCTTGCCTAGTAGTGTGAGGTCCTGCATTCCATCTCTAGCACCATAAGAAATGGGGGTAAGTGAAGTGACCTCAATGAAAATAAAATTTCTGCACTTTAATCCAAGTGGCAAACATTGGTATCTATAGACTGCATTAAGTCATGTTGTATCACACAGAGCAACTACCACAAAATTATGCACAGCAATACACATAAAAACATGATAAATAAGTCAATGGATATTTTTTTAAAAAAATGTTCAAGAAATACACAAGAAAGAAATAAAAGAGAAACAGAGTAGTGAAACCAGAGGGCAAAAGAGCCCATAGATGTTCAGCATTGCTGGCCATTAGGGAAATTTAAATGGAAGCTATAATGGATTCTCATTACACACATATAAAATACTTAAAGTAAAAAAAAAAAAGACAAATGACACCAAATTCTGGTGAGGATGGGAGGAAACATGATCACTCACATGCTGTTGGTGGGAATGTCAAATGTAACATCTACTCTGAAAATGGTTCTACAAAAACAAAACAAAAGAAACAAAAACAAAAACTCAACATGCAAAGATGCAATTACCACAGGGCCCAGAATTATACTTTTGGGTATTTATTCTAGAAAAATAAAAATTTATATTCATATAAAACCCAATATATTAATACGCAGAGAAATTTTACTTTTAATATCCCTAAGTGGGAAACAATCAGTGTTTTCCTGTGAGTGAGTGGTTACGCTATGGTACCAGACCATAATATTTCTTAACAAAAAGGAACAGACGATTGATATCTACAACAACATGGGTGAATCCCAAGGGAATTTTGCTGAGTGGAAACAAACAAACAAAGAGACACCTAATTTCTTCTGTTTCCCAGGGCAGAGAGGGATGTAGGAGGCTTTCTGAAGGTCAAGACAGGAGATGTCATAGTTTGCCTCAGAAATCTCTCTCAAAGGCCTGTGTACAAAAGGCTTATTCCCCACTATGGCACCATTGGGAGGTGGTGAAAACTTTGAGGTGGGATCTACTTGGAGGTCTTAGATCAGTGGGAATTGTGCTAGTGGAACCCCATCCCTTCCTCCCTCTCTTTGTTTCCTGAACAAAAACACAGGTGAATGGGCTTCCTCTGCCACACACTCCCACCATGATGTGTTGCTATCTCACCACAGGCCCCAAAGCAACAAATTCAACTGACTATGGACTTGTACCTCCAAAACTGTGGGTTAAAAGAAAGCTTTCCTCTTATAAAGTTTATTTATCTCAGGTTATCTGTTACAGCAACAGCAAGATAACACATGAGATTTGTGGTGATAAAACTATTTGGTTTCTTTACCGTGCTGGTGCATACACATGATAGCTTAAGCACGTAATAAAATTTCATAGAACGGAATAAACTAGGGAAAATTAATTTTTTTTTAAAATTTTTTTTCTGCGGACACAACATCTTTGTTTGTATGTGGTGCTGAGGATTGAACCTGGGCCGCACGCATGCCAGGCAGGCACGCTACCGCTTGAGCCACATCCCCAGACCAGCTGGGGAAATCTAAATAAGACCAAAAGACTATATCAATGTGAATATATTGATAGAGATATTGTACTACAGTTTTGAAAGGTGTTACCACTGAAGGGAACTGAATAAATAGGGAATCTCTATTATTGCTTAGTATACATGTGAATCTGCAATTATCGTAAAATAAAAAGTGCAACTCAAAAAAAGTGGTGCCCAGTTGAAGGATACAGTATTGATCTCAGTCATTTTCCAACACTTTGTGAAGACAACCAGGCAACTGACTTTGAATAAGTGAAAGCTCAAATTTTGCAATGATTTAAATATTCTTTTTGGCACTGCTAGGAGATTGGAAATTTTTTTCTTTCTCTTTTGATTTCTCATAAGTCATTTCAGCAAACCCTCCTTTAGAACTTGTAAGATAGGACTCTATTTTTGAAAAGCAAATTGTGTATTATCTGTCATCTTAAGATATGTTGGTTTGGACAAATTACAGGACTGAGTACCCTTTCAGTTTGAATGCTAGAAACTACTTGATGCCTGTAGAGGAGGCAGGAAAAACTATTTCCCACCAAATTTTTCATTAAAGAGATGGCTTTTTCATCTTCTGTTCCTGTCAAAAGCAGTGGCAAGATAAAAGTTTAGAAACTTTTGTAGCTCAGTAGAACCAAGAATTGAAAGCAATTCATGGATTCATATAAAGGAATGGATTGAGGCAAACCTGATAGTTTGTGGCACATAGACGTTTTATTTCACCTACACTTTATAGAAAATGCTGCTCTATTAGATCTCATACTAAAAAAACAAGTGTGCACACGTTTCTTCATCTCTTTGCTTGCTGAATGACTTTGCCCATGAAAGAAACTTTTTGAGGGTGTGAGCTGGTGATAGGTGGGAAGTGAGAGACTGAATACTGAATCAAAACCAGAAAAATCAAGAACTGGATTTTGTGTGATATTACTTGCTAGATTTTGGCATTATTTAGTCTCTCCCACAGCTATAGAGAAACAGTTCTCAGTATTTCTTGAGTTCCTACTATGTGCTCAGTCCTGCCGTGTTTGATAAGGACACTAGAAAAATTGGAATTAAATCCTCCAGTAAGGTGATTTATGGATTACAAAGTTTTGAACTGCATCATTTCATCTGGTTCTCATGAACCCTTGTCAGGGAGGAATTATTACTTGTCCCCATTTTACAGGAGAGAAAATAGAATCTTTGATAGATTAAGTAAATGCCCCATATTAAGGTTTCTGTCAATCATAGAACTTGAGTTCTTTGTAACTTGTAATCCTTTTGTGTATGTTCTAATACCCCAGTGAATGCCTGAAACTTCGGGTAGTACCCAACCCTGCATATAATTAATTTATAAATTAAGCATAATAAGAGATTAACAACAATACTTAGGTCAATTTATACTTGTAATTGCTTTCCATATCTTTGATACTTTTAAATTTTTGTGGTAAATTTTATAGTTTTCTTCTCTTAGGTTCTATTCAATATTTTATTGATTTTTTTAAAAAAATAAATGACAGTGGAATGCATTACAATTCTTATTACATGTATACAGAACAATTTTTCATATCTCTGGTTGCATATAAAGTATGTTGACACAAATTCATGTCTTCATACTTGTACTTTGGATGATGATGTCCATCACATTCCACCATCCTTATTAACCCCCTACTCCCTCCCTTTCCCTCCCACCCCTCTGCCCTATCTGAAATTCCTCTATTCCTTCCATGCTCCCCCTCCCTACCCCACTGAGTCAGTCTCCTTATATCAGAGAAGTGGAAATGGCTATTTTTAGATATTTTATGTTTAAAAAATTGTAATGGTATTTTTTGTTCATTGCATTATTGTTAACTAATTGCAAGTGTGGAAAAACATTCTTTGTGTATTTATTTTATAACTAACCACTCTATTAAGAGCTTCTTCTGTAACAGTTTCTTAGTTGATTCTTGTTTCAAGTGTGTAATCACAACTTCTTTTTTTAAAGGTCATTACATTTAATAAAATAAGTGCCAGTATATCAAGCAATTAGAGAAAAAGTTACCACTTTGATATAATCTAGCAATTACATCCACTTCAAGTTTGTATAATTTACCATTCAATATACATAGATTCATGTTATATATTATTTAGTCTAATTGCATTAGGTAATAATGGTTTTAACTTTATTAATGTAGCTATCCCTCTTTTATCATTAATTATTATTAAAATGATTTCTTGACTTTACCTTAGAACATGATACTGACGGTTGGTTTGAAAGGTATTTTTTTATCATGATAAGAACGTAATTTTCTATTACAATGTTGCTAAAATATTTTGAAACAGAAATAGATTTTTACTTTATTAACAGTAGCTGCTGAGTGTTTATATGATTTTTAATCAACCAATAATGTAATTAATATGAATAGATCTAATAATGACTAGTCTTTACTTTTTTGTAATAAATTTGTTTTGCTTTTTAAAACTTATGGCTAAATATGTATAATATAAATTTATTATTTTATCCAGCTTAAGTGTATAGTTCTGTGACATTAAGAAATACACATTTCTCTATAGCAAATCTACTTTTGTAATAAATATACTCCACCTTTCTTAGCTATTTTGTATAATGCTAGTTTCTATTTGCTAGAATTTTATTTACAATGCTTTTATATCTATTCTTAAATGAGTATGTTTTACATTATTTACCCTGAGACTTTGGGATAAGCATTTTTCTAACTTTCTGAAAAGATTTTGTATCATTTTCGCTTTTGTTAGTTTCAATGGGTTAGGAATTATTCATACACCAAACATTGAAGTAAAATTATCCTCAATACCCATGACAAACTTTGAAGGTAATTCTTCCTCGAATTCTGTATCCTGTATTTGACTCTTCAGTTTCTTCATTTAAAAAATTATAGTAATTATATTTGATTATATATGATCATAGTCATTCATATTTTGCTAGGAAATTTTATTTTTCATACTATGCTTTATATGCTACATTTTATTTTAATATTTATATATTTATTAGTATTATATAATAAATCTGAATTCTCTTCCTCATACTTAATATACATTTGTACTCTATAAACATTGGAGCAGAATATTTTTTGTTCTCTAAGAATTTACTGTATGATACTTAAAGGGTTTAACACGTCTTAATCTTCTTCAGTGACTTTCCAATCTCTCATTGGCAAGGCCCTGCAGAGTGTCTAATCCTATTCCCTAGTCCTCAGCTTTCAGCTTATAAATACTAAGTAGTGTTTCAGAAAGAAAGGAGGTAGAGAATGGAGCAAAAAATATATTTGAAGAAATAATGACTAGAAAGTTCCTACATTGTGAGATATACTCAATTTAGAGATTCAGAGCTCAGGAAACTCCACATAAGAAAAATAACTTTGTCTCTTTAGCACCTAGACACAAATAATAGACATACTGCTTAGAATGCAATATGAAGAAAAAAATCTTGAAAGAAACCAAATGAAAACATGATGTATTAAGTACAAGGGAACAACTTGTAGATAACCTTTCATCAGAAAAAAAATGGAGACCAAATGATAACAAAATGGCATATTAAATGTTAATTGAAAATCCAGTACAGGACTTCATATCCAGAAAAGTTCTTCAAATTTGAAGGGAAGACAAAAATTTTTAGGTTAAGAAAATTTGAGCATTCATTGCCAGTAGAATATTAACAAAAGTTCTTTGAACCTACAGGGAAGCAATAAATAGCACAGAAACAATAATTAAGTGAAAAAATAAAATAATTGATCTTTTAATTTCTTTAAAGACATATAACTCTTTAGAGCAAAAAGTACATGTATGTATTGTAATATATGTGAAACATTAAAAAGTTGATAGGCATATGCAACTGCACTTTTGAAAGGTTTTTAGATTTTTTTTTAATGCAAGGGTACAACATTAATTATACTAAGGTGAAAATCATTTTATGTATATATTGTTTCCTAAAAATAACAATTAAAATAATCAAAAAAAGGGACAAAGCCAAAATAATTAAAATTTGAAATAAACAATTAGCTACTATAAAATAAAGTAAGAAAGGAGATAAGAAGATCACAACAGAAGTAAAAAATAGAAAAAATAAGATGGTAGACCCAAATGCTATCATATTACAGTAAATACAAATGGACTAAACATTATAATAAAATGACACAGGTTGTCAGACTGGATTTTAATAAAACAAACCTTGGCATATATTTTCATGAGGCGTAAGTAGAAGAGCACAGACAAACTGAAGGTAAAATAATGGAGTAAAATTTATCATGCAAGGGGTAATGATAAAAAGGTTGGAATGATTTTACTAACATTATGTTAAATAGATGTCAAGATAAGGAGTATCATCAGAGATAAATATGGATATTTCATAAATGTGAAGGGACCAATTAGGAAGATATGGCAATCACAGGTGCATACATGTCTAATAACAGCTTCTAAATAGATGAAGCAAATTCTGACAGAGAAGGAGAAATAGACAAATTAACAATAATGGTTGGAATGTTTTAAGGTCTTTTTCTCAATAACTGATTGAAGGGAAAGTGAGGAATGAGAGATGGGTAAGCCAGAAATGAAAGTCGGAGACCAGGTAGAGATACTCTCTGGAGTTTATTTGTCAGAGCTGATGAATAAATGCCATCTCTCTATAGAGCAGAGAGAGAGGGGCAAAACAGGCTTGGGTTCTGGGACTTTTATAGGAAGGCTCAGGAATCAGAGGCAGGCGGGTCCTAATGTGAGAGGTTAGGGGTTGGTTTGGTACGAGGGAGTGGTGAGCCTTTCTCAGAAATGCTTTTGAGCCAGAAAGTGAAAAACTTTCCTTAAATGGTGTTGTCGTCACTTAAGATGGCTGTCCAGATGCTAAGCAAGGACCTTATACTGAGAGAGTAACTGGAGAAAAAAAAAAATTAAGAGGACGTATGGGATACCTGTCAGAAAGATAAGGAGGGATCAGCAGCAGAAACTGAGAGGGTATGGCCATTGACACAGAAGGAAAATCAGCAGTGAATGTTGTCCTGGGGGCCACCATGTCAGAAGTTGCTGAAAGTATGGAACAAGAAGACTGAGAATTGATCTTATATTAGTACCTTGAGAGAGGTTTCATTGAGATTATGGGGAAAGTGAATCTAGTTACCTCTTTAAGGGGAGCTTTATTTTAGACCAGCAGAACAATGGTGTCCGGAGGGGAATATGGATTTGTGGGAGGGAGTTTTTGAAATGTAGGAGATTTTTCAGGATATTTTATTGGACAGGAAGAATACAGTAGGTTTGAGAGGAGCACTTGAGAAATGTGTCTTCTGGTGGCTTCTGTTTCACCATGATACCAGGATTTAGGCAGTCAGCTGAGGGGAGGGGGAAAGAGACACTGGAGCTTTGAGGTAATTGGAAAAGGTGTAGATTTTTTTTTTTTCCCTTTTAAAGCCCTGATGATTGCTTTTCATCAATTTACTTAGACTTTGTAGAGAAATTTTTGTTCAGTGTTGGGTTAAGATTGGGTCCCATGACAAGGTATAGGCAACACCATTCATTTAATGATTCAGGGATTGAAAGGTCAAAAAGGAAATTGAGATAATTTGCAGTGTTTTTACTTGCTGTTTTCATGGGGAAATGACGAGAGCAAGCTTCAAGAAGGCAGAGAGTCACACAGGAGGAAAATTTTCTAATTTTTTTTAGGCCTTTGTAAGAATGACTGAAGGAATCAAGCTCATCCTTGAGTGCTCAAGGTAGGTTTACAAAACAATACGAAGTACTTTTTGCTTGCCAAATGAAGTCTCTTCATGACCTGGGGACATTCCACACGGACATTGGAAACACACTTTCCTTTGGCTTACCATTTTCCTGTATGCTCCATTTGGCTCATGTATTTCTTCACACACACCCCTGACCCACTCATAGTTCTGTATTGTTGCCTTCCTCACATCACTTTCCTTTCCTTCTAGCTCAGTTTATCTCCTCACAATGTCCTTCCCAATCCTTATCACCACCACAGCCCTCTTCATCCTTCCCCTTCTACCTGATCTGTTTCCCATCCCCCAGAGAAGGTCTCACAAAATAGCCAAATATACCTCTTCAAATACAGAAAACGATATAATGCTACTTCTCTGAATTGTCTCTCCTTCTTGTATTGAATCCACAAACTGCCACCAACCAAAAGAAAGGAGCTCAATGAGAAGGTCATTCCTCAGTTGATGTCTTGTTAAAAGTAGTGAGCTGCACAAGAGGTTTCCAGAACATTCTGCTCTGTAGCACTGAATCCTCAGTGATGTGACATCAAAACATCAATAAAGATGAATTTTGTATGTAACCATTAAAAAAAAAAAAACAAACCCAACACCTTATCTTCCTTTGGAGGTCTTGAATGCATACTTGAATATTAAAAGTTCTTAGAAGTTTCGATGAAAACAAATCTTATTTTTTTTCTAGCCGTTTTCCCCCAGATTTTTTTCACACGTGTTTTTAAGCATAACACCTGTTAACTTCCCATTGGGTCAGAGTGTGATAGAAATTGTCTGGAAGATGGTCCTGCAGTACTTTATCTCTGCCTCTGGTAATGCTCTTTATACTTTGTACATAAATAAGTAATTAGAGTTCATGACAAAGCCAGGTGTACCTTACAAAGACAGCTAATGATGCAGCAAAGTTTATCTTTGGTGCCCAACATTGTGCCTTGCACAGAACAGGGGTTCCCCAAATGTAGATTAGATGTGAACTGATGTGGCACTGAGGGCTGTCAAGAGGGAGTTAGCAGGTCACACTACCTTTAAGGTCACATCACCTTCCATTCATAACCCCATATGTGTTATTTCATGTCTTCATTTGACATTGTGAAATAAATAATGAGATTAAGTAATGTGCTCAACATTACATAGCAGATAAATTTCAGAAAGCTAGAATCCAGGTCTTTCTACTTTCTTGATAAGATCTCCAATATCTTAATTCAACAACTTCTGAACTCTTCTTTATATACCCATTAAAAAAATAAAACAAAACAAAACACAAAGAACTAAAAAAACAAAAACCTGCCTACCTTCCACAAAAATACTCGCTCCTTTCAACAACTGAAACTGATTCTGAATGATCCCTAGAAAACTTTGATGGGAAAAGTAGAAACCTTAGCAAAAGCTAAATTTCATATTTGAATCTAGAAAGCTTAGAGTAGTGGAGAGATATTTAATTGCAATAGGCTTTTCAATATTTTCTCCCCCTAAGGAATCTATTGCGGAGGCAACTAAGGGTTTAGAGCTTTGTAAACACAGACAACCTCTGCTTCTTCAGTAAGTTCCCCTGATGTCTTTATATGTAAAGTGGAACGAAGGTGAGAGATTTTCAATACTTGCCCTACTTGCTGAGATTTTAGTGATTAAATGGCCTTTTGTCAGATAATTAAGATGTTCATCCCTGGATGCAAATGTTCAAAGGGCTTGGTTTTAAATCGTGTTTATTTCATAGAAACAGGCCCTGATCCTTTTCTCTGTCTCGGATCACCCAATAATACTTTTCTTTCAAAAAGGATTTAGCTTACTAACTATCATATCACCCATTTTAATTTTGGACTAAAGTGAGAAGAAAAAGCAAAACATTTCAGTGTGTGTCTGAATTTGTCCTCTTCCTAATAGTGGGAAAACACAACCCAGCCACCCCAAGTCCTTTTATTACTTAGTTCACGGCGAATGCTAAGGTTTGTCTCCTTAAATTTGATCTATTTCATGAATAAAAATGCACTGGAGCCAGACATGGTAGCTCACATTTGTAATCCCAGCAGCTCAGGAGGCTGAGACAGGAGGATTGCAAGTTTGAGGTCAGTCTCAACCACTTAGTGAGGCCCTAAGCAACTTGGTGAGATGCTGTCTCAAAATAAAAAACGGAAAGCACTGGAGATGTGGTTCCGTGGTTACACAACCCTGAGTTTGATTTCCAGTATCAAAATAAAGAAAGAAAATAAAGAAAAAAGAAAAACTAAATAAAAGCACCTGAGCCACTTTGCAAGGTATAAAGTAGGTTTGAACTTGTACTTCAGAGTGGGATAGTTCAGTCATTATTTATGCCATTTAGGAGAATCTTTCTTTCACCTTGGGCTTGGTATCCTCTACACTGTGGTCATTGCTCAGATGCTGGGTTTCTGTTGGAGAACACCTTTTCCCTCAGTTACATTGGAGTGGTCAGTTTCTGGCTGAGGCCTGGCCATTTCACCATCAGCCTCTTGTCACCAACTGCGCAGAATCAAGCAGAGTCAGTTTGGGTCCAGTTGTTCTGGGGATGGCTTTTTTGACACGATGTTCTTAGTATTTGCACACAGCTCAATAACACTCTTGCTTCATTTTGGATTCCTTACCACAGTGTTTTTCATTCACTCAGTGGTTGGTTCCTATTTGCCTCCTGTGTGTCTACTCCATTTTCTTAAAGATGTTTTGCTTAGCCTTTTTTTCTTCAAATGGCTGTTACATGCAGTTGCCTTATATTCACATTGTGAAGATCTATTTACGACCAAGCCTGTATTCTTCCTCCTTTCTAGATCTGCATAAATAATCTTATATTGTCATCAAGTCTCAGCTATGTTCCCCTCTCAATGAAATCTCCCTGTGAATCCTAGGTTGCAAACTTCTTGGTGTTCCATTTTCTCAGGCTTCAGGACTCTGTTGTTGCCCTGGGAGCCAATCTAACTTTTGTCTTCCTAGGATACCTCCTCATATGCAGGGTTGGACGACTCTGCCATTGTTAGAGCACTAGAAATGATTTATGAAATTGCTCAACATTTTAAAAAATTCAGAGTTAAGGTTCCAAGAAAGAAAAGATAATTGATATGTGCTAGACACGAAAAGGTTTCTGGAAACCAGACAGGTGAGGATAGAAGCTAATCCTGGTGGGTGGGAGAGATTGTGGATTTCAATAAACTAGGGGTGTGAGCTTTGACATTCTACCTGCAGAATGAAAAGGAAGCTGCCACTGCACAAGGCAGCCATGGAACTGAGACCCCTGCCTAAAACAGCAAAGGTGGAACATGGATGTGAAAGATCAGTATCCCAGACAAGGTGCACGCTCTGACACAGACACGGGTGGACAGGTTGCCTCTTTCTTGCTGGACCCTGGGTAGGAAAAACATTCCCTAGGATAATTTGTGCCCATCAGTCCTGATTTTAGAGCTGAGAATCTAATTTTTACTATTGGTTGATTCAGGGACCTTCGAGCTGAAGGGAATAGGGACTTTAAACTTTTATGTGAAAGAAGTCATGAATAAATACATGCTGACTAATTTGAAAGATTTAATAAAAAAAGGAAAGAATGCTAGAATACTATAATTCAACAAAATGACTTATAAAGAAATAGCAAATTTCTCTAAAAAGAGGTGAATCAGATATTAGGAATTTACCCAGTTGCCCTAAATGTTAATGAAAAATAAATTCATACTTCTTACAGACATCTTCTTCCAAACCCCCTTTGAGGAATAGATAATCCTTTCACAAATACTTTCAGAGAATAGAAAAGAAGGAAAACATCCCAATTAGTTTTATGAGGTTATTATAACCTTGATTCCAACATCAGGCAAAGGCAGCATGAAAAAGAAAAACTGCATAATAATTATGATCAGAGAGAGAAAAATTCTAAAAGAACTCAGTGATTGAACCTAGAGAAGTACACACAAGTACGTGTATGTGTGTGTGTGTGTGTGTGTGTGTGTGTGTGTGTGTATGTGTGTGTGTGAGAGAGGGTGGGGAGAGTCAAAACACATAAAACATATTAATGCACTGAACATGTTCATGGTATTTAGATATGTGGATTCCTTTCAGGAATGCAGGAATAGTTTTAATTGAAAAACTGTAATTGGAAATCTTTTTAAACAGAAATGGAAGAGGGTCTCTTCTAACTAAAAATAATATCTACTGAATGCCTGCATCATGCCTAATGGTAAAATATTCAGTTTGCTATAATAGTCACCAAAAAAATCTAGAAAACCCTCAGTTATGATTCTATTTGGTTTTGCAATGGAAGTATGAGGAAGTGTACTAATATGAAGTTGAACTACATAAAAGTGATGGTATTTAACTATTTTTGACCTATAATATAACATAAAAAAGCGAAAGAGAAAATACAAAATTTAAAAATTAAGAATGAAAAGAAACATTATTCATGAAAAATGCTTGCATAGGAAATTTACAGATGTCACAGAGAAGTCATTTCAATAAGAGAGCTAGCTAGGCATGAGATTAATACTCAAAATCAATAAAAAGCATCAAATATTAGAAAAAATTAGAATACTTAGAAGTTTTTTCTTTAATACAGGCATGGAGACAAATCTGTGAGGTTAGAGACAAAATGTAGAGATAAAATAACAAAACATTATTGATAGGCTTAATAGAAAATCTAAGTTATAAGAAAGGTCAGTATTATAAGGATGGCTTTTTATTCTCAAATTATAAACAGTAAGATTCTAATAAAAATCTCAACAAGGTATTTATGGAAATCAGTTTGCTCATCTTAACATTCTAAGGAAAAAGGAGTCTGAGGTAATTTGAAGAATAAATTGAAATTTATGCAACCAATTTTTAAGAAGCTATAATAATTAAGACTGTTTGATATTTGCATAGGGTTATTCAAAGAGAATGATACAGAGAATTTTGAAAAAGAATTTAACATTACTCTCAGCTTGACACATGATAATGGCACCACATAATGCAGAAAACTTAAGGACTATTCAATTAATCTTTCTTGGACAACAGGTAAACCATATAGATAAATCTAGACAAAAGAAGATAAAATCCTGTACTATTTTTACAGATTTTTCTAAAATAAAGTTAGGAAACACTAACACTGAGACATAAAAGGAAAAATGAGAACGTTTTAGAGGAAAATATAGAAAAATATCATTGTGACATTGAGTAGGGGTATACTTTGTAAACACAAAATACAACCTACTTTAAAATTTTAAAAAATGCATGATAAGATCTTTTAAAAGGGAAATGATAAAAGGATTTTTAAATGCAGAATGTATATATCTATGAATCAATAAATACACAACTACACATTAAAAAATAGGCAAAATATATGAATGTGTACAATTCACAGAGGAAGAAATCCAAATAGACCAAAACAGAGAGAGAAGGCTAGGGAGAGGGAGAGGGAGAGGGAGGGAGGGGGAGAGGGATGGGGATGGGGAGGGGAATGTGTAGGGGGATGGGGATGGGGAGGGAGAGGAAGAGGGAAAGAGAAAGAAAGAGAGAGAATTCTTGATCTCATTAGTAATCAAGGAAATAAAAATTAGAACAAAAATGAAATATTATTTCCTCCCTATAGAATTATTAAAAAATTATTGACTGGTCACATGATTGATGAAGATATAGAGAAGATGAAGCTACACATTGCTGATGGGAGTGTAAATTGGTACAAGCAATTTAGAAAACCTTTTTTAAATTCCCAAGAAAGTTGAAAATATATCTGTCCTATGACCCAGCAATTTCACTTCTTTGCTAGGACCAGTGGGAATGAACAAGACACATAGAAGCATCTCCATTTAAGCATCCTTTGTAATTGCCAGAGGAATAGAATAGATTAATGCATTATGGGTTTCACATCCAATGGAATTCTATCATATGGTAATTAAAATGAATCTATATCTACAATCAGCATCAGAGAATCTGAGTAAAGATTAAAAATTGTAGCTTTTGAACAACAGAGAATTCAGAGGACTTTTAAGCCTAAAACTTACCTCTGGAGATGTGTGTGTGTGTGTGTGTGTGTGTGTGTGTGTTGTGTTTTGTGGCAAGGAGTAGGAAGTCAAAAGAAGATGGATATAGCAAGAGGAAATAACTGTAAGTAGGAGAAGATTGGCATACATAAATTGGTCAACCAGTATTATATGAAGTCAGACCCCATCTGGGAACAAGTTAGGTTTGGGGTATCCACTATCCATTTTTTGGGGGGGAAAAGAAGATGGGAGATTTTGAGCAGTAATTATTAACTGAGAGAACTGCTCAGAAAAATTGTAATTTACAAAATGCTGCACATGTGCCAGAAGGTTTTGGTCTTTTTATGCAAATAATCAGCCAGGATTTCTTTCCCAGGGAGACCAGAATTTTGGCAAAAGCCCCTCAGCTCCCACCCAGCAGTTCCATTGGAAAAGCACCTTAACCCAGTGGGCTGGACATGATTAAGGACTGTTGGCAGCTGTCTCTTCAGCCAAGCAAACAAGCTGTGGTTTCTTTTTTTTTTCCAACTGCATTATTAATTGCCTGGGTAAAAGAACAAGGCCAATTTAAGTCCCCAATTTCACCAGGGAGCCTGGAAGCTTCGCATGAGAGGCGGATGGCATGGACTTCAATTTCAGGAGCTTGGAGCTGGCTCACCACTCACCATTGTTGTTGGAAGGGAATACCTGAAATCAGATTAATTAACGTGGTCCTGGGAGATCCTGAGGGTTGTTAATGATTTTATCCCTTGCACAAAAAAGAGAAAAAAATCTAAAGAAGTAAGACTGTTTCTGGAGTAAAGGGACAAGGGGGAAAAAGAATCTAGTTGCCTTTCTTTCTTACTTTCTCTCCTTTTTTTTTTTCTTTTGCTCTGGAAGCAAGTACATCTGTGAGACATTTAAAAGGCCAGTTTCCAACTCACCTGCATTTTATCACCTTGTTGGGAACTGGGGTATCTTTTAATTCACTGCCCTTTTCAGAAGTAGCCTATAAACGTCTCAGTCCTAGTTAATAGTCAGTCCTAGGGAACAGTGGGAATCATATAGCCTAAATGATACTATGCTCTTGCAAGTGGCTGTCAAGATTAGAGGGCCTCTCTTTCTTGTGGAGAAGCGGGTAGTATGCTCATGAGGAGAAGGGTCTGTGGGGAGAGGGGATCTCAGTGCTAAAAAATCTGGTCAGATCTGGTTAGGTGGCTCTAAATGCTGAGTGGACCAGTGGGAGGGCAGAGGGAGAAAAAGGAAAAATACCCAGGAATGAAATTGGTCAATTTGTTATGTGCATGTATAGGTATGGCATAATGAATCCCACTGTATGTACACATATAAAGCACCAATAAAAAATAAATAAATAAAAATAATGACGCCCTTGGTTTTAGGGCTTGCTTCTATTAATAAGAGAAGAACCTACCTCTTTCTCTAGTTTTATGATCCACCAATTGTTAATAATTTAGAGCCCTGCATGTCATTCTTTGTCATAGGAAACTATGACAACTAAGATGGGAGCTTTCAGTTTAACACTGCATGTCCTAATCACTGCCTTCTTAGAAAATTTAATGGGTACCATCATCTTTGTGGCCCCAGTAAAGGTTTCTTTAGGCTAAAGAGCTAACGTGAAGTGAAGACAACATTCAGACCCTGTAGCCACAGGACCAGCATTTCCCAAGTGTGTGCTTTTGTTCACAAATCACCTTTACTGAATACTTTCACCTAAAGGTTTTCCTAATTAAAGAGTGAGGAGGGCTGGGAATGCGGCTCAAGTGGTAGCGTGCTCGCCTGACACGCGCAGGGCGCTGGGTTCGATCCTCAACACCACATAAATCTAAAATAAAGATATTGTGTCCACCTAAAAAAAAAATTTAAAAAAATATATAAAAAAAGAGTGAGGATTGTAGGTACGCTTCCTTTGTCTGGTTCTCAATGGCTAGGATAGTAAAAATAAACGTAATAATAGTAAGTGGCAGTTCTGAGCCATGTAATGATTAGAGTTTGCAATGCTTATGAAAGCCTGAATGGAATGGAAGACTTGGTAGAGCAGTCTGAGGATCGTCATAGGCAGCAAGAACACTGACCCTGTAGGTGACATCTGGGTGGGCAAGTCCTTCTCAGCTGGCAGGGTAAGTTTTTCAACACCTGTAACAAAAGAAAGGAAGATGAGGTCATATGTGAACATGTCTGGCTCTGTCTGGCCTGCCATGTGGGAAGTCTTTTTTGCTCAAGATATATTTTGGGTTCTTTTTCCAGGAGTGAATCGGTTAACTCCTCGCTTCCCACACCCCATTATCCTCATAGTGTGTGCCCAGTGCTGCTCTAATTGTCACCCTAACCTTTGCTTTACTTGATACCAGCAGGTGGGGATTACAATAGGGCTGGGATAGAAATATCTTAGAACTTAAGGCAACTGTCCTCATAGGTTTTCAAATTTTTTTGGAGAGAAAGTGAAGAGAGATACATTGCCTGGTGAGATACATTGCCTGGTGGTGAGTCTGGTCATTTGGAGGTATTTATAATATTCCATGTACCATGGTAGGTATATTTTTACATTATCTCACTGGACCCTCCAATAACTCCATTTACATTATAATATGCATTCTATGGATTAGGAAACTAAAGGTGAGTAATGTTTCCAAAGTTACCCATCTTGAAGGTACAGGCAAGCCACAGAAACCAGGATGTGCTGTATTGAATTCTTGTATCACTGCCCCTATACTGATCTATACAAAATTTGACTAATGCAGCAAATGGGTCATCAGAAACTATGCTGTAGAGGTTCTGAAGTGGGGGCAGATAAGCATGGCCTTGCTGGAGAAGGCACCACGGAGAAGGGAAGGTGAACAATGAAGGTGAGCTTGAAGAACCTGGCACGACAAGGTGGGGTATCCTGCCACTCAAACCCTTAGACCTTCTCTCTAGTCTTTCCCTAGTTTAGAAATACATGGGCATTTCTAAACTAGGGAAATGACCCATTGTGGCAGGAAAGAGAGATTGGTGGGATTGGAATGGAGGGGCAGAGTTGAAAGGGTGATGTGGAACTGAGAGGGCTGTTTAGAAGAAGTGAAAGGTAAAGAGGGCAGTAGGGAGTACAGAGAGGTGAGGGAAGATAGGTGAGGAAAAGGTAAAGGAAATCATATGGCAACAGTGAAAAAGAAGATAGAAAGAAGGTAAGAACTTCTGGAGTGTACAGGAGCTCTGGGGTTGGAGTTCCAGGTCTCATGGTGGCATAGTACATCCCCACCTGCTGGTGGTGGCATTTCCCTTTGCTGTTGCACTTGAAGGCATGGCTGTATCACTGCATCTGTCAACCTTTGGTAGTAGAAACTCACAGATGAAGGGTTGATTGCCATTTCCAATGGGAGCGAACCTCTCTCCAGGGAAATGCTCAGTGAGGTCCAGCTTCTGTTCCAGGAGAATGGTACAGAGGAGCTTCTCTCTGCAGGTTTAGCCATCAGAGTCCCCAGGCCGGGGCTCACCCAGCCAGATGCAGAGCAGGTGGGCTCCACATTTGTCTGACTGCCCAGGACATGACAGTGCTTGTATTTTCCTAAACTCCCAGCACCTGTGGGCTGCTACACTTGGACCTTGCTGAGCTTGCTAAATATCTGGCCTGAGCACCAGGCTGATCCAGCCCACTCGATGGGGCTCTGACATGCTGCACCACAGTTGCCAGCCCAGAATCCTGGCTAGGATCCTCATGGAAACTTGTGAGTTCAGGGGAGCCAAGATTCTACTGCCAGGAGACACCTGTGGTTTCTTACCCTCTTCCCATCAGCGCTTCCTTCTGCCACAGATGCAATGCCCAGGACTCTGACACCTGCTGGAATCCAGGCCTGAACCATTCTTTTCCCTCTGGACTGACAGTGGAGTCGGGGAAACTACCCATTTCTTTGAAGCTAATCTTATATCTGAACAAAAAAAAAATAACCCCTCCAAATAAAACCAAACCTGCTCCCACTCTTTCTTTTATTTTTTTTTTCTTATCTGGGGACACGTGGGTAATTGCAAAGTTATCTAGAGATTACCTTGGGGGGAGGGGAAAATGTAAGGTCCTAATTATGATTAAAAATCATTTTGTAAAAACACAGGCTATTATTGAAAGATCATAAGAAGGAAAATGCCCCAACTGGACTGTGGTTCAGCACTCCAACAGTAAGTGTTCCAGATGTATGGGAGGAAAGAAAGAAGATGGGAGGCTAAGGGGGCACAGGAAAGGCTCTGATGAGAGTTCATGTGGCAGTGCCAGTGGATGTGGCTTGAGACAAATGGCAGAGGTGTAAGACCCAGGTCTTTGAAACTGTGTTCTTCGACCTCAGCCCTGTGTGTTCAGGAGCTGTGGCAGGGTTGGGGCTGGGGTGGGGTCTTCAGTTTTTGGTTATTCTCTACTAAGAAACTATTGTCCATAGATGACAAATTACACGGTGTGTTAGTTATCTTATTACACAGAAATTATCCTAATCACCTTGTAATTTCTGAGGATCAGGGATCAAGGAACAGGTCAAACGAGAGGTCCTGAGCTCTGAGTGGCTCATGAAATTCAAGTCAAGCTCTGGGCAGGGCTGCAGTCACCTATCTCAAAGAGAGACTCCGGTAAGCTCTGCTTCCAAGATTTTTTCAGGTGGTTGTTGACAGGAGACCTCAGTTCCTCATTGGCTGTTGGCTGGATTCCCCTCGAGTTCCTGGCCAGATGGGTCTCACTGTGGTCTGGCTGAGGTTCCTCATGACGTTACAGCTGAAATTTGCTCCAGCATGGAGAGAACATTAAAGAAGCACTGGTCTTTGAGAACTTAATCTTGGAAATGACATACCACCTTGTCAGTTATATTTCATGGTCACAGAGCCCAACCCTGGTGTGGTGTGTTTATGTGGAAAGGCATAAGAGCATGAGTTCTAGGAGGTGCCATTTTGGAGGCTGGCTACTACACAGGGCTAGAGCAAAGCCTTAAGGCATGGATAACTGTCCCCCTACAGGGCAGTCAGCAGGTGAGAGGCTGAATACAGTCTGATGAGGTCGTGATCACTCTGCCAAAGGGAGATTTGGATGTAGGTAGTGGGAGTCTTCTAGACACGACTCAATACCAAGAGCTTCTATGCAGTTCTGTCCCAGGGTTCTTTTATTAGATCCTCATATTCAGTTTTTCTGGCCAAATGCTCCCCCACTGTGTTCAGTTTCCTCAGGTGCGACCCTCAGGCTCCCAGCCTGGCTCCATAGTCGCTCTCTGTTTCTCTCCTCCTCCAGTTTCTGACATCTTCTTCACCTTGGGAAAATTCCTTTCAGTTTCAGTTTTCTTCAGAACCACTTTATTTAGTTCCTTATCTTTTTCTTCTCCTCATTGCTATTCTCTTCTTCCCCTTCCTCCCCCTCCTTCTCCTCCTTCTCCTCTACTTTTTCTTCTTCTTCTTCGTCTCCTTCTTCTTTTGCCTTTGCCTTCTCCTTCTCCTTCTTCTTCTTTTGGTACTAGGAATTGAACCCAGGGGTGCTTAACCACTGAGCCACATCTCGAGCCATTTTTATTTTGAGACAGGGTCTCACTAAGTTGCTTTGGGCCTCGCTAAGTTGCTGAGGCTGGCTTTGAACTTGCGATCCTCCTGCCTCAGCCTTTCAAGTTGCTGGGATTACAGGTGTGCACCACTGTACCTGGCTTCTTCCATTTCTTTTGTAAGAGAGCTTTAATGTGCATAAAACCCAGAACCTAGGCTTTAAACAACCAAAACATTAGTTGCTTTTTCATCAAGGAGAAAGGAAAGTTCAATCTTCAAAATCTACTAGGAGATAAGGGAGATATATTGACATTCAAGAGTATCAGGAAAAAGAACCTAGAAGTATCCCTTATGTTTGTGTTCTAATTTTTTAAAAATGGCTTTGTTATAGTTAAAGCTTCGTCCCGGAGTTTCATAAACTGACTTCCAGACCACTCACATATAATCGAATCAAGCCTTTATTGAAGCACACTGGTGGCGGCTGACCAGAACATAAAGCTGTTGCCCTGATCAGCCCTGAATAATTGCAAGGGCTCTCCTTATAAGCCTAAAAACCACAAAAGGGATGTTCCGGAGTCTAGCCAATGCAAGCATCCAGGTTACAGAAGCAGAAGAGTGCAGTCAAGCGGTGGGAAGCCTAACCAATCACAGTTAGCCCAGTCACCCCAGTTACAGACACAGAGCCCCCGTTACTCTAGTTGCAGAAATAATACCCCATTAGGTAGTTCCGTGTTCTTAAAGGTTTCTATAGCAAAAGGAAAAGAACATCTTGCCCCAGTCATGACCCTTCTACTTGGCATGGTTGTTCTACAGGATGAAGTCATAAAACAAAACGGAGTCACATTTGCTCCTACTATCAGCTTTCTGACTCTGTTCTGCTGTGTAGGGATGGAGAAGGCACAGCAGAACAGTGAGTGATGATACATTCAAGGGAAGGACAATAAAGGCACTGTCTTAGTCTGTTTAGTGTTGTTGTAACAGACTATTACAGAGTGGGTAATTGATAATCAGACGTTTATTTAACTCACAGTTCTGGAGGCTTGGAAGTCCATGGCTGAGAAGTTGAGGGGCTGCATTTTATGAAGACTTTCTTGCTACATTGTCCCATGGCAGGGGTCAGAAGGGTAAGAGAGAAAAGCCCTCTCGACTGATCCCTTCTGAAAGGTGTCACCCCCTCAACACTGTTGCTTTGGAGATGAAGTTTCCAGTACATGAACGTTGAGGGGCACATTCAAACTGCAGAAGATACCAATGGTCTATAGACTATCTAGAGAAGCAGTTTGGAAAAAGAGACCAATGAATTAAGTTGGCACATTCTGAACTAGAAGTGGGACAATTTAGTAAAGGACTGATGATGCTGGAGATTTCTTGAGGCAGTGGGTTTTGAGGTGTGTTCAGAGGACTGATAGTATGATGAGCTTGGTTACTAGCGTGCACTGCTCAGCATGAATTCTTAAACTACAAAACACTGGGGAAACAAGCTCCACTTCATCCCAAGTTCTATCTCAGTCCCAGGAGATGCAGAATCCAAGAGTCTCTATGAGGGGCTCATTTCCCAGTGAGGAAGGTGACTTGGACACAGGCAGTGAATGCTTCACCATAACAGATGTTGTAATATGCATGTCACTCATGTCCTCTTGGAACCTGAGGGGAGAGAAAAACTATCAGGGAGGGTTTAGAGAAATGAAGCCAGCCGAGAACACTGAAAAATTATATGGTGGAGGACATGCTTAGTTTCTATTGCTGCGCTGGAACTAGTCTTCTTGGGGGCTCATCAATGGCCACTGCAGTGGAAGACAACTCCATTATTTCCCATGTTTTTGCTTTTCTAGCTTAGCAGAGGAGATGAAAACTACTAACCCCCAAAACCCATATTGATCCTCATGACCTAAATCAAGTGACTCCTTCTAGCAGCCTCTACCTCCTTTCCTTAAATCTGGAGCAGTTCCATCAACACAGGCCCTGCTGAATTAGCAGTTCCTTCCATTTCCCCCTTGACTGCACTCCTCTTTAGTGGCATCATCTAATCTTATCAAGAATTTTTTTTCTTTAATTTTATGAAAGCATTTGTATGTTAATGAAAAAAAATCTGTAAATGAAGATGGCTTTATTTTCTCTGCGTTGTCTTTACAGATGATTATTTATCTTGTGTGGTCTTGAACAGAGAAAAGCATCAGCAAAGCTCTTGTTGAAAAAAAAAATCATCTTGTTTTCTGGTGGTAAGAGCAATACTGCCAGAAATAATTAGCCCAGCTGCAGCCATTGTTCAGATCACAGTAGAGGCAGCAACACCCCTTCTCCCAAGTGTTCTTTTCTTTTCCTGCCCTTTGAGCAGCCCTTCACAAGGCTTCCAGGATTTATACATGTTGAAATAGACTTTAAGGATCCTATGGGTGCAATTCTCTTCCCCATCTATCCCAGTAAAGAAGAATAGCCCCCCAACATAGGAGACTCAGCATTCTGGGTCCCATTCTGAATTCTGCTGGTCTTTAGGGATGCTATTGGCCATTCAGTCCCTTATATAGTAATTTCTGCCTAGAATTCCTACTCTAGCCATCCTCTTATTTTTTTTTCTTCTTTAACAGCTATATGGAGACATATTAAGTTGCTGTTCAATTTTTTTTCTGCCTGTGATAAATAACTCCAGACTTAAGGGAAGGAGAGAGTGACAACTTCAAGCAAGACCTCCAATTGATTTTCAAGTGGAAATTGTATTTTCTTTAAGATTCTTTCTGGGATTCATGGGTCACATTCCCTATGAATTCTACCTGGCCACCAGCACCTGGGTTAATGTTGCCTTAAATGTGTCCTATACACCTATAGATGAACATACACTATATTTTCATTCTTTTTTGATATATTGGTCTATTCAAATAAATAGGATTCGCAGACTTGGAATATTCTGAGAAGCAGAGCTAGTATCCCCTTGTTTGCTCCATTCAGAGCCCCAGACCCAGAATCTGGCAGAGCATTTGTGATCATTAAGTATTTTCAGATGAATCAATGAGCTCGGATAAACTGTAAATGTATGTCTTTCCTACTTTCTTCTTTCTCCTGGCCTTGATTGGAGTCCTCACATTTTCTCTCGTGGGAGTCGGGGTTTCATTTGTGAAATCTTTATTTCTACAATGTTGACTGAGTCCATCAGAAGCGTATTTAGTTACCCTAGAGCTGCCTGTGGGTGGTCAGCACCAGGTCTTTGCTGAGAAATGAAAGGTTTGAGCCATTGTCCCTGTTACTGATAGATTAGGAGATACTTGGTCTTATAGCTCCAGTAAGGATGGGTACTTATGTTTAAGAGAGGGGTCATTTGAAAATAACAGCAGATCAGCAAGCAGAGAATCTTCTTAGTTGCAGACCTTTAAGTCAATATCTCTCACACAGGAGGAGAGCAAGGTGTGCCTGCCCTCAGATAAGGAGGCCAGAATTCAGTTAGTTAACTTGGCGTTGACATTTCTCCATTGGGTGCCACCTGCGCCTAGAGATAGCAGCCTTCTCTTCCAGGTTGGAACTGGGGACGTCTGAAGTACCAGCACTTAGAAGGAGGTGACTTCTAGTTCAGTGACTGTGAGGTTTAGCATACTCATAAGAATTAAAAAAGAATTCCTAGTCAAACTGAGAATTCCTAAGAAGTTAGGAAGTTATCCCATATAGGATCAGTTAAGTTCCCATAGAAGACTAAATTTCACATTTGCTGAAAGGCATTACATTGAAAGGCATTATTACATGTTTTCTTTCAGAAACATGATGGTTCATATTCTGATTGGGCTACATGCTGGCCATGAGATCTTTGGCAAGGGATGTCACCTCCCTGAGCTTTGATTTCCTTCAGCAACTTAAGAATGAATGATGTTAATTTCTGCCTCAGAGTGTCATTTTGAAGATCCAATGAGAGTCCCTCTGAAAGAGCTATGAAACATTGTAGGCTTAATAAAAAAATAATGAGGAGGAGGAAGAGGATGATGTGCAGGCCTCCAGCTTGTCCCTGTGCTTGACACCAGTGCTGAGCTTGGAGTTAGCTCCAGCTCGTAAACACAATACATGACTCTTACAAATCCGCAATTGCTGTTTTTATACTTACAGCTCATTTTCTCCTAATTTTTGGGACATCCATAGAATAGTGCCCAGTTGCCTTCCATGTATTTAATTTCATGGTATCACGCCATCGTTTTCTGTCCCTTAAACTGGTTTTTACATCCATTTTATATGTGAAACACAATGGATGAGGCAGAATCAGGAGTAAATCTTAAGCATCTTGAGCCCAGATCTCTTAATTAAACAGTTTACTGTTCTTTGTTCATAAAATAAAAGAAAGCTCTGATAACAATTCCCACTTAAGTATAAATAACTGATCTCCGTTCAAGATGTTATCCTTTGAAATAATAGATTCCAGTGAGATAGTTAGAAAGAGAATTTTCCTGTCTTTGGAACACTCCCAGGCCCCTAAACCAAGCTCTTAAGCTCTAAGAAAGGTTGACTTCTGAGTCACAGACCAGTGGAGGTTTTATACACTTGGAGAGGATGGTGGGCTATGTCATTTGGAAGGCTCCAGGTGGGCCTCTGTGAGGACTAGCTTACTATAGCTAAGTGCCATGATTCCTAAAGGATGGGCAATAAGCACCATGACCCTGGTACCAGAATGATTGCCGTCATGAATGTTCTGAAGGTCTCTATACTTAGTGTGGTCCATACATTGCCTGGGGATTTGATAATTGTAACCCAGGGAGCACCAAGGTGAGTCTGCTGAGGAGACTCAGAGAGCTGGGGTCCTACCTATTCAGAAAGCTTCACTGTGCACAGATAGTCTGAGGTAATACCCAACATGCACACACAAACAAACATACACATCCTAGGCTTGATTTCCTTGCTCCCTTGTGAAGGGACATTTACTCTCTTTGCCATCAGCACTGGATTTCTTCATTGCTTCCCGAGCCTCACCTTTCCTTGGTATCTCCAATGCAGAACTCCATTTGTGACCTTGAATTTCACAGGTGGTCCCTGCTTTGGGCTTACTGTGATTGCTCTTTCCACCCCGTGTGGCTGCTCTTCCACTTCATTATCAGAGATCCCCATGGGGAGTCCACCTGTTTCAGGTGCTGAAGCCACTTAAACCCTGACTTTGGAATCAGGGGCTGCTCTCCTTCAGCACCAATCCATCTCCCGGTGGTTTCAGCTCATTTGTTATTTCTTGAGAACTGGATGGTCACAGCATGGTCTTGACTACTTTCTCCACCCCCTGCTTAATCAGATGCTTCCAAGGAAGTACAAAAGCTAGTGATGCATTTTAGTTTCTAACAAATATGTTCAGCTCCAGATGAAATTAATTCTGCTCCAGATGGAATTTCAAACTCATTTCTCTTTTTGACTCTTGCTGATGTTGGGACACTGCTCCATAGTATTAAGATTCGTATGCCTCTGAAAAATTATTTACTTACTGAAGCTCTTCTTTGTGAGAATGTGAGCACTAGATAAGAGAAAGGGCAAATTTCAACAGGACAGGGAAAAGAGAGTACCAAGTTTGAATTTCAGGACAATTTCCTACTAGCTGTGTGAACTTGGTCAAATTAGTTAGCATTCTCAGAACTTCATTTACTATATGAATATCAACTTTTTGATTTAGGACTAAATGTGATAGGGTCTGAAATGAACCTGGTTCATAGTTGTAAATACTGGATAAAAGTCATAACTCTTTCCTTCTGACTGATGGGATAATGCTTTTGTGTGTCAAAAAATTTGTTGAACAATGGATGATGTCATGGGCTAACAGCATCATTTATAAAACCCCTGCAGAACAACAAACAGAGACTCTACTTAGAACTTGAGCGTTCAGTTCCACTAACGCAGAAAGTCAGACAACGGCATCCAAGTTAGCATGCCTGCTTCTATTTGGAAAAGAATCCTGCCCGCTGTTTCTGGTGTGATGGCAGGATCTTACAATGGTATATGGAAAGTACCTAGCATCAAATCTGGCACACAGGGGACACCCAGTGAATATTAACTCCTTTTCCTTTTATTCAGTGTTGGCAGGAAATGAGACCAATTAGGCCTTAGGTGTAAACTAACCTGGAAGCTGTGGGTCTGCATTGTGCCTCTGGGCATGTGTATGGATCCCTGGGCAGAGGATGGCTGTGCCATCCAGCTGCAGTGTGAGGCCAGATCCAGCAGATGTCTCTGTGATACAAGCATCCTCAGCCCACCATGCTGGCCTTGGGGATCACCCTGTAGATTCAAGGAGTAGAAATGCAGGCTGTGACATTTGGGCACATTGTCTGCCTCAAGGATATTTGCAGAGGCTGAACTGGGCCTGAGAACAACAAGCACTGGTGTTTGAGTTATATTAAAGGCAATGAATAAAGAAAAATAAAAGAGAAAGGTATCTTTTTTTTTTTTTTTCAGCAAAAAGAGGAAATTCACTTCTCAAGAACAGAGCGGGTGACAGTAAGGGAACAATTCTAGATAAAAGAAGAAGACGACATACTTGATTGATTCAGGGTGTGGGAGCTTGGAAGAAGTTAAAATGGACACAGACATTGAACACAAACTCTTTTCACTACCTATTGTTACCTGCACTGTTAAGAGTCTTTTAGTGGTTTTTATGTCATGGTTAGATCATGGTATAAATGTCAATGCCTTTTCCCTGATCCTTTAAAAAGGAACAAGTACAGCTAGATTTGAGTACTTTCTTTAAAAGGGAAAGTCTTTCAGGTGGTTTTAGAATTTGGAGAAGCTGTGGGCAATTGAAAGATCAACTTGAATTTTAAATATCTCCTGATGTATGTATGTACATGTTGTTTTCCACCCTGTGTGTCCTGGGTGGAAGGTCTACACACCTAGTGGAAGGTCTACACACCTACTAGAAGCTGTGGGTGAAGAAATTAGGACATCACTGGTTAAGGCAACTATAAGATTCTTCTGGGATGGGGACCCAGAACTGTAACCATATAGATGGAAATAGAGAATCTGGTTTCAGAGCCAACTAAATCCTGTTGCTTTATGATCCCAGAATGTGGTGGTAGTTGGTCTTTGCACTCAGCTTTTGATAGAGCAATTCATTGGATCCTTTGTCAGCTCACCAGTTGTAGACCCTTGGTGAGCCTGTGTTACAGGCTCAGAGCTCTGCGTGGCTGGGGAGATACAAGGGAAGAAGAGGCAGATTTCCTATGCTTCAGGAGTATTCCGTCTCTTTAGTAAATGGATTAACAGTGGTTAAAAACCCACCAAGGAAGTCTAAGTATAGGCTAATTGAGCTAAAGAATCATCCTGTACAAGGTGGCTGGGGGTAACCTGGAAAAGTTGGAAGAAACTGAAAGGAAGGCAGAGCAAAGGTTAGGCTTTCGAGGATGTTTGGGTTTGGTGGTAGAAAAGATGGATTGAAATTCTTTTTTTTATTGTTGGTAGTTCAAAACATTACACAGCTCTTAATATATCATATTTCACAGTTTGATTCAAGTGGGTTATGAACTCCCAATTTTACCCCATATACAGATTGCTGTATCACATCAGTTACCCTTCCATTGATTTACATATTTCCTTTCTAGTGTCTGATGTATTCTGCTGTCTATCCTATTCTCTACTATACCCCCTCCCCTCCCCTCCCCTCTTCTCTCTCTACACCCTCTACTGTAAATCATTTCTTCCATTTGTATTATTCTTCTCTTACCTCTCCTTTCCTCTTATATGTAATTTTGTATAACCCTGAGGATCAACTTACATTTTCATGCAATTTCCCTTCTCTCTCCCTTTCCCTCCCACCTCTCATCCCTGTTTAATGTTAATCTTCTTCTCTAGCTCTTCATCCCTACCCTGTCCTTAGTTACTCCCCTTATATCAATGAAGTCATTTGGCATTTGTTTTTTAAGGATTGGCTAGCTTCACTTAGCATAATCTGCTCTAATGCCATCCATTTCCCTCCAAATTCTATGATTTTGTTGTTTCTTAATGCAGAGTAATACTCCCTTGTGTATAAATGCAACATTTTTTTTATCCATTCATCTATTGAAGGGCATCTAGGCTGGTTCCACAGTCTTGCTATCGTGAATTGTGCTGCTATGAACATCGATGTAGCAGTGTCCCTGTAACATGCTCTTATTAGGTCTTTAGGGAATAGACCGAGAAGGGGAATAGCTGGGTCAAATGGTGGTTCCATTCCCAACTTTCCAAGAAATCTCCATACTGCTTTCCAAATTGGCTGCACCAATTTGCAGACCTACCAACAATGAACAAGTGTACCCTTTTCCCCACATCCTCTCCAGCACTTGTTGTTGTTGGACTTCCTAATGGCTGCCAATCTTACTGGAGTGAGATGGTATCTTAGGGTGGTTTTGATTTGCATTTCTCTGACTACTAGCGATGGTGAGCATTTTTTCATGTACTTATTGATTGATTGTATGTCCTCCTCTGAGAAGTGTCTGTTCAGGTCCTGGGCCCATTTGTTGATTGGGTTATTTGTTATTTTATTGTCTAATTTTTTGAGTTCTTTGTATACTCTGGATATTAGGGCTCTATCTGAAGTGTGAGGAGTAAAGATTTGTTCGCAGGATGTAGGCTCCCTGTTTACCTCTCTTATTGTTTCTTTTGCCGAGAAAAAACTTTTTAGTTTGAGTAAGTCCCATTTGTTGATTCTAGTTGTTAACTCTTGCGCTATGGGTGTCCTATTGAGGAATTTGGAGCCCGACTCCACAGTATGTAGATCATAGCCAACTTTTTCTTCTATCAGATGCCGCATCTCTGATTTAATATCAAGCTCCTTGATCCATTTTGAGTTAACTTTTGTGCATGGTGGGAGAAAGGGATTCAATTTCATTTTGTTGCATATGGATTTCCAGTTTTCCCAGCACCATTTGTTGAAGATGCTATCCTTCCTCCATTGCAGGCTTTTAGCCCCTTTATCAAATATAAGATAGTTGTAATTTTGTGGATTGGTTTCTGTGTCCTCTATTCTGTACCATTGGTCCACCCGCCTGTTTTGGTACCAGTACCATGCTGTTTTTGTTACTATTGCTCTATAGTATAGTTTGAAGTCTGGTATCGCTATACCACCTGATTCACACTTCGTGCTTAGCATTGTTTTTGCTATTCTGTGTCTTTTATTTTTCCATATGAATTTCATGATTGTTTTATCTATTTCTACAAGAAATGCTGTTGGGATTTTGATTGGCATTGCATTGAACTTATAGAGAACTTTTGGTAATATTGCCATTTTGATGATGTTAGTTCTGCCTATCCATGAACAGGGTATATTTTCCCATCTTCTAAGGTATTCTTCTATATCTCTCTTTAGATTGTTATAGTTTTCATTGAATAAGTCTTTCACTTCTTTTGTTAGGTTGATTCCCAACTATTTTATTATTTTTGAGGATATTGTGAATGGAGTGGTTGTCCTCGTTTCCATTTCAGAGTATTTGTCGCTGATATACAGGAATGCCTTTGATTTATGTGTGTTGATTTTATATCCTGCCACTTTGCTGAATTCATTTATTAGCTCTAATAGTTTCTTTGTAGACCCTTTTGGGTCTGCTAGGTATAGAATCATGTCATCTGCAAATAGTGATAATTTAAGTTCTTCTTTTCCTATTTTTATGCCTTTAATTTCTTTTGTCTGTCTAATTGCTCTGGCCAGTGTTTCCAGAACTATGTTGAACAGAAGTGGTGAGAGAGGGCATCCCTGTCTTGTTCCAGATTTTAGAGGGAATGCCTTCAATTTTTCTCCATTCAGAATGATGCTAGCCTGAGGCTTAGCATAGATTGCTTTTATGATGTTGAGGTATGTTCCTGTTATCCCTAGTATTTCGAGAATTTTGAACATAAAGGGATGCTGTACTTTGTCGAATGCTTTTTCCACATCTATTGAGATGATCATATGGTTCTTATTTTTAAGTCTATTGATGTGGTGAATAACATTTATTGATTTCCGTATATTGAACCAGCCTTGCATACCAGGAATGAATCCTACTTGATCATGGTGCACAATTTTTTTGATATGTTTTTGTATCCAATTAGCCAGAATTTTATTGAGGATTTTTGCATCTAGGTTCATCAGAGATATTGGTCTGTAGTTTTCTTTCTTTGAAGTGTCTTTGTCTGGTTTCAGAATCAGGGTGATGTTGGCCTTGTAGAATGAATTTGGAAGTTCGCCCTCTTTTTCTATTTCCTGAAATAGCTTGAAAAGTATTGGTATTAGTTCCTCTTTAAAGGTTTTGTAAAACTCTGCTGTATACCCATCCGGTTCTGGGCTTTTCTTAGATGGTAATCTTTTGATGATTTCTTCTATTTCCTCAATTGATATTTGTCTATTTAGGTTGTCTATATCCTCCTGACTCAATCTGGGCAGATTATATGACTTAAGAAATTTATTGATGCCTTCACTATCTTCTATTTTATTGGAGTATAAGGCTTCAAAATAATTTCTGATTATCTTCTGTATTTCTGAAGTGTCTGTTGTGATATTGCTTCTTTCATCCTGTATGCTAGTAATTTGGGTTCTCTCTCTTCTTCTCTTTGTTTGCACGGCTAAGGGTCTGTCGATTTTATTTATTTTTTCAAAGAACCAACTTTTAGTTTTGTCAATTTTTTCAATTGCTTCTTTTGTTTCGATTTCATTAATTTCAGCTCTGATTTTAATTATTTCTTGCCTTCTACTTCTTTTGCTGTTGTTTTGCTCTTCTTTTTCTAGGATTTTGAGATGAAGTATGAGATCATTTATTTGTTGTTTTTTTCTTTTTTTAAGGAATGAACTCCAAGCAATGAATTTTCCTCTTAGAACTGCTTTCAATGTGTCTCATAGATTCTGATATGTTGTGTCTGTGTTATCATTTAACTCTAAGAATTTTTTAATTTCCTCCTTGATGTCTTCTAAAATCCATTGATCATTCAGTAACCTATTGTTCATTCTCCAAGTGATGCATGATTTTTCCTTCCTTCTTTTATCGTTGATTTTCAGTTTCATTCCATTGTGATCAGATAAGATGCATGGTGTTATCTCTACTCCTTTATATTGTCTAAGAGTTGCCCTGTGACATAATATATGATTTATTTTTGAGAAGGATCCATGTGCTGCTGAGAAAAAAGTGTAACTGCTTGATGTTGGGTGGTATATTCTATATATGTCAATTAAGTCTAGGTTGTTAATTGTGTTATTGAGTTCTATAGTTTCCTTATTCAACTTTTGTTTGGAAGATCTGTCCAGTAGTGAGAGAGGTGTGTTGAAGTCTCCCATGATTATTGTATGGTGGTCTATTAGACTCTTGAACTTGAGAAGAGTTTGCTTGATGAACATAGCAGCACTGTTGTTTGGAGCATATATATTTATGATTGTTATGTCTTGTTGGTGTATGGTTCCCTTGAGCAGTATGTAGTGTCCCTCTTTATCCCTTTTGATTAACTTTGGCTTGAAATCTATTTTATTTGATATGAGTATGGACACTCCTGCTTGTTTCCGCAGTCCATATGAGTGATATGATTTTTCCCAACCTTTCACTTTCAGTCTATGTATATATTTTCCTATCAAATGCGTCTCCTGTAGGCAGCATATTGTTGGGTCTTGTTTTGTGATCCATTCAACTAACCTGTGTCTCTTAATTGGTGAGTTTAAGCCATTAACATTTAGGGTTATTATTGAGATATGGTGTGTTCTTCCAGCCATATTTGTTTATTAATATTACTAAACCTGATTTGTTTTCCTCTTTGATTCTTTTCCCCCCTTTACTGTCCTACCTCCCACTGTTGGTTTTCATTGTTATTTTCCATTTCCTCTTCCTGTAATGTTTTGCCAAGGATTTTTTGAAGAGATGGTTTTCTAGCTGCAAATTCTTTTAACTTTTGTTTATCGTGGAAGGTTTTAATTTCATCTTCCATCCTGAAGCTTAATTTTGCTGGATAGACAATTCTTGGTTGGAACCCGTTTTCTTTCATTGTTTGAAATATGTTATTCCAGGATCTTCTAGCTTTCAGAGTCTGTGTTGAAAGATCAGCTGTTATCCTGATTGGTTTACCCCTAAATGTAATCTGCTTCCTTTCTCTTGTAGCTTTTAAAATTCTCTCCTTATTCTGTATGTTGGGCATCTTCATTATAATGTGTCTAGGTGTGGATCTCTTATGGTTTTGCACGTTCGGCATCCTGTAGGCTTCTAGGATTTGGGATTCTGTCTCATTCTTCAAGTCTGGGAAGTTTTCTCGTATTATTTCATTGAATAGATTGTTTATTACTTTGGTTTGGAGCTCTGTGCCTTCCTGTATCCCAATGACTCTTAAGTTTGGTCTTTTAATATTATCCCATAATTCTTGGATGTTCTGCTCATGGTTTCTTAGCAGACTTGCTGAGCTGTCTATGTTCTTTTCAAGTTGAAATACTCTGTCTTCATTGTCTGATGTTCTATCTTCTAAGTGATCCACTCTGCTGGTAGTATTCTCAATTGAGTTTTTAAGTTGGTTTATTGCTTCCTGCATTTCTAGGATTTCTATTTGTTTGTTTTTTATTACCTCTAACTCCCTGTGAAGTTGATCTTTTACTTCCTGGATTTGTTTATGTAGTTCCTTGTCAAAGTGATCTTTCATTGTCTGATTTTGCTGTCTCATGTCTTCCTTGAGACTCCAGATCATCTGAAGCATGTATATCCTGAATTCTTTGTCTGACATTCCATCTGTTGCAGCTATTACCTCTTCTAGAGTTGCGTTGACCTGCATTGCTTGTGGTCCTTTCTTTCCTTGTCTTTTCATACAGCTCGCATTTCTTTCTGCTTGGTGAAACTGTTTTGTTTTTGAAATTTTCCCTCTATTTATTTATATTGCTCTTGTATAGTTGAAAAAACTCCCTTGCAGGGCAGGTAGTGGCTGTGATCCTCCTCCAATTGGGGTGATCTGTCTAACACGCTGGTAGGCCGCTAGGTCTGCTCTGCTGGTCGGTCGCAGGTCCGCCTACCCTGCAGGCGCGTGGAGCAGCTCTGTCACTCCGCAGGTTGCTGGGCCTGACCTGCTGGTGGGTCGCAGGTCCACCTACCTTGCAGGTGCGGGGGGAGGGGTCGGCTCCGCCCCTCAGCAGGCCGCTGGGCCTGATGTGCCGGTGGTCAGAGTTCCGCCTAACTTGCAGGCACGGAGGGAGGGGGTGGGCCTGCCCCTCAGCAGGCCGCTGGACCTGCCTCGATTGAAATTCTTTATAGGCAAAGGTATATTGTATGAAAGAGGCAGGAACTGTGGTGTGAGTGGAATAGTACCTGGGGCAGCCCAGCTATAGGCTATGGATTGCAGAGTGAAGTTTTCATTGATAGCAAGTAAACTAAGGCTTCTACCACCAGAAAAGACCCAGCAGTTACTTTTCAAGGCAGCATAGTACCACGTGAAAATCCATGTTCTAGGAAGTTGCTCTGCTATGTTCCAACCTATATTCAAGAAAGGTCCTATCAACCCATGGCCCAAGCTGAAATATGAGATTCCTGATTTGTTCCTCTATTGCTAAGTTTGACCCTTACTATTGACTGGTCTCTGACTTTCAATGATACCAAAAGGTTAGGACAGATTGAAATCTGAGCAATCTTAATAGACAAGCAGGGATTCAGGTGGAAGGGAAGGCTCCAATAACAATTTAGGCATAATATGACTTGGACCTGTTCAGGGAATTAGGACTGGCTACAAAAAGATGGGATCTCTCCAGGAAACATTGTAAAAGGGCAATGGGAAGCTTGGGACCAGTTGACTGCAGGGGATGAAACAAAGAGAGGAATCAGTGATGACTTCTAGGAAAGATTTCCAGCTTTGATGCCTGAGGTCATTGTTAGGCCACAAAAAGATGTGGAAACTTTGAAGTCAATTTAGAATTGAAAATTTAGAATATTAAGAAAGATAAGGAGTATAACTTGAAATATGGTATATTCAAATAATGAACAACACACATCAAACCAGCATTTGATAAGATGAACATATGTCTCTTGGGGATAAGGCTCTATATTTGGAGACCACTAAGGTAAAAGCCACATGCTGGAGGCATGATGAAGACAGATATTAGAGAGAAGGCAGAACATAGGTCATAAAAATCTGAACAGAGATATCTTTCACTTCAAGATGGGATGTTTATTTTCTGCCATTATTTCATTGATTTTTCATTGAACATTTTCCACCAGGGGAAGAGACACAAAGGTGATACAGCAGTGTTCTTGGCCCAGGAAACATTTGTAGCTCACCCATGAGGAGGATCCTAGTAGGTTCTGAATGCTTGGAAATCATCTTTTCCATCTGCTTCCATCTGACAAGTAGGAACACAGGTCTAGGGGCCTAGAGTTAAAGCTATGCATTTAATCAGTGCAGTCTAAGTACTTAAGACTTAATGCTTGTGCTTATTCTTCTTGCAAAAACAACATGGGTCATTGTGCAAGAACGCCATGCAGGCCTGAGTTCAAATCAACACTACCACCTACTAGGCTTAGATATGGAGTAGGTTAGTTAACCTTTTAGATCCATCCCCCGTAGAATGCAAATAATGAAATTAAAACTGCATTAGATCCTTGTGTGTTTTGCTTGAGATGGCACAACCAGGATGCTGAGCACATTTCCATTAGCATAACATTCAATTAATTCATGCATTAAACTTAAGAAATAGTTGAAGGGATATATTTACCCACAGAGGATATGTTCCAAGATCTGCAGTAGATGCCTGAAGCCTTTGTAGTACTGATGTCTGGATACACTATGTTTTTCCTATACATGCATTCCTAGGATAAAGTTTAATTTATAAATTAGGCATAATAAGAAATTAACAACAATAGCTAATAATAAAATAGAATAATATAATAGTATATTGTAATAAAAAATTGTTAGCTTCACAACTTTTATGCCTTGGGGTCATTATTAAGTGAAATAAGGGTTATTTGCACATAAGAACTGTGATTCCATGACAGCCTATCTGATAAATCAGATGGCTACTAAGCAATTAATGGGTGGGTAGTGTATGTGTGTGTGTGTGTGTGTGTGTGTATATATATATATATATATATATACACACATATACTTAGGCACTTTGCAGGATGGTGCAAGATTTCATCGTCCCACTCAGAATGACATGCCGTTTATAAATTTGGAATTGTCGAATTTCTGGGATTGATATTAACATTGATATTGTTTTGGGACCAAAATTGAGTGTGGATAGCTGAAGCCACAGAAGACAGAGCTATATATAAGGGAGACTATTGTGCACTACTGTACTCCCACTGTCAACTATAAAACAGTAAGTAAAATCCATACTGTCTTTGTCTTATGGATCTTATTAACTAGAGAAGACAGACATTAATTAAAGGACACCAGAAATCTACTAAGGTAAGGACTACTGAAGAAAATAAAGTCTAAGAATAAACATCATGGAAAGCTACTCTAGACCAAGGCTCAGGGAAGAGCTGAAAGCTGAAGAATTACCAGGGATCCCTCGTGTGGAGAGAACGGTGATCGAAAAATCTTTCTAGCTATCAAGGAAAAAAAGTGTTGATACCATTGCTATTAGAGAGATCTAGTGTGCCTAGAGCTCAAGGACATGAAATAATTCTGGGTTACAGCCCCTATTAGTTAAGGCCCCCCTCCTTCTTTAGGATCATCTGAATTTAAATTATTCTCTTTTACTATTATAAGAGTAATTAATGAAGTTTCTAAATGACTTGAGGAAGTACAGGGCACCCTTAGGACCCAAACCCCTCTATCTTCAATGTTACTCATCTTTAGGCTCTCCTTACTTCCTTTCCCCTGCTAAGTTAGAGTCCAGCTGCAAACCCAGCCTGTACTCCTACCTACCCTCACAGCTCAAAGGACTGGGTGTATATATACACTCTTAGCTCCACCTGGGATGCTACTCTGAGTACAATGATAGCCCAGAATGCTGAAGTCATCTGGTAATATGCTAGCCCCTGGAGAGAGGGAGTAGGGAGAGCAAAACTGGTTTTGAGGCATGAATTTTACTTTCAGGTTCAATTGAAGACAGCATTGTTCCAAAACAGCTAAAGACAACTTTCTAGAAGGGAGGCAGCCTTGTGTTCAAAACAGAAGCCACTAGAAATGTCTGAGAAAGAGAAAAGAACACGGGGGGGGGTGGTGGTTTAGTCACCTTTTTATTGCTGTGACCCAAGACCTGACAAGAACCATTTTAGAGGAATAAAAGTTTATTTTTGTGCTCAGGATTTCAGAGGTCTCAGTCTACAGACAGCCAGCTCCATTTCTTGGTGTTTGAAGTGAGGAAGAAAATCATGGAAGAAGAGGAGAGCAGCTGGAGACAAGGCATCAGGAAGCAAAAAGAAAGTCTAAGCTCAAGTTTACAAAATATGTACCCCAAAGGCATGCCTCCAATGATTCTCCTCCTCCAGACACATCCTATCTGCCTATAATCACAACTCAGTTAATCCCTATTCAGGAGATTAACACACTGATTAGGTTAAGGCTCTCCTAACCCAATCATTTCACTTCTAAACTTTCTTGCATTGTCTCATACTTGAGATTTTAGAGATACCTAGTATTGAAACTGTAACAGAAGGCAAGTAACATGGCAGAGTAACTTATTAACCATGGTTGAATAAGCCAAGGGGAAAGAAGAGGGTGTTTTAGGTTGTTTTACAACCAGGACTGTGAAAAAGGCACATGGGTGCTTGACTTCCCTGATCCTGATCATGGTACTTGACTGGGAATCCCTGAAGCACTGCTTTGACCATCAGTTTGAGCTCCTCTAAGAGCTAGATCTGGCGGTGGTAAAGATTAGTTATCCCATCTTTACATGCAGTGAAGATTTGCAGGTCAAAATTCCCCCTATTGGGACCTGCTTCAATAGATATTTATTGCTTACAGTTCGTCAGCCTGGGAAGTCCAAGAGATTGGCATCAGTTTCTGGAGAGGGTCTCCTTGTTGGGCCATAACATGGCAAAAGATAGACAGCTTGCAAGACAGACAAAGCCCGCTTTTATAACAAAAAAATTCCCAAGGTGACCATCATACTTCCATGATTGCAGCATTAATCTGTTCATTATGGTGGAGCTCCCATGATTGAATCACCTCTTATATTGTCCCATCACCCAATACTATCCCAGTGGTAATTAAATTGCAACATGAGTTTTGGAAGGCGGCATGCAAGCCATATCACATACCAAGGCTAACATTTTCCATAGCTCGCAAAGAATCTCACAGCATCTTTAGATTTGAAATGAACACTGAAGTTTCTGTCCTTGGCTGTAGCCAATGGATTTCAGAATTCACTTCCTTGGCAATTCTCCAGAACATTTAGCTGAATAGGGAGCACTAAGTATAAGGAACTTTCTCGGAGATATTTATGGCATTATGTGAAATTTATTTCAAGGTAAAAAAAAAAAATGATCCTCTGAGACTTTGGAGTGGCATTTGACAAAGGAGATCAGGATCAGGGAATGCTCCTTGAAGCAGAAGGAGGCCATAGACACTCACTGAATGTATAATATGAACCCAGATAGGAATATTACATTGATTTTTCAGTGATTTTTTTTACAACTCTGGGCTATAGGATAATGTCTGGTTTTTATAGCCTATCTCCCCACTTCCCCATTAAGTGGTAGAGCTGTAATTTGAAACTAAATCTGTGAAACCAAGTCTATGGTTCTTCCACTAAATCAAATTTCCTTGTATTTATTTATTTATGCAGAAAAGTAAAAATATCAGGAAATATTTTTCATAGGTGCTGTCTCCCAGAGTTAAAAAATGACACCCAGATGTGACACACTTCACACCCTGAGTTATTGTCCTTGTTCGTGGATGTTCCTCAATGACAGCCAGTTGCACATGTCACCATCATATCTTGGGCAAGGCAAAGATGAAAATTTCTATGAATCATTTACAGATGTATGGGCTGGGATCAATGAAGTTGTCAGGGCAGAGTTCAAACAGCAGTCCCCAAAGTCCCTTTAAATTTTTGTGCCAATAAATTCTCCAGACATACTCTGTAGTCACACTGATTTGTTTCCAACAACGTGGAGGAGTTCACACATGGTTTCATGTGTCCTTTTATTCTTATTTTCTGTCTTCCATGAGGTGGATTCTGTGACAGGCACTGGAAATGGGAGGAGATGGTCCCTGCCAAGGAGCAAAAATATAAATAAAATTGAGTTATTACGGAGCTGTGTGGTGTGTGTCTCATTCCAGGACATATGAAGGATGGAGTCACTGAGCCTGGTTGGGGCAGAAGCTGCTTGGGATTAGGTCTAGTTTAATGTGTTCATAGGAGTCCTCAGAAATGATAGAACCTGATCTTCCAGGGCTTTGTGTGTCAGTTTAGTGCATTTATAATTTCTCCTTTAATTGTGAGGAGCCATTGAAGATCTGGCTTTGTCCCAACTGTGTCCTCCCATATCCTCACATCCAATCTTCACTTGTAGGCTTAGCTGCAATATTATTCTGCGATGTGTGTAGGACCAGCACTGAATGGAAGCAGCAGATCCTGAGGGTACCCTTGATACTAGTCTTACCTGACCAGGTGCCCCTATTGCTACAATCAGGCTTTCTTCTGGCTGTAAAGATGTTGTCATGGTCTGCCTTGGTCTAGAAGGAATTCTTTTTTCTCAGAAACTAGAGACTGACCCCCAAAGACCAGCTAAGTGCCTGGTCTTACTTAACAATGACTCTCGGGGGTGGAGTACCATGAAGTTTGAATCCTTAGGTTCTAACAGACTTGGAAAGAGTAGAGGGCAGTAGAATAGAGAAGGGTTGGTTAAGGGCTACAAAACTACATTTAGATAGGAGATATCTACCGCACAGTAGAGTGAATACAGTTGACAATAATTTGTTGTATATGTCAAAATAGCTAGAAGAGAGGATTTTGAATGCTTTCAACACAAAGGATACATGTTTCAGGGGATGGATATGCTAATTATCTTGATTTGATCATTATATATTGCATATATGTGTTAAAATTGCACACCAAACCCCATGAATAGGTAGTTGTCATCTATTAACTGAAAATAAAAAAAGAAAGGAAGAAAAAGAAAAGAGAGAAGGAAAACAAAATAACAGTGAATGCAATCGAGTGTGACAAGAACTATAATAAAGGTTAAAAATAAAACAGAGGGGAAAGAGAAGGTGGGAAGAATTGGGAGATCAGAGAAAGTACATATGTGTTTCTCTCTCTCTCTTTTTTTTTTTTTTAAAGAGAGAGTGAGAGAGGAGAGAGAGAGAATTTTTAATATTTATTGTTTAGTTCTCGGCGGACACAACATCTTTGTTGGTATGTGGTGCTGAGGATCGAACCCGGGCCGCACGCATGCCAGGTGAGCGCGCTACCGCTGAGCCACATCTCCAGCCCTCTCTCTCTCTCTCTCTCTCTCTCTCTCTCTCTCTCTCTTTGGTGCCAGGGATTAAACTCAGGGGTACTTAACCACTGAGCCACATCCCAGTCCCCCTTTTTTTTAGTTTTGATTTTGATATAAGGTCTTACGAAGTTGCTGAGGCTGACTTTGAACTTTCAATCCTTCCACTTCAGTCCTGCAAGCTGCTGAGATTACAGGCATGTGTCACTGCAACTTGCCACATGTGCTTCTCTTATGCCCAATCAGAACTCCCTATGGTGGAACAGCAGGCTTGTAGATTTGTTTTCTTTTTTCTTAATGGGTGGTGAAGATGAAGAGAAGAACTATCATTCAGGCTTCTTTGAAAACTACCCTATTTTATAGTTATATTATGTTTGCCTTCTAAGTCTTGTGTAGTAGACCAATACAATGACCTCTCCTCCAACAGGCCAGGTGGGCCACTAAGTACATTTTTTGAGTCTAGTCCTCTCAATTTTGTATTTAAGCATTTCTCTCATCTTCTGGCAATTGGTTGACTCTTAAATAAAACTTGTTCTCAATGCTTTTTAAAGGTTTCTTGTTTTTTTGAGTTTGTTCATATATATTTTGGGACACAGGGAAGGCTAATGCAGAGGTTCCTTGCCAGATGCCATCTTAAGTCAGATCCAACAAATATTAGGCTGAAGCAAGCCCAGGGGCTATGAACTATTTTCAAAACTGGATATTGAACTTTGGGTCACCCATTCTGGGCCACCCGGGCAGACAGACTAATGCTTCCAATCTCAATTCCATTTGATTCCCTTCTCCCAGCACATAACTTAATTCACTGAGTCCAGCAAGTCCATGGCAGATGATGCTTAAATGATTTTTATTTTTTTTCCTGAACATAGAAACCCTCCAATCTTTTTTAACTTTAAATAATCTCTTCTCTGTTGGTTCCTAAGATCCTGATAGCTATTTTATTATTTGGGGAAAATAGTTAATCTTTAATAATTAGGACATGCAATTTCTTTATCCAATATAATTGAAGGAAACTTCTCAACTTTAATATTTTTTTTCTGTGATTATAAATTTTTGACAAGATAGAATGTTTTGGAGTGCAGCATCCTTATTAGGTGAGGCACAGTTATGTATTCTATCTCAAGAGGGAACCTGGCAACCCTCATGCCCCTGCCTTTATTCTGGAGAAGCTGTCAGGCCTGGGGTGTACATAATTGCTTCAGGTTTTCAGGGCCAAATCTGACATCTTCATGGCTTCCTGGTGACTGGTGAAGTGTACCTGCCAACCAGTCAGCATCAGCAGGTGCAGCCAAGTGGGGTGTCAGAGCCAAGACCTGGAGAACCTGTAAACTAACAGAATCTCTGTAGGATGTGTTTGAGATGATTTGGAGTTGGAAACTGGAAAAATGAAACTTTCTATTTTAGAAGATTTCTGGGAAGCTTCATGAACTATTTCCATGACTTTAAATATCTTCTATATACTGATAACTCCCAAATTTCTATCTCAAATCTAGATCTCTCTTGACTTCCAGGCCTCTGGATTGAACTCTTTATCTAAAAATTATACCTAAATGTCCCAAACTGATTTTCTAACCTTCTCAGCACACCCACAGATTTCTCCATTCTCTTCCTTTCCTGTCTCGGGTATAGAAGTTCCTTCATCTTGCTCTGCATAGACACTTTGTGGACATCTTGCCTCTTTTCCCCACACCTACATCAAAACATCAGGACTTTGCATTGCTTATACCTTCAAAAAGTATCCCTAACCCAACTATTTGCCACTTCTTCTGATGTTAGCCACCATCCTTGCTTCCTTGGACTACTTCAAAAGCATCCTAACTTATCCTTGCTCTGCTTCAAGCTATATTACACCTAGAAACCAGAGTAAGCGTTTTTAAGATATAATCCATCATCCAAGTGACTTGTTCTAAACCCCTCAAACTTTCTATCTCACAGTAAAAGCCTAAGTCCGAGGTCCTTTGTGATCTGGTCTCTGACCACTTCTCTTTCTAGTCCTTATCTCATTTGCTTTTCTCCAGTTGCACAGGCCTATGTGATTTCTTGAGCATTCTAGGCATACATCCTCTTAAGGTATCCATATGGCCCATTTCTTTGTCTCTTTAAAAATTTGTTCAACAGGGATCCTCTTCATGAGAGTGTCCCTACTTGGAATTACAAACTGTTGTTTACCACTAATCTTATCCTTCATCTACTTCCCTTGCTTATTTAAAAAAAAAATTCAGTGTAACCATTGCCTTCTAAAATGTTATATAATGCATTTGTTTATTGTATCTATAGTTTATTAGAGTGCTCCAGCCCTTCAACTAGATAAAGACTCTATAATAACAGAGAATTTTGTTTTGTTTGCTGATGCAGTCCTACTATATATCTTTAGTTGGCATAGTGCAGATACTTAAATATTATTTTAATGGATAAGTACTCTATTAAATCCTGAGAATGATTCCTCCTCAGTATCAAAATACACTTAGAGCAATGGAAACTACATTATTGAGCAAGTCTACAGCCCCAGCTTTTATTAGCCTAGGCTAAAATCTAATCATGTAGTATTTGTCAATCACGTTTATAAAATCTGTTGGAATGAAGGTATGTAAATAAAATCTATTACTAATCATATGACAATTTTTTTTGTAACAAGTATTTCTTGATGAATGAAGCAGTGTGTCAATTTACTTTATGATCTGAGCTCTGCATCTTACCATAGATAGGTGCTTAGCATAGTCTTCGTCTCTAAAGGTCATAGTCAAATTCAAGTTGCAGTTAACATAAGAGCTGAAGTAGAAGCTAAGTATGTCTAACACTAGAAGAGGATTTAGATCATGAATTGGGCCATCGTGACTTTGGCAATAATAATACAGCAGACTGGATCTGCCTGACATGTATCTTCTTGATTTTCCATTAGACACTGATGACAATTCAAGAGACGAATATCAGCCACTGTTCTTTAAACTAATATATAAGAAATACAATTTGTTAACATTTTAGTAAAAGTTTTGCTTTTGAACTAAGGAGAACTTCTATGATTTGCAAATGGGTTATCTCCTCTAAGGCTCATGTTGAAATTTAATGCCCATTATGAAATATTAAGATGTAGGACCAGGTGGAGTCTTTGATGAGTCGGGCTGTGTCTCCATGAATGGATTGGTCCATTCACATGGTTAATGCCCTAAGAGATTAATGGGTCATTCAAAAGCATGTTTGCTGCAGAAGCCAGTTTGGCTTGGTTTCTTGACTCTTGCCTTCAAATGATCTTTCTAGTAAGAATGCCATTACCAGTTTAGCCTTTGACCTTAGAACAGAACTGTGAGTCACAAATAAACCTTTTTTCTTTAGAATTTACCTGGTTGGTGGTATCATATAATTAGCAACAAAAAATGAAAAGACAATGATGTACGGATTATGAAATTTATGTTTTTGATATGTTATATACATCATCTTCTAAACAAAAACAGGACAAATTGCTTCTAAGAATGTGTGAAGATCATTTGAATTTCCTCTAGTGGTGGTAAGCCGGGGCTTGACTAATCAGTAAAAGGGAGATTATTCCCAGGTTGTCTGAGAAATGTTTAAAAAATCATCTTTATCTGCTTCTGTCATGAATAAAAAATTTTAAACATCCAATTTAGCAACACATATAAGGCTTTTAGAGCAATGCTGAATTGTAGTTTTGTATAAATGGAGAAAGAACCGTGGAAAAGAAAAATGCACAAGATGTTGCAGGAAGTGTCAATATTTTCATGGCTACGGTAAGCATTAGTATGGACAGGAAACCTGATATTTGGAGACCTTGGATCAATGCCTAGAGGCATTGAAATTGAGTACAAAGCTGCATACCTCAACGTATTACTTAATTGGTTGTGAGAGGAAGCTGCTTCAAGAACCTAAATGGAAAGTAAGAAAGGTCTAAGAACATTATACTCAATGTTTTAGCAAATACCAGATTTAGAAAAATGCCTCCTCACTTGAAGGTTATGAAAAAAAAATAGACATGATGGGGAGAATAGTTGGAGCTCTGCTCATAGTAATGATAGTCTAAGATCATACTGGACTGAATCGTTCACAGTAATAACTATAAGGGATGATGTAATTCAAAGAGAAGCTACCTGAGGACACTAGAGACTAACTGGGAATACACACTCAGAAGGGAGTTTCATGAAGCAAGTTCCTATTTTCATGGTTCTTAGGTTGGGGTTAAGCACAGTTGGGGAGTTGCAGAAGTTATGGGGGTAGGGCTGTCAGAAGGAAAAAAAAGAAAAAAAAAAAAAACTCCTAAAGTATTTTGGTCTTGGAAACAAAAAATAAAGCCAGGGAAACTGGTTTCTGAAGAGCATAAGAATCCTGGAGGAGAGGAGCTAGACAGAGGATTGCCAAATTCTGTCTAATAGATTCAACGTGGCTGAGGTAAAGACTAACTTGAACTGAGATTGCAGTGATTATACAAGAGGTAAACTTTGTAATTCAAGTTCATCCAAGATCATTGCTTACTAAAACAAAAGGAACAATACTCATCAGGGGAAAAAAAAACAAAAAACAAAAAACAACTCCAGATTCTCCACAATTTAGCACTTATGCTGTCTAGGATGCAGTCCAAGGAAAAGGAAGAACATTGTTAGGAACAGGTGCTAGCTCACTCCAGTCTCTGGCCAAACGTAGCCCACAGACTATTTTTGCATGGCTCACTATCTAGGATTTTGTTTTTCAGTTTTTAAAAGATTGTGAAACAAGCAAACATTACCAACAAAAAAAGAATACATGAATATAACCATACATAATCCACAAAGCTTAATATAGCTACTCCCTGTCCCTTCCCTGAAAAAGATTACCAAAGTTTACTTGAAAGAAAAGAAACATCAGGGAGTACAATCTTGAGGTCATACAGATGTTGGAACTAGTTGATAAAATTTTAAAGTGGTCATTCCATGTACAGTGAGCAAAGTAAAAGAAAATAATGTGCTCAAAATGAATGAAAAGATGGGGACATTAGAAGAGACGTAGAAATGATAAAAATAATAAGACACATTCTAGAACTAAAAAATTCTTATTGGAAGAAAAACGTGACTATAGCAGATAAATAGAGATGGTAGAATAAAGATGAAGTGACTATGGAGATCAATCAATAGAAATTACCAAATGTGAAGAATAGGGGAAAAAAAGATGAAAAAAATAAATAAATAAACTGAGTCTCAGTGATCTATTAGGTGGCATTAAATGTCCCATTATATTGTGTAATTTGTGTCACAGAGGGATATATAATGTAGAGAAATATTTAAATAATAACTTTGAGTGACATAAATTTGGTGTCAGTAAAACATTTACAAATATATAATGATTAGCAGACATCAAGGAAAATAAAAACAAAGAGATTACAAGGCATAGTGGCACAGGCCTATAATTCTAGCTAGTTAGAAAGCTGAGGAAGGAGGATTGTAAGTTTGAGTCTAGCCTGGGCAATTCAATGAGATCCCGTTTAAAATAAAAAGGTCTGGAGGATTCTCAGTGGTAGAGCACTTGTCTAGCATGCCCAAGACCCTGGGTTCAATCCTCAGCATTGCAAACCAACCAAAAAATCAAACAAATGAAAAACCAAAAAGGCCCACACTGAGCCATATAATAAACTATTGAAAAACAAAGTTGAAGAGTAAATCCTGAAACTAGTAAGTGGAAATAATATATTACATATAAGGAATAGCTAATCTGACTAACATCTAACTATACATTAAAACCATAGAAGCCAGAATAGAGTCACATCTTTAAAATGCTTAAATAATGGAAGTTGTCAACCCAGAAATCTATATAGAATGATTATATCCTTTGAGATTGAAGAAAACATAAAGGTGTTTTGGGCAAAAGAAAACTAAGAGAATTTGTTGCTAGTAGGTGCACGTTATAATAAAAACTAAAGAAATATTTTTTAGTGTGAAAGATAATGATACAAAAATGAAAATATGTATTTAAAGGAAAGAAGGGTATTATAAATAATAATTATAGAGTAAATACAAAAATAATTTTAAAATCTTCTGCTGAGTTTTCTTATAATGCATATAACTTCTTAAAATTCTCTCTCTCTCTCTTTCTCTTTCTCTCTCTCCCTCTCCTTCCCTGAAAGATTTGTAATGTATCTGTATCCCCAATATATGATGATCTAACAAACCTAAAGGGTGAAGTTATACAGTTGCAAGTTTTACAATTTTTAATGTGAAGGGATAATATATTAATTATAAGTAGATTATGGAGAGTTAAGGTTTTAAATTATAGTCTCTAAACATTAAAATTTAATGTAAAAATATGTTGAAAATCTAATAAGAAAATTAAAATGGAATTATAAAAATACTAATTCTAAAAATTCTGTTTCTAAAAATAACTCAATTTAGAAAGGCACAAAAGGAGAAAAGTGAGAAAAACAATTAAACAAAACAAAGAATATGAAAAATTTTTAAAGTGATAGAACTATATATACTTTAATAAGTCACTAGTTATATTCCATGTTATTGTAATATGCATTCCATTTAATAGGCAGAAATTGTCAGAATGGATTAAAAAAATCAAGATTAAAATATATGTGGTTTGTAAGTGATTTGTTTTACATACGAATTGTAGGTAAATTGGAAGTAATATGGGGGAGGGGAAGAAGAGAAGTTATTAGATTAGACAAAGGGGAACAAAAGGAAGGGAAGGGGGATAGGAATAGGAAAGACAGTAGAATAAATCTGACATTATTTTCCTGTGCACACATATGAAAATACCTAAGTGAAACCCACCATCATGCCTACTTACAACAATGGGGTCCTAATTAGAATAAAATATATTTCATGCTTGTGTAATTTTATTAAAATGGATTCTACTGTTATGCATAACTAAGAAGAACCAATAAAAACAAAACAAAACAAAACACAAAAGCTCCTAGGTCAAAGTTAAGATTCAGGGCTTTTGTAAAATCCCTCAATAAATGAAAGTCATGTATAATTATATTCCTACCAGAAAAAAAAAGAAACGGGAGTAAATGGATTAAAAAAAATATATCATGCAAAAAATATAAAGACTGGGATGACTATATATTTATCAGTTCAATAGACATCAAGACTAAAATATGGTACAGATAAAGGGGAAAATCATAATGATAATTGATCAGATCTTCACAATGTTAAAATGATCATTCATTCAAGTAAATAATATCAGAGCTTCAAAATATATGAGGCAAAAACTTTTGCAATCATAATTGGAGATTTTAAAATCCTTCTTTCTATAATGAAACTACTAAAAAATATCAAGAAAGTCATGAAAGGTCTAATCTGTCAAAAACCTTGTCTTAACTGATATGTATAGAACATTATACCCCCAGGTGACAAAAAAAGTAAATTCTTTTAACAGGTTTGTGATGGTAAATTTTAGGTATCAACTTGGCTGGGCCATATTGCCTAATCAAATATTATTCTGGATGTTTTTGTGAAAGCATTTTTTGGGGAAGAGATTAACACTGGAGATTAACAGTGGAATTTGAGGAAGTCCAGATGATCTCCATGTAGTTGGGGCTCTCAGCTGATGGCCCCAGTGAGAGGAATTTTGCTAGTAGACTGCCTAATCACACCTCTTTCCTGGGTCTCTAGCCTGCTGGCCTATCCTGTGCATTTTAGACATACTGAGCCTCTCACAATTGCTGAGCCAGTTCCATAAAATAAATCTCTCCCTGTATGTATGTACATTCCTGTTCATTTTGTTTCTTAAGAGGTTCCTAACACTACTAGTTCCATATGGGAAGTATACAACAATATACTGTATACTAGTGAATGAAATAAGACTTAATGAATTTCAGCAGATTAAAACAAAACAGAACATAATCCCTATGCAATATTTTAAAATTAAAATCATTAACAATCGAGTAATTTAGTAAATCTGAAGTATTTAAATACTCTTAATAGCAAACTTTTAAATAATGTAGGAAGGGCAAAAGGAGATCTCACAAGGAAAATCAGAAAATATTTTAAGCTGATTAAGACTAAAGAATTGAAGACAAAATTTATGAGATGAAGCTGAAAGAGTACCTAGAAGGAAATTTATAGCTTATAATGCTTACATGAAAAATGTGAAGATTTAAAAATTAATTATCTGAATTTTTATCAGGTAAATAAATTGAATGAAACCATAAAAATATCAACTTAATTGATACATCTTTAGCTAAACTAAAAAGACAAACTAAGAGAAGGCTAAAATTAACTATTAGTAGTTGCAGAATGGCCATCACTAGAGATTCCACAAACACTTAAAGGAATACTATGAACAAATACCTATGAATAAATTTTATTCCCTAGAGGAAACAGAAAAATCCCTTGAAAGATATATTACCAAAACTAACCCAAAAGAAATAGAAAATCTGAAGGGTCTGTGTGAATAAAATAAGTCAAAGTCATAGTTAAGAACTTGCTACAAAAAACTTCAGACTTAGATGATTTCTTTGGTTAAATCTAGAAACTATTTTTTAGAGGAAATAGTCCTACCCTTTCAGAAAATTTGGGAATGCTTCCCAAATCATTTTATGAGGTAAGTATGTCTTTATTACTAATCCTAGAAAAATACACTATTAAAATCAATGTATACTAATATATTTTAAGAATATAAATTCAAAAAGTCTTGGTGCTGGGGATATAGCTCAGTTGGTAGAGTACTTGCCTAGCACGCACAAGGCCCTGGGTTCAATACCCAGCACTACAAAAAAAAAAAAAAAAAAAAAAAAAAAAGGTCTTAGACTATCTTAGCAAATTAACAAAAACATATTAAGATAATGATACATCATTAACAAATGTTGTATACCTTCATTATGAAAAACTAGTTTAACTTTAAAACATCAGCCAATGTAATTCTTCACATTGACAGACTAAAGGAGCGAAGCTAACATAATTTTTTAACAAGTGCAGAAAAAGTATTCAAAAACATGAGCTTCAAAAAACACTCTTTTAATCAAACAGTAGAAAAGAGCTTTCTCAATCTGATCAAAAACAGCTGTTTGGGAAAAAAAATTAAAAACCACTATGGCTAACAATGATAATAATCTTAATGATTTCCTCCTAAGACAAATAACAAGGCAAGGTTGTCTGCTCCTTTTACTTCTGCTCAACATTATACTGGAAGTCCTAGACCATGGAACAAGGTAAAAAAGAGAAAGAAAATGAATAATAGTAGAGAGGAAAAAGTGAAACTGTATTTTCAAACTGCATATTTATAGAGATTGAAAATCCTTTCATATATATAAATAGGTATTAGAATAAATGAGTTTACTGACATCAAAAAAAGTCAATTGTATTTCTATATACAAGCTCTGAGTAATTAAAAATATGTTAAAAACCCCTTAGTTACAGCAGCCAAAGAAATAATATAAGTAGGAATAAATTTAATAAAAAATGTTTAAGACTTGCACCCAGAGAACTTCAAAATATTGCAAAATAAATTTAAAGATAATATAAATAAATGAAATGGATATTGCATTCATGGATTGGAAAAATCTACATGAGTAAGATGGCAATTAATTTTAAATTGATATGGAGATTTAATTTATTTTTTATCAAAAGACTAGCATTTAGTTTTGCATAAGATGACAAACTTACTTTAAAATTTAATAGAGAACCAAAGAACCTAAGATAGGTTTAATAATTTTGAACAACAAAAGCAGATTAGAAGACTTGTATTACCTGATACAAGGATTTACTCTAAAAGTATAGTAATCCCAGAAATGTGACACTAGAGTAAAAAGACATTCAGTGGAAGAGATTAGAGAAGCTAAAAAATGATCTACACTCAGTAACCTATTCATTTATATAAAAATGAATAATTTAGTAATTATTTAATTAGGGAGTAATTATTTAATTAGGCGGTAATTTAGGGAGGAAAAGCCACTCTCTTCAACAAAGTTCCTAGAATAGCTGGATATCTATTTGGGAAAAATCAAAATTTGATCCTTATCTTAAACCATACAAAAGGTAACTTGAAATAGAGCAAGACAAACCTATAAAACAACAAAAACTAAGAGCAGGGTAAAATCTTTGTGATTTTGAGTTAGGCTAAAACTTTTTGAAAAGGTCACAAGAACATGAAACAATTAAAAATTAAAAAATCAACTTTATCAAAATTACTTTTCTTCCTTGTAAGATACAAAGAAATGAAAAGACAAGCCACAGATTAAGAGAAAATAGTTGCAAAATATTTTTTGGTCTTGTATACAGAATAATAAACAAAAAACTCTCCCATTCAATGGTCAAAGATTGAACAAAAACTGTAGAAAAGAAGATATACCACTGGCTAATAAATACATGAAAAGATGATCAGTTTCACTAGTTGAAGGGAAATGCAAATCAAAATCAAAGTGACATATCACTATACACCCCACTACCATAGCTAAAGTTTAAAAGACTGACTCAATCAAATGTTACCAAGGATGGGGAACAATTGGAACTCTCATACTTAGCTGGTGATATTGGAAAATGGCACAATGACATCAGAAAATATTATGGCAGTTTATGTAACTAAAAATATACTTTTATAATGACCCAGTACCCCACTTTTTGGTATCTACACAAGAGAAACAGGAAAATAGCTGTCCAAAGATATTGGTGTGATTGTTTACAGCAATGTTATTATTCAAAATAGCTTAACATTGAAAATCCAATAATTTTTTAACTTATGAATGGCTAAAGAAAATGTAGAATTGTGGAATATGACTCCACAATAAAAATACATATTAATTAGAAACTAAATAATCTCCAAAACCTTATGCTAAGTATTACAAGTGAAACACATAAAAAAACATATACTGTTTTATTCTAGCTATATGAAGTTTCAGAAAATGCAAACCCATTGGCATAAGAAATCAACAGTGTTTTACTGGGGACAAAATTTTGTGAAGTAGATGGCAAATAAGGAGCAGGACAAAATATTTTAGGATGGTTCATGTGCCAACTAGTTTTCTTTCCCTATAATAAATACCTGAGATTATCAGTTATAAAGAGAAAAGTTTTGTTTTTCAGCTTACAGTTCATCATAGGTTGACTCCAATGCTTTGCGCCTGTGGTGAGGCAGTACTTCATGGTGGGATTACATGGTAGAGCTAAACTTCTCTTCCAGGAGAAAAGGAAAAGGAGGTTGGAATCCCATAATCTCCTTCAGCAGCAAATAGCCCATGCTCTCAAAACTTCCCAGGATGCCCCTCCTCATAAAGTTTCATCACCTCCCACCAGCACCTGTCCTGGAGACCAATCCTTTAATAACACAGGGGCCTTTGGGAGGCATTCAACATCCAAAACTATAGCAGTATAAATGTTATCTATCTTGACTGTGCTGGAAGTACTTGCTCTTATACAAAATTCATCACACTAAACATTGAAAACAAATGTGTAAATTGTAATTCAAAAAAGTTGAAAAAGTTAACCTGAGGGCTATGTTACCATGTAATAATATATAATTTCTGACCCTACATAGTCCAAGGAAAACAGTATCACTATTAAAATTGAAGTTTCTTTCTCCAACAAAGGAGGAATTATTGAAAACATACCTTGATTGTCCCCCAAAATTTCAAGAGGCTATTGTCTAAGAGAGAGAAAGGAAATTGTAACTAGTAAGCTAGTATTGAGGTATATATGTAAAGGACACTTGGTTGAATAAGAAAAACAGTTCAAGACAAACTAAAATGCAAACCCTGCGAATAAATAAACACAAAATACATAGAGTGCTGAATTGACATAACACAAAATAAATTAATAACAAGTGTAAACTGGAAAAAAATGTCCTGTCCCAGAATGAAGTGTAAAAGGCAAATGATAGAACTGAAGATAGAAAAGACAGGTATTAGAGATTAAGCCAAATTTTTATTTATTCTAAAGAAATAAGCTCATATTATACAAATAGAGGCAAGTATTGAAGGTGATGTACAAGTTGTCCTTGAACAAAAGGAGAGTGTGACTCTATAACGCAAATAGACTTATTGAATAGTGAATAAATGCAATGGAAGAGTCTACTAGTCAGGTTCTGTCAAGGCTTTTCATTTTAAGGAGCAAGGAGAAATGCATAACAGCAAAGTAAATCAGTTTCATAATGTGAACTATAATCAGGCTTACTTTTTTCTTAAACACTTGTCTTCTCAAATATTTCTTTCCTTAAACACAAAAAGGATTCCTTGCCAAGTCAAGTTGTTCCTTATGTCAGAAGGCAACAATAAGGTATTCTCTTTCATCTTAAAAGATAGCGAACTACTATTAAACTGTCCTAAAACAAACAAGTAATTTAGAAGTGTTATCCAATGTTTCCAGTCTAGTTTTGCATGAAAGGACTGAAAGACATGAAATGACAGCAACCTAAAGCATATGATGTGTGTGGGGGATTTTCTTGATACCATGATTGCAGGTCTACATTATAAAAGCTAAAACTTATGCTTAATAGGGATAGTTTTAATTATAAATCTATTATAATATAGTAATAATATAGTTCCATACTCAGTGATATTACTAGTTTTAAAAGTAATGAGATCTGAGATTGGACACTGGCCATTCCAGGTACATGGGAGTCTGCTGGATGAACTTCTGCTCACTATATTATTCAGGAGAAAATCATGAACTATAGGAAATACAGAATTGTAATGAATAAAAAAATGGAGGCGACAATTCTTATGTCTACAAGAATTTGAAAGTTATTAATTGTTCCTCATTGCCAAATGCAATTTATTTATTTTTAAAAATCAGACTGATTATTTATAAAATCAAATTAAAAATAAGATTTCTATCTTTAAACATTATAGGATATAAAATCAAAATAAGAGATAAAACATGATAAAATGACAAGAAAACAGCATATAACAAAAAAAAAAAAACAAATCACAAAAATAAGAATACTCTTCATCAGTTACTATAAGAAATATAAAGGGATTAAACTGCTCCCCAATTAAAAACTCAAATTCTAGAATTTTGTCAAAATCAAAATCAATATTATAGATGTTACTTTGCAATCTATAACATTAATAGTATTTCTAAAATAAAGGATAAATGAAGATTCAGAAATTAGCATAGAAAAAAACTGAAAGAAACCTCAAATAGAAAAAATGCCAGTAGTTTTACAATAATTTCCAAAAGAGTATATATCTATATCTATCTATATATAGATTATATATAGATGATCTATGAATCAATTATGAACAATCAATTATATAATTGGCCACTTAAAAATTTACAAGATAAATTTGTAAATTAAGCTTAAAAATATGAAAGCAGACATAAGTACATAATAAGAAAACAATACCATAAAAACGAACTATCTTGTGTTTACAAGAAATCATCAAATTCTAGTAAAAAAACTGGAATTTGTTTTGGCTATAAGTATTGCAAAGGCTTGATATCCTCAATATATGAAATCTTGTGAGAGAAGTAGCTATTAAATACAGTAAAATGGAAACATGAGAAAATTCACCTAAAATAAAATGCATATGATCAAGAACAAATAGAAAATGTTCAACATCTCAAAAAACAAAATAGTCAGAAAATAGTTTCACTTCTCAAGTTTGAAGGTCTTAAAAAATACATAGTACTCAACGTTGACAAGGATTTAATGAATCGGTTGATTTCATGAATATCTGACAGTAGTGTAAATTGGTAATATTTGTTAGTATTTTTGTCTCAACACAGTGATTTCTCTTCTCAGAATGTTTCCTAAGAATATTGTTAGAGATATGCACAAGTAATTTTATGCTAGCATGCTCATTACTTAAGCTAACTATAATAATAAAAAATGTCAGCAAACCCAAGTCCAACATCAGAAGATTGGTTAAATAATTGTTGTACAATCAGTAAAAGGAATATTATCCAGACATTAGACTACATATTTTTGAAGAATACTCATGGATGAGGTTTAATGAAGGTTAAACAAAGCATGAAGAAAGCAAAAACAAAGCATTTTTTTAAAAAAAGCATGATACAAATTTGCATATTTACTACCTGCCATGACACTCAAGTTTGCCAAATCCATTCTTTCTTTCCTTTTCACTAGAAGAAGCCTAAAAAGTACTTATGAAAAGAAACCTATTCTTGGAAAATAAAAGTAAAATTTAGATAAAAAAGAGAGAAAAATCTGGGTAGAAGAGCAGATTAGACACAGCTGTCAACAAGTTAATGAGCCAGATTAGGCAAAAAAATTCAGAGTGCAACACAATAAGGAAAAGAAGGAAAAAATAATGAGATAGAAATGGAGAAATGAGTATAAACCCAGAACAAAGGAAAGAAAAGAGAAAATTTTGAAAAACAAAACAGCAAACAGAGTAACTGAAAAGACACTCGAGGGTTCACACAACATGAATTTATTTTTTTCCATTTTTATTGGTGCCTTATAATTTTACACAATGGTGGGATTTGTTTTCACATGTTTGTACATGCACAAGACATGTATATAATATAATTTGGCCAATATTATTTCCCAATATTTTCCCTTTCCCTCTCCTTTTCCCTCTGCCTAGTTGCTTTCCTCTACTGATCCCTTTAAATTTTTGTGAGATTCCTCCCAACTTTCTCTTCCTTTTTCCTCTCTGACTTCCATATGTGAGAGAAAACAAATAATCCTTGGCTTTTTGAGTCTTTGCTTAACATGATGTTGTGAAATTTCATCTGTTTCCCTGCAAATGACATAATTTCATTCTTCTTTGTGACTGAATAATACTCCATTGTGTATGTATACCATTTTCTTTATTCATCCATCCATTGACAGACATCCAGGAAGGTTCAGTAGTTAAGCTACTGTGAATTGTGCTGCTATGAACATAGGTATGCATGTGTTGCTATAGTATGCTGATTTTTATTCTTTAGAATAAATACCAAGGAGTGGTATGATGAGTCATATGGTAGTTCCATTCCTAGTCTTTTTAAAAAAACTTTTATTTTAGTGTATTATAGTTATGCATAATATTGGGGCTCATTTTGACATAATTTTACAAACATGGAATGTAACTTGCTCTAATTCAGTCCCTAGTACTTTCACTTTTCCTCCCCTCACCACTCCCCATATTCCTTTTTCCATTTTTCATTACTCCAGTGGTCCTCTTTCTACTTACTTATAGATTTATTTTTAAAACTAGCATATTATAAATATACATAAAGGTGAATTTCACTGTGATATATTTATGTATGTATATAGGGCAGTTTGGTCAGTTTCATTCCATTGTTCCTCTCTTTCTCCCTGGTATCCTTATATATTTTGAATATTACCCACTTACCAGATATGTGATTTGTAAATATTTTCTCCCATCATGTAGATTGCCTTTTCAATCTTTTTTTGTATAAAATAATAAAATTTATTAAAAAATACCAAAGAACACCAAAATATATGGAAAGATACATAAAGTTAATGAATGAGAGGACCAAATATTGTAAAGATGTCAAAAAGGATGCATGACTAATATAGATCCAGATAAGAAGCTCTACCCACATGGAAACATTATATATAGTAAAAAATATTACCACAAAGCAGAGCAGGGGGGATTTAATAAACAGAACTGAGATGATATATAGGGGGCAAAATGAAATTCAAACCCTACTTCAGAATCCACTTTACATGAAACAATCCTATAGTTACATATTGGAATGAAAAAAAAAGTGGGGGGGAATCTTAGTTATCATAGGATAAGCAGCATTTCTTTTTTTTAAATTGAGTTTTTAAAAATACACAACAGCGGAATGCATTACAAATCTTATTACACATATAGAGCATAATTTATCATATCTTTGTATATAAAGTGTGTTCATGTCAATTCGTGTCTTTATACATGTACTTTGTTTTTGTTTTTGCTTTTTTTGCATTACAACTCTTATTACACTCATATACCACAATTTTTCATATCTCTGTTTGTATATGAAGTATGTTGACACCCAATTTGTGTCTTCATACATGTACTTTGGATAATGATGTCTATCACATTCCACCATCCTTGTTAATACCCTACTCCTTCCCTTTCCCTCCCACCCCTCTTATCTATCTAGAATTCATCCCTCCCATGCTTTCCCTCCCTACCCCACTATGAGTCAGCCTCCTTATACCAGAGAAAACATTCAGCATTTTTTTTTTTTTTGGATTGGCTAACTTCACTTAGCATTATCTTCCCCAAAGCCATTCATTTACCTGCAAATGCCCTGATTTTATTCTCTTTTATTTGCTGAGTAAAATTTCATTGTGTATATATGCCACTTTTTTTAATCCATTCACCCACTGAAGGGTATCTAGGTTGGCTCCACAGTTTAGCTATAAATTGTGCTGCTATAAACACTGATGTGGCTGTGTCACTGTAGTATGCTGTTTTTAAATCCTTTGGGTGAACAGAGAGCCTACATCCTGGAAGCAAATTTTTACCCTTCACATATCAGATAAAGCACTAATCTCTAGGGTATATAAAGAACTCAAAAAACTAAGCACCAAAAAACCAAATAACCCAATCAACAAATGGGCCAAGGACCTGAACAGACACTATTCAGAAGTGTATATACAATTAATCAACAAATATATGAAAAAATGCTCATCATCTCTAGCAATCAGAGAAATGCACATCAAAACTACTCTAAGATACCATCTCACTCCAGTCAGAATGGCAGCTATTACAAAGACAAACAACAATAAGTGTTGGTGAGGATATGGGGAAAAAGGTACATTCATACATTGCTGGTGGGACTGCAAGTTGGTGCAGCCAATATGGAAAGCAATATGGAGATTCCTTGGAAATTTGGGAATGGAACCACCATTTGACCCAGACTTTTCACTCTCTTGATGGTTTCCTTTGCTGCTAGAAAGTTTCCAGTTTCACACAGTCCCACATGACTACTTTTGTTTTGTTTCCTGTGCTTCTGGTATCATATACAAGAAGTCATTGCCAAGACTAATGCCCTGAAGTATTTTCTCTATATTCTCTTCTAGGAGTTTTATGGTGTCAAGTCTTAAGTATTTAGTCCATTTTGCATTGATTTTTTTTCTATGATCAAAAGATCCAGTTTTATTCATTCATATGGGGAGATATGATTTTCAATCATCTTTTGTTGAAGGGACTATTCTTTCCCCATTGTGTCATCTTGGCACACTCAAAGGTCATTTGATTGTATGTGTTTGGGTTTATTTCTGGTTTTTCTTATTCTGTTCCTTGATCTATATATCTAACTTTATGCCAATACCTTGCTCTGGGGGTTACTGTACCTTCAGAGTAAATTTTCATATACTATTTAGATTACTGTAGTTTTATAGTTTGTTCTGAAGTAAGGAAGTATGATACCTCCAACTTTGTTCTTCTCAAGAATATTTTGACTACTTGTTATTCAATTTTCTTTGTGATTCCATATGAATTTTGGGATTGTTTTCTATTATTGCAAAAAAAGAAATAATTGGAATTTGTTAGGCACTGTATTGAAAGTGTAGATTGCTTTGAATAATATGGATATTTTAATAATACTCTCTTCCCATCCTTGAACAGGGTATGCTTTTCAATTTTTTTTTGTAATTCTTTAATTTATTTGAGTAACACTTTATACTTATTTTGTATTTTAAGTCTTTGACTTCCTTAAGTTTATTCCTAAGCATTTTGCTCATTTTTATATTATTATAAATAAAATTGCTTTTTAAATTTCTCTTTTGGATTTTTTGTTAATATATAGGAACACAATTTTGTATATTGAGTTAGTATCCTGCAACTTTGGTAAATTCATTTATTTGTTCTTAGAGTTTTGGAAAGATGTTTTTAGAGTTTTTTTTACACATATGATCACTCATCTAAGAACAAAGATAATGAAATTTTATTTTTTCATTTATAATTTTGATGTGTTATATTTCTTTCTCTTGCTTTATTTCTGTGCCTATGACTTCAAGTACTATGTGTATGTCAAATAGAAGTGATAAGCATGCAAATGCATCCTTACCTTGTTCCTGATCTTAGTAAAAAAACTGTTTTTCACAAATAAGTATGATGTTAGTGTGAGCTTTTCATATATAGCTTATATTGTGATGACAGAGTCTTCTTCTATTTTTGGTTTGTTGAGTTTTATCATGAAAGAATACTGAATTTTGTCAATGCTTTTTGTTTGGCATCCATTGAGATGATTATGTGATTTTTATTCTTTATTCTGCAAATATGATATATTTCACTTATTGATTTTCATATGTTGAACTATCCTTGCATCTCAGGGATAAATCTCCATTGATCATGGTATACATTATTTGTAATGTACTATTGAATTCATTTTACTTGTAATTTGTTAAAGGTATTTGGCAGTGATATTGGGAAAAGGTTTTCATCAGAAATATTGCCAGTTTGTTCTTTTTGTATTCTTTGATGTGTGGAGTTGGATTGTTGACTTGAGATCTATTATTTTAATATAAGAATTTACTTCCATAAATTTTTCTCTTAATACCACTTTTGCTGCATTTCATAATTTTGGTATGTTTTGTTTTTGTTTTAATTTGTCTCAAGATACTTTTCATTTTACCTTTTGATTTATTTCCTTTTTCACTTCTTCAATAGTCGCTGCTTATTTTCCACATATTTGTGAATTTTTCCTGATTTTGGTTTCAAGTTTCATGCCATTGTGGTCTGAAAAGATACATGACATAACTTAAATTGTAAGTTTGGCAAGCTTTGTTTTGTGACATAATATATGATCTGCGCTGGAGAATGTTTATGTATGCTGGAGGAGAATGTGTATTCTACTGCTGTTGGGTTGAATGGTCTGCATGTCTGTTAGGTCCATTTGATCCCCTTTTTCCCCCATAAGTAAGAATAACTTCAGATGAAGAGGCTATGGGTGCAATTTGAAGAATGTAGAAAATGGAGGCAGGGGGCTGGGGATGTGGCTCAAGCGGTAGCGCGCTCGCCTGGCATGCGTGCAGCCCGGGTTCGATCCTCAGCACCACATACCAACAAAGATGTTGTGTCCGCCGAGAACTTAAAAATAAATATTAAAAATGCTCTCTCTCTCTCTCTCTGTCTCTCCTCTCTCTCACTCTCTCTTTAAAAAAAAATGGAGGCAGGTTGAGAGGATAAGAGATAGAGCCATTGATAAGAGCTTGATCAATGAAAAAAAAAAAAAGCTACAGTTAGATAGGAAGAATAAGTTCTGATGTCCTGTTACATAAGGGAGTGACTATAGCTAATGATAATGTATTGTTTATTTCAAGATACCTAGAAAAGATTTTTAATCATATCTCCAGAAAGAAATGACAAAGGTTTGAGCAATAAATATGCTCATTACTCTTATTTAATCATTATACAATGTACATATGTATTAAAACATCACACTGTTGATATTGCATATACTTAAATTTTGCTGGGAAAGTAGGTTGCAAGTAATGCTACCTCCCACACCCACAGAAATAACTATGTGAAGTGATTCATATGTTAATTATTGATTGTGAGAATCACTGTAATGGTGTATTTATATTTAAAAAACATAAATATGCACAATTCAAAATTTTCCAATAAAAAGAATAAATTTCACAGAAAATATGACTCTGAACTGAGGGAAGACTGAGTTTCTTCCTTCACCCTCTGTACCTCTCTTAAAATATACGAAGTAGTCTTTATTGTGATGAGCTATCCCTTCTCACATCTCGAATTTCCCTACAGGGAGAGGCAACATTCTGAGCTGATGTTCTATTGGCTAAGATCTCTTAAGAGCAAAATTCTCAGAGTTAGTCTGTTTAATTTTGTAGATCTAGATACTATTAATGATCTAGATCATTAGTTTTATGAGAAATGAACATTTGAACAACAAAAGAGCAAAGGGGTGCATGTTGGGGTTCCTTTCATAGATAGTCCTAAATTGCTACAGTGGTTTCTGCTCTATTATACATTATTCACAAAATTTTAATAACACCTCTCTCTCTCTCTCTCTCTCTCTCTCTCTATATATATATATATATATATATATATATACTCTCTGTATATATATATATATATATATATATATATACACACATACAAATATATTCTATTGTAGAATATAACTGTTGTTCAATTATAGAACTATTCCTTAAATATTAAAAAGCCAACAAAAGTAGAGGCAAGGTATATCATATGGAAACTATCAAATCAGGAAGCTGGGGAAGATGAAGTGCTTTTTGTTGATGTGTGGGAGGAGGGAGTTAAAAGTGCTCAGGCTGGCAGTCATTTTCTATCCAAATCTGCTATCACTGCCTGCTGTTCAAGCCTTATATGGGGACTCAGTCTTCAGAGCAAAACAGGTCTCTGTGTAGTGTTTAAAAGACACTCTACCCGCTTTCAGCTCAGCTCTCATTTCACCTTGTGGTTGAAGGACTGTTAGGCAAGAGAAGTGTCATGCAAGACCCTCAGAGGTCTAGTCACCTAATTCATAAAAATAAGTTCTCCCATGCAAGCTGGGAAAAAAAAGAAACATTGAGCACAAGGGGATAGTATGATTTATTTCCATTTCCAAAGAGATAGCCCATGTTTGGGGCTACAGGGTACTTTGGGAATATCATATAAGTCTGTTCTGTCTAGGGATTCATTAGGAGGATTTGCAGAAAGTTGGGGATCCTGGATGGATTTTGCTAGAATGTTTGCAGAATGTCAATATAGACCCCTCCTTCTGAAACCATATGCAAAACACTGGAGGCACCCCATAGGAGCTCCTCATACAAGATTTCCATTTTTCAAAACTGACATTTTAGTTCCCATGATCATTAAAGGATTTGCCTCTGAAAACTAAACAGCATCTTTCCCTGATGTTTCTTTGCTAACCAAATACACAGGAGAGTGAATTTCTCTGGAGTGCTCAGCGTGGCTCACACATATATGAATGTGAATCATTTGCATTCAGTTTGTGTATGTGGTAATAGCTACATCATTAGTGTCTGACTTAAGCTTTAATCTCTTCAAAGGCGGAGACATCAGCAGATTTGAGTGGGCTTTAGGGTTCTTTGACAGCTGATTTCATTAGGGAGGAAAGAAATAGAGAAAGCAATTAGCAAACAGTGAGAGCCTGGACTCAGGGTACCCAACCACAGATAACTTGATGAGGGAAATCCACAGGTCTCTTGGCTCAGGTCCACTCAACACCTGGAAGAACAGCTCATGGCAGGCAGATGTCCAATGGCAGCTCCTTTTCTATATACAGATTCTGAAGGAGTCGTTGTCAGTGGAAAGTCAGCTTTAGATTTGCAGTGACCATGGCAATGAAGGCATTGCACTGGGAATCTTTGTTCCTACCACAAAGCTCCCCTGGTCCCTCACAATCTCAGATGGGAAGATGCCTCTTCCTGAGTTGACTTAGTCAGCTCCATCTGAATTTCTCCTCCAGGGCCTGCTTCTGTGGACTTAACAGCTGTGCCCTTTCTAGGCTGGAGCTCCTTCTAGATATGCCTGTCTCTTCTTACAGGTGCCTGTGACCACTGTAAAATCTCAGGGTTAATGAGTGATATCTTTAAGATAATGAAGCTGGGGCTGGGGTTGTGGAACAGCACTTGCTTGGCATGTGTGAGGCATTGGGTGTGACTCTCAGCACCATATAAATAAATAAATAAAATAAAGGTTCATTGACAATTAAAAAAAAAAAAGATAATCAAGCTGGAGTTCCCCATCCTTACTGCATCACCTGGTCTGGCCTGGAGAGGGGTCCTGTTTTCAGGGTTCCTGTTTCTAGTAGTGTGTTCTTAATTACAACAGGCCTGGGTTATTTCTGATGGCTATAACACTGCATTGTGAGGTTTTTCCTCACAGGGCCATTTTCCCTTAATTTTAAAATGTATTAGCTTAGCCTCTCCGAAGGCAGTAGTTGAATTACAAGTATGAGACCATCCCCTCTCACAGGCCCAGATTTATTTAGCTTGTCTTTGTGCTTCAGTGGCATTTATACATTGTTAAACTTCATAGCAAATTCATGGAGAGTATGGGAAAATATTTTTATCATGAGACAATCTGATGGAATGGAATCCATTTAAATAAAATCAGCAACCAGCCTTCACTTGGGCAGAAGAGGGAGTGCCGTCTGTTTGCAGCACAGGGATGCTAGAGAGCCTCCAGGCAGTGTGTTCATAGTCTGTGGCTTTGCCATTTGCTCATCGGGTTGCAACAGGTAATTGTGTGGGCTCCCTAATCCTGAAATTGTGTACTTTTTCATTTTAAATTCTGATACGTTTTCATCGTGAGGACCATTTCTTGCGTGTGTCCAGCCTTTAATAATTTAGAAAATTCTTTCATCTATCCTACTTTAAGAATCATTATTATCTTTTTATAGGTGAGTAACTGAATTCACAGAGGCCAAATGGCTTCCTGAAGGTCACACTGCCACCAAATGAGAGCTGATTTTTTTTTTCATTTTACACTTACTGCTCTTTCTATCACCATACACATTTATGGATTTGAATTTACCTGACAGAGCCTAGCTAGATACCAAGGTAGAAATTGTACAGAGATTGTCAGATTGGAGAGTCATTTAAAACAAATAGAAAGTTTTATTACTATCTTAAGGATGAATAGACCTTGTTTCAGCTGTGATGCAGGCCTTCAGAAATCAAAAACAAGTTCTACCCTCTTCCTGTCTCATGTGTGCTTTCTATTGGTTGTGTTTTCTTCATTAATTTTATAAATCCATTTATGTATCCAAAAATTATTAATTAAATACCATGTGACTGGCCTTGTTCTAGTTTTATACAAAGAGATAATTAATATAAGTGTCCTTGTTGGTGTTATAGAACCTGTAGTCTGGAGGGGAAGTCCCATATTGTATAAGAATTCACAATTGCACTGAAGTGATGTGTTTGGGAACATGTCACCACAGGACCCAAAGTGGCCTGGGGAGATATATGGGAGGCATCTTTTGGAAAATGCTATCTTTGTGAAAACCAATACAGACTAGAAAACCCATATAGATTAATATTTGGGAAAGAAGGTCCTGGGGTCTTCTTTGAAGAATTAGAAAAAGTCTAGGATGGCTGAAAAGCAAAGGTGGAGAGAAGTGGGATGTGAGCCATTCACTATGTAGGGAAAATCTGGCCATGCTAGATGAAGCCCAGGAGGAAGGTGTGGAGGTTGGAGGTTGGCCTACGCAGGGTTACCCTTTGTTCACAGGCCACTTAGAGCTTGACTCAGGACAGCTATATCATACAAGAGTTTTTCCTGTAGAAGGGGTAGATTCCATTCCTATGTCCCACAATTTGCAGAACTGGATTGACCATTGATGTGATTAAATTAGCCAACTGAAAACTATTGTTCTCACTGGCAGGCAAGAATGGGAACCTTCCCCCGTGATACTGGAGTATTCCTTGGTTTTGAAGGATACTCAGTAGGTTCAATTCTTGCTTTGACTTGGGGAAATGTTACCCCTTGAAAAAATATCTCAGCAAGACAATTTTGTGTTTTTGTGATTTAAAAAAAATATTAAAAATTTTAGCATATTTTTTTTCTTCTTTAAAATTTCTTAGATTTTTAAATGTAGAAACAAAACCTTACTACACATCAAATCTCAGCTCCCTTAGTGGTCTCCTGTCTGTAGTTTTATCTGGATTTTAAACTACGTGTGATCTTGAGTACGTTGTAACATGATGATTTCTAATCAGGTAGCTTTCTTGGTGACTGTGATTTGACCACATGATTAGGTGTTTATGGCCAAAAGGAAAGAAAATATGACAAATATGATTTGGGGCCAGAGACATAAGTTCTGTGTTCAGTCATCTTAGCAGCACTATGCCAGTGCTGAGAACATAGGTGTTCCATGTACTGATGATGAAAATGGAAGAGATTCAAACTCCATGATTATCAGTTGATATGGCAGTGGTGTCCCATGTTACGGTATATAGCTTTTGTGACTTCCCTAGCAATGGATAGGAATAACTGGAAAAGAAATAAAGGACACTGTTGACCAAGTGAAGAATCCAAGAATCAGGAGAAGACAGCCTTTTAGTTGGTGCTTCTCTGAGACAAAGCTCAGCCATCTGTATTTATCTCTTTGCTGCCTCATTCTGAATAATCTCTTTTCTAAATAACTAATTAAAATGTGCTAATTAAATTATTTGAGAAAGACCCGGAACAAATTTACTAAGATTTATAACAAACACTCTGGGTCTTCATTGTGTTTTTTTTCTTTTTGTTTGACAATGTGTTTTTCTCTCCATATTCAGGAGACTTGGGACTCAGTAGGCACTTTGGGGTGGAAGTATAATAAACAGGACTTAGAAGGATTCTGTAGGATTCTTTGGCTTAGGTAGAGAAGGTCTCTTCCCCTCTGTGGTCCAGGTCCAACATCCAGGCTCATTATAGCTTATCACCTAGGCCTCCATAAATAGTGCATATTCCTTGTGTTATTCTCTGGTCATTCCTTTGCTCTCAGGGATGTAAAACAAGGAAGGTGGGATGAGGGAAAAAGATTCAGGTATTCCTGGGTCTCTGACTACTTGCAATACAATGTCTCTTACTTTAACCCAAACTACATTTATAGATACCATTGATTTTCTGTGTTAATTTTCTGGTTTAAAAAAATGCCAGCTGTCTCCTGCTAAATATAAAAATTATTAGTCAAAATAGTTTAGAGCAGTATTTCCACAACTATCAGTACTGGAAAGACTCAAGTGATTTCTCTTGACTCTGCAAATAGCTCTTTAATCTTGGACAACATATTTAGACTCGTATTAGCAGGGCAACACTTTCCCACAATACTTTCATTGTGGTGTTGTTTAGGTTGCAAAGGAGTAGGATGAACTCACTGACTCTTAAGTGACTAAGACCAAAAATACAATCTCACAAATTTCTTTTTATGAACTGAGAGTCAAAGGAAAACTGACTTATGGAAGAGTCGCAGATTAGGGCCAGATGTGAACAAAATTCTTTTAGACTTTATTTGTTTGGGTGTTTCCATTTCAGGCAAATAAGTTGGACTTTAAAAAAAAGTGAGAAAAAAATTTGTATTTTGCTCCTTGGGATTACTTCCATAATGTAAAAGGAAATTGAAAAAGTTGTAGCATATCTTTGGGTATTAACAAAGCATCTTATGAACATCACCTCTCAGTTCAGCTACATATAACCCATTTTGCTGCAGTAGGGAGTGGTATGTAGACTTGGAAGGACCAGGACTTGGAACCAGACCTGATCGCTGGTGGGGGACTGAAAACAGACCCAGCTACAGAACCTGGGAAGGTGTCCAATCTAACAGACACATATGGATAGTCAAAGAGAAGTAATCTGTCAAAGAATAGGCATGAAAGTAGTCTAAGAAACTTGCAGGGAGTCCAGATAATGAATAACCTGAGAACTGGCTCTCTTCCAAGTACAAGTGGATGGTAGAAAACAGAAGAGTTTTCACTTAGTAGCAATGTTCCTGGTGGTCAGTCAGGATCAACTGGCATAACTTCACCTCTCATAGGAGGACAACAAAAGCAAGGCCAGGGCATTGCTTTGGGGACAGTCACCAAAAAGAGAATCAAGACAGATGCAAATACAAAGGAGCAAGGTAAGGACATATTTTGATGTGTGTTATGAGGTCCAAGGTGGTGAACAAGGAAGAGAGTCCAATGATATTAAGGACACTAAGTCAGAGTGTGATGGTCTGAATCTATTTAATTATCCTACCTATTTAAGAAATATTCATTGTAAATTTTCCATATGCCAGATACTGCCCTAAGCAGAAAGGACATTACAGAACCAACATAGATAGTTTTCATCCTCATGGTATTCTTATTAGATTAGTCTCATAATGATTGAAAAAGAAAAGATAAAATATGTATTACTACATTATTTGCTGATTTTTTTCTTGGCTTATATTCTGTTCTTTAAAATGTATTTTTAATTGGTACTAATTGAACATGTTTGTGGGTACTTTGTGAAGTTTCAAAACATGCATACATTGTGTAATGATCAAATAAAGATGTGTAGCATATGCATCACCTCACACATTTATCACTTTTGTTGTGGTAAGAACATTCAAAATTCTCTCCTTAGCTATTTTGAAATTTGCAAAGATTTTAATTGGAAAAACAAGTAAGGAAAGGAAAAGATGAAGACAGAAGTAAACATAACCTTAACACTTGTAAATCATATCAGGTAAAAAATAGAATCCTTCTGAACCAATTCTATCCCAACCCAAACATGGCTTATTCCTCTTCAGTAGCCTTTAAATTTACAAAAATATTTTAATATACCTCTGTATTTTAGAGAACAGTTTTGAATTATCACTAAGTCATAGATTAAGGACAACTGTTTATCAAGTCAGTCCATATAAATCTACTTCATTATTTTCACTGTTGCCTTGAATCCCAGATATATATATATATATATATATATATATATATATATATATATATATATATATATATATAAATTATAATAATATATTCAACTATATTTAGATTGTTTCCATCTTTTTACTGCAGATAGCTAATATTGCATCTTAAACCCTTTTTACATAATATTTTATCTGGTTCCAGAGCATAGGAGTAAATCCAGAGGTTGGGTTTGAAGGTTGGAATCACATGAGAACAGAGACAGAAAGGAGGCTTTGAAGCAATCATTTGAGAGGCACAAGGTAATCTTTCTCCCAGTCATCACACATGAACAATCAATAAATTAGGTAATGATTATTGATGAAGTCCCCTCTTTGCTAGGGGGGTCTTGTTTGAGATGTAGGAGAGTCTCATTCATCCTGTGGTTTTTTTTTTCTAAGCATCATGGGATCACCTCTAAGAAAAGTTGCAGGTGTTGGAGGGGGTCTCCTATCTGAATGCAGTTTCCTAATTATAGGGGAAAAACTCCTTCAGTCAAAGGATAGAAATGAGAAGAAAGGAAGAAGGGAAAAACAAATAAATATTTTTACAAGGGTGATAAAAACAAGCTATGAAAAATTTTTATGCAGTAACTGAAAACAGCTTTCTATTAAGTTGGAAGTTCATGAAATATGTCCTTTTGTGGACTGTTAGAGCCAATTTCTGCTAATTTTCTTTCCATGTTCCTTTTAAGAGAGGACAGCCTGTGGCAAAAATTAAGCTTCAGGACTCCAGAAATTACATGTCTCTTTCAATATGCCAGCTCTTCCATTCCCCAGCAGATCACCCTCCATGGTACAACCACATGCTTGACAGATTTTTCATTTCATATTTTGGATCTGTTTCCTGAAGGAAAAAAAAGCATTATTTTATTGCAGAAAATGTTAGCAAGAGTGGTGCTCCAAGAATCTCCTTGAAAAAGCAAGGTAAGCCATTCTCATTATTTTCCTATTATATCCTTCTTGCTATTGGCTTTTTCTTTATGCTCATTGCCATGTAGGTCATCCTGATTCTCCCACACCCCCTGTTGTGTTTTATTATACTATTCCGTGACTTTGAACATTTAGCAGGCAAAAGAGTTATTCATCACTTCAGGGTGTCATCAAGGGCCTCGGTAACCGTACCAAACATTTCCCTCTGGAGCCTGAGAATTTACACATCATCTTCATTTGTACCTTGTTGTTTTTATTGAACTTGCTACTTTTTGTTTTTTGTGTCTCAAACTGTGGGACAGTTTTCATGGATTTCACTCTAGAATCCCCCGCTGTGTCTCACATAAAGCTAAGGGCAAGGAGAAATTCAATTAATATGCATCTTGAGTGTGGTCTTGAGAAGACTTTGAAGCAAAGCAAGGAGATGGGTACAGAAGACCCAAGCAGGAGGGGTTCTATCACAAACTGCATGTCCAGGTGGGATTATGAAGCTTGCTAGGAAAGTTCGTTTAGGTAGGATCTTTATGTTCATCAAAGAGCTCTAATTTAGACTTGGACATCTCCAAAGTGCTTAAACTTCTAGTCACAGAGAAATACTGTTCAGAATGAAGAGGATGCAACTATGAAGACTGCATCCTACTATGAGACTGTGCCATCTGCAATGAATACTAATTTTTTAATAAAATTACATTTGTCTTATCGTCAGTATAATTAATTGCATATGTGTGTGTACTTCTAAAATTAGATAGTTTTATGGAGGTATATTTGATGCACAATACGTTGTATATATTTAAAGTGTACAATTTGTCCAGTTTTACTACATGTATTAATTCCTAAGAAGCTATCTTTATCAAGATAATTTCCCTAAAAATCATAATGAAGATGATCAACCTAAAAGTTTTCCCCTGTCCCTTCTGTAATCCCCTCTTTCTTTCTCTCTTGCTTTTGCCTCAGCAACTACAGATCTGCTTTATTGTGTTATACATCAATTTGGAATTTCCTAGACTTTATATAACTGGAGTCATATAACATTCACTCTTTTTTTGTCTGTCTTCTGTCACTCAGCATAACTATTTTTGAGATAAATACATGCTGTAGCATGTGTCAATGGTGTATTCCATTGTACTGTGGAATAATATTCCATTGCATGGATACATGAATTTGTTTCTCCATTCACCTGTTGATGGATGTTTGAGTTGCTTCAAGTTTGTGACTATTGTAAAAATATTTACCATGAACATTGTGCACAAGTATTTCTATAGAAATATGCTTTCATTTATTTTGGGTAAATACACAAGAATGAAATGGATAAATTATATGGTTGGTATATGTTTAGCTTCTTAAAGAATTTTTTTAAAAGTGGCTAAAGTTTTCCAAAGTGGTTGTTCTATTTTACATCCCAACACTGTGTACAAGAATTCATTTCCTCAATATTCTACCGTGTGTTTGGTATGATCAGCTTTTATTATTTTGTCATTCTAGTATATATATATATATATATATATATATATACTAGAATTACATATATATAAAATATATATATGTAATATATATTCCTCCTTCCTTCCTTTATATATATATATACACACACACACACACACACACACACACATATATATATATATATATATATAATTATATTTCATTTGGAAAAAGTTACATTCTTTATATTAATTATTGACAATATTTGGCCTCTTTTCATGTGCTTTTTTACCATCCATATGTCTTGGGGGAAATGTTTATTCAAATATTTGGCTCATTAAAAACCTTTATATTATTGAGTTTTGAAAGTTCTTCAAACTATTTAGATAAGAGCATTTTTTTTTACCAGATATGGTCTTTTTAAAATATTTTTTCCTGTCTCTGACTTATCTTTAAACATATGTTAACAGTAATTTTTGAAGAGTAGAAGTTTTCAATTTTGTTAAAGTTTAGTTTACCAATAAATATTCTCTTAGGAATTCCCAAGATCACCTTCAGATTTGTAGATCTGCTTGGGAGAACTCAGAGGACACAGCATGTAATTGGACTTCTGGCCCAAAGAATGCAAAGCATTGTCTGTAAAGGGAAAGGCACACAGAATAAAGTCCAGAGGAACAAAGCATGTGCTTTCAAGGGTCTATTCATGTGGAGTCACAGAGAATGCTCTTAATTCCTGAAGCATCTTGTTGGAATAAGGTGAGCAAAGCACTGTCTACCAGGGAAGCTCTTGAGACTCAGCACCTATGTTTTATTAAAGGTTTGTCATGTAGGCACTCTCTTCTTGTCCTGTCTCCATAATCAAGATGATATTGTTTATAGAAAGCATAACTCAGTGGGCTACTCTTCCCAGCTGAGAATGATGGGAATCTTCCTGAAGTCTGCGACAACCCTGACACCATTCAAGGACAGACCTTTTTAGGGATGGTCGTCTTAGACTTGCTGTATTAGCTCTTTTCTATACCTCTGGATCATGCTTTTGGTGTTGCATCTAAGAAATATTCCCCTTAATCAACATCACAATGATATTCTCCTATTTTCTTCTAGAAATGTTATATTTTTAGTTTGCACTGTTAAGTCTATGATCCATTTCCACTTGTTTTTTGAATATGGTACTATTCAAAAGTTCACCTTTTCCTATGTGGATAGCTAATTTATCTGTTCTTTACAGACTTACCTTTGCACTTTTATTGAAAAGCAGTTGTGCATATAGACGTGGGTCTGTTTCTAGACTTCTGCTTCATTGGTCTGAGGGTCTTTACATAAATACTGTACAGTCTTCATTCCTCCGTTAGTGATGTTTTATTATTTTCACCATATGGATCTTTTATATCATTTATCAGACTTAATTTTAAGTTGCATGTTTTTGGTGCAATTGTAAGTGGCATTTTGTAATTTGACTTTTTTGGGATTGTTCACTTCTAATACATAGGAAAAAATTATTTTTGTATATTGATCTCACATTTGCAAGCATGGAAAGGTCAGCTTTTGCTTTTGTTGATTTCATCAGCTATTCTACTAGATGATCATTTTGTCTGTGAATAAAGTGGGGACTATATCCCAACTCATTATCCTTTTCCAATTTGGAGGTTTTTTGTTTTCCTCCTTCTTCCTTCCTTTTTTCTCCCTCTCTGCCCCTCCCTTACCCCTTTCTCCCTCGCTTATTTTTCTGGATGGAACCTCTAGTATGATGTCAGACATCATATTTTTACAATAGAGATACTTGTCCTCGTCTTATAAAGAAAAATGTTCACTTTTTTTTTTTTTACCATTCGTTATGATGCTTGCTCTAGGGTTTTGTGGATCTTCTTTATTAGCTTTGGGAAATTTCACCATACTCTTAGGTTGTTGGTGGTGTTTATGTATTTATTATTATTATTATTTAATTAGGAATGGATGTTGCAGTTTGTCAAATGCCTATTTGGCATAAAATGTTTTTTTTTTCCTGTTGGGAGAGTTTTAGCCAGGAATAAACTTCTCTTAATAGATACAGAACAATACAGGTTAACTATTACTTCAAAATTACCCTAGAGTTTATTTCTTTAAAGGAAATTTTCCATTTTATGCAAGTTGCCAAATACGTTTACAAAGTTTTTCTTGCTATTCCTGTATTTTAAAAATACATTTTAAACCTGTATTAATTTTATGTCTCTCTTTACTGATATTGGTAATTTGTGTTCTCTCTCCCTTTTTTCCCCTCTCTTTCCTGATTAGCATGGCAAGAGGTTTTTCATCATCAAGAATTTTTAACAACCAACTTTTAGTTTCCATAGACTTTCCGTTTTGGATCTCATTAATTTCTGCTCTTTTTTTTTTCTGATCTTCATCATTATTTCTCTTCTGTTTATCTTGGTTTACTCTGTTCTCTTTCTAGTTTCTTAAGGTGGAATATAAAGTCATTGATTTAAATCTGTCTACTTTGCTATTTACAGTTATTTATAGTTCTATAAATTCCTTCCTGTACTGTCTTTGTGCCTTTCAACAAACATGTTTTCATTTTCATTCAGCAAAATACTTGTTAATTTCTCTTTAGGTAGCTTCACTGATCTTTGAATGATTTAGAGTTTTGTTTTTCAGAAATCTCTCTATTACTGGTTTCTAATTTAAGTTTATTGCAGCCATACAATATACGTTGTGTGACTTGAATCCCTTTAAGTTTGTGACCTGGTTTTATGGTCCAGAATATGGAATATGTTCTATCTTTGTGGATGCTTCTTTTGTTCAGATAAATTCTGTTTCTCTTTGGATGGAGTGCTATGTAAATGTTCATGAAGTAATTCAGGTCTTCTGTATCCATTCTGATTTTCTATGTAATTATTTTATCAATTTTTAAGGTATTTTGGTTATATTTATAGATTTGTTTATTTTTCCCTTATAGTTCTATCAGTTATTGTTTCATGAATTCTGAAACTATTAGCTGCAGAAATGTCTAGAATTTTCATATCTTCTTGATTAGTTTACCTAATTATCATTATAAAATGATCATTTTTTTCTGTAGTAACATTATTTGCTCTGTAACCTTTTGTCTGATATTAATGTAGCCTCAGTAGCTTTTTTTAGGTTAGTGCTATTTTGGTAATCTTTCTTCATCTTTTTAAATTTTACCTATTTCTATCTTTATATTTAACGTGCATATTATGTAGACAATATGTACTTGAGAATTGCTGTTTTATCAAGTCTGAAACTCAGTTTGTTAATTCTTGTCGTTATTAATATAATTGAAGTCTCTATATGTAATTTTGCTACTTGTTTTCTATTTACCCCTCTGGACTTTCTTTCTAATGTCTTCTTTTGGATTGATTAACTTTTTTATGATTCTCTTTTATCTCTTTTGTTGGCTTGCTAGACATTATGGTTATCTGTGTTACTTTAATGGCTACTTTAGGTATATATAGTTTAATTTTTCATGTTTCCACCTTGACATGATATCTCTTCATATATTAGATAAAGGGCTTTTTGACATTGTACCTCTCTTTATCCACACCATTCTTTCATGTTATTATCCTCAGACATTTTACTTTATAATCATTATAAACTTCATATTGAAGTGTTATATTTGTATAAGTAATTATCTTTTAATAATATTTAAATAATTTTTTAAACCTCTTACATAGTTGCCTATTTTTTAGTCAATTTCAGTGATCTTTATGTCTGTGTGTAGAAGAATATTACCACTTGGTATCATTTTCCTTCTGCCTGATGAACTGAGTTTAACATTGTTTTGTAGTGTAGGTCTGCTGGTGATACATTTCAGATGTTGGATATCTGAAAAAGTATTTATTTTGCCTTAATTCTTACAGGAATTTTTTGGGGGGAGATCCTAATGGGATACTTTTCTTTCAATTCTTTAAAGATGGTATTTTACAGTATTCTCACTTTCATTGTTTCAAACTGGGTATTTGTTGACTTAAAAACCTTTGTTTATATATACATGAAACAATTTTTTCTGTTTGCTTTTAGAGTTTTATCCTGCTCACTGATTTTGAGCAACATGATAATAAGGTGCTGTTTGTTTCTTATGACTGTGGTTCTTTGAGCCCCTGAAACTTGTAGATTTACAATTTTCATCAAATTTTAAGGTTTGTATATTATTTCTTGAGATAGATTTTCTGCCCCTTTCTTTTTGGGACTCCAATTACATATATATTATCCTCTTTAAATTGTTCCACAGCTAACGATATACTTTACATTAACTTTTTTCTTTATCCGTTTCATTTTGAATAGGTTCTAGTGCATTGTCTTCAAATTTACTGATCTTTCTCTTTGTAATCTCTGTTGTCAAACACACTCAGGGCACATTTTATAAAGGGCTTTATAGATTTTGTCTTTTGTAGTTTGATTTGTATGTTTTTAAAATATCTTTTATGTCTCTACTTAACTTTTTCAACACTTGGTATATAGTTATAATATCTCCTTGTTTATTCATTCTGTGCCAGTTCTTGGTAAGTTTCAATTGATTTCTCTCATAATTGTGTGTTGTATTCTTTTTTTTTAACATGTCTGAAGATTTTTGGTTAGATGTCTGTCATTATAAATCTTACCTTGTTGGATGTGGAATATTTTCTTTTTTATATTCATATAGATATTATTAAGTTTCTTTCGGGTATATAGTTACAATCACCCTATTGGGCAATAGAACAGAACTTATTCCTCCTATGTAACTGTAATCAGATCTTTTTAAAAAAAATTATTAGGTAAGACCACAAAAATGCTTGATTCGGGGATAATTATTCCCTATTGCTGATGCAAAATCATTTGTGTACTCCATCCAATGTTCTTGAGGTTTTCCTGGTAGACAGGAGCAGGGACTTTCCTCAGCACTGAGAAGCCCCGTGCTTCTAATCCTAGAGTCATTCTTTTTCTTTCTTAAGGAATTTTCGTACAACCATTCATTAATCCATAGTGAGGTGAATATGCCATAGTGACTACCAGAAGACCCTCAGAATTGTGTCACTGAAAAGCTCCCTGCTTTTCAATAATCTACTTTGCAAAATCTAGCTCCCTTGGAATGCCAAGACTCTGAGTTCAGTACATGGAGGGGATTAGTTTACCCATCCTGTGTTATGGCTTAGAAACTCTGTCAAGGAAATATGGTGGGACAATTTTAGGACCATCATTTAATTTTGTGCTAAACAACAATCACTGCCCTTCCTTTCCTGATGGCCAGCATTTGGCCTATTGTTTCATATATTCTCTCTAGTTTTTTGTAATTTCAAGTGGAAGGATAAATCCGGTCTCAGTCAACAACAAGGGCAAAAGTAATTTTTTTCAGGAATATTTGGATCCTTCCAAGCTTTGGCTTGGCCTAAAGCAATGTTAACAACAATTTGTAAATTTCATAGCCCTAAATTATATATCAGCAGTTCCTTTTTGAACACACAAACTATGCATGCTTACTAAGAGGAGAGAGAGAGAGAGTGGCCAGTACACAGGGAATCTATATATTCAAGAGTTGATCAGATGGAAGTTAGCAAATTCAATTAGTTGCTGTGTGATGACACTAGGATCAAATAGGATATACAGTGAATTAAAATGCAAGGGGAAGAAAGAATAGTGCTGCTTAGAACACCTTCTTCTTGATATATGACATATATGGCATCTTTTTTGGGGGAAGGGGTACTGGGAATTGAACTCAGGGGCACTCAACCACTGAGCCACATCCCCAGCCCTATTTTGTATTTTATTTAGAGGGTTTCACTGAGATTCTTGGTGCCTTGCTGTTGCTGATGCTGGCTTTGAACTCATGATCTTCCTGCCTTCTGAGCCACTGGGATTACAGGCATGCACCACTGCACCTGGTTGATATATGGCATCTTCCTGGAACTCATTTAAAGAGTTTCTAAGAGCCTAGGTGGTCTAAATGTAATATGATGAATTAGAGTATTCTATATTGTTTGAGTATCTGTATGTGCCTTGGAAGATATTAAGAACCTGAAATTTCAGTGAATTTTGACCCTTTGTCTATATCCTTTAAAATAATCTGCAGTTCTTCAAAAATGCTGCCTTTAAGCAGAGTGGAGGAAGCATTGGGGTTGAGAAGTACAGGTGTAGATGACAGACACTATTTGGTGTGACTTGTGAGCTAGCATTTATTATCTACATGGTGCAAGGCAAGTTGTTTTTTTTCTCCTTAATCCTCTGTTTCCTCTTTTGTAGAATGAAGATCACACATAAATTGTTGTGGGTATTAAATTAGATACAAGTGCATGGAGTGTTTACTGTGTAGGTAGGCTTTATATGTTGTTTGTATTAATCAGGATTCTCCAGAGAAACAGAACCAATAAAATATGTACACAATTGGCTCACATGATTATGGAACTCGGTGAGTCCAAAATTTGCTGATAGGTTGGGCTGATAGATTGGAGACCCAGCAAGAGCCAGTGTTGCAGATGAAGCTCCAAAAATGAATTCCTTCTTGCTGAGAGGGGTCATCCTTTTGTACTTTCAAGTTTTAGATTGATTAAATGCACCTACATATGGAGGGCAATCTGATTTACCCAAAGTCTACCTGTTCCAACGTTAACTTATCCAAAAGCCCCTTCACAGAAACATTCAGATCCATGTTTGATGAACCATTTGGGCATTATGACTCAGTCAAGTTGATGCAGAAAATTAACCATCACAGTGTTTATGTAATTAGTGAATTTAACTCTCATCAATTCATTTGAATTAGAATTGTTTCCCCAGATTTACACTGAGGCTTAAGTAAATGAAGTAACAATTACAAGACTGAAATTTGAACTCAGATTTATCTGACTATAAAGACCAGCTCTTAAGAATTCAATTAAAATGTATCCTAGCATAGTGCCTGTTGCACAGTAGGTAATCAATTAAGTTTAGCTCCCAGTTCGTGCTGTTTGGAGTGCTGGTTTCAACTTCTGTTTCCATGACTAAGCCATGGGCAAATGAACCACTAGGTCCAATTCTTCTGCTCTTGAATTCTCAATGCATACTCAAAGTGTACGGCGTACAATGCACAACAATTGCTCAGTAAATTGATGTCTGAATGCAGTTGGAAATACTATTTTGAACATTGTACTCATCATATCAGATGGTATTTTTCTTGAATGATGATTTTGTATAAAATGGCAGAATCTAGAAAGAAAACAAAGCCAGATATGTCCTGGATCCTGCCCTCCAAAGTTTTGGTTTTATATTAGAGGTGAGAAATTCATACAGTCATTCTTCATCCAATAAGTATGCATTTATTTTCTAGCTGTGCCAGGCTGGGAATACACTAGTGAATAGAACACACTATATCCTACATTACCATCTAGTTGCTGCTGAAACAAATTGACACAAACATAAAACAATACAGTTTTCTTTTGTTTTTGTTGTTGTTTTACTTTACAGTTCTACAGCAGAAGTTTCAAAGGGCCAAATCAAGATTTTGGCAGAACTGGTTTCTTATGGAGATTCTAGGGGATACTGTTCTTTGCCTCTTCCACCTTCTAGAGACTACCTGCACTTGTTGATTTGCAGTCCCACATCATATGGCATTTTCTTCCTCTGTTTCCTCTACTGAATAATCTCCTGCCTTCCTCTTGTAATGACCCTTGTGATTACATCAAGTGCATGTGGATAAGCCAGGGTAATCCCCATATCTCGAAAGCCTAATTTAACCATTTGTGAGGTGCTGAGGGTCGAGGCATGGACATCTTGGGAGGAAACTGTATTCAACCTCCTATGGATTCCTTACAGACAGTGGAAACAGATACTAAGACAATTTGTGTGCAATATGAAATTATGTGCATCTGTATTATGTTCAGTAAAATAAAATAAATCATGACAAAGGGATAGAGAAGGAATGAGAGGCAGGAGTTTCTCTTGGAGAGCTTGGTCAGGGAAGGCCTGTCTGATGATGTGACATTGGACAAATGAAGTAATGGAGGGTACAGGATAGATGTATCATCCGAGAGAGTCATGGAGCCTTGATGACAGGCACAGAGACTTAGAGGACAATGGGGATGTACATATCCAGAAGAAGATGTCAAAAGGTGGTTCATTGAAGAGGTGGCTTTGAGAAACAATAGCAGCAGGCACTTCTCAGACATGTGGGTGAGCTTGTACTGAAAAATACAAAACAATGTTTATCATTATGATTATATTTGACTGGCAAATAATATTTGCATGCATTTATAGGGTACAAAGTGATGTTTCAATATATGTGTTTCCAATGTGATGTGATTAAGCAAATTAATTAACATATCCTTTACCATATTCACATATCTGCCATTTTTTATCGTGAGACATTTGAAGCTTACTGTGTTATTTTGAAATATATGATACATTATTATTGACTGGAGTCGCCCTCCTGTGCAATAGATTTCAAAACTGGTCCTCCTGTCTCTCAGACTTTGACCAAAAACTCTCATCCCCAGACTCTTCTAACCATCATTCTACTCTCTATTTCTATGAACTCAACTTTATTAGATTCCACATATGAGTGACAAGATGCAGTATATGTCTTTCTGTGTCCAACCTATTTTACTAAACATAATGTACTTCAGATTTGTCTGGGTTGTGCAAATGATGGGGCTATTCCCTTTTTAAGGATAATTAGCATTCCATTGCATCTTCTTTACACATTCATCTGTTGATGTATACTTTAGCTTCTCTTTGTCACCAATAAGTCCCAGGACCCTAATCCTTCTACCCTGTCTTCTCTTCCTGTGTGTGCCCAGTTTTTAGGTTTGGCTATAATCTCAGTCATCTTTGCTCATATATGACTGCCCAACTTTGTTCTTGGGAATTTGAGCACTGAAGGGTCCCCTAAATATTATCCCCTGACTGAGGTCTTACCATAGAGCAACAGCTTACCACCTGGAGCTGAGGACATCCCCCTGGCTAGATTCCCTGCTATGGAACTCCATGCTGGTGGTGTCATTCTTGGTTCCCATCAGTTGTCTACTTATTACTCAGACAACTATGCACAAGCTCCACTTTCGTACCGAGTACCCCAGAGACTGACCAGAATATGTTCAGGGTCAAGAGAAGCACCACCTCTACCAGAAAAGGAGAAAGAGCTCAGTTTTAATTGATACATACAAAATTTTGCAATTAAAATGTCTAGAAAAAAAGTAATTTTAATTAAGCTAATAGACAAATTTAATATCATTTTGGAAAAAAAAATCTTCCTTGATGTGCTTATGGAGAAGGGTGGGCCATCACCTTCTATCCTCTGTGGGACTTAAGGTGGCCCTTGCCGTACCCATTTGGGCTCAGTTTGGAGCTGGCTGCCTTCCCCTAGTGTCCCTCCTGCCTGGGTGGCCTGGCCATATGTCAGGAGCTAGCTTCATTCTCCTGCCCTCCCCCACATATATTCCTACTAAAAATTGCTTCCTGCCCGGGTCTCCAGGTTTTATTTATTTATTTATTTATTTTAATGTACTTGCTGTTTTTCCTACTTTTCCCACACTGTGATTAACATCTAGAAAGGCAAAGATCCCTACCAATAAAGCTTTGAACCATTACCTGGAAATATCCCCAGCTGTTTCCGTGGTAGAACTTAAGAGCATTTAGCTAATTACAGTCCTCAGGAAGAGAATGCTTCCTAATGGAAGCAGCAAGATCTTTTCTGCCTTACAGTGGGAGCTAGTCGCCAACAGATAAACAGGAGTTATGTCACCCCCTCCCCATCTGTGGCCTCATGGTGGGCCGGGGGAGGGCATCGTAAAGTGCCTCCTCCACGGGCTCAATGCTATGATGTGTCTTTTGACAAAGATGCTTTTTCAGAGCCGTGAGAGTAAAAGCACCATAAAATTAGAAGGAAGCGGAGTATAAATTGAATCTGAGTGAGTCCCAGCTTGGCTTCACCTCTGCACCTTGGCTGAAATGGGCTGACTCCTCTGTAACCTCCAGCTGCTTCAGTGGCTGGACTTCCAGGAACCTGACACTGGGCAGTCAGATGGGCTGGGTTGGCTTGGTGAAGGCAGGTAGGGAGGGACAGAGGCCTTGTTCCACTGTGTGAGTGCACTGGCCCCGAGAGCCAGTGTGCATGTGTGTAAGTGTACCTGCATGCGTGTGTCTGTGTGTATGGTGGTGGGGCATGTGTCGGTCGTTGGCCGGGACCTTCAGGGGTTGAGGGTCCTGGAGCCTGTGTTCTAAAATGTGGCTGCCCACTCCTTTTACAAGGCCTTGCTGATAGCAGGTTTGCCCTCGTTAATTACATAAGAGCAATAAGCAGGCAGTTAAGCTCTTCCAAGGAAGCATGGGAGATTCCTTGGCTCTAACAAAGCTGTGGTAGTTGAGGGAGTTAATGGCAGGGAGCTGGTGCTTTGTGTTTGGGTCAAGGCTCATTTTCAGGTTCAAAGAGATAAGGATAGGCCTAGGATCATACAGTTTTGTCTCCTCAGAGAGTTCACCCACAGGCCTGCTAAATGGTAAGCTCAGCATCTAGGGGCATGACTTCTTTGACTCTTTGATGCAAGGTTTTTGCTGGGTACTTACTGCTCCCTGAACCCTTTGCTGAAGGGTTATGTTCACTAGCTCACTCCTCTTCCAGGAAATTCCAGTGCTGGACTGTGGTTTATAAACTTTGTCCTAAAAATGAGCATTCACACTGCATCAATTATTTAAACCCAGACTTAGAATGTCCTAGATGGGATGAGTTTTGGTATCTCAACAGCCAAACCTGCCTCTTATGTGGATCATTTCAACAGAATCATAGGGTGGGAATTTCCTTGAATTCTCATTTATCCACCTTCAGGTCACCCTGCTGTCAGGCAACCTTCTCAAATGCCAGCTTCACTATCTGATGCCTGTGTTCAGGATCTCTTCCTTGTTTCTTCACTCCTTCTATGCAAAACCTGGATCCTGTTAGGCAATTCACATTCATATCCAGCTTGCAGTCCAGCAGGATGTGTGCTTTCTGTTCAGAGATTCTCCCAGGTGCTGGGCTCTCTCCCTACCTTTTGTCTTTCCTCCTCTGTTTTGCTCTTTTCAAAGGTTCCCTGCCCTCTTCCCTTAAACAAGTCCTACCTAAGAGTGCTTGTGGGTCCTGCCGGCTTCAGGAAGGTCTCCCAGAGCGATCCCTGGCTGCACTGAGAACCTGTTCTCTGAGATCCTCTTAGTCCTATTAAATTTATTTGGGCAGTTTCACTCAGTTTTGTGTGTGCTCTGTATCAGTTTTTTTGCACAGTTTCATTGGAAGTTCCTAAAGGAATGGGGGTCAAGCTTTCAGTTTCTCAGTGGGACTATTTTGAACATAGAAGGGACACCAAATAGACACCGCAGAAAACCAAAGGGTGCAGTTTTGCCACTTTGTACTTAGGGTGAGTTTGGAAAAATAAGTTTTCATATCTAAAAGATTTCTTACCACAAGTATAAGAACCCTACACACATGGGAACTATAAGCGCATGGCCCACAAACGACAGAGGCAGGAGACAGGGAAAAGATCAGCAAGCTTTCCTTTATTCTGCAGTGAAGCCGATTGATCAGACACAGGAGGGCTCATTTTCTGGGTACGGGAGATGGCCCTGGGTTATAGAAGGAGTCTGGGTTTTACAGTTTACAATGAAGGTGGACGAATCATTGGAGACTGCAAACGTGAAGTTTGGACAGTCAGGGACCTAGGTGTGCAGGTTAAAATTTTAACTCAGGAAGGCAGTTGTAAAAAGTTTGAAACTCCTTGTCCCTGGGAAAAGCTCAGCTGGGTATTCACTGCTTATCTTCCTTCCTCTGGGATCCATTGTTAACTAGAGCTTCACTATTTGCTTTTCTCCTTCCAGGACTCATCTGCAATGGAAAAGGGTAAAATTCCAGGGCCCAGCATTTTAGTATTTGACTTCTTTCTTTTAAACCTTTATTTTTATTTATTTATTTTTATGTGGTGCTGAGGATCAAACCCAGTGCCTCACATGTGCTAGGCAAGCGCTCTACTGCTGAGCCACAACCCCAGCCCCAAGTATTTGCCTCCTTTCTTCAGGACCCATTGTGGTTGGGAAGGGGTAAATGTTTTCTTTTGGTGGAGATGGTGGGGAATGAACTCGGGAAGAGATGAAAGTTTGGTTTCATCTCTAGGCCCATTGTTAAGGTTTGGCGAATTTCCCCTCCCTCTTCCCGACCCACACTATCCCTCTATTTTTCTTGGGGAGCTGACTTGTGGGAATATTACTTTCCATAACCCTCAGGAACCACCTTTTCCTGTTCAAGTTCTTCCCTACAAGGCACGATGCCCATACCCTGGCCCACTGCTCTTCCTTGAACTTGCTTTTCCCTTCCCCAATTGCAGCAATCTTTAGAACTATGATGAATTCATCTGTCTCATTCTGGCACATAGTAGGATTATAATTCCCTGCCCATTCAGAGGGATTGTATGATTACTATTTGGATGTCAAAGAATATTTTCAGCCAATCCAAGGTCTAGGCTTTGAATTTTCAAGTAGAGAATCATTGCTTCCCAAACATATCCCTCTTGCGAATAAATCAAGGTGCTTCAGAGACATGTTGAATGGCAGAAGTGACAACATTTTTAAAAATATGTGTAGAGATTTTCACGGATATAATCTCTCATAGGCTTTTATGCTTTTTTTATGTTACTTCACTTTTCTCTTCTAAGTTATTATAACCTTCAAATATCCCTTGTCAAATCAGGATCAAGGAAGGTGAATCTTTTCTGAAACAGAGCAGAGAGAACTGATTTTATTTTATCTAATATGTGTTTTTTTTCTTTTCTTTCTTTTTTTTTTTTTTTTGAGAAATAGGAGTACAGACATTATCAGGATTTCTGAAATGGATGCTTGAAGGATCCATAGAAAGTCAACATCCTCGTGGAATTAGCTCATATTTTCTATATTTTTTTCCTTCTCAGCTTCTTAAAACACCTGCCCATCTTTGTAGTCAGGATCTCTGAGAGATAGTCCAAGAAGAAAAACAAGGAAGAATATGGCTTTGCATCTGAGCTAAGAAGAACAATACAGTGTAATTTTGTTCTTTAGTTGTGGTTAGCCTAGACTTTTCTTTAATTAACAGCCTGGGCTAATGCCATGTTGTTATCTAACAATGTGCCTGGAAAACAAGAGCACTTGTTTTTTTCTCACTGTATGATGAGGCCCAGATGTGCTCAAATCAAGACTAAGCGTGAAATCCAATTCCCAAGATGGGATACATGGTTTAGTTAAAAATCTAGTGAACAAGGCAGGAGAAAGGGAAAGAATTCTAACTGTTCCCCAGTTCCCAGTTGTTTTGCTTGGGCGGCCATTGGGGGAGGGACCAGATAGATGCAAAGGACTTACAGTAATTTCTATCCATAGAAGATCCAGCATGGAGAATCTTGTCTGCAGGATGGTTGGTACATTGGTTCCTAGAAAAAAATTCTGGGCAAGTGTGATTTTTGAAATATTTTTTCAATGGACACCAAATGCCATAAAATGTGAAATTTCCAGTGAACTGGTTGGTTCATTTTGCAGAAGCAGTTGGATGATGGGAATTATCCATACCCCTTCTCAATTTGGATGGTGGGTACAAATGTTAAAGTTATAATTTTATTTTGCAATGAAACAATCCCTGGAGAACTGGAGAATAAAAATGGCCAACTCATATTATTCTATCATGTGCATGTATGAATATGTAACAATGAATCCCACTGTTCTGAATAATTATAATGTACCAATAAGAAATTAAAAAAAAAATAATCCCTGGAGACAGTGATGCAATAGCCAATTTATAGATGTGAGGGTTTATGCAGTGAGGACCTAAGAGAGTTGAAGCAATGCTGACACATTGACAGACACCCTTTTCTCTCCAACTCAGCATGAGCGAGCACACTAAATACAGAGATTATTCAGTTCTACAGGAAAATCATAATGTTGTATGAATACTGAGGGGTGTAACAAGCTTTGGCACACTGGAAAATTCTTCAAAGTGGATTGCCTGCTAATGAAACTATTAGGGGAAAAACCAAGGAGGCGAGACAAAATGAATGATTTTTCCATGTTTCAGGATGACAAAGGAGGCTTGAAGGACTTCATGCTTACACATTTATCCAGGTTGGAGGAGGGAAAAGAACTGGGATTGGAACCAGAAGACAATGAGGTAAATCTCTGTATGGTCACCTTCAGGCTGTGTTACATGAGACAGATAACTCAACTTCTCTGAGGCCAAGTTTCTGCATCAGTGACGTGACTGCAGAAGGTTGTTGGGACAAACAAATAATATAATTGTTTGTTTAAAATGTTATACACTTTGTAAAGAATACCAGATATGTTCATATAATGGACATGCTGTTCTTATCTTCCTCCTTAAGATCCATGTGAAATCAATTCCTAAATTGGGTAATTTGAATTTTTTTTTTCCAGAAGGAATATGTGTGGTCCTTGTACAATCCAGATTATGTTACTAGATTGTTATACTTTATGTTACAGATGTGGAAGACCCAAGAGCATACTTACCCAATACTGGAGATCAAGTAATCTCTTGGGAAAATTACAAAAGGTACTGGGAACCCAGCAGAGACCTTTTGCCCTGTCCTCTGAATGCAATGTGGGTTTCCATATCTGAAAGAAAAAGTGAAGATGATGTCAAGAAAGGAGAGAGAGAGAGAGAGAGAGAGAGAGAGAGAGAGAGAGAGAGAGATATGGTGGAATGAGATGACATCACTACCCTAAATACATGTATACAGACACGATTGGTGTGACTCTGTGTACAACTAGAGATATGAAAAATTCTGCTGTATAGGTGTCATATGAATTGTGATGCATTCTGCTGTCATATATAACAAATTAAAATTTTAAAAATAAATTAAAAAAAAAAAGAAAGGAGAGATGGTGGGAGGGAAGGGAACAGAAGAGGGGAAGAGAGGCTACAGAGACCCAGAGGACAGAGATGCTTCCCTTGGAAAGTCATATCACACAGGGTAGCGCTCCAGTCTGGAATGGGTCACTTCATGCCTATGATTAAAGTCTACAAAAGCTTCATGCAAATATGGATTTGTCACCCATGTCCATAAAGCTCCATTTATTTAATATTAGAATAAACAGGCCACTTTAGAGCTTGAGAAACTTTGAACAGATACTTAAAATATATGCATACACAAAGAGTAGAGCTTGCAGGATCAGGGCTTCAAATTCCTCTCCATTCATTGATCTCCCTTGTGTTTATTTCTTCTCATTCAATTCACCCTTTATACTGTGACCCCCTGATCATGCAACCCCAGATTCAAAGTTTTCCTTTGTGTAGTCTTACCCAAATTATGTAGGTAGCTTTCTCAAACTATTTTATAAAGGGGTTGTATTAGAAGAAGCTGAGGACTATAGTAGAAATAAGACTGTGTCAGCACTTCACTCTAACCACCAACAAAGCCAATAAGTTGTTTTACAATCTAACTACCCACAGTCAATCCTTAGAGCCAAAGAACAGTAAAGAGAAATACTGTGTTTCTTCTAGAAGTCAATATTTTGCCACTTTTTCTTCCTTGATATCTCAGTGAACATCAGAGCCAATTCTGCAGTCATCCTAAGGTTATAACTAATTGCTGTAGAGAAAAAGACAGGGCATTAGATAAATCCAGCAGTTTAGGCTACCCTCGCTCCTGCTCCTGTCATCTTCTACTTGGGAGGGAGAATGGGGGGCTCTCATTCCTGAGATCATGACAAACCTGTTATGTTGTTGCCCTTCTGCCTGGATCTCCTCAGGCATTGGCTGACTACAAACCACAAGATAGCCAAGAGTTGTCCATAATTCTCTCTTTTCAATTTAAGATTCTGCATCCTCTTATAAATAAGCTCACCAGAAATTTAAATAGGAACACCAGATGACAGCATCTTCTGCATAATAAATTTCAAGGTCACATGCTTGAAATTTGCTGTGTCACTTTATGGAAGCCCCCTTCCATGTGAAGCCCCTACCCATGTACAACCATTTTTACCCAAGAAATTAAAGCTGAACTGAATACATCACCTCTCCACAGCCCCCCTTCGCCCCCCAAATTCTTAAACTATGTAAACGTACCTTCTATCTTCATGTCTTCCCCTGCGTTACTCTTGTTCCAAATGCTGGATGCTTGGGTTTTCCTGAGAGATGCCTGGAGCTCTGTCATTTGTTCCTTTACCCAACTTTTGTCTTTTCTCAGTTCTCATGCTCTAGAAGCTCTGAGTAACTTGTACTCCAATGAGGCCAAAAACTCCTGAGTCACAATCATGCCAACCCTTGCTCCCTCTGGGCCCTCTTCTCATTCTCCTCTGGGAAGTTTCCTTCCTGTAAGTGGCAGAGCCGCCACAATCAAGGCTGCTGCCCAACTTGAACTTTTCTGCCTGAACTGTATATGGGACTAATGCTGCCATTTCCTGGGATGAAAATTTTTTATTCTGTTTTTTTTTTTTAATTTTCTCACCAGTTTCTTTTTTCTTTTTTTAAATTATATTTCATTCTAATTTGTTATACATGACAGCAGAATGCATTACAATTCATATTGCACATTCAGAGCACAATTTTTCATATCTCTGGTTTTACACAAATTAGAGTCACACCATACACGTGTTTCCATACATGTACTTAGGGTAATGATGTCCATCTCATTCCACCGCCTTCAGAGCCCCTCCATTCAGCTCCCTCCCCTTTGTTCTACCTAGAGTTTCTCTAATCCTCCCATGCCCCCCCCACACACCCTGAAATCCCATTATTAATCAGCATCATTATATCAGAGAAAACATTTGGCATTTGGTTTGGGGGGATTGGCTAATTTCACTTAGCATTATATTCCCAACTCCATCCATTTATCTGAAAATGCCATGATTTTATTCTCTTTTAATACTAAATAGTATTCCATTGTATGTGTGTGTGTGTATATATATATCATATTTTCTTTATCCATTCATCTACTGAAGGGCATCTAGGTTGGTTACAGAGTTTAGTTGTTTTGAATTGTGCTACTATAAACATTAATGTGGTTGTGTCCCCATAGTATGCTGTTTTTAAGTCCTTTGGGTATAGACTGAGAAGTAGGATAGTTGGGTGGAATGATGGTTCCATTCCCAGTTTTCCAAGGTATCTCCATACTACTTTCCATATTGGCAGCACCAATTTGCAGTCCCACCAGCAATGTATGAGTGTGCCTTTCCCCCCATATCCTCACCAACACTTATTGTTGTTTGTATTCCTAATAGCTGCCATTCTGACTAGAGTGAGATAAAATCTTAGAGTAGTTTTAATTTGCATTTCTCTAATTGCTAGTGATGTTGCACATTTTTTTTCATATATTTGTTAATTGATTGTATATCTTTGTCTGAGAAGTGTCTGTTCAGTTCTTTGGCCCATTCATCGATTGGGTTATTTGTTTGGGGGTATTAAGATTTTTGAGTTCTTTATATATCCTAATGATTAGTTCTCTATCTGATGTGTGTGTGGTAAAATTTTCTCCCCAAATGTAGACTTTATCTTCACCTCACTGATTGTTTCTTTTGCTGAGAAGAAGCTTTTTACTTTGAATTCACTCCATTTATTGATTCTTGCTTTTAACAGGGATGCCCTCTTTCACCACTTCTACTTAACATAGTTTTTGAAACTCTGGCCAGAGCAATTAGACAAAGGAAATTAAAGGTATACAGATAGGAAAAGAAGAACTAAATTAGCACTATTTGCCAATGATATGACTTTTTACCTAGAAGACCCAAAGAGTTCCACCAGAAAACTTCTAGAACTAGTCAATGAATTTAGCAAAGTATCAGGATATAAAATCAATACCTAGAAATCAAAGGCATTTCTGTACATTAGTGACAAATCCTCTGAAAGAGAAATGAGGAAAACTACTTCATTTACAATAGCCTCAAAAAAAAATACTTGGCAATCAACTTAGTGAAAGACCTCTACAATGAAAACTACATTATCTTAAAGGAAGAAATCAAAGAAGACCTTAGAAGATGGAAAGACCTACCTTGTTCTTGGATAGGCAGAATTAATATTATCAAAATGACCACACTACTAAAAGCACTATACAGACTTAATGCAATTCCAATCAAAATCCCAATGACATTACTCATAGAAATAGAAAAAGAAGTCACTAACTTCATGTGGAAAAATAAGAGACCCAGAATAGCGAAAGCAATCTAGCAAGAAGAGTGAAGTTAAGTGGCATAACTATGCCAGGCCTTAAACATACTACAGAGAAATAGTAACAAAAGCAGCATGTTATTGGCACCAAAACAGACTGGTAGACCAATGGTACAGAATAGAGGACACAAAGATGAACCCACATAACTATAGTTATCTTATATTAGACAAAATTGCCAAAAACATACACTGGAAAAAAGATAGCCTCTTCAACAAATGGTGCTGGGAAAACTGAAAACCCATATGAACACAATGAAATTAAACACCTATATCTCATCATACACAAAACTCAACTCAAAGTAGACTAAGGATCTAGGAATTAAACCAGAGATACTGCACCTATTAGAAGAAAAAGTAGGTCCAAACTCCATCATGTCTGATTAGGCCCCAACTTCCTTAATAAGACTCCTATAGAGCAAGAATTAAAATCAAGCCTCAATAAATGGGATGGATTCAAACTTTCTTTTTTTTAACTTTAAATGAAAAAGTTTTATTTAGTTACCACTTTTGGATGCTGATCATTCAACAGCAGGTCTGGACACAAAGCCAGGGCCCCTTTTGGCTGCAACACCTTATTGTGGATGGCAGCTCAGGTCCATGTGTCTCTGAGGTTTTCAATATAAAACAAAACCAATTTATTGAAACTATTTATTTTCCTGAATTATTGCTATCTGAGTTCTAAAACTCCAAGTGATGGTTTCCTGTTCACATACTAAATCTTTAACACTCTCACTTTTTTTTTCTGAAACTTTTAAAGCTGCTCTAAACAAATTTACTCATTTCTGTTTATTGCTAACTTCTTCCTTCACACACTGCTTGGACCTGGGTTTCAAGTCTCTGGAATTCACAACCATCATTCTGTGTTTGCCTTCCTTTCACTGAATCAACTTGTAAATACATGGTGTAGGGGTCCTAAAAAGACTATAGCAAACTATAGAAATTTCTAGGTTGGTCCTGCCTCAATTCCTTTTCTGGATCTGGATGCACATGTTTTCACAAAAAGTTAAGGGAAAAAAATATAGAATAGCAAATTCATCATTTTTTTCCCTGCTAATCGTAACATCTGAAAATCCAAATCCAGTAACTCCTATGCAATTGGAATCTGTATTTTGGGACAAAAAGCTGGAAAATAATTTCATATCATCTGTTCCTTAATTTCTTTTAAGATACTGGGAAAACTTATAAAAACTGTGGAGATATTGGGTATATGGAAAAGAAGTTATAGGAGAGTCCTAGAATTACATATAGATCTTTAAGTAGGCAGTCATGTCTAGGGAAGGCCAGTGGGATACATTTGAGTCATTATAATTACTTCATTCTGGATTTCCTGGGCCAACAGTCACATGTCCATGAAGAATATGACTTCTCAAAACAGCACCTGTTCCAGTGCTCCTTCCTGACTGAACATAGATGCCTCAGGCACACACCTGAACATAGAGACTCATGTATCTAGTTGCTGCATTGAGCAGAGCACTGTCATTGTAGGTGGTGCTAAGTGGGCCAACATTTCAAGAAGTGTGACCACCTGGGCACAGCCATAGCTGAAACACTAGAATATAGGTTGCTGTAAGGATTTTGCCTAATGCTCTTGGAACTTTGGAAATGACAAGATAATAAAAGTCAAGAATTCAATAACATTGGTGATATACCCTGGTGTGAGCTAATGTTGTATTTATTGCAGCTGTTTTTCCACTGTGGGCATTTCAGGGAAGGAGGGACATAGAGGAATAAATCCCTCAAATTAAATTTTCCTGTTAAGGAATACGCCCTATTGCCAAGCTGGAGATGTTAGTCTTCTTCAAATATGACAGGTCTGAGACAAAGCTAAATAAGAACATTAGCCACTTGAATACTAATTAGTAAACTCCCTTATTAAGACTATTGTCTCAGAATTAACCAAGAGTCAAATAAATTAAAATAATGAAGTAATTGGATTCCTAGAGTTCTAATCCCAATGTCCTTATAGTCTAGTAAAAAATTGGTTCAAAAACCCAATCACCTCCATGAAATGGGTTCTGTAATGCCTATCATCTTTGAATATTTATATACCTGGTAGAGGAGAAACCAGCAAAGTTAAGTGTAACTTCCTGGCCCGAGACTTTTTCCTAAGAAAACAAGGAGAGTAGTATTTAAAAAAAAAAGATAGGGTGTTATATGAAAGAGAAAACATGTTGAGTCCTTATGAGGGGTTGTATGGAATGTAGGTCATGAGTGCTAAGAAAATCTGGCAAAATGAAGCTTGGTAGTGATTTTGGAAAGATTACTTTTATTTAAATGATAAAGGCAGGAACCAAGATTATATGGAATGAAGTGTCAATGGGAGGTGAGTAACATAATACACCTAGAAAAGCAGATCATATAGATGGGTGTAAAGGGAATCAGAGAGATGGAGCAGTAGGTGAAAAATGAAGAATTATTTTTTAATTTAAAATGGAAAATAATAAGCAGATTTGTATGCTCATTAAAATAATGCAGGTAAGATGTAAAGATTGGATATAAAAAATATATAAATGAATGAATATGTCCTCCTGCCAATTTCTCCGCAAAATGTGTGATGGGCTGTAGCTCTCAATCCCTGGTACAGGATACTATTGGATGTTCTATCAGGGAAAGAACAGTAATTTATTAGTTTGATTTAGCTGTGTTAAGATCACTATTGCCCTTATGAAGATTATTACACCAGTGGGTGTCTACTGAAGAGAGAATGGGAGGTTAGGAATTAGAAGCAGTTTATAATCAGCTCTCAGGAAATTTAACTTTGAGAGGAAGATAATTAGGGCAGTAGCAAGGAAGAGATTTGGGCCAGGAAAAATTTTTGTTTTGTCTGTATTTTGTAGAAACAGAATAATCCAGAAGTTTGGGGTACTAGATTGAGCAGAATGATCCAGAAAGTTGGGATGGAATGTCTCCTGAGAACATGAAAGGGGAAGAGGGTCCAAGTAATGTGGGGAATTTGTTTTTGAATATGTCTTCCTTTGAAATGGTAGAAAAGAACAGAGTGACTACAAGTGTAGTAGTTTTTTCATCTGATGATAAATTGGGAATATTTGTTTCTGAGAGTTTATATTTTTCATTTTGAAGAAACACAAAAAAAAATTCACCAGCAATGGGGAGTAGGTGGGAGATGGAGAAAAGCAACAGAGATCAGAGAGTTAAGAAATTATCCTATATATACCATAATTTTCTTAATTATGTTTCTATCCTTAGTCATTTAGGATGTTCCTTGTTTCATGCTATTTTAAAAGATGATACATTGAACATTTCTTTGACAGAAAATTATTCCAGTTCAGGCCATATCAATTGAATATATTTTCAGAGTTAGAGAAAAATGTTCTCTAATTTTTGTTCTTTCTATTCCTTAATGATTTTCAATTTTTAATAAATAATAAATTCACTTTAAAAAACTAAATTAGTAGGGAAAAACATATAATGATGCAATTTACTATATACTTAATCCATTTTAAATTATTGAATTAGGGTTAAAAAAAGGAACCCTTATATTTCCTAAAGTTGAGATACGAAAATCATCAGAGGATTATATAAAGTATGTGTGGCTGTGGGTAGAATAGAGTTTAGGACACATACTTCAGAGACTCAATGTTAGTCTGAAAGAATTTGTAGAAGCAGCAATGTAATCTAATTAATCTTCCTTACATGGATTTTGGATTGATGAAGTTTGGATGAATTCCTCGCATCTTTGGGGGCTGCCTTCCCTAATATCATTAAGAGAGCTGTCAGTAAGAAAATTAGAAGGCAGGATTCAGTGACTAATTCTACAAATAATTAGTATTTTCATTTCCACAGGAAATTAATAAATCTAAAAAATGTTTACATTTTTTGCAGACTAAAGCATTCAATCAGGCTTGATGATTTAAACCAATCTACGTGTTCATTAATTAATGAGAAAAACAGATTTTGTGGGGTTTTTTTTCCTGCCTACTTGAATCCATTAAGACCTTTAGTCATTCATTAAGCTTCCATAGACAGAGCCTTTTCTAAGTGATGTGCCCTGCACTTGGTCATGATAGAAACAGATGGGCAAAATTGATCTTCCCTTCAAGATGCCCACATCTGTGGATAATAGAGGTGTGCAGACAGAAATCTTCATAGCAGCAGGGTAAACACAGTGGTAGAAATCAGTAGAAGATATCATAGGATCCTCAAGGAAGGCGTCCAGGAGAATATGGGCCAGAAATATGCTTGCTGGAGGCAGAAGATGTGTGGGAGCTTTACCGAGTAGGGAGGAGTTTACCAGCCGAGAGGTGTCACTGATGCCAGAATGCAGACCAACTTGGGTTTTGTTCTGAGAATACCTCTCTTTTTACTTGCCTTGAGCACTTTTATCTAGATTTCTCTAATGCCTTTTTCACTTCACAGAAAAAATAAAATCTCAGAAAATTCCTGTTAAAGGAATTGATGAGTAAGTGATTTGGCCACCTAATGTTGATGGGCCTTGTATCTTCATCTTCATCAAACAGCACTTCTGGGCTTTAGATCAATATTTCCAACTGTCTCAGAATCATTAAAGCTAAAACAAAACCAACAATCAAACAAAAAAACAAACCTCTCTCAACTAAGTCTCACTCAGTTACTTGTTTTCTGCCTCTTCAAACTTGGGCACTGATGTGTGAGGATATTTGTTGTTGTTGTTTTTTTTTTTTAATTTGTGATTTTTTTTTAAAAAAATTATTTTTTAACTACATGACAGCAGTGGAAAGCATTACAATTCTTATTACACATATAGGGCACAATTTTTTATATCTTTGTATATAAAGTATGTTCACACCAATTTATGCCTTTATACATGTACTTTGTGGGGATTTTTTGCATTGCAATTCTTAATACACATATATACCACAATTTTTGTATCTCTGTATATAAAGTATGTTGACATCCAATTCAACTCTTCATACATGTACTTTGTATAATGATATCCATCAAATTCCACCATCCTTGCTAATTCCCTGCCCGCTCCCTTTCCTTCCCACACCTCTTCCCTATCTAGAATTCATCTATTCCTACCATGCTCTCTCTCCCTCCCCACTATGAGTTAACTTTCTTATATCAGAGAAAATATTCAGCATTTATTTTTTGGGGATTGGTTGACTTCACCTAGCATTATCTTCTCCAATGCCATCCATTTACCTGCAAATGCCATCATTTTGTCCTTTTTTAATGCTGAGTAAAATCCCATTGTGTATATATGCCACATTTTTTATCCATTCATCCACTGAAGGACATCTAATTTGGCTCCACAGTTTAGGTATTGTGAATTGTGCTGCTATAAACATTGATGTGGCTGTGTCCCTGTAGTATGCTGTTTTTTAAGTCCTTTGGGTACAGTCGGAGGAGAGGAATAGCTGGGTCATATGGTGGTTTCATTCCCAGATTTCCAAGGAATCTCCATACTGCTTTCCATATTGGCTGCACCAATTTGCAGTCTCACCAGCAGTGTATGAGTGTACCTTTTTCCACACATTCTAACCAATACTTGTTGTTGTTTGTCCTCATAATATCTGCCATTCTGACTGGAGTGAGATGATATCTTAGAGTGGTTTTGATTTGCATTTCTCTGATTGCTAGAGATGATGAGCATTTTTTCATATATTTGTTGATTGATTGTATATCCTCTTCTGAGCAGTGTCTGTTCAGGTCCTTAGCCCATTTGTTGATTGGGTTATTTTTTTGGTGATTAGCTTTTTGAATTCTTTATATACCCTAGAGATTAGTGCATTATCTGATATGTGAGGGGTAAAAATTTGCTCCCAGGATTTAGGCTCTCTGTTCACCTCGCAGATTGTTTCTTTTGATGAAAAGAAACTTTTTAGTTTGATTCCATCTGATTTATTGATTCTTGGTTTTAATTCTTGTGCTATAGGAGTCTTATTAAGGAAGTTGGGGCCTAATCCCACATGATGAAGAGTAGGGTCTACTTTTTCTTCTGTTAGACTGAGAGTCTCTGGTTTAATTCCTAGGTTCTTGATCCATTTTGAGGTAAGTTTTGTGCATGGTGAGAGACAGAGGTTTAATTACATTATATTGCACATGGATTTCCAGTTGTCCCAGCACCATTTGTTGAAGATGCTACCTTTTCTCCAGTGCATGTTTTTGGCACCTTTGTCTAATATAAGATAATTGTAATTCTGTGGGTTAGTCTCTGTGTCCTCTATTATGTAACATTGTTCTACCAGCCTGTTTTGGTGCCAATACCATGTTGTTTTTGTTACTATTTCTCTGTAGTATAGTTCAAGGCCTGGTATACCACCTGCTTCAATCTTCCTGCTTAGGATTGTTTTAGCTATCCTGGGTCTCTTATTTTTCCAGATGAATTTCATGATTGCTTTTTCTATTTCTATGAGAAATGCCATTGGGATTTTGATTGGAATTGCATTAAATCTGTATACTGCTTTTGGTAGTATGGCCAATTTGATAATATTAATTCTGCCTATCCAAGAGCAAGGTAGATCCTTCCATCTTCTAAGGTCTTCTTTGATTTCTTTCTTTAGGGTTCTGTAGTTTTCATTGTATAGGTCTTTCACCTCTTTTGTTAGGTTGATTCCCAAGTATCTTATTTTTTTTTTTTTGAGGAAATTGTGAATGGGGTAGTTTTCCTCATTTCCTTCTCAGAGGATTTGTCACTGATATACAGAAATGCCTTTGATTTATGAGTGTTGATTTTATACCCTGCTACTTTGCTGAATTCATTTACTAGTTCTAGAAGTTTTGGGGTGGAGTTTTTTGGGTCTTCTAGGTATAGAGTCATATCATCAGCAAATAGTGCTAATTTAAGTTCTTCTTTTCCGTAGTGTCTGTTATGATATTAATTTGAGTTATCTCTCTCCTATACATATCCCTTTAATTTCTTTCTTCTGTCTAATTGCTCTGGCCAGTGTTTCAAGAACTGTGTTGAATAGAAGTGGTGAAAGAGGGCATCCCTGTCTTCTTCCAGATTTTAGAGGGAATGCCTTCAGTTTTTCTCCGTTTAGAATGATGTTGGCCTAAAGCTTAGTGTAGATAGCCTTTACGATGTTGAGATATTTTCCCATTATCCCTAGTTTTTCTAGTGTTTTGAACATAAAGGGGTGCTGTATTTTGTCAAATGCTTTTTCTGTGTCTGTCGAGATGATCATATGATTCTTATCTTTAAGTCTATTGATGTATGAATTACATTTATTGATTTCTGTATGCTCAACCAAACTTGCATTCCTGGGATGAGTCCCACTTGATCATGGTGCACAATCTTTTTGATATGTTTTTGTATTTGATTTGCCAGAATTTTATTGAGAATTTTTGCATGTATGTTCATTACATTAGAGATATTGGTCTGAAGTTTTCTTTCTTTGAAATGTCTTCATCTGGTTTTGGAATCAGGGTGATATTGGCCTCATAGAATGAGTTTGGAAGTGCTCCCTCTTTTTCTATTTCCTGAAATAAATTGAAGAGTATTGGTGTTAGTTCTTCTTTAAATGCCTTGTAGAACTCAGCTGTGTATCCATCCAGTCCTGGGCTTTTCTTGGTTGGTAATCTTTTTATGGCTTCTTCTATTCCTCACTTAATATTAGTCTGTTTAAGTTGTGTATATCTTCCTGACTCAACCTGGGCAGATCATATGACTTAAGAAATTTGTCGATGTCTTCAATGTCTTCTATTTCATTGGAGTATAAGTTTTCAAAATAATTTCTAATTATCATCTGTATTTCTCTAGTGTCTTTTGTGATATTGCCTTTTTTATCATGTAAGCTGGTAATTTGAGAACTCTCTATCCTTCTCTTCATTAGTGTGGCTAAGGGTCTGTCAATTTTATTTTATTTTTTTCAAAGAACAACTTTTAGTTTTGTCAATTTTTTTCAATTGTTTCTTTTGTTTTGATTTCATTGATTTCAGCTCTAATTTTAATTATTTCTTGCTGTCTATTGCTTTTGCTGCTGATTTGTTCTTCTTTTGTCTAGGGCTTTGATATGTAGTGTGAGGTTATTTATTTGTTGACTTTTTCTTCTTTTAAGGAAGGAATTCCATGCAATGAATTTTCCTTTTAGTACTGCTTTCATAGTGTACCAGAGATTTTAATATGTTGTGTCTGTGTTCTCATTTACCTCTAAGAATTTTTTAATCTCCTTGATATCTTCTGTAACCCATTGTTCATTCAGTAGCATATTGTTCAGTCTCCATGTGATGCAGGAATTTTTATTTTTTGTTGTTGATTTCCAATTTTATTCCATTATGATCAAATAAAATACATGGTAGTATCTCTACTTTTTTGTATTTGCTAAGAGTTGCTTTGTGGCATAGTATATGGTCTATTTTAGAGAAGTATCCATGTGCTGGGAGAAGAAAGGGTATCCAATTGATGTTGGTTGAAATAGTCTATATATGTCAGTTAAGTCTAACTTATTAATTGTGTTATTGAGCTCTATAGTTTCTTTATTCAACTTTTGTTTGGAAGATCTATCCAGGTGTGTTAAAGTCACCCATGGTTATTGTGTTGTGGTCAATTTGACTCTTGAACTTGATAAGAGTTTGTTTGACAAACATAGCTGCACCATTGTTTGGGGCATATATATTTATGATTGTTATATCTTGTTGATGTATGGTTCCATTGAGCAGTATGTAATGTCCATCTTTATCCTTTTTGATTAACTTTGGCTTGAAGTCTACTTTATTTGCTTGTTTCCGTAGTCAATGTGATTGGTATGATTTTCTCCAACCTTTAAGCTTCAGTCTGTGTATGTCTTTTCCTATCAGATGAGTCTCCTGTAGGCAGCATATTGTTGAACCTTCTGTAAAAATCCAATCTGCTAGCCTATGTCTTGTGATTGGTGAGTTTAAGCCATTAACATTTAGGGTTATTATTGAGATATGGTTTGTATATCAAGCCATATTTGTTTATTTTTGTTATTTAACTTGACTTGGTTTTCCTCTTTGATTAGTTTTTTCTTCAGTGTACTACCTCCTTCTGCTGGTTTTCATTGTTGTTTTTCATTTCCTCTTCATGAAATATTTTGCCAAGGATGTTTTGTAGTGCCAGTTTTCTAGCTATAATTTTTTTAACTTTTGTTTATTGTAGAAGGTTTTTATTTCATCTTCAAATCTGAAGCTTAGTTTTGCTGGATACAAGATTCTTGGTTGACACCCATTATCTACCTTTCTTTTTTTATGTTTATTTTTTTAAATATATTTTTTAGGTATAGATGGACACAACACAATGCCTTTATTTTTATGTGGTGCTGAGGATCGAACCCTGATCCCACCTGTGCTAGGTGAGCACTCTACCGCTGAGCCACAATCCCAGCCCTGGAACCCATTATCTTTCAGAACTTTAAATATGTTGTTCCAGGATCTTCTAGCTTTCCGGGTCTGTGTTGAAAAATCTGCCTTATCGTAATTGGTTTATCCCTATATGTAATCTGATTCCTTTCTCTTGTGGCTTTTAAAATTCTCTCCTTATTTTGTATGTTGGGCATTTTCATTATAATGTGCCTTGGTGTGGATCTGTTCTGATTTTGCACATTTGGTGTCCTGTAGGCTTCTTGGATTTGGATTTCCATTACATTCTTTATGTCTGGAAAGTTCTCTGATATTATTTCATTGAAAAGTTTGCTCATTCCTTTGGTTTGGACTTCTATGCCTTCCTCTAACTCAGTAACTCTTAAATTTGGTCTTTTTATGCTATCCCATATCTCTTGGATGTTCTGCTTGTGGTTTCTTATCATTTTAGCTGTGCTGCCTACATTCTTTTCAAGATGATATACTTTATCTTCATTGCCTGATGTCCTATCTTCTAAGTGGTCTACTCTGTTGGTGATGCTCTCGTTTGAGTTTTTAATTTGATTTATTATTTCTTTCATTTCAAGAATTTCTGTTTGGTTTTTTTTGTATAACCTCTATCTCCCTCTTGAGGTGATCTTTTGCTTCTTGGATTTGTTTATGTAGCTCATTGTCAAAATGATCTTTCATTGATTGCATTTGTTCTCTAATTTCTTCTTTGAGATCCCAAAATGTTTTAATTATGTATATCCTGAAATCTTTATCTGTAATTTTTTCTGCTGTAGCTATCAATTCTTCCAATGATATGTTGTCTTGAGTTGTTTGTGGTACTTTCTTCCCTTGTTTTCATGTAGCTCACATTTCTTTCTTTCAAGCTCTGTGGGACTGGTGTATTATTGTTTTTAACTTATAGATTTTTTTAATATTTATTTTTCATTTTTAGGTGGACACAATATCTTTATTTTTTACATTTATTGGTGCTGAGGATCAAACCCAGGGCCCTGCATGTTCTAGGCAAGCACTCTACCCCTGAGCCACAACCCCAGCCCCAACCTACAGATTTGTAGTGCTCTTGTATGGTTCCAAGATTTCCTCCTTTGTGGGGAAGGACAATGTTAACAGATTCTAATATCAACAGTATGTAACCTATGAACAAATTGTTGTTATTAAGACATTTATAGTTAGTCTCAATGTCCAGAAATGTTGGATTCAATTATTATTTAAAATATCATCAGTAATTTCATAAAAGGTATACAGTTTCTGGTGGTGAACAGTGAACTGGGGGTCAGCGTAGGATGATGTGCTAAGGGGAAAAGATGTGAGGGTATGGGGTTAATATAACTTAGGAAATTTAAAGGAGAACTCTAATGAAGAGGGTTAGTAGCATGAGAATATACAGGAAGTAACTTAGGTAGACAAGTACATAGGAGGACAATAGAGTATATAAAATCAAGCACATATATATTTAGAAAATTATAGGATATAAAAATAGTAAAATTTGGAGGGTAAAAATAAGAAGAAAGAGAAGAAGAGAAAAAGGGAAAGAAAGAAAGAGAAAAAAAGAGAGAGAAGAAAAAATAAAAACAAAAAAGGGGTGGTTATGCCTTTCCTGTATATTATATTATTCAGGTGACTCATCTCAAAGTTCTATTTCATGTAAAGTTCTTGGTTTTACATATGTTGGGGCTGTGAGGGCCAGGGGATAGAAGGGTAGAGGAGAAAGAAGAAGGATAAGAAGGAAAAATCAAATAACTCTTAGAATTCATTTTTTTTTTCCTGCTTCTCTTTCTTTCCAGTAGGTGGACTTGTCTATCTTAAGCTGGAGTCTGTCCTCAGGGTGGTGTAGGTAACCAGGGTGAGAAGACTTGAGCCCCCCAGTTGGTCTCCCTCTCTTGCCTGGAGCTTCCCCGATCCTGGCCCTTCTGTTTTGCTCCAGGTTTTAGACCACTCCCCTCTCTTGCTTATCAGGTCCAAACTGGGGGACCTCTCGCCCTCAGCCTCCTACCAGGTGGTGGGTGCCTTGGTCACACTGCTGTCCTGTTCAGCTGAGAGCGGTTTTTGTGCTGGGTACTGTGCCAAGTAATCACAGCTGGGGAGCAGGGAGGGGGAGGAAGTTGGAAACCAGGTACCTGTTCAAATGGAGATCCTTGCTGATAGCCATGCCCACCCAAAATGGCAAGAAATGTTTTCCAAGATGCAATGGGTCTGCTTCCAGCTCTGGGGTGTCCAGTGAGGTGGGGGGAGCTGGGATGGCCTTGTGCTGTGGCTATATTGTATGGCCTGTGTGGGAGCAGAGCGCAGCTGATTAGGGGGTTCTGCTATGCTGTTTGAGAGCCGTGTGTGCTAGAACTGTGGGCTTTGGGTCCAGAGTCTGGAGTCTTACTGGAACACAGAGGCTCTGATTTCTGTGCAGGTGATCGCAGCTCTGATAGTTTCTGTGAAAATCCGCTCTAACAGGGGTCTTGTCTCACACTCTGAGATCTTGTACTCCATCTAGGTGAGACCTTGTGGAGACGCTGCCTGACTGCTTTCTTGGTTTAATTCCACAGAGCAGCCAGAAACAGTACCTCCTCTATTCCACCATCTTGTTTCCTCCATGTGGGGATATTTGTATTGCACTTTTAGACTTAACTGAATAGAATTGCAAACAAATTTGCCCCTGCTGTTAACATGACAATGTAACTAGAACTCTACATTTGCCTTTGTTACAGAGTTCCCAGTTTTACTAATATTACTTTTTTTTTTTTTTTTTTGGTACTAGGGATTGAACTCTGAGGCACTCACACTCAACCAGGTTGAGTCACATCTCCCAGCCCTATTTTGTATTTTATTTAGAGACAGGGTCTCACTGAGTTGCTTAAGGCCTTGCTAACTTGCTGAGGGCTGGCTTTGAAGTTTCCATCCTCTTACCTCAGCTTCCTGAGCAGCTGGGAACTTTCTGAATCTAATTCATCAAGTAAGAGTACAGTGTGTTGATGGGTGGCTGTAGCAGGGATTGTCTCTAGAATATGACTGCTTGAGAAGCTACAACCATGCAAATATGTTATCATATGAGTCTCTTTTTTGTGTTCCCACACTCACTGCCCCACTCTTAGAGTGGAAAACAATGTTTTATTGTACAAAAAAAAAAAGACTTAATTAAATTAGACAAAAACTTCAGGAACTCTATGGTAATCAAATTACAGTTTATCATATCCTGGAATTTATACACTGAGAAATGCATTTCATTGTAACAGTGGAAGAAAGGAATTTGAACTTAGAGAAACTTGGACAAGTCATTTAAACATATTCCATCTTACTTTCTCACCTGTGCAATTCAGTCGGTAATCATCTATTCCCTTCACAAGAAAATTCTGAGAATAAAATGGAGAGAAAAGAGCTTTGGGAATTACAAAAGATGACGGAGTCAGAATTGTTTGGATATCGCCCACAAAATACACATGCCCTACCATCTGCCACCTTACATCTCCTGAAAGTTTGTGTTGATGAAATGCCAAGAGCTAGTGAAAAAAGACAGCATCTTTGTTCCTGGAAATCTTGTTTTCCCATAAATAATAAATATGTGAGTTTGGAGACACTTGGTTACCTTTTGATCATTATTACCTTCATTGACAATGGTCTTTGTGGGTTTTGCTTTTGTTTTTCATGTGTGTGTAACTTTCCTTCAAAGAATATATTTGCAGGACTTGAGATTGCATTTGTATGTTGCCATCTCTCATTATCAAAATGGAGTGCCAAAGGCCCCCCGGCTGTAGTTCCAAGGGTTACCAGGGTCCTCGTATGCTCACAATGTTTTGCTGATTAATTGACTTGTGCGCCAGTCAAAACCAAAAGGGAGAGAAACGGCCTAGGGTGATGGAGAGCCACTGGATTTGAACCCACATTCAAATCTGTCATTTGAGAGGAGATGTGGGGTACCCATATTACTTGCTGCTGCTGAATGCTACCTCCATGTAATTGAAGTGACAAAAGGGGACTGGTGAGTTGTCAAAATAAAGCAAGCCATTGATTTATAATAAGGAGACAAACATTGAGGAAATAAGTAAGATAATTGAAAACAAAAAATCCACATGAAGGCCTAGCTGAGATGGAGGGATTGGAGGTTGTAAACATGGTGACTAAGGACTGTTGTGCCTCAAGGCAGAAAAAAATAGAGCTGGCCACCACATTTTCTGTCTGTGTCATGATTTTAGCTTCTTGGTCTGCATTTTTACCTCTAACAGCTGAAAACTTCTGGCCAAAAGACTGTTAGAGGCATCACATACCGAAGTGATGTTTCGGATTCTGAGTATTTGGAACACTGGGGACCTCATGGTGCAGGGTCTTATGGTTTGAGGACGAGAGAATGACAGGTCCCACTCTTAACAGAAAAGATACCTTCTGTCTCCATAGAAGCTCAATTTTGTACATTTTGGACTTAAGTAAGAAATCTTCTTACCAACTAATTTAAGCAATTTATAAAGCATAGTAATTTGTACTTGGCAGTTCTTGAAGAAAAATGCTTTTTAGTTCTAACTGCTGAATAAGTGACAAGAGATGTTTCCCCTTTCCTGTTTAGGGATCTAAGCCTGGGTTCTTTGCTGAGGGAAACCTTTTATTAATTAATTTATTCACTTATTCAACAAACATTTCTGGAGGAGGAACTCTGTACCAGGTGTGCAGAGGTAACTGTGATGCACTCTTTCTGCCTTTATGGAACTTAAAACTTTGATTTAGGTAAGATGGAGTTAATCACACAAAGAAGAAAGATCATTCAATGCAGTGATGCATGCTATAGATGTCAATAGAATGTGATAGCAGAAGGGGACAGTTTTAAAACAGGGATTTTCTCTCTGAAAAGGAGCATATAAGCTGAAACCTAGTAGTGCATGGACTTCACAGAAAAGTGGACAAAGAGCAGCTCAAATCCTTGCTACTGTATTTTTTTTTTATGTATTAGGAGGAAAATGAATAGTGGGGAGCGTAGGACAGGTGTATCAACTCAAAAGCAGTGTCAAGAACATAGTTAGCACATCATTTTGATTTGTTATTTTAAAAATGTTGAGTGTCCCTCCTCATGATTTCAAAATAACTATACTTCAAGTACTATTCAAATCATAAAGAAAAGAGAAGTTAGTGTCTATCAGGTCAAGGCTAATAACTGATGAGGGTGGTAAAAATAAAATGTGGGGTCTCTCATTCAAAAAGCAGGAAAAAGTGATATTAATAATAGAAATATATAAAGGCTTTCTTTTAAAATATTTTCACTTATAAAAGTTAACACTGCTACAAGAGTAACGACTTAAATTTGCAAATAATATTTTGGTGCCATGACTGTATGTAAAGCAATGAAAAATATTTCATGTGCTATCTTAGTTGATCATACTCTTTTTCTGGCTTGCTTTTCTGCAAATTCATTTATTAGGTCATCAAAATTTATCCCGAATAGGCCAGGGTTGTGGCTCAGTGGTAGAGTGCTTGCCTAACATGCATAAGGGCACTGGGTTCAATCCCAGGCACCATGTGAAAATAAAAACAAATAAAATAAATGTATAAAAAATTTTTATCTTGAAAATAAGTTCATCTTAAATCAACATATTTGAATGTAATACCAGTCATTCTTCACAAATGATAGATAGCAAATTCATTTTGCTAATTGTTTAATTTTGACAAGGATCTTTCTCTGATACTACTACTGCAGGTGTGGATTTCATAGACTGTGACAACATGGGGAAGATTTCTGAGCAGTTATTGAAAAATATAAATTTTAGTACCTCTTGAATTGGTTCCCATGAAACAATTTTTCTAAAATCAGTTTTGCGTAAGTCAAAATTTTCTTTTAAATGTAAGTTCATACAATGGCATTTTAATGTTTCCTCTGACATTTCCTGTGGAGTACAGAGGTTGAACAAAGAGCTGAAAGTTACTTCATGCTTTCTATGTAATTCAAAATGCCTGTTGGTGCAGATTAATGCAGTATCTTCAATTAAAAAGGAAACAAAAAATTCATTCCCATTAATAATTGGATCATCCAAAGCTTCATTGGAGAATATTGTTTTTTTTTTTCTGTAAAATTCTATAATCTTTAAATTTAATTTCTATTTGCTTTGCAATATGGCAGTTGTTTTTAGAACTGGAGATTCTAAACTCTTTGAAAATCCCCAAATAACTCCTGAGTATGCTTTTATTGCAATGTCCATGCTGACACTTTTATTTTGCCATAACTTACTGACAAAGTTTACAGCCCAAGTACTGGTGTTCCTGTCCTGAAGCTGAGGGTGGTGAGTTAATATTGGTTCAGAGGCTGCAAAGAAGGATGCAGGGGCAGAAGGCAACTGGCCTTCCAGCACATTCCAAGCATTGTCCCTTGACCAAGTTCCTCCTCACTCCTGCAGCCTCTGTGCCTGGCACAGGCTGTTGCTGCAACCATTTTGTGCCCAGGCCCTGCCTGCTGCCTTGGGGCCTTGTGCTCTGGGCAGCTGAAGGCAACTTGTACTTGGCCGCCAGTCTGATGGCTCTATGCCTGCACTGATCTCCTTTCCTGCTAAGCTTGTGCAATCACCTGGCAAACGTGCCATTTATCATCATGCTCCACTGTCTCCTTGGACTTCACTTATAAAAAAAAAAGTAAATAATAAAAGTATTATGATTTCTTTGGAACCACAATAGCAGAGCTTGATGTCAAAGGAGAGGAGGGAGAGGAGATGGGAAGGGACCTTCTAAGATCAGGGCCTCCTGACTACACACTCTGGAGTCAGCCCTGGTGTCTATAATACGTCTTTTTAAATCAGGAAAGCAAAAATACTCCCGGAAATCCCTAACTTATGCTTTATTATTTGCTGTTCTGTCACAGGGCCACCTCTTGCTGCAAGGCGCTCTGGGAGAGAGATTATTTTGTAGCTACTATAGTGGAGGCAGGCAAGGGGGAAAGGGCTTGGAAATGGGTGTTTGTTTATCCAGTCAAGATAAACAAACTAGAGTTGCTACCGACAACTGAAAGACCATCTGTGATAAAGAGGCTGAATTAACAGTGGGACTGGCATCCTGAGATGAAAACACACTCGTGTGTTTGTGTGCTTTAGAATCATGTGCTTCTAAGGCAGAAAACCAACTGTGGGAAGGGAAAAGTAGTTAGAGCAAGGGGGCAGGTACCACACATCCTCCAAGTCCCTTGTGGCTTCCAGGAGGAATATTTTCCTATCATGTTTATTCATGTCCCTGGCTCTTCATTCTTCATTTAAAGTCCGAGACATAAGAATCAAGTGGAGAAACCTAGGACACATGCCTAATTGCTAAATGCAAGCAAGACTCAGAAGGAATATTCTCTTGAGTTTCTATCGTGGAAGATGACCCTCTCTCTTGCCAAACTCTGAATGAGTGATTATATGCAATATCCCTTGCACCATAGTAAATGTTCCTTACAGTGCACCCATTTGGCAAACCCTGATAATTTTTAATTTATTCCCATGTTTACGCACTCTTCCACAAATGCATTCTCAGCTCATGTAAAGTAACTTAAGGCCCCTTGATCATAACTTGCCTCGTCCTCCAAGGAAGACACTGCTACATATCCCCCACTTATTTCTTTTTGTTTTATTTGTTTTAATTAGTTACACATGACAGTCCAATGATCTTGACGTATCATACATTTGAATCAGATGGGATATGATTTCTCATTTTTCTGAGTGTACAGGTTGCAGAATTACATTGGTCATGCACTCACGTGTATATCCACAGCAATAATAATCTCTATTTTATTCTGCTGTCCTTCCATTCCCCCCTTCCCCTTCCCTCCCCTCCCATCACTTCTCTCTACCCAATCTAATGTGACCCAATTCTTCTTTTTTTTCTTCCCTCACATCGTCATTCCTGTATTCTGTATGACGAAGGGTGTCTCCTACCCTCTTTCACGCAATTCCCATTCTCCCTCCCTTTCCCTCCCACCTCTCTTCCCTATACTCAAAAGACCTAAAAACAGCATATTACAGGGACATAGCCACAGCAATGTTTGTAGCAGTACAATTCACAATAGTTACACTGGAGCCAACCTAGATGCCCTTCAATGGATGAATGGATAAAAAAAAAATGTCGAATTTATACACGATGGAATATTACTCAGCACTAAAAAAATAACAAGATCATGGCATTTGCAGGGAAATGGATGGCATTAAAGCAGATTATGCTAAGTGAAGTTAGCCAATCCAAAAAAAAAAAAATCAAAAACAAATGCCGAATGTCTTCTCTGATATAACGGAGGTGACTCAAAATGGGGTAGGGAGGATGAACCTGAGAAGAAAATTACCCCAGTTATTTCTGTAGTATTGAGACCAGGACCTATTTCACTTCTAGTTCTGTGTGTTCCCATATCAGGATAATGCAATCTGGAAGCTAACTTGTAAAGTTAGAAACCAGTAATATAACCTGTAAACAGGAGTGGAGTAAAGATGAAAAAATATGAGGGGAAAGTTTTGAAGCATAAAAAAAAGTGACATAGGAAGAAAAATGACTAAAATCCTTATTTGCTCAATGGAGATGGGACCTTCAGTTATATTCATGTATCCTCTTAACCTCTCCACATTACTCTTGTTTTTTTTTTCTTTTTCCTTTTCAGAGAGTCTTTCAACTGGTGAAGCTGAAATGATGTGATTGAAATGTTTATTCTTGCAGCATCTGGTCCTTCATGCATCTGGTTAGAGCAATTTTCTAGTAAAGTTTACAGAGGACATGGTACTATGAGGAACCTCCCAAGGAGATTCTTGGACTTTCTGCATTCTTATCAACCATGTTTCTTTTTTTCTCATTCATGGTTAGGTTTAACTACCCTTGCGGAAAACAAACATTTTCTTTTTTGTACAGTGATCCAGGGCATGAACAGTCAAAAATTGGCCACATGTCAATTTCAAATTCTAATTGAACAGAAATAGCTTTATGTTCTCTAGAGGAGGCATTCCTCTCTTGAGTTTCAAAACTTGTAATCAAGCCATGGCACTTGAAGCACACAAATAGTATGAGGGAATGGGAAATCAGTTGTGAGAATGAGATATCCTATTCCAAATTCCAGCTCTTGTCTCTCCATACAATGATTTGGGATACGGCAAAAAAATCACCATATCACTTTTTTGGTTGTTGGACAACTTACTTACTTACTCTTATACAATTTACTCTTTAGGACAGAGCCCAACCTGCCAAATTATTGCATCCCATCTTATGTCATATCTGAGCCTTCTATAAATCATTCTACTTGGTAAGGAGGTGTGCAATAATGTCAATGGATCCCTGTGAGCTTACAAGAAATGCCTCCCTTATTTAACTGAAAAATGAATCTTTGTTGAAAATGTGATGTTGTGTGTAAAACCATGGCACTGGGTCCAATGGCCTGTGGGATAGCCTGGCCATCTGGGAATCCTGCCTTGTTTTAAGTTCTACTCTAAGCTGACAATCCCTATTCTCAGGTAAGCTCGTCAATGCAGTGCACCCAAATGGGTACATGTAGCCATAAATATTAAAATGGGATCACCAAGCGCTATAGCACTATAGCAGTTTCTTTGTAGCAGAAAACTCAGTGTGTGTGTGTGTGTGTGTAGACACTTGTCTTGAGCTTTGGAAAGTGTGTTCTGATATGGTCCAGATCACTGGATACTACAGCTCTGGTGATGTGGCTACCCAAACCTTGCACTATTATGTGCTTTGTTTCTCACCCTCGGGCATTAGTGTGTCTTACTATGCCATCTAGAATGTCTGCTACTTCCTGCTCCCCAAACCCCTTCACAAGATGTCTTGTAGTGGCAAGTATGAATTTCCTTCTGTAAGTAAAATTTCCATGATCCTCCACCATGATCTATATGCCCTTAGAGGCTAAGCTGAGTGCCAGGGCAGCCAGGTCTCTGGTTGGATTTGACTCCTTGGGAATTACTGTCTGGAAATTGAAGGTTGGGTGGAGTCTGCTCTCTCTCTGTCTCTATCTCTGCACCCCTCTCCAGACCCTAGGCAGTGACCACCTTCCAGTATTGAAAATCATCACTTCTATGGGGTGCCGCCCTCCTACAATTACAGATCTTTCTAGGTCCTGTTAATTTCCTGTGTTTACCCTTCAGATCTGAAGATGATAACTGTTTTCTGCTGTTATCCCCAGGATACTTCAGCATCTTTCTCTTGTGTCCAGTATCTTGTGCAGACCTTTGTTAACAGCCCCACAGGTAAAACATCTTTAATCACTTATGTTGAGTACATTATCAGTTTCTTGCTAGACCTTGAGATATAGAATGAAGGTTATTTTCTGAGTGGTATTCCATAACAATTTTGTTAAGGGTAAATTTCGTTAGGTTCAGAAATTAAATCTCAGATCCCAAGAATTACATTGACTTGTTCTGGAAAATAGTCCACATCTAAAGAAGATAACTAAACTTATAGTCTCTACCCGATAATGGTTTTTGTAATCCATTATCATTCCTTAAGAATCCCTTGCAAAGACACCTGCATTTCCAAAGTTTTAGATGGAGGAACACACTTCTGCTGGTCCTCAGGGATGCAGAGTTGAATTTCGAATTCAGATGCTTCTGCTTGTCCCTTGCTCTTTGTGTCAAGAGACCGGCATGAGGATTTTAGTAGCTCTTGAAGATAATGACTTCCAGTAAGCAGGTTGGAAATGGAATATGTACAGGATGTTATTTGTTATGTAATACAGAATAGTAGAATAGCAAAATAGACAATTATAGATTACTCTAAATGGTGGGATGTAATGGAATTAAGGGGTTCAAAGAAAGGGTATTAACCCAGGATCTAGAATCTACAACATTCTGAAGAAGATGGGTATTACTCTTTTCCCTGTGCACTGCTATCTTAGAAAATGGCCACAGGCCCCTTTATGAGGATCTTACAGTAAGATCCACAGTTATTGATGTTGCTAGACGTCTTTTTTTCAAGGTTATCCAGTCTGTACTTGTAGATAAATCCTGGCATCTTTGCACTGGCTCAGATGAGGGTTTAGGTGAAGGATTATGACTCTCTTTTGGTTGCCCTGTGTTCACAGGACTTTGCACTTGTCTGTTTTGCTTTCTCCTGGAGGAACTCAGTGGGCAGCCCATTATTTATCATTACCCTCCACAAAGATTATTTCATAGCAGATTATTCTGATCCTTAATGCTGCTTTTCTTGTTCCTATGCTTCCCTGACTCTCATAGCCACTGCCTGGCCTCAGCTCTTTGTAATCTTGCTATTCTCACTGCAATTAAGGAAACTATTTTAGCCTCAGTAGCACCGACCAGTATCTCTGACCTTCAGAGGAAAAGCTTAGTTTGGACACAATATTGCACATGTTAAATCCACTCCAATAACTGTTTCTCCCTGTGTCTCTGGAGTTCTACTTTAATAGTGCATTAAGAAATTGCTGGCATCTGAACTTCATTTAGTGTGGGCCTTTGTTGAACCCATGTTTCAGTTAATCAACCAAGCAACCAATTAGAACTACTCCCTGCTGCTTATGCTAACACATTGAATCCAGAAATGCTTCCAAGTGCATTATAGATACATTAAATGGAATTAAAAATTATGCTGTCTTTTTTCTTGGACCAGCCCCCTCAGAATCTACTCCTACATATATTTTCAGAATGTTGGAAATATAGGTAAACAAAGCTTTTTGAATTCTTTTGGAGAATAAGTTTCCTTTTTAGGTCTGATGTTGCCATTGGCATGGGGAATGCTAACATCTAACTGTGCCAATTTTGCACACACCAAGGAATCATAGAGAATATGGAATAATAAAATGTAGGTCATACAGAACAACGCAATAAAACCAGCCTTACTTGTGAGAATCTTTGCAGGCTCTCTAAAGAGTCCCAGGAATAACAGCATTAGATAGGGAGGGCAGGGGAGAACAATTTTAGGGATCACAATCTTCTGGGTGGGTCAATTGATACATACCAACTTCCCATTCTGATTCTTATTATGCCATGATTTCTCAACTAAAATACTAGTTACCATGCAGCAGACCTGGTGAGGTTGTAGACGTAACTGAAATTGTAATTTGCACCCCCTTTTTAAAAAATCTTAGTTTTATTTTAGTGATTTCAACCCTGATTGTTACTTTTGAAGTACATACTAGTCTTAAATTTTAAGTATGTGCCTTGAATTGAGAATTTTATTTTTAGACTTTTCCTCTTACAAGCAAATGAATATTGCAAGTAATAACCATTCCATCTCATAGTCATTTGTTTTTAATGCCTCTCACACTGGTCCATGACTATGGCTATTCAGTCTCCCCAAATTTTGCCTTTACTTGGCAATTTAACTCAAATTATCACAGATTGCAATACAGTTATCTATTTCACTAATATCTGCTATCAGATGACAGAAAACCTTATCTTGTATTCGTGTCAGAATTTACATAGTGTTAAGACTAAACAAGGTCAGAAAATCCACCCAGAGTTTGGAATTGGAATTTTAATCTTCTATAAAATGCTTGCAATTAAGAAAGAATTGGCATGGCCTCACGGAGAGGAGACTAGTTTTCCAAGCAGTGGGAAGGTGATAGGGGTTTTGTAATGTCTCTGTGTTTGAGAACCATTTTCCACTCACATGATAGATGTTATCACCTTTGATTGACAGAATGTGGCTGCTGCGGCTACTGCACTGGATACTGAAGGCTGTGTCCTTCAAATCTTGCTGAATGGTATTGGCTCTTGCTTTGAATTAGGGAGATCAGGTAGGAAAAAAACCTGGTTTTCATGATGAGCTTGATAATGAGCTTCTCAGTGGTAACCATGAAAGGCAGAAGACTAGACTCCCTACCACTAATGTATTTCTTTTTGTTGTTGTTGTTTTAGAGATTAATTATTTTTTATATATGTATTTTATTTTATTAACATCTATTAATTATACATATTAATGGGATTTAGTATGATGATTCCCTATGTGTACATAATGTGCATTTACCAAATCTAACCACCCTTTTTTCACCCTCCCCAATCCCTGTTAATCACTATTTCACTTTCAGGTGGATATTTTTTTAGCTTCCACATGTGAGAAAGAACATGTGGTACTTGTTGTTCTGCCTCTGGCTTATTTCACTTAACAAAACTTCCTCCAGTTCCATCCATTTTGCTGCAAATTTCAGGATCTCATTCTTCATTATTGCTGAATAAAACTCCATTGTGTATATATACCAGTTTCTTTATCCATTTGTCTGCTGATGGGTACCTAGGCTGATTCCATATATTATTAGCTTGTATGAACAGTACCACAATAAACATGGGCATACAGGTATCTCTTTGCATGTTGATTTCATTTCCTTTAGATACATATTCAGAAATGGGATAGCTGGATCATATGCCTATCCCTATATTCTGTATTACAGAGAATGTAAAAATATATGCGAAATGAAGTAATTAGTTCCCCAAATATGAATAATAACATCATGGATACATAATGGATACATAATGGGCCAAATATTATTATCTCAAAAAATCTGATATAGCCCTCTTGATTTTGGATACATAATAACATTATGTATCCAAAGATAAATAAAATCCTATAAATTCACTTAATAATTATTTGCTCATTGATTATTTTTTTTTTGCCCATAGAAAGCAACAAGGGGCAAAGTTTAGGAAAAAGAGTTTGCTTGGGTTGATGTTGAAATGAGCTCTTCAATTCAGTTTGTGATTAGCTGTAAGAATATAGCATTTCTTGGTGTCAAAACCTATAGCATTTTTTTAAAAGAAAGTATTTTAAGATTCACTGTTTCTGCAGTAGGAACCACATAATGCATGCTGGCATATAACATCATGCCAAAATTTAAGACTTATTTAAAACTAACACACATACACGCAATCCAGGGGGATAAAACTAATCCTCTTACTGTGTTTTTTAGTTCTATAATTTCTATTTTTTTCCAAAAAATAATTTCCAGTTCTTTTATTGAGATTTTTTTTTTCTTTTTCATTTGTTTCAAGAGAATTTATAATTGAAGCATTTTTTTTGCATGGCAGCTTTAAAATTCTTGTAAAATACTGCATCATCTGCTACAACTTGGTATTGGCATAGATTGAATATCTTTTCTCATTCAACTTGAGATTTTCCTGGAATTTGTATGATGGGTGTTTTTTTATTGTATTTTTGACACTTTGTCTATTATGTTAGAAGACTCTAAGCCTTACTTAAATCTTCTGTTTTTGTATAATTTGCAGGTTCTAATAGCGGTTTTTCAGAGCCTAGGTGCTATTATGGTTATCTGGTCCAAGTAGGCTTGGGTATCTGGTCCCTGTTCTGCTGCCTAAGGTGAAGGAAGGTGTTTTCTCAGGCCAGGCTGCTGGTTATCCTGTTGGGAGAGGTGGTGAGAGTCCTCCACAAATATTGGTTTCTGACCCCACTATTGCCCAGATGTCTCTGGCTGGGTGAGATGCAGCATCTAGGGTCTGCAGTAAGTCCTGCAAGTCTCTTATTGTGGCCTCTTATTGTGGGATTAACTTGTTTGGTTCTGCCTGCTTTAGTATCTTTTGAAGGAAAAGGAGAGTCTCGGGATCAATGAGGCAGTGTGCTTTTCCTAACTGCTTATATTTGGTGCTGTTGCCAGTTTGTCGTCTTTGCTGATAGTGTTGAGTTCACCTGTAGTTGTGTCAGTTTAAAAAAAGATAATAATCAGAAAGTTTCTCCAAAGCCTAATTATGTTTATTTGGGGGTTGTAATGTATTGCCATGGGAATAGCAGAGCACGGTAAATGGAATACATGTGACAGGGTAAACAGTGGTGTATTCAAGGAGGTTGAAGCCAGCAGAAATTTTAAAAGACAAAAATCAAGAGGGCTATACCAGATTTTTGAGATAATAATATTTGGCCCAAATGACGAATAGCTAGAATATTTGCCCAAAGTTAAACAGATATAGTTGCTGGACGGATGTCCTTGTAGAAGGGCTTTTTGGATAAGGTTGCCGTGGCCTCTGGACTATGCTTGACTATGCTTCTGAGTGAATCTTTCGTGATCTTTAATATCAGGCAATCATGCCTAAGAACATTTTCTTCAGAATCTCCTAGCTTTATTTATTTCATTTTGTTCATTAAGTTGACATAAGCAATTCCATTTTGATTTTGACAGCATTCACATTCCTTTCAAAAGGGACTTGTAGCCAATATTGGGAAGGAATGACCCACTTTAACTGTCTTCTGGTGTTAGGTTAGGGGTCATGACACAAAGCCTGTGACACTTTGTGCTGTGTGTAGGATGCAAAATATGGGGGCTGGATGCCTTAAGCTCACTTTCTCCTTGACCACCTTGGGTTTTCTGTTCAGCTGTCCCAGGGCTTACAGTGCATTAAGCAGGAAGAAGGACATACAACCATTCATCTGTATCTGCACTCCTGGAGCTGAATTTATTAAAAGGAGAAAATTTATGTAACTGTGCAAGGACATGTAGCTTTTAACAACACAGTCAGGACTCAAACCCAGATATGTCTAAGTCCAAATCCTGTACTCTTTCTGCTTGACTCAATTGCTAAATTTTAGAGAGATACTAAGGGAAAGTATCCCCTATCTAACGCTAATAAAAAAGTTTCTCCATTCAATATCCTAGATTCCCAAAGAGTTTTTTTATTTAAATGGTACCAATACCCCAAAGCCCCTACTTTGAGTGATGAAAAGATTGAACAATAGACATGTTTGTTGGTCAGAGAAATGTTATTTACTTGGTCACCATTTGCCAACATAGTCACCCTCTGTTTTATCAAATGCCCCCTTCTGTGATGCTTCAAGTTGTATTGCTCTGCTAGGCAGTTAACACCTTTTAGCCCAGATGTCTTCAGGAAGCCCTTGCTTCTCAATAGGACCCTGGCAAGAAAATGTCTATTTTTCCCACATCTAACCTTAGGAAAAAGAAAGTTGATTGTCATGAAGTCATTTAAGATTCTCATTTAGTGATACATAGAGTAACACCAAGACTGTTGTAGGATTGGTTATATAAATAGTCCAGTTTCAGGATTTTTTTCTTTTGAAGTGATAATATATGAAAAAAAAAAAAAAACAAAGATGCAAGTTATAGCAAGTATAGAAGGACAACCTTCCCCGGAAGAGTCCTTCTCAGTTCCTAGCTTTGTGCATCATGCCATGAAAGGACGGAGTAAAATGGATTAGGATTAAGGCAGCCTTCAAAAACAGTCCTTTGCTAAGGCTGTATTTATCCTGACTTTAAGATCCTTTTATATAACACTATAGGATAAATATCTGACTCTCTGGCAAAAAAAAAAAAAAATACTGAAAAGAAACAAAGTTTAAAAGTGAAGACTGTGAACAACAGATGAGTGCTGATGAAAGTAGGGCTGAGATAATCCCACGCCTTCTGTGAAAATTCTAATCCCCCGTGAAGGAGAGCAGCTATGGATCCTGCTGTGGTATTCTGGGTCCCCCAAGCTGACAGAGAGCACTGACTCCCCAGGAATCTCTATTTGGCTGCTTTCCCTGAAAGGCAGAGTTAAAGTGTCTCAGATAAGGGCACAGAGCACATGGCTGAGGGAGTCCTGACCTTGGTTTTCCCTGGGGAGGCATTTTAGTGCACAGTTTGGTAAATTCAAAAAGGATGCTAGAATCAGTGGATAAGCAATAGATAAGCAATATGGGAAGGATGTTCTTCATCTGATGGGAGTTGGGTGTCTCCCACCCATGGCCTGGTTCCTTTGTTTGTATTTAGAAAACATGTAAGAAAATGGCAAAACCATATTTCTGTTCCCTTGGTTTGGAATGCCCCTTCCTTATTTCACTTTCCTAGACATTTTTTTTTTTAATTTTCCAATTTTCAATATGAATGTTGACTGTTGAGCTCTAGAATCTAGCACTGAGTCTTACTCATTTTTATGTAGAAATCTATACAGAGCAGAGGCTCCACTGGATGCATACAGACCATCTTTGGAGGTCAGCACTGGCCTTCCTGGAGCTGGCCCTCTTAAGCAGACACTATCCTTTTCCATTGAAATGAGATTTCACACTTTCTAAGTGCAGATTTTCGTGATTGGCTCATTCATATCCAGCTCTCTCAGAGTCCATTCTGTTTTTGTCTGTGATATTCTCAAAATAAGACATTGCCTGAAAAATCTCTTGTAACAGAAATAAACAAGCAAACAAATATTTAGTGAATATTGAATCAATACATTTTTCAGGTCAAACTGACTTAACTAGCAGATCTTCAACAACAGATCCTTACTGGGTCAACTGCACACAGACACACCTGAATTAGTAGCCAAGGAACATTAATGGGAGCTCAAGTGAACCAAAGCATTTTTGTGACTGCAGTGGTTCTTGTGTGGATGTAACTTCTTCCCACCTAGTATGGTGGACAAAAAAAAGGTTAACTAAGTAGTGTATGTGTTTGTGACATTTTAGAAAGACAGCCCTGAGGCTTTGTCAAGTTCACTGGCAAGACCTTTGCCTTTTTGGACCCTTCTATCCACAGGACAGGTTTCAAAGGGTGCCTGACAGAAATTGCTGAGGGATTTCAGGTGTCTTCTGGAGGTAGAAGAGGGGGCCAGTTTCTGTACTTTCCGACCTCAGCAATGACCACTCTCTAGTTAATGGGTTGAGAAATGAAAGGCATGGGTACCCATGTATTATTTAGTTCAGTGGTTCTTGTTCCTTACATTGGGATTTTTTTTTCCTAGCAAAAGTTTACTGACCCTGACTTACCTCTGGATGATGTTGACAGCTATGCTGTGGGGAAGCTCATGCTGGCCGAAAACTCACAGTTGTCTGCTGGATCACTGATTGTGGGAATCCTGGGAAACCCCTGGGCTTAGAAGGCATTCTTAGAGGATGTCCCCAACTCTTCCTTCCTTCTGTGCTTGACTCTCCATATTGTTTTTTGGGAGGTTGGGGTTCTAAAAAAAAACAAATAATGAGAAAGAGGACTTAAACTTATCTTCTGTCATATATATATATATATATATATATATATATATATATATATATATATTAAGGGATGAAAGGAACAGTTAGATACCTCAGGCAAATTAAGTTATTTTTAAAACAAGAGTACCCTCTACCTTCTTTTCTGGCTGTTACATGAGTGGAATTTATTTTATTTTATTATATTTTGAACTCAGCTTTAGAAATGATATCTTGTTCCGTGCCATCCCTACCTTTTCTTTTCTTTTTTAAGAGCCGTATAGTTATCCATAGTAGTTGGGTTCATCCTGACAAAGTCTTACATGCATGGCCATCCCTACCTTTATAACTTCTAGGAGCATACAGGTTTTTAGTAAAAAATTAGAAAAGTAAGAATTTCCTTATGTTAACTAATTAGGAACTGATGGATGTAATGAGCAAATATTCCTTGTGATTTTCTTTTTAGCAAAAAGTATTTACCTCATAACTCGTCCATGTGAATTGAAGGTAATAATATATCTGAAAGTACTTTGTAAGTGCAAATTATTGTTTGATAATAGTTTTTCAACAATTACTTTCAAATTAGTAAATGAATGCAATCAATCTTCTGGGAATATTATTTATTTGCCTATTTTCTTTTTAGCAAAAACAACAACAAAAAAGTGAGTAATGGTGCACAAGTGTAGAACTATAGGATTAAGAACCCATATAATCTTTTTTTTATCATAAATCTCAGTGATTATACCAGAGGCTGAAACATTGCCAGACCTTATTAAAATCATGAAGTGGATGAAATTTGTCTTCCCTTACAGCCTCCTTCCCTCATTTAATACCTAGCAAATTCCCTACTGGGGAATTTCTTATCTCCCAGGCAAAAGAGATTAGATTTGTTTTGTTTTGTCTTGTTATTGTTTTGTTGTTGTAATCAATAGAAATCAACTCTGTTTGGCTTAAGGAAAATAAGAGATGTTACAGAAAGCATCCTGGAGTGTCAAATTCATCAGAACAGAGCTGGGCAACCTCAGCAGAAGAAGTTTGTCAACTTTTTTTCAGGCCACTGCCATGACTATGACTTACCTGGTATTACATGGTATTGATACCTCTTTCAAGTTTCAGGCTTCTGTAAGAAAGAATCCCAAGTCAGCCAGCTTGGTCCAGGGAAAGGCATGGAGCCAATAGAGGAACAAATTTCTAGGTCTCATATGTTCCAGAAAAGGTTTCAGCATCCAGATTTGCAGGTCACCCAGGTGTGGTGGCACACTCCTGTCATCCCAGCATCTCTGGAGGCTGAGACAGAAGGACTGTGAGTTCAAAGCCAGCCTCAGCAAAAGGAGCTGCTAAGCAACTCAGTGAGACCCTATCTCTAAATAAAATACAAAATAGGGCTGGGGATGTGGGCTCAGTGGTTGAGTACCCCTGAGTTCAACTCCCAGTTTGCCCCTCCCCACAATAAAAGAGGGTTACAGATTTGCAGCTCAGGTGAATGAGTTTCCCATTCTAAGATCACTCTGAAATGTTAGAGGCAAAGTCACTTGAGATGTCCCCTCACAATAAGTGCCCTTGTCAGAGAATGGGAATGAGCCAAGCAGCCACTTTAAGAGGTAACCCTGGAAGACACAGGGTCCACCAAAATTAACTGATTCCAGTCATGGGTTATATTTGGAAATGTTTCATCATTTTTTAAAATTTGTTCTAATTAGTTATACATGACAGCAGAATATCCTACATCCTGTACAACCAGAAGTGCTTTATCATTTTTTAAAATACTTTCACATTGAAATTTTCACAAGAAAATCATGCCTCAGCACTCTAAGTCTGAATTCAGATCAAAAGAGAGCTTTATTTACCTGGCCAGGGACTGTCACCCATTGCAGAGACTCAAGCTCTCTGGGAGGACAGCAGCTTCCTGGTCCATCCAAAGAGAATATAAGCACAAAAACCACAACTCAGTGACTTGCTTCTGTAAGCTAGCCAATCATATGAACACATTAATAAGTGGGACCTGTGGCTCTAGGCAGGACTGGAATTTTCCAGTCCGCAAGCAAGCGATAAACAGAAGCAAAAAATAAAAAAAATAAAAAATAAAAAACAAAAAAAAAACCCATTAGCTTTGCATTCAGTTGACCACAGTCCTGGGTTCAAGCAGGTGCTAGACAGTCACGCCCTGAATTTCGGCAGGGGTCTGTTGGCAGGGAAGAATCTACTTCAAAGTCATGTAGACCCACAAGGGCATTCAAACCCAGGATGTAGCTCACCATGGCCACCACTGCATTCTGAGTAGGGTACAATATGTGGGGTACAAAGTACAGAAAGACAATTTTTTTTTAATAAGAAAACAGCTTTCCTTTGAATTTTTCAGAAATAGCTCTTGTATCAGTTTTTTTATAGAAGGCAGCAAAATGGAGTCTTAGGCCTGTCTATGACAGTTCTTGTTTTATAATTGTCTTATCTCACTTACCAAAATCTTACATATAATCTCTATATTTTTTTTTACTAATTTATAACCTATAACTTACACTCTTATTGATTGTATTTATCAGTTCACACCACAACCAAATAATAAGGTCATTGCCAGAGACCAAAGAAAAAAATAAATGGCCAGTAAACCACTCTTATAGATCCAGGAAGGGATTCTCTGGCTAAGAGAGGCATATGTGGTAGAAGAAGAGAAACACAGTCATGAGAAAAATGGAGTTAGATTGCCTTCTCTTGATATTAATAGAGAGACCTCAGGGTTCTGCTGCTCCGGGAGGTCTTAGGTAAAGCCAAGGAAAAGATGTGCTACTTGATCCTTGGAAATGAGACCCCCCCCCCCCAGCTCAAGTCACCCAAATGAGAGCATCTCTGCTGGTGGGGAGGACAGTGGTATGGATGAACCCTCCCTGAGTCCTATGAAACCAGGTACTGTTTCAGGCCCTTTTTCTGTTCAGTCTCCAGAGTTGTCCAGTGAAGTAGTGCACAAATGTTACTTCATCTTTAGCCCAAGGTGGAACTGAAAGGTTGTGTCTAGCTGCTTCCATTGTTCAGAAGACAGGAGACGGTCCCAGGAGACAGGAAACGGTCTCACCGGTTCTGGAAAAGGCCCTAGCACCCAGTTTTGTGGATCAGGTGAACTAGCTTCCTACTCTAAGATCACTCTGGAATGCTCAGTCATTACTTTATGAAAATGTGAAATAAATGCAAAGGAGTACTTCTTCTATTAAATATACACATTTTCCTTTTACTATCTATGTGGCAAATGGTTATGTTTTCTAAGCATTCCCAGGAATAAAGGAAATGGAAGAATATGCTACAACATTCACATTGAAATAGTGATTGAAATAGCCTCTAGAGATCAATGAAATATAACAAGTATTTCAGAAGATAATTGCAAGTGTCATGGTAATAAATCTGAGGAACATATTCAGGACTTGTATGCTGAAACTACAAAACATTGAGGAAGAAATTAAATATAATGTCCATGGATTGGATGATGTAATATATTAAAGATACTAATTTCCCCTAATTAACATATAAGTTTAATGAGGTTCCTATCAAATTCCCAGATGATATTTGAAGATATAGGCAGAATTATTTTAAAATTTATATGGAAGAACTAGAATAAAAAAATTGGGAGGAATCTGTGTATCCAATTGTAAGGCTTGTTATATAGCTATAGTAATTAAGACTGCATGGCATTGCTAAGTTAGAATATATTGGCATGTTAGACTTTAGTGAAATTAAAACCTTTTTATCCATGAGATATCATGTTAGGAGGATACAAAGATAGGCTATTGTGTGGGAGAAAAATTTGCAAACAAACTATCCTATAACACCTAGATTACATAGAGACCTCTTAAAACTCAACAAAATAAAAAAAATCTGATTAGAAAATGGGCAAAATAAACGAAGAGACATTCCATTGAGGAACATATAGATGACATAAGAAAAGATGTTCAATTCACTAACAATTAGGGCAATTACAATTAAAACCACAATCTCTGTTCATCTACTAGAAAGCCTAAAACAGCAACAGATTAACTAATATCAAAAGGACAGCTTCAGTTGCTGGCAAGGGTGCATAGAGCCTAGACATTCTGCTGGGGATATAAATGGTAGATTTAACCTGGGAAGCAAGTTGTCATTGATTATTTTTTTTTAAATAAAACTAAACATGCAACTTCTATATACTCCAGCATGGGCATCCCTGGGTATTTATGCTAGAAAAAAAAGAAAAACTTACACAAGCATATGTACATGAATGTTTATAGCAGCTTTATTTATTTATCTGTTTATTTTTAGTTACAGATGACAGTAGAATTTATTTTGATATAATTGTACAAGCATGGAATATATCTTATTCTAGTTAGGACCCCATTCTTATGGTTAAACATGAAGACAGGATTCACTATGGCATATTCATTTAAGAATAAAGAAAAATTGTTTCAGGTTCATTCCACTGTATTTCCATTTCTTATCCCCATTCCTCTTTCTCTAATCTACTGAATATCTATTCTTCCTCTGTCCCCTCTTATTGTGGTTACCTTCTACATATCAGTGAAAACATTCCACCTTTGGTTTTGGGGGACTTGCTTATTAGCATGATAGTCTCCAGGTCTGTACATTTACTTGCAAACATCATAAAACCATTCTTCTTTATGGATAAGTAGTATCCCATTGTGTATATATACACCATAATTTTATAATCCATTCACCTGTTGAGGAGCACCTAAGTTGGTTCTATAGCTTAGCTATTGTATATTGAGTTTATGACAGCTTTATTCATAATAAATCTCATGTAGATGAAATTCCTGTGTCCTTTAACAGGCCAATGGTTATATGATACATTCATTACATGGGCCACTACTCAGCAATGAAAAGGAGCAAAATATTGATATACACAGAATTCTGAATGAATCTCCAGAGGATTAAAATGAGGAAAAAAAAACAGTTCCTGAAGTTTCCATACTATATGATTCTACTCATATAAAATTCTTGAAATACAAAATCATAGAGTTAGAGAACAGATTAGTGGTTTCCAGAGAATAAAGAGAAGATAGGGAACAAAGGGAAATGTGGGGAGGGATATTTGTATGATGGAAAGTTTGTATTTTGATTATCAATTTCAATATCCTGGTTATGATATTATACAATAATTTTACAATTTTTTATTATTGGAGGAATGTTTTAGTCAGCTTCTTCACTGCTGTAACCAAAAGACTCACTTGACAAGAACAATTGGAGGAGGAAAACTTATCTGGGGGCTCATGGTTTTAGAGGTCTCAGGTAGTCAACTCCATTTTTCAGGGCCTGGGAGGAGGCAGAAAACCACAGAAAAGAAATGTGGCAGAGGAAATCAGCTGGGAGCATGGTGCCTGGAAGGAGAGAGAGAGAGAGAGAGAGAGAGAGAGAGAGAGAGAGAGAGAGAGAGAGAGAGAGAGAGAGAGAGAGAGAGAGAAAATATCTCCTCACCAGGACAAAATATAACCCCCAAAGTCGTCCACCCAGGGACTTTCCTCTTCTAGCCACACCCTACCTGCCTACAGGTACCACTCAGTTAAATATTAAAATTTACCTTTTTTATTAAGTGAATGGTTCCATGACATTCCATGACATGTTGTGGAACCATCACCATCCATCATCAAATTCTCCATCTTCTCAAACAGACTTCATTCAACAATAATTCCCTATTCCCTCAAATATGGAATGCTTCATGAATTTTTATGTCATTCTTATGTGGGGTCCATGCTTATATCTGTATCATTTCGATTTTGGTATGGGTGCTACCAAACTGGGACCCCCAATCCTTTCCTTTTGGTGGCTGCTTTTCCTACCTACATGTGAGAATATCAGGGTGGTAACACATAGATGTCAACAGATGTCATTCTTGATAGCCTTATGGTTTGTTTAACATTCAGTGGTTAGGAGAGTTAATTGCAATGATTATTTTGCCTTGACACAGTTTCACAGGTATTTTGAAGATTAGGTTTATTATTAGCTTCAAGTGGAAATAAATATCCATCTCCTCTTTCTATTATTTTTCTTTTGTTTGTTGTTATTATTTGCTATATGGTTGGATAACTAGGGATGCTCATTTTATTTATCCTAAAATGTTGTGCCAGGATTGAACAGACACAGAGAATTTCTGAAGGAAGTTCTATTCTTTTATAATGCAAGAAATAACTATTTTCCTAAGTTGTTCATGATAATCTTTGTTTTTCCCTTTTTAAATGCAGAGGATTCTAAGCCTTCTGCCTTAAAAGCTTTCCTCTATAATTCTTTTAAAAGTAACTTGAACTTTGGAAATATTTAGAAGAGTGTATTCTACCTAATTTCTTCAATTTAGTTGGGGATAGGTATTTTTAAACCTAGGCTAGAAATCACAACAAACTCTTCTGAAACATTTTGAGTGCTTAACATTTTACCTTGCTGTGGAAACTGATTGAACTTTGTTTTTAAAATAGACTTTAATTTTTTGAAGAGATTCAGATTTACAGAAAAATTGAGAAGATAGTATTTAGAATTCCTATATATCTAATATCCAGTTTCTACAATTATTAATATATTAGTATGACACTTTTATTATAATAATAAATCTATGTTAATATTTTAATTCATTATTATTATTAGTAGTAGTAGTAGTGGTAGTAGTATTTTGGTACCAGTGATGGAACCTAGAGGTGCTTAAACACTGAGCTACATCACCAGCTCTTTTCATATTTTATTTAGAAACAGTCTCACTGAGTTGCCGAGGGCCTCCAAGTTGCTGAGGTTGGCTTTGAACTTGTGATCCTCCTGCCTCGGCCTCATGAACTGCTGGGCTCACAGGTGTGTGGTACTGTTCCTGGCTTAATACATTATTTTAACCTAGGCCCATAATTTCAAGTTTCTTACTTTGTACCTAATATGTTCTCTCCACCCCAGGATTCAGTCTAGTATATCACAGTATATTTAGTTATCATGTCCCATTTGGCTCCTCTTAGCTGTGGAGTTTCTCAGACTTTTCTTGTTTTTCATTATCCTGATGGCTTTAGGATTACTGGTCAGTTACTTAGTAAGATGTCCCACTATTGGACTTCATATGTTTTTTTTTTCTTTAATGAACACAGACTTTGCCATTTTAATCATATAGGGAGTACTGGTCTGTTGTGTTAGATAAAGAAGGTCAATGTAGGCATGGGCTTTGGACTGATTAGTTAACAAATGAAGGCAAATTCTCAGGTAAGCTGTTTCCTACCTTAAGGAACTGGCAACCTTGGGAGAAGCAGTTCTTCCCTGGGTCAAAGCATCAAAAAATACAGGAAATAAAAACACGATCAGTACACAACCATTAATCCTCTTACTATCTCTCTAGTGGTGCTTTTTCCAGAATATCATGTCTTTGGGATCATGTAGACTTTCCAGATTGGCTTATTTCACTTAGCAATATGCACTTGAGATTAATCCATAGGTTGATAGTTTATTTATTTAGTAAACTGGCAAATAATATAATATTGTATGGATGTGCCACTTTAAAAAAATCTATTCAATTGCTGGGCGAGATCTTGATTACTTCCAGTTTTTGAAGATGACAAAGCTGCCATAAACATTCATGTGCAAGATTTTTGTGTGGACGTATTTTTTAAATCACTTTGGTAAATATCTAGGAGTATAATTTTTGTACCATCTAAGACTAACTTTAGCTTTGTGAGAAACTGCCAATGTCTTCCATAGTGTTTGTATCATTTTGCTTTCCCACCAGCAATGAATGAGTTTCACATCTTTGATGGGAAAATATTTCTTTAGATGTTTTGCCCATTTTTAAGTGGATTTTAAATTTTCTCATTGGTAAGTTTTAAGAGTTATTTGTATATTTTAGATACAAGTCCTTTATCAGTGACATAGTATATTAGGTGTGTGTGTGTGTGTGTGTGTGTGTGTGTGTGTGTGAGAGAGAGAGAGAGAGAGAGAGAGAGAGAGAGAGAAAGAGAGAGAGAGAGAGAGAGAGAGAGAGAATGAACCATGAAAGACGGAAGTTAGTGATTAGCTCAGTCTATATCCAAAGGCCTTTGTTTAGCTTTTTCAGTGCTGTGGCTTGACAAGAACTATTAGAGGAGGAAATGTTTATTTGGGGGCTCACAGTTTCACAAATCTCAGTCCCTGGATGGCCAGGGTCATTCTATGCTTTGGGGCTCGAGATGAAGTGGAACATCATGGCAGAAGGGTGTAGAGGAAGAAACAGTTGAGAACATGGCACAAGGAAACAGGAAGAGAACTCCCCTCACAGAAAAAATAGAAACCCCACTGGCACGCCCCAATGACCCACTTCCTCTAGCCACATCCTACCTGCCTACAGTAACCACTCAGTTAATTCCTATCAGGGGATTAACACACTGTGATCGGGTTAAGGATCTCATAACCCAGTTATTTCACCTCTAGACTTTCTCGCATTGTTTCACACATGAGCTTTTGGGGGACACCTCATATATAAACCATAGCAACGTTGGCACCTAGGAAGCTGCCATGCAATTCCAGAGTCAAGATGATCAGAGAACCTGGAGTTCTGACTTTTAGGGCAGAAGAAGATGGGCACTCCAGCTCCAGAAAAGAGAGCGAATCACCTTTCCTCTATCTTTTTGTTTCATTCTGGTCCTCAACTGATTGGTTGGTTCCAGCTCACATTAGGTAAGGGCAGATCTTCCTTATTCAGTCCACTGATTCAAAAGCTAACCTCTCTTGGATCCAGTCTCATAGATAAATCCCAAATAGTGTTCTACCAGCTATTTGGGTGTCCCTTAACTTAGGTGAGTTGGCACCTATGATTGACAAGCGGTTTGCAAATATTTTCCTCCTGTATGTGGCTTGTCTTTTCTTCTTCTAAAAAGTTATTTTTCAAAGAACATAAGTTATTGTTTTAATAAAGTTGAGTTTAGCATTTTCTTCATTTGTGAATTTTTCTCTGGAGTTTCCATCTCACTGCTTACATTATCCATCTGTTTTGGCATGCTGTCTAGCTCTTGTGTGAGATTCCTTAACATATTAATCATAGTTATTTTAAATTGTTTATCTGATAAATCCAAAATGCACACCATATCTGAGTCTGGATTTGATGCTTGCCTTTACTTTTCAGACTGTATTTTCTTGCATTTTAGCCCACTTTTAAATTTTTTTGATTGTCCAAAGATGGGCAATTTTACTTCTGTGATATATCTGATATATACAAAACATATAGAATATATATTTAAAAGCATAATCTATTTATTTCATTTCTTCTATGAGGTAAGCCATTCTTTGTTTTAAACTTCGAGAACTTGGTACAATGCTGTGTGTATTTGTCCAAAGAATTTCCTTAAATATTATGTTTCTAAGATTTATTCTTGTTGACACACAAAGTTTCAATTCATTCATTTTTACACATGTCAGTACACCACTGTGAGTGTGTGTGTGCATGTGTGTGTATGAAACTTGGGATTATTCATGTTTTACTGCTATTACAATAGTTTTATGAACCATTTTATACAACTCTCTCAGTAAACTTTTTAAAGAAACTACTCTGTTAGTGCATGTGACCCTTCAAGCATATCATATGTCATTCATTTTTTATTCATTTATATGCATTTTTTCCTGTTCTTCAGACTGGATAATTTGAATTGACCTATTTTGTGTTCACTGATTCTTTCTTCTGGCTGCTCAAATCTGCTCTTAAACCCTTCTAGTGAATTTTTTAGTTCACTTATTGTATTTTAAAACTCCAGAGTCTGTATTTGGGTTATTTTTTTAATAATTTCAGTCTACTTGTCAGGAATTTCAACTGGGTGAGACTTTGTTCACATGTTTTCCTTTAGTCCTTTGACATGTTTTTTTTTTTTTTTATCTTTGAACAGACTTGAAATAGTTGATTTAGAATCTTCATCTAGTAAGCTCACATCTGGATTTCCTCAGGAATAGTTCATAATTTAATTTTTTCCTGTTTATTCAGCCTACTGTCTCTGTCTTTGAATGCCTTTTAATTTTTGTTGTAATTGACATTTTGATAATGATTTGGTAACTCTGGAAATCAGGTTCTCCTTATTTGTGATTACTAATTGTTACAGTAGGAGTTTGTTTAGTGACATCTCTGAATTAGTTTTGTCAAGTCTATTCTTCATGGCTTGACCACTGAAATTTCTGTCTTGTTAACTGATTGGCCATCTCATAAAAGACAATTCCTTTTAACACCTGGAACCAAATTAAATATTCTCTATTCTTTGCAGGTGAGTCCCATATTTGTGTTGGGATGTGACTTCAACTCTCTGACAAAAGTTTACTATTTGGCCTTAGTCTTGACGTCCTGCTCATACGGAGTCTGAAAGTCAACCAAAGACGAAAGTACGGGCCTTCCTGGGTATATCTGAGCATGCATCCAGCTCTAAGCCAGTGACCTTCTGGGTTCCCAGAAAAATGTGCGAATTTTCAAAGCCCTCACTCTTCAAAGCACCTAATTCCCCAAACAATTCCCTCTAAACAATTTAGTTTATTGTTTTCCCAACTGTTATCCCTTGCTCCAGGTAACCATGGCTAACACACTATATATATATATATGTGTGTGTGTGTGTATATATATATATATATATATATATATAGAATATTTTATATATTATATTTATATACATATATGTGTGTATACATATGAATATATACATATATGTATATATGTATTTATATATACATGCCAATGATCCATAGGAAGGCATCTCAGCTGTGGGGAATTTCCAAGTGGGGCACAAAAATGAGGCAAGCCATGTGATCTGATTATTCAGGGAGCCACAAGACACACAAAACAAACACAATTCATGGAGAATCACACTCTTTCTGCTTTGTATGTTAACCATATGGGCACCTGCCCTGGGAAAGTAGGCTGCTTGTCAAGACTGCCACAGAGCTAGGGACTGCGACCAGAGTAAGTTAAAGCTCTACAACATCTTTTACTGAGATTTAAATATTGTTTCTTCATTGTGCATTCCCTTGGGTGCAGGGAGTTTTTGCGTAGTACTGGAACTTTGAAATACAATGATTATAACAGTATTTTCCAGTCTATTAAATTTCTTTTTGTGAAGGAGACAGGCTTTTAGAGTTCCTGACTCCAACATTTTCCTGTCACTCTCATAGTGATTTTTATTTGCTTTTTAAATAAGTTAATGAGAGAAACTTGTCATATTTTCTTTTTATATTTCAAGATTTGTTCTTTTTGGGTTTTGGTCAAGTTTTTCTTAGTATATTTTTGAGAATATACTTCTAGAAATATTTAACATTTAGAATCTGATAATTTTTTATAATCATTATGAAATATTTATTTTTCTCTGGGAAATCTTATAAATATTTTATACCTTAAATTAAACTTCATCTGTTATTATTGTAATCTTAGCAGCTATCTTTTTGTCAGTGTTTGCCCCAATATCAATTTTCTTTCCAAATTTCCATGCATTTCCTGATAATATAGGCACCAGGAAAGGTACTATAAACTGTAAGCAATTTATTATTGGGTTTGATGTGTTTCTTTTCTTTTTTCCTTGCAAACATATTACAGCATCTTTGTTTTTTACGTGGTATATTTAGTTCATTTGTTTTCAAGAGGATTTGCAGACATGTATGTGTTTATATCTTCCATATTACTATTGATTTTCTTTCTTTCCCACTTATTCATTTTTTTCTGGTAATTTGTCCTTCCTTGAAATTAAAGTTTAAATTATTTCTTCATGTCCTATTAGTCTGTTCATTATAATTCCTTTTACATTACTTTAGTATTTGTATTAGATGTTAATAAGTGTTTGACTTATGAATCTTATTTAATACACATTTCCACTGCTAACTTAAGTCAAATACCTTAAAAAATTTTGTATTATTGTTTTTGTTTATCATAATCTTCATCATTATTATTATCGTGCTCTTATTATTATTATCATTTTATTTAGTGAATACGAACTTAGATTTGCCCATGAATTTACTCTTTTTATTGGTTTACTTTTTCTTACATTTTTCAAATTTCATTCTGCATTAATATTCATTCTACCTATAGAAATTCCTTTAGTATTTCCTTACTGCTAATTTTTGGTAATTAATTTTCTTAGTTTTATTTATCTCAATCCTCTGTTTAAACTATCCCAAGTCCTTTGGATTTCTATATAAATTTTAGAATCATCTATGTATATCTACACATACTTTTCTTGGTATTTTTATAGGAATTGCATTCAACTTGTATTTCAGTTTGAGAATTGGCATCTTTATTTTGTTGAATATTACACAGATGAATATTTTACATCTTTTATTCAGTTTTTGATTCCTTTCATCAGAATTTTAGTTTTAATCTTATATGTGTTTTATTTAAAATGTACTTAAGTGATTTTTATTTGTAGTTATTACAAGTGGTCTAATGTTTTGAATTTTGATTTCTAATTATTCACTGTTAGCATGTAGAAGTTTGATTTTATTTTATGTAATGTAACTTTTTCAAATTCATTAGTTAGAGGAGTTTTCTTTTCATAGATTCCTTATGGATTTTCTACATGGATAATCATACCTTCTAAAAGTAGGTAAAATATTCTTTCTTTCTTTTGTATCATTTGTGCAAGAAAAGATTTCCTTTTCTTGTCTTATTATACTATCCAAGAATGCCAGCACTATATTAAATATGAATGGTTACAATGGAAATCTTTGCTTTCTTCCCAAACTTCAGTAAAGAGCATTTAGTATTTCAACATTAAGTATGACAGTGTGATGTTGGCTGCAGGTTGTTTTTCTTTTTTATATACTTTTTGTCAGGTTGAGAAAGTTTTCATTATGAACTATTTTGGGGGTAAAAAAACATTTCTGCATCATTTGATGAAATTATGTGATTTTTTTTTCCTTAGAAAGTAAATATGATTAAATTTTAAAATGTAGATCATACTTTCATCCCTGGGGTGAGGGCTCTCTGGCTTGTGGGATAGACATTTTTTACATATTCTTGTTCATTTGGTTTGCTAACATCTTATTGGGGATTTTTACATCTTTGTACATGAGGTACATTGATCTTTAAAAAATAATTACATATTTTTTCATACGAGGATGTGGTGACTTTATAAAGTGAGTTGAATTATGTTCCCTCATTCTCTGTTTTTTGAAAATTGTATGGAATTAGTGTTGTTTCTTCTTAAAATATATATTAAAAATCTTCTGTGAAAACATGTGGTCCTGGAGATTGTCTTTTTGAGAGGTTTTAATTATATATTTAATTTCTGTTTTAGTTACAGAAGTAGAATCTGTTATTTCTGTCATTGGTAATTTTTGTATTATCTCTTTTTGTAAGCCTTGCTAGAAATGAATTTCATTCATCTTTTTAAAAATTTCGTTTGATTTATTTTCTCTATTGTTTTTTTTATTTTACTAATTTCTATTCTTATCCTTATTGTTTTCTTTCTTTTACCAATTTTGGGTTTGCTTTGTTCTGAGTTTTCTTGCTGTTTAGGTGGGAAATCAGACTCTTGTTTGAGGCTTTTCTTATTGTCTTAAGTTTCCCTCTAAAGCACTGTTATAACTGCACCCAATTTTGATATGTGGTATTTCCACTTCATTAAATATGTTGTTTATTTCCCTTGAGACTTTCTCTTTGACCCATGGGTTATACAGAATTGAATTTACTTTCCAAGTGTTTTGAAAATTTTCTCATACCTTTCTATCATTTATTTCTAATTGGAATCCACTATGGTCAGAGGACATATTTTGTCTTAATTTTACATTGTTTTTTTGGGGGGGTGTGATACCAAGGATTGAACTCAAGGGTGCTTAACCACTAAATTACCTCCCCAGAATGTTTTACTTTTCATCTTGAGACAGGGTCTTGTTAAGTTGCTTAGGACCTCTCTGAGTTGTTGAGGCTTGCTTTGAACTTGTGATCCTTCTGTCAGCTTCCTGAGCCCCTAGGAATGTCAACTACACCTTGTTGATTGGTGGTGTTCAGTTCTTCTCAATTAAAATTGATTTTTTTTTTAGTGGTTGTATCAACTACTAGGACAGCAGTATTAAAGTCCTCAACTATAATTGTGGACTTACCTATTTCTTATTTTGTTTCTCCTTGTTTTACTTCATATGTTTTGCTGCTCAGCTATTTGGTAGATGCACACATACACATTTAGGATCATTATCTCTTATAGATAAACTGTCTGCCTTATCATTTTGCTAATATACCTGTTTGCTCTTGGTAATTTTTCTCTGAAACATATTTCACCCAGCGTTGCTACAAACACTCCAATATTCTTTTGATTAGTATTTCCATGAAATATATTTTTTCTATCTTTACCTCTGACCTACCTATATCATTGTATTTAAAGTAAGTTTCCTGTAGACAAAGATTAGTTAGGTAACCTTAAAATATTCATTTCTGCAAATCTGTATTAATGGGTATGCATATACCCTTTGAAATTAATGTACTTATTTTTATGCTTGGATTCAAATCTACCTTGCAATTAATTGTTCTCGTGTTCCTTTAGCAAAATCTAGCAATATGTATATTTAAACTTTTTTCCCCTGGTTCTCCCTCTTTTTGAAGGTGGAGGCCATTTGGGGTATTAGGCATATCTTTTATCACACTTTGTGCCTAGGATGACCTGAAGCTTTGTTCCTCTGTGACATGTTCACAAAGGTTCTAGGACATGTGCATGTGAACATGCCTGTAATCCAGATAACCACTAAGCCTGCTTATCCCCATGAGCTCACATTCCAAATTGTTCCTAGTTTTAGTGTGTTCCCTTTCCCTTTCTTACTTTTATTCTTTTCAGGATTAGCAAATATATAAAAATTGGGATATATATAAATACTTAATATTTTTTAGTATTCTAGTATTCTGCCTTGAGACATCACAATAATATGAAGTACATACTGCTTCATTTACTTCTCCTAACTATTATATAAAGCAGGTAGCAATATTCCTATTTTACAGGTGAGAAAACAGGTAAGGAGTCTTTAAAATGATTTGCCTCCTGTAGTGAAATATATTTCAGGATTCAGAAGAATTTAGAGAAGGTGTAGAGTAATAGTCTGCCAAGTAGAAGGCAGTGTTCAATATTGGAAACCATAAAAAAATAGAATTTCAGAAGGCTCTGGCATTGGTCATTTAAACTTGTCAGAAAAAGGGCTAGAAGAGTGAGATTTTCAGTTTCCAATTAAACTGTTGATTCACCTGGAATGAATGTATCCATCAATCATATCACTGCCCCCCATTTCACATTTCTCAGTTTATTTTAACAAAATAGCGTGGTAGAACTTCCAGCTACCCAGAATGCCAAATGTTTTATTAACTTCAGGAAAATAGTTTCAATGTATATAACTAACAAAAGATTGGTATCCAGAATGTATAAAGAACTCCTATAAATCATTGTGAAAGTTATAAATAAACAAATTTTTAAGTAGATAAGGGGTGAGAATGGGCAATTCACCAAGGAATTTAAAATAAAAAAAAAATCCCTAAATTTTCCAGGAACAAAGAGGTACAAACTAAAAAAAATAATAGTATTTCATACCAATCAGCTTTACACAAATCAAGAAGTCTGATAATCACATGTATTCTTTAGTTTAGAGCAAAATAGGAAAACTCATACACTGATATTGTAGCATTCTGGGTAGCATTTTGAAAGTATCTAATATTAAATATTTGTATTCCCTAGAACACACTAGCAAAATCACTCCAAAGTATGGTTTTGTTTGTTTGTTTGTTTGTTTTGCTTTTTGGATTGTAGTACTAGAGATTGATTCCAGGGGCATTCTACCACTGGTATACATCCCTAGCCCTTTTTATGGGTCAGAGTCTCACTATAAATTACCCAGCCTGGCCTGGGACTTGTGATCCTCCTGTCCTAGCTTCCTGAGTTGCTGGAATTATAGGCATATACCACTGCACCTGGCCAAAAGTATGTGTCTTAAATAATCTGTTAAGCAGGAAGCAAAAGAGTGTGGTTGAAAATGTAATGGATTTTCCTATTTTAAATGTTCATTCTTATTGGCTGATTTTACCCAGGCTATCAAAGGCAGGTTGCTGTTCCAATTCTTCCTCTTTCCTCATTCTGAGACCCTTGTTCTAGGTTTAAATGTCTGGGCAGGCAAGCCAGAAACACAGTAATTGAAACAGCAAGCATTACAGCCAAACCTGCATCTAGGCAATTTTTCTGTTAACTATGTTGAAAGAGAAAATGGCAAATTACTTCAGAAGATGCTTCAGGAACCATTCCCATTCTCTCATGGCACACCATCCATATCACTTGGCAAAGCAGGATTTAATATCTATCATTGTAGTAAATACTCTATGATGGCATTGAAAAGTTGTACTAAGGCACCATGAAGAACTGGAAATACCAGATATTTTCATGCTACATTAACGTTGAAGGGACTTATGGAAACAAACTAAACTCCACTGAGAGCTCAGGGCTCATCCTGATTTGCTTCACAGACATTTTTAAAAATGCACGGCTTGGCCAAGTGCCTGTGCAGTTTTTGGAATCAGGCATTTCTACATATTTTAACCTTTGAGAAATTTAATCTTTGAAATTCAATTTCTTTGTAAATAAAATGAATCTAAATGGAGGCCATTTTATAGAGCTTTTTGTGAGGAATATGTAAAATTGTAAAGGAAAACTTTTAGCATCGTGATTGGCAGACTAAGAACTTGAGCTCAGGGAATGTTAACTGTTCTCCAGTTTCTCGGAGAATAATACCAATGTGCAAAGAGTTTAGAGAATAATAGATCAACCATCAATGTTTCTTTTAAATGTATTGTCTTGTCAAATTTGCCTGTAATGTCAAATTTTTCTCAGATTATTTTTAAAGAAATAAATCATTTAGGCACAATTTAAGACCCTGCGTCCTGTCTATTCTATTGACCTCCTTTCCTAGAAGTAAATTTTGCTCTTATTTGTTTATCATTCCCACGCATTTTAAAATATTTAATTGAAGAATAAAAATGTATCTATTCATACTTAGACATTTCTATATGTTTCACATGTCTACAGGTAAAAACAAATGAAGTAAATGGTAGTGTTTTTTTTTTACCTTTACATAAATGGAAATGGTCTATTTTTTATCTTTTGAATGAACTTAAAATCTACTTCATATTTTTCTCAAGCAAATAACAAATTGTCCCAGAATAGTATATTAAATAATTCATCACTTTCCATTGATTCATAATGCTATTCTGATCATATATCATGTGAATTTACAGGCATGTGTTTGATTTTTAATACCCTTCTGTTCTACATGTCTCACCATGTATCCCTGTGCTAATTCCACACAACAACTTTGTAATAAGCTCAATATTTTGTGAACCAATTACTTCTACAATCTTTTAATGATAGTGGCTATTCTTATTTCCTGTTAATAGAATGTGTTCATTTAAACACACATTTTAGATCTTCATTGAAAATTTATGGAATTATCTGGGCAGAATGGGCATGTTTATAATACTGCATCTTTTCATTCATGTACATCGTGTATTTGGGGGCATTACATCAAGAAGAAATAGAGTGGAACAGTTGTTAAAGGCAGAAAGGTGGGTTTTACACATTACTGCAGTGGAGAGTGTCCAGGGTAAACTGAACTCAATTTTGGTCATGTAGAGATGACTGGGCGCTGTAGAGGGAAATTAAGGGTCTAGGGAGAAAAGTCAGTGGAGGCTTGAGTAGAAACAGAGAAGCAAAAAGCTATAATAATAGCAGGTCCTGATGGTGGGCTGGTCAACGTGATTTGGTCATCTGGGTTTGCTAACTGGGCTTATCAAAGCAAGGCTTCTACCTTCACACAGAGACTGCAGGATAAGAGCTCTGTACTCAGGTGTTGGTTGGAACAAACAGTATATTCTTTGGCAACTTTGAGCTATTCCATGGTGAATTTTTGAGAGAGAGCTAAATGTTCAACAGTCTTCACAGAAAACCTGTCAATAGTATCCCACATTAATAAATCAAGAGTTGCTTGTGCATATATCATGTTGAATAAATTGCCTTTCCTAGACAAACTGAGTTAAGAGCCCCTTATGTGAAATATAAGGTCATGTATGTCAAATAAATGCATTTACATTTTTGTTATTTTCCTGCTCTGTAGATAAGTAGATAGAAGATGCTAGATGGTTAAAAAGAAAAAATATATTTATGGAAAAAGCCACTGACAATCTCTTGACAGGTTGAGATATTGAGTTTTTTTAACCACACATTTTCATGTTAGTATTTATTGCTTGATTCTCTGCAATGATGTTTTAGAAAGTTGGCATTTCTTTCAATGCCTCTTCAAATTCCCACAAAATTCCTATTTATTATTTTTACAGTGTCATGTATATCAAATTACTTTGTTTTACAAACATAATTTTCATAGTTGTTATATCTCTAACTAAATGGATTTAATGCCTATCACAAATACTTTCAACAAATCTTTTTTTAATATAAGTTCAATAACTCCTTGAGTTTTATGTTAGCACTTAGTTTGAAGAAGTGTTAATTCAAATTCAACCTAATTCCATGTTATTTAAATTATGTAGGATTAGATATATTTTCATAAAAAATTACCAAATGTTAATAACCATTTATGAATGTCAGAATTTTAAAAAATTATTTTTAATTGTCTTTTTCTTTTTACTATCAGGATGTAGTATTTCTGCCAAAAAAACAGTACACTCAAAAGTCTGATATAATAATACAGGAACAATTCAAAAATCATGAAGGAAAGCTAGTATAGATTGAAGCTTTGATGCATGATAGATCTAAATGTTAGTTTACAGCATCATCTCTTATGTGTAGCATATTTCTGACTCTTATAACTAATAATGATAGTAATTATGGTAATAGCACCACAGTTTATAGAACTTCCTGTTTTCTGGTTCCAGAATCAGCATATTCTGATGTCTGGCAGACACATTGCTATCTTATTAAGAGTTCATTTCTATATGATGAAGGCCAATATTCTTTACTTTATCCTGGGCTCCTAGATGTGTTAAGTGGATTCTCTCAGAACATCCTCACTTATTTCTGACCTATTCCTATTTATATCAAATTCATACATAGTTTCAAAACTTGGCTTTTGATTATAGTGCATCGTCTCCCCATCTGCTCTACACAACTGCTATCTCCAATTTCCTTTATAGGGCTTTATTTGAACTTTTTTCTCTACTTTTTTTTTTCTTTTTTTCTGCTTCACATAACAAACCCTGCTGGTGTTGATCCTCGGTAGCCCAACTCCCTGCAGTAGCCCACCTGCAGACTCTGGCACACTGCAGAAATCTTTTGATAAAGAAGCTTCAGTTTGAGGCCAAGTAAGATACTGGTTAAGTGCCTCATGTTTGAGATAATCTGGCCTTGGTCGCAATCCAAGTTCTGTCTTCCACTGGCATATGATCTAAGAGCCATACTTAAGTCCCTTGGTTCCCTATTTCCTGGTCTGTTTGCTGGAGATCAGTGTTCTTTCCACTTAAGGTTGTTTTAAGGATAAAATGAGATAACTTACATAAAGTACTTTCCATAATGTAGACTATAGGGAAAATGTTCACCGAATGGCTTTTATTTATTATCGAATAGCAAAAGCAAAGTTTTTTCTCCCCCCTTAGGAAATTGTAAGTAGGGCACGTTCAGAGCTGAAAATTGCTCTTTTCAGACTAATGACTTTAAAATATGCTTTTACTTCTGTGTTCCTGAGGACATAGTGGACGGCACTACCTGTTTGAATACCTACCACTATCTTAAATTGCATTTTCCTGCCTGGGAAAGATATTTTAAATTGCCCCATGGGTAATACTCATTTCTCAGAAATCTGTTTTATTCTGTTTCTGTAAGGCACTTCCTCTTCATCTCCAAACTGTTGGATAAAGAAGATTTCCCATCACAGAAGAACACGAATCAACCACAAATAGGGAGACGCTGTGGATGGTGCATATTTCTTTTGGAAGAATCATTGTTACATATCTGACTCAACACTTATTTCTAGAAGAACAAGTTGTTCAGGAAGGAAATCTATTTCCATAGCTAAAATGGAAGTTTTATTTAAGAAGTGCAATTGGAATAAATCGCGCAAGAGAAAGTGGTTAAAGTGCACAGCTGCTGGTTTCAAATTTAACACTATTTGTGTATGAAAAAGTGGTTGGGAAAGTTTTTCTTTTACTGCTGGGTAGTCTCAGGGCACGTGAAAGTGTTCTCCATTCCTAGCTATGCCTGAGAAGTCATAAAGCTGCGGCTCCTTGGCTTTGGGAAATAAAGGGAGATTTCTAAACAACTTGAGTGTTGGTGCTACAAACAAAATATTTAAAAACATCCTTATCCAAGTGAATCTAGAACTCATGGAGTTTGATATCAGACCTAAGGCTGTGTACTCAGGGAGTGTCTAAGACCAAGACCCACAGCCTGGTGCCTCTTGATGCTCTGTGAGGAGTTCCATCATTTCACTGGGCTTCTCTTCACTTTTATGTTTCTCCCTGTCTCACTACCTTATTTGCTAACTCTGCTTCTCTCAGCCTTTTCACATCCTTTCCTTTTTCTTCTTCCTATTTCTGCTTCCATTTTCTACCTTTTATTTTCTCTTTGCATATCTTAGCGACAATGATTTATCTCCATGTTTTCTGCAACCTCTTTTTCTTTTCTTCCTCAATCATTTCTCCATACTTTTCTGTTCTTTCTCTACTTCTTCCTAGTCTTCTTATATTCCTGTTTTCTCTTCTTGTCTCCAAATGAATTAGGGGTTGAAAATATACTAACCATGGCTGTGCAAACACTTCTTCATGAAACAACTATGCAGTCAGGGGCGATCTCCTGCTTCCCTGGATTTTCCTGACACATTATTAATCTCTGCCTTGTCCCTGCTTCCCTAGCAACCCAGAACCTGCCCACTGCCCTGTATCACAGTGGAAGCTCTTTGCACAAAAGCATAGTGTCCTTTCCATCATGTCTTCTCCACAAAGCTTAGCATAAGGGCTTGCAAATGGTCTAATATTTACCCAATTGATATTCCAAATACACATATAAATGGTTACAGCGACAATTGGATGTGTTATCAGAGGTTGCACATTTTGTCTGGGTAATCTCTGGATTGATTGATCTATCTATCATCTATCTATCTATCTATCTATCTATCTATCTATCTATCTAAAATTCTACAGTCTCTGTAATCTGCTAAAAAGATATTAATCTGAAGGATAAATTTCCAAAGGAATGTTGTTTTAGAAAAATACTTATTGTTTAGATATCACAGGTTTAAAATTGGAATAATCAATGCATTTACCATTGGACCTAAATGAATGTACTGGGTATTGTGTGCATGAGAAGAGAATGAGTCCGGCTGTAGTTGTAGAGACAAGGATGCTTGTTTGGGCTGTGAGGAACTCCCCATGATAAATGTTCTGCAGTCCAATAATAACACCTAACAGACCTCCATGAATCTAGAATCTACTTTATTATCTGATTTCAGGCTTCTAAAGAGGGACTCAATCAATATCTCTCCTCTGCCTCCTTTCCTTTCAAGGTCAAGGGAGAAAATAAATTGGTAAGTCTCCATGATAAGGTTTTCACTTTTACTGTGATAAACAAAGAATGTAAAGCTAACCTGGATTTGGAGGATTTTTGTGTGATCTCACCCACAGTAAAAGCTAAAGTCCTTAATATAACCCAAGATGTCTTACATGATGTTTGCCTTTCTTCTTTCTTCCCCAAGTCTCACACACATATATGTTTACATGTATACATAAGTGAAAGACTTAGGGAAGAAAGGAAGAAAGAAAGAAAGAAAGAAAGAAAGAAAGAAAGAAAGAAAGAAAGAAAGAAAGAAAGAAAGAAAGAAAGAAAGAAAGATCCATCCATGGATCCAGAGATTGCCCCGACACTATATATACTTTCTCCCGCCCTCCCTTCCTCTCTCTATACCAGTCATTGTTTTCTTCAGTAGGCTAGACATACAGACAATTCCAACTGGGTTTTGTCAAGAAGTCCATTCTCCAGATGTCCCAGTAGCTCCCTTCCTCTTTAGTTCTTTGTGATTAGTTAGAAACCATTTTTTTTTCAGAGATACCTTTCTTCTCCACCTTCTCTATAAACTTCAGCCTCCTTATTTTGTAACCCTTCCTCTTTTTTTGTAACCCTCCTCTTTTTCTATTTTATGTTTATTATAGTTACTCTCACATTATATGCCAATTTCTTCTGGCCCACATAATGGCCCCACACTTGATTTTGTATTCTGTTATTACCAACTTAAAATTCTTATAGCTTTGAGGATTTTTTTTGTTAGTATTGGACCCCCAGATTAAGTAGCCAGTCCTAAGTTTATTTATTCTTTATATTATCTGTCTCTCCTCTAAAATATAAGCTGCTTGAGGGCTATAATTTGCATCTTCTTGGAGCATGCTACACATATTTGAAAAACACTTGTATATAAATAAATGAGTGGAGCAATAGGCATGATAGAGGTAACTCAAGTGAATTTCTCGCTTGCCTTTTTATTCCCCACATTTTTTTTTCTACTCTGGCATAAAAATATGTGATGGAAAGGAGATTTGTTTTTCTATTTAGGCAGCAAAAGTTAACTAAGATTAACAAAATTAAAAAGACCAAACATTGTGAGATCTGAGAAATATAAACTGGAAGTCATTGAATTGCAATGTGGGTCTCTAAAGGTGCAGGTTCAGGAGGTGCCTATAGAAGAACCCAAGAAAGCCTGGACCTTCAAAGGCCCACAGTCACCACAGTACACTTCAGGTCAAGAGACTGTTCCCACTTAGCATTAAGTGCAAAGGTGTTGGAAGCCATCCGTGTACTGTGCATGAACCAAATAGGCATAGAAGCCTTTGGGTAGGAAAGTCTGGCACTGGGAACTCCCAGCGGCACTCCTGCTGGTGAGATGCCCAAATACATGTGACAGTCTACCTCGCTCTGCCAGGTTCCACACAGCACCAGAGATGGGGTGACCCTCTGGAGCCAGATAGCAATATGGCCTCTCAGAGATGGGTGTGTCTTACCAAGATACCAATCAACCTGTTGACTGCAAGACACCACAAAGTAAGACTCCTCCTGATGAAACCTTATCCCTGCCTTTTCTTTTCTCAGGTGGCTTATCCCTTTCTGAGCAGGGAAAATTACCCTGGAGAGGTGTGGGCAGATACAAGGGTATAGAATTGGAGAAGCTTGCAGTGATAGGCCTCCTGGCAAACCTGGAAGGAAGCAGCTTCTTTTCTCATTTACTCTCTTTTTTAAATAAAAAATACATAAATATATTATATGTATATTATATACAATACATATCATATATATATATATATATATATATATGAGTGCAATATGTACCTAACATAAAATTTACCATTTTAGTCATTTAATTGTCCAATCTGGTGATGATAAATGCATTCATCTGTTGTGTAATCACTACCACCATCCATCTCCAGAAAATTTTCATCTGTTCCAAATGAATTTTTGTACCTATTAAACGACTTCCCGTTTCTCCTCATTGCAATCCCAGATAAGCATCATTCTACTTTTCATTTCTATTAATTTGTCTACTGTAGGGACCTCATATAAGTGGAGTCATTTAATATATGTTTTTTTGAGACTGGTTTATTTCATTCAGCATTAGTCTTCAAGGTCCATCCAGATTGAAGTATGTATCAGAATTTCCTTCCTTTTGAAAGACTGGATGAATTTCCAATGTATGTATATTTCACATTTTGTTGTTTAGCCCATCTATTGATAGACACAAATTAATTCTACATTTTAGCTATTGTAAATCATGCTGCTGTGGGATTGGGTATGCAAATATCTGTTCCAGATCATGCTTACAATATTTTTGAGATAGAAGTAGAATCGTCAGATCATAATTCATTTTTTTAATGTTTTGAACAATTTTCATACTCTTAAGAGAAACAGAACCATTTTACATTCTAATCAACACTATACAGGGTTCCAATTTCCCTATAACCTTTTCAACCTTTTTTTTTTTCTTCATTTCTATTTTCTTTGCTTTCTCTAATGATTAGTGATTTGGGACAATTTTGTGTACTTATTAACCAGTTGTATAATTTCTTTGGAGAAATGTATATTCAAGTTTTTTGTCTATTTTTAATTAAAAAAAATTTAAATAAGAGACAGGGTCCTTGCTATGCTTCCCAGAGTGGACTGGAACTAATTCCTGCCTCAGCCTATAGGCATGCACTAGTACACCCAATTATGAAATGACATCCCATGTTCAAGAATTAGAAAACTTAATATAAGACATTATTACTACACAAAGATCCACAAATTCAATGCAATCCCTAACAAAGATATTTTATTTTTTTCACACACAGAAAAGGCCATCCTAAAATTCACTGAAAATTTCAAGGGAGCCCAAAGAGACAAAACAATAAGAATAAAGTTCATTTATTTGCATCTTATTTAATTTCTTTCAGCTACATTTTGTAGTTTTCAGTGTATGAATTTTCTTAACCTCCTTGATTATGTTTATTTTTTAGTATTTTATTCTTTTTGATGATCTTAAAAATGGAATTGCTTTTTTAGTTTCCTTTCTGAATTGTTAATTGTTAGTGTATAGAAACATGAATTATTTTTGTGTGCTGATTTTATATCTTATCACTTTGTGAAATTCTTTTATTTAGTTACATTTTTGTGTAATTTCTCTGCATGAAATATTCTACATAAACATTTTGCTGTCTGTGAACAGAGGTAATTTTACTTTTGCCTTTCCAATTTGAATGCCTTTTCTTTTTCTTACCTAAATTTTCTGGCCAGGACTTCCAGCACTGTTAATCATAAGGAACAAAAGTAGGAATTTCTTTTGTTTCTTATTGTCCACAATTACAAAGTGCTAATATGACTGGATATTATGCGGATTATCTTTTGCCTTGTGAAAGCCTACTTTTGTGATAGATGTCTCCATTCTAAATCTATTATTTTGTAGTTTCAGGTAAATACAGTTTAATCTTATGTGCCTTAATGCATTAAAAAGTGAGACTCATTAAGAGATGTGGGATTGCAATATTTTATAATTGCTTGAGGACTTAATCCATTCTAGCAAATGTTGAGAGGCTATTGTCAAATTTTAAAATTAATATTTAATGTTATTTACTCTTTTGAACTAGCTTATATGCTTTCCATTGATTTGAGATCCTTCTCTCATAAGGTCCTTACCATGGTGCCTTGTTGATATTCCTGCTTTGGACAATAGATGGAGGCATCATTTTAGTTGAAAAAAAAAAGAGATGATTTTTTGTTGTTGTTGTTCCAGAGCACATGATGTCTTGGAGTAGATATACTTGTTTGTTTGTATATTTAGAGGCTCCTGGTGACAACAATTAACTTCCACATCCCCCAAACTTGCTGGTTCAGAAAGACACAAGGGGTGCTAAGAGTTACTGGGGATATTTTGAACCTTGTGTGAGCCAAAATGTCTACCTCTACCACAGTTCTTCAACACTATACTGGAAATCTCCACTAAAATTAGCTGCAAAATTTCAGAAGTCCCTGGAGCTGAGAATAGCACTACCGTTCTAATTATTATTTGTAAATTCTGGGCTATATCCGGCATGAGATTATCCCTACTCTCTCATCATTCCCTGTGTCTTTCCATAGACATGAGGCAACTTTTATCCCACAGTGGTTTCCTCTTTTCATCTCTTTGTTGCTTTTCATCATGGAAGGAGGAATCAATGTCACTCAGATGACAAATCCAGCTGTGGAGGTTTATCTGGCTTTATCATAGTTTATATTGTGCTTTTCAAATGATCTTTCAAATATTTTCTGATATGGATTTGTATTTTGAAGCTGCTGTTTTGCCAAGTTGCTCCTGATAACTGAGGAACAACTATTCAGTGATAAAAATATATATATATATGCTGCAGATTGCCACATACTGAATATCCTGCCCAGAGCAAACATTGTTAATGAAATAAAATTTATTTCTCCTACCTGAAACTTGGCTGTAATGGAATAGCCATCTTAGAGAAACTCCAAGTAACAGTCACCATTTGATTTTGAATTGACCACAGAGGGCAAGCTCATTGCTGCTCAAATGTCAAGTGCATCATTTAAAAATCACCTTTCCTGAATATGTACGGGCAAAATATATCTGGAAAGATATAAAAGGATCTAATTATACAGCTTCTCCAAGGAAGGAAATTGAGAGCTGAGATAGGGATGGGAGGAAGGTGTTTTACTTTATACTGTTTTATTTTGAACCATGGTACTTTTTGGTTATTCAGAATGAAATAAAATGTGAAAGTATTAAAAAAATTCTATTCTTATTTGGATACATTTTATTCTTTTTTCCTTGACTCATTTTAGTGGAGATTTCTAGTATAGTGATGAAGAGCAGCGGTAGAAGTAGACATTTTGGCTTGCACAAGGTTCAAAATATCCCCTGATAATTCTATGTAGATTTTTTACATAAGGTTATAATTTGGAAGATTTTCTATTGTTTATAATAGTTTCCATTTGAAAATTTCTCAAGTGCATCACTATTATTGAAAGTAAACTAGGGGCTGGGGATGTGGCTCAAGCGGTAGCGCGCTCGCCTGGCATGCGTGCGACCCGGGTTCGATCCTCAACACCACATACCAACAAAGATGTTGTGTCCGCCGAGAACTAAAAAATAAATATTAAAAATTCTCTCTCTCTCTCTCTCTCTCTCTCTCTCTCCTCTCTCACTCTCTCTTTAAAAAAAAAAAAAGAAAGTAAACTGAATGATAAGACAGGTAGTATAAACAGTCATTTACTCAAAAAAAATTTCCTGGGAGAAAATACTTTAATATTTGTGGTTCACTTGGTTAGTTGTTTTTAGATAATGAGAAGGAAAAATTATCTGGCACTGAAAAAATAAGTACCCTAGAGAAAAAGTCAGCTTCTTCTAGATTCTTGGTGATGGTTTATCAGTTTCTAGAGCATGGGTTTGTCAAGCCATGTTCTTTTTTAAGGCCTAGATGGGAAGAGACCAGAGAGGTGACTGAGACCTACTATCCTTCACCATATTTCACCAAATAGTTTTTCTATCATGGTTCTGTATTATGATGCAAATTGCTTTTGCAATATTAAATAAAATAGTACTTTATTTCTTATTGAATATTACTCTTTGTGGAAAACTTTTCAAGACTTCTGAAGTGAACGAGATATAAGGGATGGATTTGGTTACTAATATTCATGCCACATTTTTAGTTAAGCCCTACTACATCAAGAAAAAAAATCAAAGAAAAGTGTTTTAAAAAATATTTCCATTGTGGCCAAGTATGTTAATCAAAGACCCAGGAATCAAAAAACAGGAATGCAGGCTTTGGGGAAGCAATACTTCAAAAAGATCATATTTTTTTCTTTTCAGTCTCTAAAGAATTGGGGATTAGTGTAGGTAGAGAAATACACTAAAAAGGGAAGTAAAGGGATTTCAGAGCCAGGTGACAAGAAATATTGGATATGTGAAGGCAGGGAGAGAGAAAGATTGCATGCTTTTAATAAGCAACTGGTTGCCAGGGGGAATGGAAAGAAAATTATTAAGATTGTATATGCATGAGATAAGTACAAAGGAAAAAAATAGACATCAAGAAAACTTGGAAGAGCATATTATTGCAAATGACATAGTATACATCTTTGAATATCTGTCTGCAAGACAGGAGGAAGTAAGTGTGTAAGAGAATTGGTTCCACACCAAAGTTCCATTCCATGGTTCCATACTAAATATGCAAAGCTTAGTATTACAATTAACTTCTTGATTGTTACTTTCTTTATTGAATTTGTTTTAAATTAAGCTTTTTATTTTAAGATACTCTTAGATTCGTGTCATTATGAATAATAACACACATCCTTTGTACATTTTACTCATTTCCATCAGAGATAACATTTTGTATAACTAGAGTCCAATATCATTACCCAATGTTGACAATGCTACAGCCCCTCTTCAGAGTTGCATCATCACAAGGATCTCTCATGCTGCCTCTCTATGGGCATGCCCTCTTCCTTCTCACCCCTGTGCCTAAATCCTCCTCCACTTTTATAATTTTGTTTTATATATATGCATATATAGACTTATATGTATGTAATGTATGTAAGGAATCAAATATGTATGTAGCTATATATGTATGTGTGTGTGTGTACATATACACACATCCATAATTTATGTAGCATGCAGACTTTTGGGATTGGGTTTTATTCACTCAACATAATTAGTGATTTATCCAAGTTGTTTCATGTTTCCATACTTTGTTTCCTTTTTATTGCTGACTAATATTTCATGGTATGAACATCCTGCAGTTTCTTTAACCATTTACCTGTTGAAGGGTAGCATTTATAGTTTTGAGCTATTACAAATGTAGTTGTAAACATTTGTATATAGGTTTTTGTGTACATAGAATCCATTTTCATTTTTATAGAATAAATGTCCAGTAGTGTGTTTATTGGGTTGCATGGTGGTAGTTGCATATTTTATAAGAAACTGCCAATTATTTTTTCCTCAGAGTACTTATCCAATTTTTCTATTTATACCAGAAGTGTTTGAGTGATCCAATTTCTCCACATCCTTACCAACATTTTGTGTTATCACTATTTTTTTCATTTTAGTAATTCTGATAAGTAGGTATATCTCATTTTGGTTTCATTTTCATTTCCTTTTTTAAAGTTTTATTGTTTTTATTTTTTAAATACATGACAGCTTTACAATTCTTATTACACATACAAAGTACAATTTTTCATATCTTTGTATATAGAGTATGTTCACACCAATTTATGTCTTTTACATGTACTTTTTTGCATTACAATTCTGATTCCACATATGCAGCACAATTTTTCATATCTCTGTTTGTAAATAAAGTGTGTTGACACCAATTTGAGTCTTCATTTGGATAATGATGTCCATCACATTCTATCATCCTTGCTAATCCCCTGCCCCCTCCCTTTTCCTCCTACCCCTCTTCCCTATCTAGAATTCATCTAATCCTCCCATGCTCCCCCTCCCTACCCCACTGTGAGTCAGCCTCCTTATATCAGAGAAAACATTTAGCATTTGTTTTTTGGGGGGATTGGTTGACTTCATTTAGCATTATCTTCTCCAGTGCCATCCATTTACCTGCAAATGCCATGATTTGATTTTATTCTCTTTTAATGCTGAGTAAAATTCCATTGTGTATATATGCCACAAGTTTTTTAATCCATTCATCCACTGAAGGGCATCTAAGTTGGCTCATCAGTTTAGCTATTGTGAATTGTGCTACTATAAACATTGATGTGGCTGTCTCCCTGTAGTATGCTGTTTTTAAGTCCTTTGGGTATAGTACAAGGAGAGGGATATCTGGGTCAAATGGTGCTGGGAAAACTGAAAATCCATATGCAACAAAATGAAATTAAACCCCTATCTTTCACCAGGCACAAATTAAACCCCTATTTTTCACGATACACAAAACTTAACTCAAAATGGATCAAGGACCTAGGAATTAAACCAGAGACTCTGTGTCTAATAGAAGAAAATGTAGGCCCTAATCTTCATCATGTGGGATTAGGCCCCAACTTCCTTAATAAGACTCCTGTGGCACAAGAATTAAAACCAAGAATCAATAAATGGGATGGAATCAAACTAAAAAGTTTCTTCTCAGCAAAAGAAACAATCTGTGAGGTGAATAGAGAGCCTACATCCTGGGAGCAAATTTTTACCTCTCACACATCTGAAAGAGCACTAATATCTAGGGTATATAAAGAACTCAAAAAGCTAAGCACAAAAAAACAAAAACACAAAATTTAAAAAAACCAAATAACCCAATCAACAAATGAGCTAAGGACCTGAACAGACACTTCTCAGAAGAGGATATACAATCAATCAAAAAATATATGAAAAAATGCTCATCATCTCTATCAATCAGAGAAATGCACATAAAAACTAATCTAAGATATCATCTCATTCCAGTCAGAATGGCAGCTATCAAGAAGACAAACAATAATAAGTGTTGGCAAGGATATGGGGGAAAAGTCACACTCATACATTGCTGGTGGGACTGTAAATTGGTGTAGCCAATATGGAAAGCAGTATGGAGATTCCTTGGAAATCTGGGAATGGAACCATCATTCTCATTTCCTTAATAATTAAGTTATTGAACTTTTTTCATGTGTTTACCATCTGTATCTTTTTTTTATTTGTTTTACTTAGTAACACATGACAGTACAATGATCTTGACATATCATACATTTGAATCAGATGGGATATAATTTCTCATTTTTCTGAGTATACAGGTTGCAGAATCACATTTATCATGCAGTCATATATATACACACAGTAATAATAATGTCTGAATCTTTTATAGATCTTTTTCTTTTAATGTTATTCACTCATGTTCTAATTGCCTTGTTTAGTATTTACTGTTGATTTTTAGAGTTCTTTTTGTCTTCCAGATGCAAGTCCTTTATCATTTATGTGGTTTGTAAACATTTCCCTCCACATGTAGGGGAAAACTTTTCACCATCCTCAGTCTTTCAGAGAACAAAACTTTTTATATTTCAAGAAGTGCAATGTATCATTTTTTTCCTTTATGGATCATGATTTGATTTCAAATAGAACATTTTATGTGACCCCATGTCCCAAAGATTTTTTTTCCCTGAAAGTTATCTAATTATAGATTATAAATTTAAATCCACAACCCATTTTGAGTTACTTTTTATAAGATGTAAAATGTAATTGAGGTTCATTCTTTTTTATTGAACCTATTTGTTCATTTGGTCCAACAGCATTTGTTGAAATGTCAATATTTTCTCCATTAAATTGCTTTTGCACTTTTTCAAAAAATATTAGGCATACCATGTGGCCATGTTTCTGATTTCTGTATTATTTTCTATTAATTTATTTGTCTATACCTCTGCCAATGCCATACAGACATGACTGCTGTTGCTTTGTAATGTCTTGAAATTGAGTAAACTGATTGCTTCAATTTTATTAAGCATTTCAAAACTGATTTGTTTTTTCTAGTTTTTGAGTCTTTTCATGTAGATTGTAGAATAATTGTGTTCATGTGTATGCATATTCTGCAGGTTTTTTTTTTTTAATCAGGATTGCATCAAACCTACACATCAGTTTGAGGGAAAATTGACAACCACACTATGTGGACTATTCCAATTTGTGAACACAGTATAGCTCTTTATTCATTTAGAAATTTGGTGATTTTTTTTAAGTAGTGTTTTGTAGTTGAACATAAATGTGTCCAATATATTTTATTAGATTTACATTTCATATTTAAGAGATTTTAAATGGTATTGTGTTTACAATTTTGATAGAAGCATTAACTATCTTTGTATTCTTAGAATAAACAACTCTTTGCTTTCTACATTTGTCAATTTTTGTATATTTATTAATGAAAATTATAGGGCAATAGTTGTTCTCTTTCTCTTTCTTCTTTCTCTTTTCTCCTCCTAATCTTCCTTTTCTTCCTCCTTTTTTCCTTCTTCTTTTGTATTCTTTTTGTCTTGTTACTTTAAGGTAACATAAGCTTCACAGAATTAACTAAGCAGTGTTTTTTCCTCTTTATTCTCAGGGAAAGTTTGTGCAGAATTGTTTTAATTCTATAAACATTTGGTTGAATTCTGCAGTGAAAAATCTAATCTAATAGATTTCTTTTTTTCAAGAGAGTTTCAGTTACAAAATTCAGTTTTCTTAATTGTTACAGGCTATCAAACTGTCCTATTTTATCTGAACTGTAGAGTCTTTTTCAAGGAATCAGTCCAGTTTTCTAAGTTGTTGAAACAGCATGTGGAGAAGAGGTGGTAGAGTCCTCACTGAGCCTGACAAGGGTGAAGTCTGGGCTCCCCAGTAGGGCTTTACAGACAAGAGTGGAGAGGCCGTGGTTTATTCTGTTCTATTTGAGAGAGAGCAGTTGTACTGACAAGGTTTCTGTGTTGCTAGGCTGGCTTTTTCCTGGTCATTTTGCTAGAGAGAGTGTAGGTTTTTGTTGTCTCTTCCTATTAGCATTTCTCCTGGCTTTTTTAGCTCTGACTTTAGGCCATATAAGGCAAAACAAATGAAATAAAACAAAACAAACTAGAGAAAACTGTCATGTTGATTCATGGTTGCTGTGGTCCTAGCCAGTCTGCATTCCCACACCATCTTTCAGAGTCTTGTTTTGTTTAGTATATAATATGCAAGGTTTTTATTTGTATTTAGTGGGCAGATGAGAAAATTTTATCTATTCTATCCACCTACCAGCAGAAGTCCAAGATGTATACTTTAAATCAAAGTAACACATCACCAGTGAAACTCCACATCATGTATAACCACAAGAATGGGATCCTAATTAGAATAAGTGATACTCCATATATGTATAATATGTCAAAATACACTCTACCATCATATGTATCTAAAAAGAACAAATAAAAAAAGAAAGTAATATTAGAGAACAATATGTATGTCACAAATCTAGTTTTGTGAAGGCAAAAAGAAAATTAGCATATTATATAGGATATATATTAACTGTATTGTATAATTATATAAATATAGACTACACAAGTTAAACACGTGGGTATCTAATTTTTATGGTTTCTATCCTGAGGTAGAGAAGAGGTAAAGTTGTAGCATATATATATTTCCTTCTCAGGTACATCCACATTGTTATTTTCCCTATTAGCTACATTTCTTTTCTCCTCCTCTCCTTCTCTCTCTTTTTTTTTTTTTTTTTTTGTCCAAATTAATTAAATGTTACTTGGGCAGTTTTATGCCAAATGACACTTCAGGCCTTGAACTACTGAAATCTAATGTTAATTTGGTAGGCATGCCATTCTCATTGTCTTCCTGTGTAGAAATAAGTTTGCCAATCAACTTTACAGACTTATGCTCATGGATTGAAGAACTTCATTCTTTTTTTTAATGTTTCCTCCTTTTTTATTTAAAAAACTATACTGTTTCCTTTTGGTAATACATGAGAGTAGAATCTATTTTGATATAGTATGGAATTTATCTTATTCCAATTATGATCCCAGGCTTGTTAATGTACATGATGGTGAGATTTGGTGTGGTATATTCATTCTTGTCTGTTCTTAAATACTCTTCAATCATAGCACCCAGTTTTTCAATTCCAACTATTTTCTCAGCAACCTGAAAGATCTTTCAAAGGGTGTCCCATGATCAGTGATCAGAGCAATTTTACCATCTTTCTTAGTTATAAGGTTGAACAATAGTGTGCAACTGTGCCTCTATAGACAAAATAATCTGTTCAAATGTTCTTTCAACTTGAAAATTAAAATTATTATTACAACTTCTTGAACATTATCAGGGAATGAATTAGGGCCACGATTATTACCTAACTGAATCTGATCTTGAAAGCTAGCTGTTGTGTCAGACATCCACATCATTTCCTTCTGGTTATTAGTGTTTTGTTATGTGGCTGGGAAAGACTGGATTCTCTTGCATATGACACAAACAGACTTTGTTAATTGGTTTTTGAAGCAATATTTCCTGTAAATTTAGACATTCTATAGATTCCAGGAGTCACGTTATGGAACAACTCTTGTATTCAGATCTAGTTCATTTGGTTTGTTAAATCTATCTTTATGTGGAAATTACTGAGTATACATTTATAAAGAATTTTAAAAAGTAAAATTGATTATTATATATGAGTAATTTAAAAAGAAGAGAATCTGCTTAACTCTTTGGGAGAATAGTAACTTTGTCACAACAAACATTTTAAAAATGCTTAAGTAAGACTATAACGACATTCTCAAGAGGATATATAAGGAAATAGAAGTAGAGGTCAGAAGGGATTCATTGATATTTGTTTTTTAAAGATTGACTAGCTTCACTTAGCATAATCTGCTCTAATGCCATCCATTTCCCTCCAAATTCTATGATTTTGTCATTTTTAAATGCAGAGTAATACTCCATTGTGTATAAATGCCACATTTTTTTAATCCATTCATCTATTGAAGGGCATCTAGGCTGATTCCACAATCTTGCTATCGTGAATTGTGCTGCTATGAACATCGATGTAGCAGTGTCCCTGTAGCATGCTCTTATTAGGTCTTTAGGGAATAGACCGAGAAGGGGAATAGCTGGGTCAAATGGTGGTTCCATTCCCAGCTTTCCAAGAAATCTCCATACTGCTTTCCAAATTGGCTGCACCAATTTGCAGTCCCACCAGCAATGAACAAGAGTGCCCTTTTCCCCACATCCTCTCCAGCACTTATTGTTGTTTGACTTCCTAATGGCTGCCAATCTTACTGGAGTGAGATGGTATCTTAGGGTAGTTTTGATTTGCATTTCTCTGACTGCTAGCGATGGTGAGCATTTTTTCATGTACTTATTGATTGATTGTATGTCCTCTTCTGAGAAGTGTCTGTTCAGGTCCTTTGCCCATTTATTGATTGGGTTACTTGTTGTCTTATTGTCTAATTTTTTGAGTTCTTTATATATTCTGGTTATTAGGGCTCTATCTGAAGTGTGTGGAGTAAAGATTTGTTCCCAGGATGTAGGCTCCCTGTTTATCTCTCTTATTGTTTCTTTTGCTGAGAAAAAACTTTTTAGTTTGAGTAAGTCCCATTTGTTGATTCTAGTTGTTAACTCTTGCGCTATGGGTGTCCTATTGAGGAATTTGGAGCCTGCTCCCACAGTATGTAGATCATAACCAACTTTTTCTTCTATCAGATGCCGTGTCTCTGATTTAATATCAAGCTCCTTGATCCATTTTGAGTTAACTTTTGTGCAAGGCGAGAGATAGGGATTCAGATTCATTTTGATGCAAATGGATTTCCAGTTTTCCCAGCACCATTTGTTGAAGATGCTATCCTTCCTCCATTGCATGCTTTTAGCCCCTTTATCAAATATAAGATAGTTGTAGTTTTGTGGATTGGTTACTGTGTCCTCTATTCTGTACCATTGGTCCACCCGCCTGTTTTGGTACCAGTACCATGCTGTTTTCGTTACTATTGCTCTGTAGAATGACTCCTCTGATATAAGGGGAGGAAACAAGGACAGGGTAGGGACGAAGAGCTTGAGACGAAGATTTTCATTAACAGGGTTGAGAGGTGGGAGGGAAAGGAAACGAGAAGGGGAATCGCATGGAAATGGAAGGCGATCCTCAGGGTTATACAAAATGACATATAAGAGGAAAGGAGGGGTAAGACAAGATAATTCAAATGGAAGAAGTGATTTACAGTAGAAGGGGTAGAGAGAGAAAAGGGGAGGGGAGGGGAGGGGAGGGGGGATAGTAGAGAATAATATAGACAGCAGAATACATCAGACACTAGAAAGGCAATATGTCAATCAATGGAAGGGTAACTGATGTGATACAGCAATCTGTATACGGGATAAAATTGGGAGTTCATAACTCATTTGAATCAAACTGTGAAATATGATGTATGAGGAACTATGTAATGTTTTGAACGACCAACAATAAAAAAAAAAAAAAGAAGGGATTCATTGAAGCATTCTTAATAACCAAGTCATAATCTCAGCCATTACCTGCAATACTTCCTAGAGTCTAAATTGTTTGTTAATTGATGGGAGATTAGGAGATGTTGCAGAATAGAGAGTATGTCATGCCACTCCATGTGTCTTATCTTAGTGCGATGATACAGAAAAAGCTTTGATAAGTGTCCTAGCATGCATAGAGTAGATGGTCTTGTTTAAAACACAGGTATTTTGAAATCAAACTAGTTTAGTTTATACTTTTAATGGAGAGGATGGTGGTGTTATCTTTCTTAGAAAGAAGTTTACTGGCAGCTTGGGTTGCTTGGAGTTGGCTTTGTCCATTGTTACTGTTTAGTCTTCTGATAAGATCAACTGCAGACCAAGAGGCCAACTATCTTTGTTCATTGAGTTTCTTGCAGTGGCAAAATGGTATTAAGAAAAGCGCTCACCTTTTTGCTTTTAGTATTTGCTTATCCTCTGGGGCTTTTCTCTGTTCTATAGTCAATTCCATTAGCTGCCACCTCTATCTGCACAGTTTTTCCTTGATGCTTAAACCTCTTTATGTGAAGAGCTGATGAATGAGAAGCCCTACTTGTGGAAGCTCAGATAGCAACTCTTAAGACCCTCAAGCTACGTGTCAACTCCACCTGCACATCTCTGACCATGGAGTTCTATAAATATTGCTTATATATTTTCTTTTCAGATAATAAAGATATTTCCAGCTTGAAAAAAGTAAAAAAAAAAACTTGTCAAAAATATATTCTTTAAGGATACATTATTAATATTTCTTTTACACACCTATAAAAATGGTACAATTTTTTAAAGGGGGGTTACCAGGGATTGAACTCAGGGGCACACAACCACTGAGCCACATCCCCAGCCCCTTTTCATATTTTATTAGAGACAGAGTCTCACTGAGTTGCTTAGTGCCTCACAGTTGCTGAGTCTCTCTTTGAACTCACGTTCCTCCTACCTCAGCCTTCTGAGCTGCTGAGATTATAGGTGTGCACCACTGCAACCAGCAAAAACCAGTACATTTTTTTAAAACTACTGATATGTGGTGTGTTATTAATGATTTTTTAAATATTGCAACAGGCTTGAACTCCCAGTTTGGTTTACAAAAGTACTATTATGCTGATTAATTCACAGTATTTTATTATAATTTTCAAATCTATTTCTATATAGCTAACTGATAGATTCATTGCTAGTTTTGTAAAAACTTTATCAGCTTTGTAGTTTGAGGTGGTCATTATCCTACAGACTTACCCTGGTAACTTTGCTCTCACTTCATGTCTTGGAATAGATGAATAAATGATACACTGTGAAATCTTCAAAGAATTACATGGAAAGTCCCTCCCACACTGCTCACCTCCTTTGCTGTGGGTAATCGTTAAAAATTTTCTTTTTTCTCTCTTTTGCTTTGTTATGGTTTCCTACATCTTATTGCATCAATTTTGCTCTTATTGTAGTTTTGTTGGTCTGTCTTAAAGACCATGATCCATTTTACCAGGATGTCTAATTTTATCACAAAACCTGCAAGTCTATTATAACTTAATCATTTTCGTATTATGATTCTCCTTTCTTAATGTTGGTTTATGTTATTTGGATTAAATTTAAAAATATTTTTCCTATTTTATTTGATTTTTTAATCAACCATATTTTGGGTTATTCACCAATATTACTAACTTTTAGTTTTGTATTTTTGTCTATATTTTCATGTATAATTTCCTTTCCTCAAATATTCTTCGTATTGATCTTCTCATTTTCTTAATTTTAGCTGGTTTACTTTTCAGAAAAATAAGATTCTAGTGAACATATTCATGGTAGAAAAATAGTTTCACATCTTTGTTAAAATAGTATTTATTCTGTCTGGAAAATCTGGATTTAATTAAGAGAAGAGTGAGTAGAAATGGTGTAGCTAAGTCTGCCATGTTCAGGACCTATCTGCCTTGCACTGAAGGCAGTTCTGTGTGTGCCTCTGACTAGAGGCTCATGGCTACATGGCTAAAATATGACCAGACATAATTGATGCATGGTTTTGAAATGGCACCCATGGATAGTACAGCAAGATGACACCAGGAGTGACAATTAGAAGCTATATCAGAACAAGATGCAAGTGGCAGGAAGTATAGCTCAGTATAAAGTTTTCGGGTAACACGATCAAGACTGCCTGGCTACTTGCATTTTGGCCAGGCTGTATCCTAACAAGGTAGAATACCTGAGTAGCTACAATTTGAGTATTTCTCCTTGAAGGAAAACCTGAAAACTTATGATTCTTTGGCTTTCACACCTTGATACATTGGATATCATTTATTGCAATGTATCTTTAAGATGATTATAGTAAAAATTTAACTATCAGTGGCACATTTATACCAGAGTGGTCATTTTCACCAAGCTTTAAATCCAATCATCTACAAGACTATTTCAAATGAATTATTCAGTGAACAGTGTTAAAGTATAATTTTCAGAAATGCAAATCATGGCAAATACAAAATGAACATGCCAAAGATTTTAACTCATTAATGAATGAAGGAACTAGTAAAATGTTGTGACTGGTTGAAAGAGCATTTAAGAAGCAAGAAAGTTTATAGGAAATTTAACATAGCTTTAACAGACCTTTGCTGAGTTTGATTGTCTCGTTCCCAGCGATTTAAACACTCAGGGGTCATTCCAGGGGAACTGGGCTGCACAAAATAACTACACAAGAGACAGAAATACCTTTTTCTTTGGGGGTGCTATGATGACTCCTTTGACCTTAAGGGTCCACAGAAAGAGAGAGAGAGCATGTGTTGACCTCTTTTATTGAGGAGAAGCCATTCAAATGAGGCAAGGGGTCAAGTTTCAGGGGGCTGAGTCTAGCTTTATGATGTCTGCTGTCAGCAGGTTGACTGACACCTGGGTAGGCCACACCCAAGGGCAGAGTAAGAAAAAGGGACACACAAAGGGTGTTTCCATGGAACATTCTATCCCAAACAGGGCAAGGGGTAATATCACAAAGGAATTGGTGAGCATAGCTCAATGCCTGGGGATGTAGGAAGGCATGAAGACAGATTTGCATTTTCTCTACCCTCAAGATGAGGCTACCATCTTTGGTTACTTAAGCAACTAGATCACAGGGTGACCGACAGTGCCACACCAATCAGGAGGGGAAGCAAATGCTGGTAACATGCTATGTCGGCCTCCCACATTTGATTTTAACTGTTTAATGTTCAACAGACCATAAATCATTGAGGTGATGTAGTCCTTTGAACAGAAGTTACTTGTCTCACTACTGGACTAGTCTGTAACTTTTAAATTAACTTCTAAAATTCACAAATAAAAATTGTATATACTTATGGTATACAACATGATGTTTTTAAATATGCATATTGTGGAAAGGTTAAATAAAACTAACATAACTAACATGACACTATACACACTTATCTTTTTCCTGTTTTAAAATCTACTCTCAGCAATTTTCAAGCATACAATACACTTTTCATAGTCAGAGTCACTGCATTATACAGTAGATATCGTGTCTAATCGTTCTGTTGTTTGACTTGAACTTATTTTTCCTGTCTAAAGAAAATCTTGTATCCTGTGTAACTTGTAAGTTATCATAAACAATGAAAGGAACTAAGTGTCTTCATCCAGGAGTGATCCATGAATGTATGTGATATTGAAAGGATGCAATGCCTACGTTTTAAGTTTTAGATCATTTTTGTTTCTGATAATGGACAGCATCCTAAAGCAGTCTGTGAGAAGGCATGGGATAAAGCCTTTAAATATAAAATCTTGCCATTTATATCAATAGGAAACTGATGTGTGCTAGAAGCATGTCAAGACTTAGATGTATCAAGTTGGTTTTTTAAAAATATTTATTTTTAAGGTGTAGATGGACACAACACAATGCCTTTATTTTTATGTGGTGCTGAGAATCACACCTGGGTCTCGCCTGTGCTAGGTGAGTGCTCTATCACTGAGCCACAATCCCAGCCAAGATCAAGTTGTTTTTAATAATCATGTATACCCTTATTTTTAAAAAATGATTACCAACCTCAATGAATCGAGAACATGACACTGAACGAAAACTTAAAATACAATTACCATGTCATTCACTATTTTCACTTCTGAGTATATTTCCAAAAGAATTGAAATCAGAATATAAGAGACATATGTATTCTTGTGCTTAATGAAGCACTATTCAGAATAACTAAGGACAGAAGAAAACTAAATATCCCACAATGATGAAATGAAAATGTGGTACCTGCATATAATGAAATATTACACACTTTTTACAAAAGGGAATCCTGCCATCTGCAACAGTGTGTATGATCAAACATGGAGGACATTATGCTAAGTGAATAAGCCAAACCCAGAAAGCCAAATGCAACACAATTCCCTTATGTGTATAATCTAGATAGTAGGATGGTGGCTGCCAAAGGCTAAGGGAAGACAGAAATGACCAAGTGTTAGGGTGCAAAATTTCAGTTATGCAGGATAAGTTTTAGAAATTTATTATATTGTGTAGTGCTTAGAGTCACCATACACACTACATACTAAGAATATGGAACATATATTAAATATTCTTATAACACATAAACAAAATAATCATAATAAAACAATAATAATTACGGCAAGAAGAAACATTTGGAGGTGATGGATATGTTTACAGCAGGAATTTTGGTGATGGTTTTGCATTTGTGTACATATTACCAAACTCACTAAGGTGTACACATACATCATGTGTAGCTCTTTGAGGTCAATCATACTTAAATAAAGCAGTTTTTTAAAAAGCCAATTACCAATGGTTGCATACTATGAGAATAGATTAATGATTGCCAGGGGTTAGACACTGCATCATTTTTACTGTCATATTTTTACAATGAGGAAAATAAAGTCTCGAAGATTAAACAACTTTCATAGTTTTTTTTTCCCCCCAGTAGGTCAATGGTCAAATCAGGATTCTCATTTGTTACTCTTTTCCTCCAAACTCCAAGCATAGCATATTATATGCTACCTGCTAAACAGTCCAGGAAAAGGGCAAATTTTTTGTTTAGTTTGTTTAGTTAGCTTTAAAAGTAAAATTGTTCACCCCATTATTATGTGGAAGTCTACTTCTAAGGTTCATGCATTTCCAGGACTTTGTCACTTTGAGTCTCTCTGCTCAAGCAAAGGCTGGTACTTTTCTTGAAGATGCAGAGCAGCCCAGCTGTTTAAATATTTATGTAACAGTATTGCAAAATGTATGCCTAGCCAGGAAGGATCTTTTGCATGTAGACATAATTAAATAGGCAGATGAGCCCATGAAATATTTAGAACTCCCTTACAAGTCTCAAAGGGATCCTCTTCAAACCAATAAAATATTAGGAGAAGCTCCAACCCCAATGTGAGAAAAGTCTGGAAGAATCTGAATGCTCACAGAAAGTGCTCAGATGGTCACAGCAGCAGGAATCTGTGAATACACAGTAAGACCCAGCAACCTAATCCTTAGAGAGCTGGCCTCCCTGTAGGCTTACAACAAAGCTTCCAGTCTCTACACCCCAGAGTGCTACCCTCATTTAGATTGCAAACAGCATTTTGCCTGGGTTCCAGAGAATGCATTGAAGGAATTCACCTTGTAAATTCAGTGTAATAAGATATGACTGGTATGTTTTTTGTTTGGTCAAATTGTTCCAATGCCATAAACTCTCTCCTGGAGGGTAACGGGGCTACATTAAGATTAATCTCATACTCATTGTTTGCTAGATTCTTTGTTATAGACTCTGGTTACTTACCTTAATTTTAAAATAGATAATAAAAATTACTTTAATAAAGCAAAGCTCAAGATGTAGTAACAACAACAAAATTAATCAGAACAATGACTACTATTATTGGACTCTTAAACCTAGCTAACTTCTTTTACACAAATCCTGTTTATGATCATCACAACATCCCCAGCCTGCCTGTGTCAGTTTTTTTTTTTTTTTTTTTTTTTTTGGTACTCAGGGGCTTAAACTCAGGGGCACTCAACCACTGAGACATATCCTCAGCCCTATTTTTGCATTTTATTTATAGAAAGGGTCTCACTGAGTTGCTTAGCAGCCTCACTTTTACTAAGGCTACTTGTGATCCTCCTGTCTCAGCCTCTGGAGCTGCTGGGATTACAGGTATGCACCACCATGTCTGGCCTGTTAATAAGTTTTCGATAACTGAGACAAAACACAGGAGATAATCAACTTGGAAAAGGAAATAGTTATTTTGGCTCATGGTTTCAGAAATTTCCATCTATTATCACTTGATATTTTTGATTCTGGGCTTTTTGATGAGGCAGAACATCATGACAATGCAAAGTTACTCTCATGTGCGTGCTTTGGTGGAGAGAGAGCAGAGAGGTTGGGGAAAGAAGACAGGGGAAAAAATGGGCCAGGGATAGGCAGAGAAATTGGGGTAAGAAGAGAGGGAAAAAATGGGCCAGGGAATCTTTGATTCTGGGTCTTTGATGAGGCAGAACATCATGACAGAGATGACAATGCAAAGTTACTCTCATGTGCGTGCTTTGGTGGTGCGTGCTTTGGGGTAAGAAGAGAGGGAAAAAAATGGCCCATCCCCAAGAGCATGCCCCGAGTGATTCACTCCATTTAACTAGGCCCTACCTCCTACAGTTTTCACCATCTCCCAATAACCCAATCAACTGAATGCCCATGTGTGGATTAATCCACTGATGAGATCAGAGCTCTTATGATCCAATCACTTCCTAAAAGTTTCACTTCTGAACACTGTTGCATCAGGAACCATGCCTTCAACACATGAGCCTTTGGAAGACATTCCAGATCCAAAGATAACATCACCTGACACAGGAATCATTTTATCTCAATTTCTCTACCAGGAGATGGAGGGTAAAAGTCACACAGAGTAAATGGAAAGGTTGCATTTTATCTGAGTGTGTTATCTTGGAAAATAGCAAAATTTTCACTTTTCACCTTTTCATATTTCAGGAAGTGACTATTGAAAAGAACTATCCTTTCCCTTATGACTTAGACAAGTCTCCAGAATGATGTCTGACCTAGTTTACATGTCATGAGGCTAGACACACACTCTTTAAATACTCTTCCCCCATTTTCCCCCCATAAATGGCTAGCTGCCCTGTTGGTACCCACTTTAAAGAACAAATAAAATACCAGCTACCATGACTTAAAATAAATTTTAGTTAAGCATCTTTCCTTCCCCATACCCTGAACTTTGACCTATCCTCAACCTAAGCAGGCAAATAGCTTTCTGTATTGTCCCCTGCAGAGAATCCTTTGACCTCAGGATATGACACTCTGCTTGTCTGACCCCACACTATCACCTCTATCCATGCAACCTATTTCTTTCTGTCTTCATTTAATTTTCACTACAGAAGAAAAGCGCTTTTCTGACTTCCTTTGAGATACTTCCAGGTCTCATGGTGGTAGACATCTTTCTTTTTTTTATAGTTGTTCCTCCTTCCCGTTGCAGTTTTCCTTTGAAAGAAAGTTTCTCCTTAGCTGCATCCAGACTTGTTTTATTTCAAGTAAATTAAGTAAGTAATTAAGCCAGAAGTTTGTCTTAATCAAGGTATCATACTCACCACTGCATATCTGTATAGAAAGCCTGTACAGATATCTACTTCTAGAACACTCTGAATACAAGCAGCATCACGTCTCAGTTACTTCCTCTCTCCACTACTGATTGCACTGTGAGCTCAATTGCCACGCCCTTGTCTTTGAATCTATTGCAAGAGCAGAGAATCTGGCTTTCTGAAAGAATGCCTAGTAATTGCTGCTTAGATTTCAATGGCTGCTATTGTAGAGAAAGGGGAAAAGAAAAAACAAAGGAAAAAAAAAACAACAAACTTTTCCTTTACCTTCTGAGATTCCCTGGGCAAGCCCAGGCAAATTAAACTGACAAAGGACAGGTTAGTAAGAGAAAAACAATTTATTAACATGTGCAGTGCCGCAGACACACGGAAGCTCAGCAATGAGAATCTCAAAGAGGTGGTTAGACCCGGAGCATCTGTGACATTTTAATAAAGACAATATACTTGTAGAGGAATGATAGGACAAAGGAAAAGGGTCATAGAATTCCAGTACCAGCAAACTGTAGGAAGTTAAATATATGGAGAAAACAAATGCAGGAAGACCTATTTGCACAGACCCATCTCAGGGCCGACTTTCCATCTTCTTCATGACCATAAAATTTCCTGGGGGAGGGGATTTATGGCTGTCCTTGTTTTTCAGAAGTTTCTGCTTTTAGCCAGATAAGGAGAGTTCTGAGAGGCTTCTCTCGGCACCTGTAAAATCTCAAATGCCTTCAGCTCAAAATAATGCTAAGCCAGTATTCTTTCCTAGAGTTGGAAGGCAGATGCCCCCACCTACCTCTGGATTGAGAACCCCTCAACTGACTGTTTCATCCTTAAATTGTCTCTAATGACCAATCCTGTAGCATTTTAGTGTTTCTTCCTAGAGTTCTGGGAGAGGCTTGCGTTAGGGATGGAATGAAAGTTAGGGACATAATGACTAAACACAATGACAAGATCTGTTGTCATCAGCAATGTGTGTATTATTATAGCCAACGACCTGGAAAGGCCCAGGTGCATCTGAGTGTGCACTAGCTCAGGAATCCTGGTCACCAGGCAGGGCATGAGGCCATGAAAACCTTGAAGACAGCAGGGGCAATTCACCTCTTTGGTCTGTTTGTGCCCTGGGGATGTGTAAACCTTCTTCTATTCCCAAACTGCTTCTTGGAAAGGTTTTAGGGAGAGGAGATAGATACACTTAGGGGAGTAGAGAAAGGCCCAAAAGAGAATTAGATACTTATTAAAATTTTTATTTTTATTAGTGCAAGGGTGGGCTTTATTGTTTATTTGTACATACACATAACGCAATTTGATTAATTTTGTTCTTAACTCCCCTTTCCCTTCCCACCACCTTTTCTTGGATCCCCTTCCTCTACTTTTTGCTTTCTCTTACATTTTCATGAGATTCTCCTATTTTTTTTTTCTTTTTTTCTCTCCATTTTCTACATGAGAGGAAAAACTAATGACTCTTAACTTTCTGAGTTTTGGCTTATTTTGCTTAACATAATGCCTTTAATTTCCTTTCAAGCTTTCCTGAAAATGGCATAATTTCCTTCTTCTTTATGACTGAATACAATTCCATTGTGTTTATATACCACATTTTCTTTATCTATTCGTCTGTTGACAGACACCTAGGATTTTAACTACAACTGTTTATCAAAATAAGAGCATTTTGAACTTCAAAGGGACTGAGATAGCTTTGGTCACATTTTAAACTCCACCTTAAATCAACTGGGGTGAGATTTTCAGCACAAAGAAAATAAAGAATTCTGTAGTGTACACTTTTGGGTCCAGAACTTTTGTATCACCAGGACTAGGACTCTGGTTGGCACCATAAAGGCACTTAGTAGGTGGGTATGAACTGAAGAAATGAGCCCAGCAACGGAGAGGCAGTTGAAAAAGCAGGAAAGGCCATTCATTCCTGGCAGATGAAACAGCAAACACAAAGTCACAGCTATGACCTGGGTATAGCTTGAGAGTATCTGGCAAAAGTTCATGTGTTGAAAGTTTGGTCAGCCAAAATAGTATTTTATTTTTAAGAGAATAACAACAACAAAAATGTAATTATATTTGTTGTAGAGATAATTTCTTGTTTTCCAAATTTGTAAATATGCAGCTAATTTGATATTTCAACTGACTTCTTGGAGATATCCATAGGTTTTACATTTCAATTCTGAAGAATTGAACTGAAGAAAATCAGGGTATGTTCAGGGCCTCCCTAAACCTGGGAACTGGGAAATTGAGGTACAGTCATAACATCCACTGTCCCTGACACTTGCCTAGGCAGAATGGAAGTGAGGCCTGTTAAGCATGGAAAGGGCAGAAGTGTCTGAAGGCTGATTTTCCTCTTTCTCCATGTTGAACTGTGAGTAGGATAAAGAGTTGTCAAACAACTCAAAAAATATCTTCTCATTGATGGTCCCTGGGAACCCTTGCAAATACCAGGAAACTTATGATTTTCTAACCTTCTCTTGTGTCTCCAATAATCACTTCTGCTCTGCTCCTCCATCACTGGCTTTCCTCCTCCATCCCTTCACCAGCTTTATGTTCATTTCAGGGTGTTGGTGCCACAAATCTCCCAGGGAGCTCCAATGAGAAAAATCAAGGGTTATAAAGGATCTGTGACACCACACTATGGGTGGATGATCCACTTTCTCAGACTAGGGCCTGACTCCTGATCTGGAATTACTTGCTGGATCAAGTAGTGTGGATGAAAAGTTGGTAAAAGATCTACCCTTTCTGTCTTCCTCACCTCTACACATACACACCCATGCACATGATGCACACACACATGCATGTGTTTATATGCATATACATGCACACATGTACATGAGCACACATGTGGAATAATTAATTGAAACAGCTATAAAGTGTGGGAACCCTTAAATCTAGGAATGACCACACTCTAGCCATACTGTTAACCAGGTTACTTGAGTAAATTTGGTTTTTACCATGGTTGATGTCAATGATCTATGATATTAAATATGGGGAGAAAAATTCAAGGAGACCAGCACAAGGAGTAGGGAACTGAGGGATGAGATGGAGTGTGCGAGGCTCCTGCCGACAGTGAGCTTGTTATGAATTAATGCTCAAAATTTCACTGATGGGGAATAGTAAGGAAAGTAAATTAAAAGACAATTATAAAATTATGTGCTGCAGAGGAAAACGAGGAGCAAGAGCTCTATATAGAATGTGCTGTTGAGTGGACTTGAGGCAGCAGCTAGTCTTAGGTCCTGAGAGAGATCTAGGTGAGCTGTAAAGCACCCGGGTACTACCCAGGCAAGTCTTAGGAAATCTAGCCATTCTTCAGGAGGGTCTTCTGGCCCAGCTGACAGCTACTGTAAGAGGGGATGGGCATGGCCAAATATTGTGGAGTTGAACAGGAGGAGTCACAAGATTCTTGTTGGTTTGAATCAAGTTTAACTTTCTTGTCAACCATTCTTAAAAGTCATATATTCCCTTAGCTTTTCTCTTTGGGGATTCTTTAAGCACATAGAATTCTATTCATAATACACATCCATTTACTGCTCAGCCCTCTGTGCTCAAAGGGGCCTCCATAGTTTACAAAATTGCAAAGGGCTGAGAATACCCCCAAGCTTAATGGTCTCCATTATAATTCCAAGATGAATGCCTGGAAGAACTGACAGCACACAGTAGCATTTCAGCCCAGAAGGAGGAATTTTAACCAGTCAGAGCACAAGGATACCCATCTCCATCCATTTTTCAAGTTACCAGTCAGTCATATTTCAGAGCAAGAACAGTAATAAAGAGTGAGCCTAAACAGGTTTACCCAGAGATGTTAATAAATAAAAGTTGGCTGATTCAAAACATACCCATGCAGGTTGGAGTTAGTTATGACAGATGGTTTGTTTTCTTAAAATATAACGTGCGCATTAGAAACTCGAGATTGTAGAAGTCAGCAGAGAATAGCTGAGGTTTAGTGCTCAAATTTATCTAGATTCAAATCCCAACCCTATCTTTTGTGAGCTGTGGGAAAACATTTAATGTCTTTGTTCTTCTCTGTGTTGATTTGTAAAGTGGGTACAGTATTGAGACTTATATCTCGGAATGGCTTGTCATGGGAAAGACCATTCTGCGGAATGAGGGACAGATCATGCCTGTAGAGAGAGATTATTCAAAGAATCTCAAGAGGTGTGCCCCAATACTCCCTTAAGGACCATGGCCCAATGACTTAACTTCATCCACTTGGCCTCAGCTCTGAAAGGTTCCACTACTTCCTAATAGTGCCATAGTCTGGGGACAAAGCCTTTAGCACCGTGGGTCTCTGGGGGAATACTCCAGATACAAACTATAGCACCATAAAGAATAAATTCTGGCATCTCATCCTTCATTAGGGAGTTAAAAATTAAGGGACCAGTATTGGGAAGGGCCAGGCCAGGAATACCCATAAATGTCTAAGAGTCAATGAGTTGTTCAAGGCACAGATTTAACTCTACAAACACTTTGGAGAAATTTCAGTAGATCTTCTAGATAGCCTGGGCTGAGACAGAACAACAGATAAGGAGTAAGAAGGAGGCTAAGGAAAAGAAAGATAGAAAAAACTGAGAACAAAGCAGAAAACATTCTTCTCTGGGAGTGAAATGGGTAAATGAGACATATCAGAGGTAAAGCCTTCTGGGCATATTTATCCTGCCACTGCTTAGCACTGGGAGGATGAAGTCTTCAGGGTGGTGAGAACTAGAAGGGGGCTATAAAGTAGTCACTGTTTATTGTCCAAGAATTCCTCCAAGCCTACACGCATTTAGCATTTTATAGTTTACAAGGCTTTGGGCAAATGTTTAATCATGTGTGATGGACTCATGCTGGGAATTATGGTAGAACGATTCTGAAATTTCAAATATTAGTTCTTCTGCTCCTCTGTGTAACTTGGCTATGAATGCTATAAAAATAAAGATTACCTTCAATGTAGAAAAGAAGCTTAGAAAGTCATGCTGTTGGCACCAGGGCATAGTGACACAGCCACAACTGCACCTCGGGCTCTGACTCAGAGGCACATGGTAACTCCACCTGGTTAGGCGAGGATGCTCCATTCCTTTTGTGGACTTGCACAAAGACCCTCATGCCTGAGCACCTTCACTGCAAAGAGGACCAATTCTGAAGACTTTCTTAAGCACACATACTGGGCCTTGCATTCACTCTGGGGGACTCAGCTACACTTGCTATCCATGATCTTAACTGACCTTGGTCTGAATGGATGGTGACCAGGATGGTCCACTTGCTTTTCCTTCATCCCCAGACCTCCTTGTGCTGTTCAGATCACATTCAGTGTTGGGGATTCTCTGTCATCCCTTGCCTAGACCTTGGAAGTAAAAACATATCTGAAAGAGGAATAAGGGAATGTATCACTGTATCCCTCATTCACACCAGAATCAAATTGTCTGCATTACCTCCCAGTTCTGACATGTGGGGCTATGGAACTTAAGCTGCAGTTTGCTCAACAAAAACATAGGGACAGTGATAGTGCCTTTCCTCATAATGTGATATATGTAATTAGCACCAGGCCTGGCACATATTAATTGGCCAGTAAATGGTCACTTCTTTTATTAAGGTTATTATTATTCATGACATTTTGTACTTATTTTCCTGCTTAAACTAAACCACAAAACATAATGTCTCAAAACACTTTGCAGATTGCCATGTGACCCAAGAACTAGCTATATTCTTCTGGCCAACCATGTGTTTCCCAGGAAAAGATTTTATGAGCAACATGTCTGAATCTATTTGAATTACCCTAGAAAAGAGCCTGTAGGTTCTTACTCCATTACAAACTATTCTACTGAGGTCAATGTAAACTTAACTACATCGATTCTTTAGTGAATCTGTGATGGTTGGTTAGAAGATCGATCTCCATCTCCTAAGAATGATTTTGGAAGTCAAATTTGCCCTGTATGTGTGCATTTTCTTTGTTGCTGCTGTCTGGAATACACACAGAAACATCATCTCCTTCCTTCTGCTGAGGGAAGGTGGCCCAGAATGCTTGTTCCTTTGGGAATGAGAATAATTGCAAGGCCTTCACACACAACACCAGAAAATGACTCAGGGCTGTCCTTTCTCTCCATTTGCACAAAACACTGCCAAGTGAAAACATTAACAAATTATAAGAAGATAAAAGTCAATAAATGAAAAATACAATTTTCAACATCATGAAGGACAATTATAAAACAAAATAAACAACTGCCTTGGTGTCCTTTGGTCTCTGAGGGAAACTACAAAGCAGAGAGGGTAAATCAGTCTAACTTTCTTCATGTAAAATAAAGGTGACCTTTAAGATTAAGGAGGAAAGACAATCTACTTGAATTTAAGCTATGGATTTAAAGTGGCAGATACTTTGGGTTCATATAACCAACACTCATGCCAAGATGGAATACCTCCCCACTTGTTTTGCCAGAGTGGTACTACCCTATTTATCATCACACTTTTGCAGAAAATAGATCTCCTATTATTTTAACAAGCATGGATGGGGGCATTTCTTGTAAGAAGAGAGAAGTGCGTCTTGAAACCCAACAGCAGGAATGTTAGAATATTATAATAGTGGAAGTGAAACTTAACAGTTTCTCTAAATATATCTTTCTTATTTCTCTCCTTTTCTGTAGACCAAGTTTCACATACTTATTAAAAATATTATGTGAATTTCCAAGTTCACATATTTTTTTTAAAAAAGTTTTAAATACTTCCTGAATTTAAATAACAGAGAGGCCTGACATATTACTCAGCCGTATCTTTCAATATTTAGACACAAGCGTCTGATTGGCTTAGCTTGGTCAAATGCTTAATCAAAATAGATGGGATAAGATTGTTATGACAATTATTTGGCTAACTCGGATTCACGAGTTCAAAATTGATGAAATCATGCAAGATTTTCGGTTGATCATTGATTCCTTTTATTTTAGCCATGGCAAAAATGAATTTCAGGAAGCCACGCCAGTTTTGATGTGCAGGTCTCCAAGCCACCTTGAGAAGAGGCTAGATGTATGAAGTTATGTACACAGGAAGTGCAATGTTCAGGTTAAAAAATCTCTGTAGGTATTCTTCCTGCACATCTTAGAGACTTCTGGAAGCCTTCTGTCCTCCTCACCTGGATTTGGAGCTTTCTCATGACGAGCCATTCTAAGATATAAGTCTTATTACTGTGCCCACTTCACAATTCCCAGTGATCACTCCTACCCTTTGAATATCTCAATTTGTGATCATTGGATGCTGCAACTATCTGATTTGCCACCCTGGAAGCTGAGATGTACAAGAGAACAGGCCATCTCATGACCCCAGTACTTCCCTGTACATTCCAGAGGCAGAGTTACTAAGCAGCCAGTCTTGCTTCCTTTCTTGAGGTCTTATCTTAGGCTTCCTTTAGTTATCAAAGGGTAAAGTCACCTTCCAAGTCAAGGGTTTACTTGGCTAGTGAAATCCTCCCTAAGGGTTAACTGCCTAAGGGTTAACTACCCTGTCATTGCAGAAGGAAGAAATGACTTCTAGAGTTCCTTCAACCTTCACCTAATAGTTTTACTCTAGAGTCTTAGGAAAAGATTCCCTGGGGAAAGAAGACAAGAGCTGAGCAGCTTTCACAGAAAGTGAGAATTGTAATCTTGCATGGGGAGCTTCACCCCCAGTAAACAGGAACCAAAAGACTAGGGAAGAATAGGCAGAAGGGAGAGTTTAAGGTGGTCACCAAATCTTCAAATCTCCTGCTGCTTTTGAGAAAATAATTTGAACAAATAATTTAGAAATACATTAAAATTACTGACAAAACTTTATCCAACCCCTTAAAATTCAGCTTAACTCATTTTTTTTTTCTATAATAAGCCTTTTAAAGGTACGTGGAAAAAGTGGACAAATCATGAGTGTAGAGCTGGAGCAGTTTTCACAAATAATAGTATCTGTGCTTCTCTCAGTCACTCACCATTGAAAGGTAATCGCTATTCTTACTTCTGACAACCACTGGGTAGTTTTCTTTTCCTGTTATTAAAACTCATACAGTATATACTCTCCAAGTCTATCTTACTTTGCTCAGAATTGTCTGGGGCTATTGCACATTTTTTGTATGTTTGTTGTATGAGGTTTATTGATTTTCAATTCTGTATGCAATTACAGGATTAATATGTTAATTAATATAATATATATTCATTAATAGGAATATACTAATGCATTCAAATGTTGATGGACGTTTGTGTTGTTGCTATTGTAGGATACAAGTAAAGGTACTACAAATGTTATACATACATTTGTATTAGGAATCTAAAGAGTAGAATTTCTGGACTGAAGCATATATGTAAAATATGAGCTTTAGTAGATAGCGCCAATATACCTAAGTGGTAGTGTATGCATTTACAGATAGAAAACTGCAAAAGTTTCCATGGTTTTGTACCTTCAAACAAATGTTGTTATTCTTTTAAAATCTGATGATTCTGACATTTTTATTATTGTTTTTATTTGCATGTCTGATGATCAATGAGATGAGCACATTTTCAAATGTTTGAATTTTGAATATTTTAATCATGATGTACAGTTCAGAAACTTTTACCATTTAATACTGGGTATTTATTGTTTAGAAGGTCAGTTCTTCAGGTATCTGGCTTTTCAATAAAAGATATCATAAAAGAAGTCATGGAATAAATTATTTTCCTTCTATCTCCCAACCTAAAGGACAATAGCACTACTCTAGGACAGGCAGGTAGAAGTGTTCAAAGGTTTTCTCACACAGAGGTAGGTATATGCATGCATGTACACACATTGTAGGAGAAGAATTTTGAGAAAATAGTTTAATATGTACAAATTTTCTCCATTTCTCATGTGTAAAAATAATTTTTCCATATAAATTATATATATATATATAAATGTATGTATGTGTGTATATTTATACTATATATTATATATGTATGTATGTGTATATATATATATACACACATAAATAAATATGTGCATGCTATTTTTCCAAAGTGTTCTCTCTTTTGTGTGAAGTTTCTGTCAACAAAAGTGATTAGACATGTCTGTTTAATTAAGATAAAACTGTCTATTTTATGAAGATAAAAGGACATTTTAAACACAAGCTCAAATAAATGTGTTGTTCTATATAGCTTTTAAGTGGTGGTTTAGATTTATTCTCTTAAGGAAGAGTAAGGAGCTAACAGACTATCAAAGAACTACAACTAAGTACAGGCTGTCTCTCATTAAGGTCATAGACATTTCCTCACTGGACAGGCTCCAGAGGCATTTCTATTACTGGTTGTCCAAATTGCCCTAGTTATTATCATTCCACATCACAAGCACTGCTAGATATTTTTCTTAAGATGCCTCCACACTTACTTGCAATTTTATTTAGTGACTATTTTCACCTGCTCCTTTATCTACCTATTGGTGACTTGAAGGGATAATCTTTTTATTTTTATTTTTTTAGTTGTAGTCAGACACAATACCTTTATTTTATTTATTTATTTTTATGTGGTGCTGAGGATGGAACCCAGTGCTAGGTGAGTGCTCTACCTCTGAGCCATGACCCCACCCCCTGAAGGGATAATCTTTATTGGCTCCTCCAGTTCCATCCTTCCATCCACCCAGCTCCATCCTGCTCCGAGGCCCACATGCTGACCTGTGTAGATTACATTAATGGCTTTAAGCAACTAAGTCAATGCCAAATCAACCATAGGTGGGCTGTCCCTCATTTTCAACTCTTTCAAACTATAGATTCAGGAGGAAAAGAAATCAAACAAACAAACAAATAATCCAGTAGGAATGGAACCACCCTGTGATCCAGCTATCCCACTCCATGGTATTTATCCAAAAATTAAAATCAGCATAATATAATGATACAGCCATTACAATGTTTATAGCAGCACAAATCACAATAGCTGAAGAGTTATTTTAAGCCATTAAATTTTGGAGTGGTTTGTTACGCCCTACTGAAACACCCTACCCTTTACTCTATCATTAAATAATGCTCTTACTTCCTGCATCCTCACCTGTGAATCCATAATAAGGAACAAGGGTACATTCCAATGCATATCCCAAGCTATTGAACCATGTAAAACTCTACCTTAAATAAAACTGATGAGGCACCAGCTATGCTCTACTTAAAGTCAAATGTGAGGACAAGGACAGAACAAAAGATGTTGGCTGGGATAGCCAGAATCAAATAGACGCAGTTCTGAGGAAACTGGTAAGGTGAGTCTTCCTTATAGAGGTAGGATGATTTGTAGTTTCCTTTTGTAGGTATTTAGCACATGCATAAAGCTGGATGTGGCTGGCTTACTAAGAGTCAGGTATGAAGAGTAAGTCTGGGCTGTTATTATGTCTGTGCTGACCTCAAGATATGGCCCAGGCCTGAAATATGAAGTATTCTCCAGCATAATTTCCTAACACTGACCTATATTTGTGTTCCCACAGCTGTTTAAAAAACTGCCAGTCTTTTGAAATAAACAATGTTGTTAACGGAGTGATGGCAGCCATTCAGATTCTTCTATCAAACTGAAGTTGAGTCATTCAAAGCAATATACATTCCATTCTGACAGTCTATTTGCTTAAAATCTTAATCATATTTCTTTACGGTGGACAGTAAATGGCATGTGTGACCTGTTGACTACTATTAACCTTGCATTTCATGGCATCACAGTCAAATACCCTCCAGTACGCTATTGGCAAATGAAATCCAGCCACAATGCTATCAGCCACCACATATGAATCATGAATATAAACAACAAGCATGGCTATCACGGAAATTTTCTATAGAATTAAATTGTAGGAAAAGAGTTAATCTTCCTTTGACAATTTTATGCTGCCTAGAAGCATATGGTCCCTTAACTATCCTATATATTTTGGAAGCAATGACGGAAAGTGTCATTCAACAAACGGATGTCTTAAGCAATACATAACTCAAAAAAATATATTAAAAAGATAAAGAGGGAAGAATAGAAGAAAGTTAATGATCCTTGTAATTTGATGGTCAGGAACTCACATAATGTTGGATTTCTAACTTTGCATTGGAAGCTTTGTTCCCCAGATAGGAATTTGCCTGCTTTAGAAAAAGATGTGCAGTGTGAGGCATGGACCAGTGTCAACAAGTGTGACCTGTCTGCCACCTGAATAGCCAAGAGTGAGGGAAATAAATGAGAAACAAAGGTGGGAGAAGAAACTAAGAAAGGCAATATAGGAAATGAAAAAGGAGTGTAAGACAGGAACTGCTAGATCCTGTCCTTTTGAGTGCAGTGTGGTAGAGCAGAAACTGGTGTGAATTTTTTCTTTCATTTAAATCCAATCGCTTTCCTTTACCAGCTATATAACCTTGGGAAAGCCACTTTAGAACCATGATCCTGCTCTCTACTCTTGTCAAATAGAGTTAAAGAGGTCTTACTTGATGGTGTAAGAGGAGAACACACACAGCCCTGCCTGACTCCAAATGTGGGCTGAATAAATGTTGACTCCCATCTTTGGTTTTCTAATGTTTGTTTTCTCTAAACTTCTGACTGTAAAGGGGAAAACAAACTAGGCAAGATGACTAGTGTTTTTGCCAGAAATTCTTAAGTGAAACCATTTTATGGTCTCTCCAGCAGCACAAAGTCTCCCCTTTGGAAAGCCTTTCTTTTGAGAAGACTGTAAGGAAGTCTCTTGAAATGAAGGAGAATCATTCTTTCAATCTAATGGCCAATGTAGATCATGGGAATAGCCCACCCAATCTAACGTTTGACCCACCAAATCAGGTTGGTTGGGTTTTTCAAACAGCTCAGGGATTTGCTTAATTTTTAGCTCAAACTTGCCCATGTCCGTGAATGTTAAGAAGACAAAGATTTTCTGATTCTAAGGCTCACATCCAATATTGAAATACAATTCATTTGCAACTAATATTCATTTCAGCTGAATCCCAAATGGGTTCTCTTTGGTTGCAAATTCGGGACATCAGGGCAACTGTCAGTAGGCCTTACCATGGTGGAGATCTGGTCCTACCTCCAAAAGCAAAAGCTCCATTTTATCTTGAAACCTGAAAGAGCAGCAGGTCTTTGATTATCCTGGAAAGTTCCTTTCTATCAACTTCACTTGGTCTGAGGTTTGAGACACTTCCCACACTCATGCCACTCCAGTGTGCTAATCTAGACTCCTCCAGTCAGGGTTAGTACTCCTTAGGCCACGTTCACAACTCTCTTGCTTCACTCTTTCCACAGACAGGCTATCAGCTGTTTAAGGATCAACTCCCTGAAATGTTTTTCCTCTAAAGTTGTTCTCTTTAATATGTGGTAAATATTTGCAAGTTCGTAAAATAATTAAACTCTCGAAGGAAATGATATGAGAGTGCCTTTTGTTGAGTAAATTCTGATTTTCTTGATCTCCCCAAGAAATTATTGTCTGCACATATTGAATTTTCCAATAAGACTAGAATGGCCTCAACCAACATAAAAGCAAATTGTCATCTTTGTAATGAAAATGGAAACAACAACAACAACAACAAAAAACCCCAAGGAATCTCATTTTGTGGACCATCTGTTCTGTGCCAAAGTTCAGTCATTCCTTGGTATTCATAGGGGATTGGTTCTAGGATATCCCAAGGACACCCAAATACATAGATGCTCAAGTTCTTTATCATAAAATAGTATAGTATTTGCATATAACATATGAACCTCATCCATATACTTTACATCATTTCTAGGTTACTTATAATATTTAATACCATGTGACTGCCACATATATAGTTCTCATACTTTATTGTTTTTTCTTTTTCATACAAGGAATTGAATCCAGGGACACTTAATCATTGAGCCACATCCCCAGCCCTTTTTAAATATTTTATTTAGAGATAGGGTCTCACTGAGTTGCTTAGAACCTCACTAAATTGCTGAGTCTGGCTTTGAACTTACAATCCTCCTGCCTTAGCCTTCTGAGTCACTGGAATTACAGGTGTGTGCCACTGTGCAAGCTTTGTTGTTTAGGAGATAATGACAGGGAAATAGGTCAACATGTTCAGTATAGATGTGAACATCATAGGCCCAACTGCACAGTACGCAAATGAATCTCAAGGTGAACAATTTTCAAGTGGCTGGTGCTGGAGAAAGACAGATATGTGAAGTGGCAGGAGGCTAAGCAGGCAGTACCTGCTCATCACATCATTAATATGGCTTCAGCATTGTGATCAGCACCTGGAAAGTTCACGTTCTGCTTTTTGAAACTTTCTGAAATTTTTTTTGTTCTGAATATTTTTGATCTCTGGCTGGATGAATCTGAGAATGCAGCATTCCTGGATAAGGAGGGCTGGTGCTTTCCAAGGAACTTCAAATATGTATTTTCATTAAATTCTCACAATAGTTCTAAGGATATGTGGTTGGAAATAAAGATTAGATGGACTATAGAGATGAAAATACAGGTAAAAATGAATCTGTACTTTGAAACTCCAGAATGTGACAGTTGTCTCTTTAGAAAGACCTTTATTACAGAGAGCATATTACATAGGTTGTGCCTGATATGCACAGAGCTCATATCACAAATGTGATTTTAACCTTTCAAGGAGAGAGCCTTGGCCACCTCTTTTACAAAGAATTGGATGAGGTTGCTGAAGGTATCCAGGACTAATACTCTGATTATTCATCCTCTGAAAGCCATTTTTCTATTCATCATTCTCCTCTGCCTCCTGACACCTAATGATACGGATCCTATCGGAAAGGGGTAATAGGTAACAGGCACCTTTTCTCTGTTGTGTGAATAGTGGCCAACCCTTCTGAAAAAGCAAGAAAAATAAAACAATTCATTTTTTCAGGAGCTGAGGGATGTAGTGCTATGTATTTCACATGAAATGCTATAGGCAACATGAGTTCTTTCTTCTGTTTCCCTAAGTTTATTTTTCAAAGACAAGCAATTCTGAAAATAGGTTGCACTGATGAGTACTGTACTGGCCTAGAAAAAATATCTGACAAAACATTGCAGGCAGCTTTTAATGCTGTGTATACGTTTACATAGGTGCAATGCAATGTTCTATACTGAGCATTAAATGACCATGTGATTAACAAACAACTGAATAGAAAGAAAGAGGGCTGGTTTTGTAATTTGATAGTACCAGGCTCACACAGATACTCAGGTATTTACTAACCTTGGGACTTTGAGCAAAGTACTTACCTTTGCAAAATGGGGAAATTTCAGTTGCTTCACAGAGTAGCTAGGGAGAGGAAATGAGATAGCATATGTCAAGTGACAGGAACTGGTTTGATGCGGTCATTTATGCACTTATGTTGTTTTTCAGATTGAGGGTTTTGACTGCTTTAACAAATCCATACTGTTCAAACTGTAGATTGTCGTGGTTCAGGTTGGAATGACAGAGGTAATTACCATCTAACAGCTGTGAGACAATATCTCATTGGTACTTTTGACTTATATTTCCCTGAAAATGTGGTGAATAGACCCATCTACTTGGCTGATGGGAATGTAAACTGGTACAGCCTTTGTGGAAAACACTCTGAAGTTTCCTCAAAAAATTAAAAATAGAACTGCTATATGATCCAGCAATCCCACTTCTGGGTAAATATACAAAGGAAATGAAATGACTATCTTGAAGCGATATTCACACTCTCATGTTCATGGCAGCTTTATTCACTGTAGTCAAGATCTGGAAGCAACCAAAGTGTCCATCAACAATTGAACAAAGAAAGAAATGTAGTATTTATATATGCATACACACACATATATATTACATATGTCTATAACATTAATATGTTTATTTCTTTATCCAATATATGTAATAGAATGCTACTCAGCCTTAAAACAGAAGGAAATTCAATTCTGTCATTTGACAACAGAGATGAACCTGAGACACATTATGCTAAGTGAAACAACCAGAAATAGGATGACAACACTACCTGATGTCACTTATATGTGGAATGTAAAAGAGTTGAACTCATATAAACAGAGTGGAAGGGCTCTATCAGGGGTCAGAGGGTGACATGCTCTGGAGACCTAATGTAGTGCATTGTTAATAATATATTGTATATTTGAAATTTCCTAGGAGAGGAGACCTTAAGTTTTCTCATCTGAAATACAAAAACAAAAAACAGAACAAAACCAATGAAATGGTGTCAGGTAATGTATGTTAATTAGCTTGACTGTGAAAATCATTTATATATACATGTGTGTGTATGTATATATATATATATAATATATATATAATATGTTTATATATATATAATTCCTTAAATATATTTAATTTTTTCCAATTATACCTCAGGAAAGTTAAAAAAAGAAATGAAAAAAGTATCTATACTAAAAAGGCAAGATTCACTACCATATAATGGGGTAAGAGGAAAGCAATATGTGGATTGTTGCTGTTTCCTATCAACTAGATCAATCCCATAAGCAAATTTATTAAAAGTAAAAAGGGGTTTTAACTTCTTTTTTTTAACTCCAAGAGTAAAAATCAGGAAGAATATGTTTCCAAGGAATGAAGGAGAGGATATCTAATTGGAAATAGAGGTTGAAAAATGAGACAAAAGTACAGGGGAAAATGAACTTGTATGTGAGTCTCAGGAGTGTGGCAGGTGCATCTTGGACAGGGCTGATATTGCTGAGCATGTCTGTAGGGTGAACTCCATCTCACAGGACCCACATCACAGCTTGCCCACTGAAGACCTGGTATTTCATAACCCATGTCCTCATGAGGATCACCTTTCTCTCTCTGTGGTTCTGAGGACATCTGCATGGAAGCAGAGACTCTGCCTCCCGCTGTTTTATCACTACCTGAAGTCATGGGATAGCTGTAGTCATAGCAACATCTTCAGTTCTGCTAACCTGGGGTTACAAACTCTTAGGTAGGAAATGAGACAGGCACATATTGAACCAAAAGAAACCTAAGGAAAAAAGGACTTCAAAAGTACCCCCCCCTTAAACTCCAGACCCCAGTAGATTATAAATCAGCAGTAAAGGAGTAGAGGGGAGGGTAAGGTGCTTATTAATCATCTCTTTTGTACCAGGGATTGTGCTAGGGACTTGCCTACATTTACAATGTGGCTCTGGAGACAGTCCAGGGAGGAAGGTATTATTAGCTGAGGAAGTTATGATTATTAACCTCAATTACTTATGTGCAAATAGAGGTAACAAGCTGTTAGGAAACTTCTCTAAGTGTAGAAGTCTGGTGTGTGGTCAGGTTGGGATTTGCATCAGCTGTGGGCTTCTGTCTGTACCGTGAAAGTGTGGTCTCCAGACTGTGAACATTTCCCTGTGATATTTTATTTTATTAGATACCCTTCCCCCATTCTGCCCTGCAAATTCCCTCTTCCAGTGAACCTTTTTATGCCTGCATATTCTTCTCTTAGGAAACTAGTCTGCAAAATTTAAGTTTCATGGCCATTTTGGCCAGTGTCCCAGAGGCCTTTGTCCTGCATTGAATATCTAAAGTTGTCTTCACTGAATAAGCATATTTAAATTTTTTCCAATTTATCCCTTATAGAGTAAGAAAATAAATGAGGACTTAGATGTGAAGATGCAAGTCAAAAGTCAAGGTTGGTCCCAGAGATAAAATTATTCAGTGTCAGCTTCCAGCTTAACCTTCGTAAGAGTAGATTATACTATGAGAGTTGAGAAACACCAAAAGAAATAGAACATGGGCATGTGTGGTGACCACTCTTCTCTCCTTCAATTTCTTATCAAATAGTGAATGTCAGTATCTGCAGATCTCTAGAATGAAACTGCTTTATAAGATGTAGGTATAAGACATTTTAATATTCCTCTGTGTTATTCTGTATTTCCTTAAGTATTTTAAATCACTATGCATCATTTTATTATTATAGAGAAAAGTTATATTTTAAAAGAATAAAATGTTGAACTCCTACTAAAATAAGATATGGTATACGCACACCATTTGCTAAGAGAAAACCTTAGCAAATCATCTTCACATTTGGTGTCTGTTTAAATGTACAGCAGGAAGGACTTAATGGGTATTTTTAAGTAGTAATCATCGAAATCCTTATCCACATTGGCCAAACTGATGTGATTTCAATGTAATTCAGTATGGACGTGTAGAGATGAAGGCTGACTCTCGAAGTTGGCATATTTGAATTTTTTTTTTCACATGTGGGATCCTATATGGGACAGCTGAGATTTCTCTGTTCATCACTTCATAATACCTGTTCCTGTGCAGAACAAAGCCCAGGATTGTTGCTTCTAGGTCCAGTGGGAAATCCAATCAGGATATCATTTGCAACATGTAGATGACAATATTGAGCTCTAGAAGAGGAAATAAAAAAGACACTCAACTTACACTGCCTCCACTTACCTTGGCTGTGCCATTTTTTTTGCTCTAATCAATACTAGGCATTGTGTTTCTGTAACAGCATGAAAACGTTGGGAATTTGACACTGATGATTTTTTGTCTTTGCTCCAGCCTTTCTGTTTAAGGAAATATGACTGAATAATGGACAAGGAAAATGAGCAATCTTTCACCAAAAGCAATAAGAAAATATGGTCTGTTATTTTCAATTCTTCTTACTGTCTGTTCGGTTCTTAGTGTTCATAATTCTTCATAGTATTGGGAATGATTTCTAACTTGGAAACTGACTTCTTAATGTTCCACCTTTTCCGCTTCCTTTCTGTGTGTAAGTCCTTGTTTTATTTTTAAATCCTACCAACTTATATTGGAAATTAGTTTATTTAAAAATTGAAGTTGTGAGCATTGATTTAACCAAAAATTATCTAAGCTTCTTGGCACATTTGCCTTCACTGGCTTCTTGGGCCCCTCCATATTGTCCTGGTTTCTGGAGCCCAAATCATTCCTCACATCAGCAGAGCCCTATGATATCACAACATTGGATCCATGGAACTGCAGCTGAGTGATTGCAATGCTGTGCCAAACCTTCTACAATCATTCTCTCCCCTTTGTGCCTATTCATATCTTCTTCTGGAAGATGAATACCAGATTTTGCCAAAAGTCAACACTCTTTAGTGAATTTTTCCCTGCCTAAGAGTCTGTGCAATCAAAGAATATTAGTAAGAGACTGGAGAGAAATATTTAGGGATCAGAACCCAATATGGAATCCAGTCCCAGTGATAAGAAGTAGAAACATCAGCCGGAGACAGAGTGCAGATTAGGAGTCAGCAAAACCATCTGTTTGGTTGATCTCATACAGTAAGGACTTTGAGGGTGGTATTCAGAGAACAAATGGCATGCCCAGCAGTATCAGGTTCCAAAAAAGTTCTTCCACTCCTTGGGCCCCCAGGCATAATAATATGCATGACCAAACATGTCCCCTTGGAGGAATTTGTGCTGGTTATCAGTTGATGACATCTCCACTTCTAATTCACCCCTTAACTTGCTTCTGTGAAAATAGGTCTTGCACCTGTATTCCTTTGTTAGCAAGCATATACTAAGCTTTGACTGGAGAGAGTGCTAGAGAGAGAGAGACATTTTAGGGGGGACTAAAGAAGTTTTGCTTTCTGGTTCCCATGTGCTCCTTGGAAAGGCTTTGGTGTATGTGTGACTTCTTTAGGTCGGTCTAGCTCCTGCAGCACACAGGACTTCCCTGGGCAGTGCCTGCAGTTTTTCCAGCATGTGTGTCCTGCAGTGCACAGCAGCCAGCAGCATGTGATGGGCAGCAGTTGCCTCCAACGTCTTCCCCAGATGAAATAGTAGCAGAGTGCCTCCAGGGAGACACCTTCCTGTGAACAGCTTTCTGGCAAGTTCTGAAATTCCAGCAAGTTCCACCACAGGGATTTCACTGCCCTTTAGTGAGCTAGGCTAAGCCTTCCTAACAAAGGGAGAAATGAGATGCTTTTATTCTCTTTCATCTCCTTTTTTTAAAAAAATATTTTTTTTTAGTTGTTGATAGACCTTTGTTTTATTTATTTATATGTGGTGCTGAGAATCGAACCCAGTGCCTCACACATGCCAGGCAAGTGCACTGCTGCTGAGCCCCAGCCCCAGCCCCAGCTCCCATCTTCCCTTTTAAGATTAAAAACAGGCACTTGAGTTCAGATTCATTACTTAAATTAAAATTTAGATGAATGAAAGTATAGTAAAAATTAATTAAACTTTTCTGTCTTGGGATCAGGACATGGTATTTCCTTTTGAGGAAAAAAAAAATGAACAGGTGTAAGAGAATAGAATCAGAACATCTAAGCCAGAAGGAAGCTTGAGATCATTTATCCCAATGATTTCGTTTTGTAATAAGGAAAGGGAATGAAGTGGCTTACACAAGGGCTCACAGCAGATGAGGTCAAAACCTCCAAACTCATCACAATGCTCCTTTGGAAAGTTATTTAAATTCCTCGGGTGTTTCTCATATGCAGTCAAGATTAAGAACAGTAGGTCCAAGTGGAAAAGTCAAACCATACACAAGGGCCAAAGAATGATGTTCAAAGGATTTCCCTGTATCTCATTTCCTTCAAGTTTCCAAATACTTCTGATTGTTAAAACATAATCTACCCTTCCTGGGCTTCACATAACAGAAACACTCTTGAAATAAGGCTGCAGTGACCGTATCAATGTATTCTTTGATAACTAGAGTTGTGGCTTAGAAAATGATACCCCAAAGTAAAGGCCTCAGAAGCAAAGTTTCTTTCTGACCCTGTGCTGCCCTCCTGTCGCTTGCCCTTATTCTCCCCTGAGGCCAGCCACACAAGCCAGAATTCCTTTTCCCCAAGGTTAGTCAATGAAACCAGAACTCTTTGGTCTCCAAGCTTGTCTGTGAGCATAAAAATATTACTCTTTCACCTACCTTCTTGGGTAAAATCTAGTTGTAAAGAAATACTCTGAACTACCTTGTTTGATTGTAGGTTATAAGATCCCTGTTTCCTAAAAGGAAAACTGCACAGAGAGACCCTGAAGAATCTGAATACACAGGCCTTGCTGTTTTTTTTTTTTTTTCCCTACTCAGTCTGTTAGCATTTTGTTATAAGCTTTTTGTCTGATTATATTTCTACTCAGACATCAATACTTCAGTGAATCTAAGAAAAAGTGAAGAGTTCACCCTGGGTCTTTGCATCTTCGATGTGAAGATTTCTGTGTTACATAAAATTATGATCAAATGAATTTGTCCTGCTTTTCTCTTGTTAATGTGTCATTTGTAACGAACAGGAAAGGGATTACTCTTTTTCTTTACTACCCTGCATCAAAATCACTAAGCTTCAGCTCACGAACCTCTCCTCTTTATGTATGGGCTCCAAAGGTGATCCTTCCAAGCCATGACACAAAGGTCTCACCACCATAAGCACCTCCTTACAGTAAGGCTCAGTAAGGCTCACTGCAGGGCCTCTGCTCATTGTCTATATTAGTAGTTTCCATTCTAAATTGGGATATATATATATATATATATATATATATATATATATATGGATTACATTAAATTTTTAGTAAAATTTAAAGGGTACTTTTGGATTGACATATGGTGATCAATATCATATTAGGTCAAGTGAAGATATTGATAAGGAAACACTATTCCATATTATTGGCATTTCATTTTAAAAAGGATATTTGAATTTTAGAATATATAAAGGATGAGATATTTAAATGAAGACTCCTTCTTAAATTTGATAAGTTTATAAAGATAATCACAAAGTGTTTTTTTCTCATTTTTAGGTAAATCATCATAGATGGGTTCTGGTCCAGGAACTAGTGTTTGGGAGACACTGCTGTATATTTCTAGAAATCCAAAGGGAATTTTGTGGGAACATTATATAAATATACTCGTACTTTGGTGTTTCATAGTTCACCTCTTCTGATTCCTAGGCAGTTCAGCTCAGGTTTTCCATGAGAAAGAAAATTTCATACACTTAACATTAAGGATGATCAGAATTTCTCACATTATTGGGCATGTAGTGGTTTAATCTTTTGGTTAAAAGGAACAAGTCATCTGAATTTTTTTCCTAAAAGAGGATGTTGGTTTTAAGTACCATAAATTTATGCTAGAATTGACCTGGAAAGCATAAATTCTGTGTATTTCATGGACGTTTACTCATGGTCTATGTACTTAAAAATTATGAACAGACCCAAAATAAGGGGAAAAACTAGAGAGAAAGGAAAAAAAGGAGGATATTTCATCAAAATAAAAGAATGGTCAGTGAAGTAGATAAAGGTGATTAAGAAGAGGGAGAAGGGATGGGATTAGGGAAAAGCAATGAATTGAATCTGACCTATCTTTCCTATGTTTAAATGAATATGCCACAGTAAATCTCACCATCATGTATATTTGTAGGATATACAAGATTTTAAACAAAGCTATAAGTAAATAGCAGAAAGATCAGTGGAGTAGAGGGAAGGAAATGGGGGAGGGAGGAAAGAAGAAGTACTGGGGACTGAATTAGAGCAAATCATATTCCACGAATTTATAATTATGTCAAAATGAATCCTAATGTTATGTGTAATTAAAAAGAACAAATAAAAATTATGAACACACAAAACAATGTTGAGCATGACAACAAAAATGTATGTTTACTTGAAATGTTCAGAGAGCCCAACCTTTGTGAATGAAAATGATAGTATAATTCCAAAGGAAAAGGAAGTTATAAATAGCCTGATCATTGGTAGAAAAACAGAAGTTTTAAAATTATTATATTTATAAGGATTGGTAGGTGTCTGAAGACATCCATATAACATAGATAAGGTCATTTCATTAGGCAATCAAAACTTTACAAGAAAGGAGCTCAAGCTACTACTAATTTGGAGGAATAGTGATATAGACAGATAGAAGATATATTAACTTACCCTGACAGCTGGTCTAAGCATATTTGGAGTCCCATGGCAGTGATGGTGAAGGAGATGAGGCCAGGAAAATCTATTTTAGATACATACAATAGGACTGAGTTAAAACTACATGACCTATTACATCAGACCAACTTTTAACTGATCAGTTTCCTTAAAGCAATTTTGATTAATCTAAGATAATTAAGGTAGTGATTGTTAACACTTGAAATAAGGACATAAAGGAGACTAAATAAAAGAGATTTTCAAAGTATATGTAAATTAAGAAGGATGCACTAATGATGTGGTATCTGTTCATTAATGTGACAGTAGTTGTTGAAAATATACTTTCATGCTTTCCCAATTAGAATAGTATTTATTTTATGAGACATCTCAACAAAAACCCTGACTTATAAAATTTGAAACTAGTGCTTATTAGGTCTCACCACTGGGATTTTTGTCAGTTCCTCTTTTAAAAATTTAGAAGTTAAAAGAAGTGAAAATGAAAACTTTTATGAGTTTATATAGGTATTGGAAAAGAAAATCATTATATGTTGCCAATAATATTGTATGTTACCAATAACGTTAGTTAGGTCTGAACTACAATGGAAGAAAATATAATAGATACACCTACATAGGAGAATGAAAGTGAAGGAAGCTGGATTTCAGCTCCAGCATGACTCTGAAAAGCTGTGTCAATTTAGACAAGATATTTCTCTAATTTTCTATATTAGAAGCATTGAAAACAGAAACAAATAAACAGAAGCATGAATAACATTCTTACTCTTTCTGATAGGGGAGAAAGGGAAAAGATACACAAAGTAAAAAAGAACAAGAAAAAAAAATTAAATAATGAATTGAATAATATACAAAAATAATAAAAGAGAAACAAAAAGGAAAGGAGAAAAAAAGGGAAAGAAATAATTTGGATCTCAGGAACTATAGTTCCCCAGGAACTATAGTGGGGAAGCCCAAGTCCAGGAATCTTGGTACACATTTAAGACTCTGTACTCATTAGCTTTGTAAACACAATCAAATCTCATTTGTACCCCTGAGACATCAGTTATTTCATTTATAAAAGTAATAGATGAGATGATTTATAGGATATCTTACTGATTTGAACTTTAGCTTTATATAATTATAAAAAAAATAATTCAATTTTACTTATTTTAAGCTGCAGATACCAGCTGTGCCTCTGCAGTAAACTCAAAATGCTTTCATGGCATAAATATGCATACATTCATGGATACTCCTGATACCTCATGCCAGCTCATTCATTAATAAAATATCAAACCCATAATTTCTGTAATTACTCTGTTTGCTTAACTGAAGAAAATACTTGCCATGGAGGCACTGCCTGGAGCTGGGACCAGGTGAACACTGTTCAGCCCTCAAGTTCATCCTGACCAAAACAACACCATCCTTGCCTCAACTGCACCTGGCTTGGGTATCAAAGCAAAGAGTTACATGGCTGTGCCTATGAGAGCTTTGGGAATTTTTGTGCCATATGGAGGGTCCTCTGTATTGCTCCTACTGCCTGGGGCAGGTAAGCAGACTACGTGTCAGCATCAACACTGAGACAGCAGTTTGGCATAAACCGATCTGGCTCAGCCTCCAGCACACATCTGCCCTGCTGTTTAGCTTTATGGGCATTCCCACTTTCACAGGGCAATGTTGTTTAAATACCTATCAAGCTGCTTATATAGCAATATGGTAGAATGGAGGGGGAGCTTGTGATAGGGAAAGTGGCTAGGTTGAAATCTCAGTCAGCCTTTAATGGTCTGAAGGATTATGAACTGATCTCTAGATGTTACTGAACCTGTCTCTTCACCATAGAAGCAGAGTTATAATTATAAATCTCAACTTGCCTGCTAGAAGCCTTATGGTCACAAAGCCCCTCTCCTGAAGGCAAAACATGAAGCAAAACTCCACATAGCAAAGGAAACAGATTAAAATGCATGTTCATTTCCAAAAAGTTTAGGAAAAGAAAAACAGAACAGCCTCTCAGTGACCTGGCCATCGTGGATCATGAACGCTAACGTAATGTTTTTGTATTACCTTCTTTTTTTCTCCATACTTCAATTTTTTTTTTTTCCAATTCCAGTTTTGCTTTTGTGTCCTGAACTCCACATGATCTCTTTTGGAATTTATTTTGACTTAAGGCTAGTATTGAAGGCAAGCCCATATCCTGGAGCTGCAGAATGGGGACAAGGTGGGCTGGAGCTTGGGTGACAAACACAGGCTGCCATGACATGGCCTTCCCTGACGGTATGGGACTGAGGCAGGCAAGCCTGGGCCAAGGTGAGGCAGGGCATGCCAAACTGTTATACTGGTGGTGGCCCAGCCCACCCAGGTAAAGACACCCACCGACTCCACACAGCACTGCAGCCCTGAACCCCTGAGCATCCAAGATCCAACAACTCCAACTTCCTGCTTCCCAGTGAATGATGGTAAACAGAAGTGAGGCAGACCTACATGGGATTTCAGGGCTAACCAATAGCGTTTGTATTTTTTCAAACCCTTATTAGCATAAATGTGGACCAATAGCATTTACCCAACTGCTATATAAGCCCACAGACTAACACACTCAGACATCGTCCCCTATCAGGGTCCACTCCTGCCCCTGTGCAAGTACTGTTTCTGTTCTTCACGCTTCTATAAATCCTACTTTTTTCCCCTATGGTCTCACTTTGTCTTGTGAATTTTATTATTTGAATTTGTGAGAAAAAAATCCGGACAGAAGTAAGTGGTGAGCTTTTGGAGTCTGCTGCAACACTGGAGGGCATGACCCGCATGAAAAGCTGCAACACTGAGAATCTCAATAAGCCACTCACTAGTAGTGGAGAAGAATCAGGCTTTGCCAGCTGTGACCCTTGGAGCTGATACCAGTAGGCATCCCCTGCTGTGATAAGCTGCTAACACTACACTGGTCTTTCCTGGGCTAAAGATGCCTGCAGTTTATACAGACTTCACCCACCAACAGAAGCAGAGAATTGAGTCTCATCTCAAACTCTGGTTTTAGTATCAGTTATGGCCTGAATATGAACCATGCAGAGAGCATCCATGACCTACCAACATCATCAGTTGACCTTGACTGAGGTCTGCTCTCTGTTACTGTGGTGCATATTCATGTGGATGGGTATATTATAAAATCTTGCTATCATTCCCATGAGTAATGTAGTGTCAACAAAATTTATAGATATGGAAAATTTCCCACAATCACAAGTGCTGCCAATTTTCCTAAACTTCTGCTCCCTTTCTGTTCATTAATATTCTTTACTTCCTTAGTTTTAGTTCCTGGACCCTTCTGTATTTTCTCTAGCACTCATTCTTAATTTCTTTGGGCAAATTTACATCCACAGACTTCTTCTGACTTTTGGGGCATTATCTTTCCTTTCAGGTGTTTACTCCATTCTGTGCTCTGATTTCTAGATTCAATGCAGTCTAAGAGAGAGAAAAAAAATCTATAAATCCATTCCAGTAGTGTGTTCATAAAACTTACTGGCAAAGGTTATGCACCATGTCCCTTCAATCAGAGCTTTGCCCTCATTGTCCAATCAAGAATAACTACCAATTCTTAAGGCCTTAGTGATGTCACGCAGTTAGCTGAGAACATTTTAAATCTGCATCATTTCATTATGATTGCAATTAGACGTTGACAACTCCATTAGCAAGTCACTAATATTTCACGGAAGCTCCTTAACTCTAATGCAGTCAGTAAATGACAGAACCAGAGTCGCAATCAGTTTCCTCTGACACCAAATTCTCCGTGTAACCTTTACAATATGCTAATCTTCCCCATTTTTATCCTGATTGCATATATTATGATTCCTTGATTTTTTTCTGGATCCTAACTAGAATCCAGAAAACTCAGCCTCTAAGTTGATCCTATTTGCTGAAGTTGTACCTCTTTCACTTAATACTTTTATCCTTATTCCTCTATCTACACAAATTCAATTTGTAAAATGATTTCAGCTCCAAAAAGTATCCAGTAACAAGAACAATCATTTCCTAATGTTCTACAGGATGAATGATATTCTCTTGATCTGTGTAGTGACTGTGTGGTCAACCCAAGTTTACACAGCATGACACACCATAAGAGAGAGCTAGACTAGAGCTCTGTTGGGGAAATGGAAGAAAATACTCTTGCACTAGGAGGCTTCTCCAAGTTAGGCAACTCTCTTGCCTCATAGATTGAAGGACCTATTTGTCACTACCATTCTTCTAAATACCTAGTGATTTACCATGATCACTAGTTGAGACCATAAGTATTTCTGTTATGATGGATCAAGTAAGCCTTTTAATTTGGAGTAAGTCTGATGGATTCTGTATTAATACATTAACAAGAGTTCCACTTTTTGAACATTTGAATATTGAGTGTTGAAAGTTTGATAAAAACACTATAACCAGCTGGGCATTGGTAATGCACATCTGTAACCTCAGGGACTTGTGAGGCTAAGGCAAGAGGATAACAAGATTGAGGCCAGCCTCAGAAACTTAGAGACATTGTCTCAAAAAAAAAAAAAAAAAAAGGTTAGGGAAATAGCTTAGTGCTAAAGTGTCCCTCAGTTTAATTCTCAGTACCAGCAAAACAAAACAACATTAACACCACACACAAACATGCACACATGCACACACACACACACACACACACACGCACACATACACACACAAACATTATAACCAAAGTTTCAATAAAGTCAAGTAATCTCAAGCACAAGAAATATGTACAAAAACATATCCAGGAGTATCATAACTAATATGCTTAAAATAAGTGATTATGAGAAAAATGTTAAATCACCAGAGGAAAAAAGATACCTGATATACAGAGGGACAAATTTAATGACTACTGAAGATTTACTATCAGAAAACAATGTGAGAAAAAAAAAGACTATGGAAAATCGTATTTAAAGTGCTGCAAGAAAAAAAAAACTGGAATTCTATACTCAACAGAAGATGACTTTCAATTGCAAAGGTGACAATTATATATCTATTAGAATAGCTCCATCCCCAAAACTGATAGTACCATTGCTGATGCGAATGCAAAAGTGGTACAGTTTGTTTGGAAGGCAGTTTGCCTGTCTTTTATGAAGATAAACACAGTCTTGCAATATGATTCAATATCATGCTTCTAGGCATTCAGCTTACTGATTTGAACATTTATGTTTACAAAAATATCTTCAAGGTAATTTTTAAAATAGCAATTTTTTTCATATCCCTAAACACTGGAAACAACCATCAAAATATCCTTCAATAGGTAAATATATAAACTGGGGCATACAATAATATAATAGCCAGTAATAAAATAAATGTTTTCAAATATCACTCATAGATGAATTTTAAATGCATATTGTAAATGAAAGAAGCCAGTCTGAAAGTACTATGTACCATATAATTCAATATGCTTGATATTCTGTATAAAGTAAATTATAGAGACAGCAAATAGCCAGGGGTATGGGATAAGGGTTGAGAAAATGGATTATAGGATTTTTAGGGCAGTAAAAATAATCTGTATATTATTGCAAAGGTATATACACAGAACCATGCCTTTGCCAAAACCATAGAATTTTACAACAAAATTTTATATATGTAATTCATGTATTAATATTAAAAACATCAAGATTACCAAATAAAATTTAATCTTGTCATTTTTAATGGAATTAGTTAATAACCACAAAGAAATATCTGAGAAGATATTCTAAGAAAGTCCCCACATCTAGCATTACCCAAGAATTTGATTTCAGTGCTGTGTTTTCTCTTTATTAGCTAATTAAGACCTTATTTTATTTCTTGTATGTAGGAGGAAGTAAGCATATTATTGCTCCTACCAACCATTAATGACTACTATGGGAGGAATGGGAAAATACTGTATCCATTATCATACTTAGATGCTAAAGCCTCATTAAGATGCCCTTGTGCCCTTGTACTTAACATAGTAAGTCAGCCCCTGCTGGCTTCAGATTGTCTTTTAATTTCTTACAAAGACAAAATTTAAAAGAAAAAGCCTCAAGGTAGTAATCAAGACTTTATGTTAAACATGGATGCTGCTGAAGAATTGAATCTTAATTTTATTGTTATTTCTTCATATTTCCAAATAAACATGTGGTAGGAGGAATTCTAAGATGGGCTTCCCTGTCCTCACTTCTTGGGTGTATGTCTTGGATTATCTTCTCTTATTGAGTGTGGGCAGACTAGTAAATATGATGGGTTATCACTCCCATGATTTAGTTACTCATCAGTGGACTTTAATTCATAAAATGTCAGTTGATCATCTTGAATGGGCCTGGTCTAATCTAGTGAGCCCTTTAAAAGAATCAGAGAAATTCACCTGCTGGCTTCAGAGATAAAGCAGCTCTCATGTTGTATGAAGAGGCAGCCACTTACAAGGACCTGAGGATCAGTAGCATCTAGGCACCAAGAGCAGTCCTTGGTAGGAAGCTAGCAAGAAAATAAGAACCTTAGTCACACAATCACAAAGCATTAAATTCTGAAAATGTAAGACTGACATTGCATAGTCACCTTGCTGTTATACCATGATTAATATATAATATTCCTCTTAAGCCTGAATTTGGATCTAAATCATCCTACTTCTAGAAATTGTTACTGATCTTTCCTCCTCTCTCTGAAACCTGAAAACACTGTGTTCTATTTCCTTATGGTAAAAATGGAGAAACAGAGAAGTGAATTCAGGTGGAATCACATGGACCTAAAAGCTCATGCCAATTCCTCTATCTTGTTAACTTATTCAATTATTACCCTCACTCAGCCTATCTTATAGAGGTTGATGGAAGATGAAGTTGAGTTAATGTACAATGTTAGAAATATGTTGTCTTAGTAATCTAGGGCAGCTATAATAAAATACCACAAACTGGATAGCTTATAAACAATAGAAATCCTTATAGATCTGGAGGCTTAGAAGATCAAGACCAAAGTGCTAGAAAAGCCTGTGTTGGCTGAGGGATCATTTTCTAGTTCAACAGATGGCCATCTTCTTGCTATAGTTTCATGTGGTGGAAGAGAAGAGGGAGTTCTTTATGATCTTTTATATAAATGGTTGACTCAAATTCCTAATGCCATCACATCAGGGGTTAGAATTTCAACATGAATTTTGGAGGGACATAATCATTTGGTCTATAGTATAACATTTGCCAGAGTAAGTGCCCAATAAATGTTAGTTTGTTATTGTTATTATCTTTTCAAAGTGGATCCTAAATTCCTGTGGGCCAGGACAGTATCTCCTATTTTTTTCTGTTTCTACTATAACACTTAACAAATTAATGAACTTAAATGGTACCTACTATGAATGAGGTAATAAGTATAAATATATTCATTTCATAATACCATATAATTAGTGGTTTAGTACAACACAAATATTTCACCTTAGAATTATAAAAGTCAACAGTCCAAAATGGGATAACACAGGGTTAAAAAAATCAAGATGTCAATAGTTGTTTTCCAGAAGAGAATCCATCTTCGTTTCTTTTTCTGCTTCTAGACCCCTTTCAGGTTCCTTGGTTCATGATTTCTTCCATCTCCAAAGCAACACCAAGTGAGTGTTTGCCATATAACATGACTAATTCTGCCTACTTTCTCTGTATTTAAAAGACCTTTGTGGTTACATAAGGCCTACTAAGTAATCCAGGATGATATTAGGGGCAGCTGATCTGCAACTTCAATTTCTTATGCAGCCTTAATTCTCCCTTGCCAGGCAAATTCATAAGTCACAGGGGTTAGAAAGTAGTAGGCACCTTTGATACACTATTATCCTGCCTACCACCATAAGAACTTTCTGATGGTATATGGTAGATTAAAGCCACTGGGAGCAGGAAAAGGACAGTTTTACAGGTGGGGATGGAATTTTAAACTTGAGAGCCTGAATTTATTTTGACACCACTTTCCCAGTCTTTTCTCCAGTGCTCCCTTCATGTATGTTGTCCATATAAGCAATTTCTGAGAAGCATGGTTGAGATTTCTAGGCCAAGTCACAGATGCTGCTGCTAAGGGATTAGAAGAGTGTGAAACTCCATGTGTATCAACTATGTGGCTAGGTGTACCCAATCAGAGTTTTTCTCAGCTCTTACCATATCCCATCTTCCAAACCTCCTGCTAGTGATAACCATCTACTTATTTTGTGAATCCAAACTTTGGAGTGATACACATGTGGGTTTTTTGTGTGTTGGGGGGGTGGAGCGGGATACTGGAGATTGAACTCAGGGGCACTCGACCACTGAGCCACACCCCCAAACCTATTTTGTATTTTATTTAGAGACAGGGTCTCACTGAGTTGCTTAGTGCCTCAGTTTTTGCTGAGGCTGGCTTTGAACTCATGATCTTCCTGCCTCAGCCTCCCTAGCTTCTGGGATGACAGGCATGCACCACTGTGCCCAGCTATACTTGTCTTTTAACTATTGGAATATTTTAAGATCCAATGCAATCTCCATGAGACACTCCATGCTTCTGTCAAGTAAAAGGTAGGTTTTTATTTTTCAAGACAAGAAGCTAGAAAGAAGATTTTAGATGTTAACAGTCGTGGCACTCAAACTGCCATAAGAAGATATCACAGTCTGGTGGCTTAAAAACAGATATTTACCTCTCACAGTTCTGGAGGGTTGAAAATGAAGATAAAGTTCTGGCAAGAAGATTTCATTCTGAGGCCTCCTGTCTTGGCTTGAAGGTGGTTACCATCTCACTGCTCACATGACCTTCTTTTCTCTTTATCCATAGGAGAAAGATCTCAGCTACCTTTCTTTAAAAGTGCACTAATATCATCATGAAGGACCCAACACCTTGACTTGATCTGACCCTAATAATGTCTTTAAAATCTTATCTCCAAATATTATCTTATTGGGAGTTAAAACTTCAACATGTAAATTTTATAAGGACCACAAACATTCTGCTCATGACAATCACATTATTTTCTCAATATTATCAAAGATTCAAGGAAAGTACATATTTAGTAACTATTTCCAATCCGTGTGTGTGTGTGTGTGTGTGTGTGTGTGTGTAACTTCTTGCTCTGATCATCATTCCCTAGGAGTAGCCAGTTAGTGGTGGAGAGTGTTCATTGATGACCTTCCTATTTCACACAGAGAAAAATGTGCTTTCTTAATTTTCTTTGTAATCAGTAGGTTTATTGGTCATCTAATAGAGATGAAATATGTCAGGTCTATATAGCTATGGAGGCTTTTCCTAACTACATAAGCTTTCTTGCAATAAGATGCAACTGAATTTTAAATATCACAAAGATCTACCTTGCTGTCATACTTGCTTAAGTTTCTAGACTAATATCAGAAAGATTAACTATTCTTGTTCTCAGAAATCATATTAACTTCATGATGTCCATGGATAGAGAATAGGGCATCTCTGGAAGTACATAATTCATAGTTTTTCTATCACCATAATAACCACATTACTTCATCAACTGTGGCTTTATCAGGCAAGATAAAGTAGTAAGCTAAATATTGCAGTTTTACTTCCATTCAAAGGGCTAGATCTGGGTTCTTCTCATTTCCTGGCACACTAAGAATATTTTACGGTCTCTAGCTCTCCGATTAAACTTAAGTGTTGGATGTATCTATGCTCTATATTGGCAGGATCTCAGACTTCTTCAACATTGTACCTTCTTTCAGCAAATGAAAGTTCCTGAATTAAAATTGGATCTTACATAAATTTCACATAACTCATAGATATTTCTTCCTGTAACTTGCTTACAATTATGTCATTGTAAACAAAATCAGAGACTTTATTTTGAATTGAGGTAAATGGAGGATAAGAGAGGCAATTTATGTGAGGTGCTGGTCCTGGGCAGTAAAAAACACAGTAAGTATGTGGTTCGTGCCAATCTTCTTTTCATCTAGTGATTATCATCCTTTGTATCTTCAATCTGATCTGCTCATCAATTACAAAAACGAAAAATTATATGCACAATCTCTTGATAAAAGATCCACTCCTATTAATCCTGTACCTCAGTTGTTCACATTTTTATCACTTCTTACCTAACTATACTGGCCAAGTAATTCTATATACAATATGGTAAACATGATAAAAATTCCTTCCAGCTTATAGAAATAAAGCCATGGTCTACTGTAGGTATTTTTGTCTGCATTTGTTGTATGAAAAATTCACTCAGAGAGGTTAACTTACTTGTCAAAGACACCCAGCTCCCAAGTGTTGAAGCCTCCAGGATTCAGTATACAAGGAAAATGGCTAAAATTAAAATTGTTCTCCCAAACTTACAATTTTAATAGCCACCATTTCAAGGTAGTCCAAATGACTCACATGACTCCTAGAGAAATCAAAAACTGTTTTAGTTCTGAGCTTAGAGGAAGAAGGCTGACAGGTGTTACATGGATTTTATAAACTGTGGGTGGGTATAGATTAAAGCCATTGATCAACATCAAAGCATAAGTCTGTTGGTTGCCTTTGCAATGAGGGAAGAGAAATTTGCATTTCTTATTTCCAGTACAATAATTGTCCTGCTGTCAGAATACTGCCTCATGCCTGGTACTGATTTATAATGCTCAAGCAGTATGACTCTCACGTGGCCTTTCTGCAAAGCAGAGGGGAGCATGCCATTTGTCCACCTTTGGAGAGGAACTAATTCCCAAAAGTTGGCCATGATTTATGGCCCTGAGTCTATGCTGTGTTGCTTACCAACTTCACATTGAGAACAGCAAGGAGAGAGATGCTGAAGAACCTAATGTTCTGTAAGGGGATGTGACCACACACTTAGAATGCATGCTGTGCACATCTAGTAAGGACCACATGGAACATAGCAATTAGAGAAATCCTCTAGATCACACCTAGTCTGCCAAACTGCAACACTTAGTGAGAATAAAACAAACTCAAGAGTATTGAGAACTATGCAATTCAGAGGACAGTGGTGACAGTTACTCCTATAATTGCTACATCCATGTTGTATATAGCAATATATACCCCTTGGGAAATGGTCATGTGGTTCATTTGTCATTAGGCTACCAACAGTGTAAATTTCTAGCCAGCTTTTTGTTTAGATTTTGTTTCAACGATTAAGAAAGAAAAAAGCAAGAGAGATCATTACACCTTTTAGCAGAGAAACAGTAAAGAGCAAGTGGGGCTGTGTCGTGTTTTAATCCTAGCCATGTGGCTTCCTCAGCCCTGTGACTTTGGCCAAATTCCTTAAAACTTTGGGCCTCCATTTATCTGTACAGCAAAGATTATTGTGATGATTTGAAGAGAAAGTAGAGGAAAGAGACTTTTCCAACTACTTTCCCTTCAGCAATGATGTTTACTGCTTTTCTCCTCAAGAATCAAAGTTGTATTTCATTTGTCTGTTGTTTCTCCTAGGACCCTGAGCCAAGCAGAGTGACCCAAACAGAATGCACATCACATCAGTATTAGCATGGGAGCTGACCAGAGAGCAGGTGGCTGAAAGAGTCCTGGCCATACCGATGTGAGAGGTCAGCAGTTCACTGCCACATTCTTCTGTGATCATCAAGCAGGATCTTAACGAGCAACTGGGGAGGGTCTCTTAAGTTCACCTGCTCTGGGATTAAAAAATAGAAGTAATTCAAATGAATTGATGATGCTGTTTATAAGACTAAGGTCAACAACTTGCATTATCTTAGGAAACTGGACTAGAAAAAAGTAATCATTTTATAAGCACATGCCAGTATATGCTTATAAAAGCACATGATATGTTCAAAGAATGTTAATTCAAAACTGGGTAAGCCACATTTACTTCTCCCCTAAAATAATAATGACAGCTTTTATACCATTGTGTAGTAATGTAAGGTAACAAATGCCTGCGTAGGTAATGAAAGATGCCATTAATATCTGTTGCTATTATAAATATCATTATCATCTTTACCAGTTACTAGAATTAATCTAAACATTTTTAATGAACTACACTTTCTTTGGCAGCCCTCATCTCTCAACTATGGTGTTAGTCTCAGTCAAAAGCATTTCCTAAATTTTCATGGCAGACTTCATTCATCCATCCTTCCATCCACTTATCAAATAATTATTAAATACCTACATGATCTCACGGGATGCTGTCAGATCTGAATGCAATGACATATATTATTAATGATATCAAATTTCATCAGGTGTTTGCTATGTTCTCGGAACAATGCTAAGTGCTTTGCACGTGTTAATTCAGTCTTAACAATGGATCAGTGAGTTATATTCTATTTTCATCCAAAATTTACAAATGAGGAAAAGTTAAATAACATACATAATGTTACCAGAGTTGGTACCAGAATTATAATCAAGGCACTTGACCTAATGTTCTTAACCTAGTGTTCTTCACCATTACACTTATTCTCATGGAGTTACAAAGTCTGAAGGAAAAGAAGAATGATAATAGAGTTAGTAAATGCATACATAATAAAATTTCAGGGAGCATTAATTATCACTAAAACATTGTAAAAAGACAGCCTATGAGGAAGAAATAGTTGTTTAAAAAATCTGAATAATGAGAAAGAAAAACTGCATAAGTCAAGATGAGTATTTCCAGAGTACCATGAACAGTAAATACCATCAGGTTTAAAGGATAGTCAGAAGGTCATTGTGACTAGTATGGTGTAAATATGTTATTTAGCCCCCCTACAATATGTAAACCACCTCAGGTCTTGGTGACTCACAATAGTTTACATGAATTCCTTGTTCATTTTAGATTTTGGTAACTGTTCCTACTTGAGTACAATATTTGTGTGAGAAAGAAATAGTTAAACACTGCCAGGAAGGAAAGATGTATCATAAAACCTATGCCAAAATATGGCATCCCATCCAATAACTTTCCATTGGTCCAATAATACTTTCTTGTCAAATTTAATGGTGGGGAGGGCTGATGCTCCTTGCAAGACACGTGACTACCATAACAAAATACCACAGATGACATGGCTTGAACAACAGAAATGTATTGGCATACTGTTCTAGAAGTTCAAGATCAAGGTGTCAGCAAAACATCTCTTTTTTCTTCACTACAATAGCCAACTTACCCAGAATCTATAAATGGGCTGAATGGTGAAGGGCTTCTCCTTCCAAATCTAGTCTGTAAATACTGGAAGAGATGCCTAGTTCCTCAAATGTGGACATCAATTCGTGACCACAAGTGATATACATAATTAGGCAACACACTACACCACTAAAGGAACAGAATAAAGTAACTGAAGCTATGAACTGCTTGACAAAAAACTAAAGATAATCATCTTCAAGAAGCACAGTGGAAAAAAAAAAGCACAGTAAGCTACAAGACAACAAAGATAGACATGAAATTTCAGGAAACCAATACAAGAACAAAATGAGAAGCTCAACAAAGAGAAACCAAGCAAAGGAAGAACCAAGCAAAACTATGGAGCTAAAGAACACAATGACTAAACTAAAAGATTCTACAGAGATCTTCAATAGCAGACCTAATCAATTAGAAAAATCAGTGGCCTCAAAGGTAGGTCATTTGAAATTACTTAGTCATAAAAATATAAGCAAAAAAAGAGTGGGATAGAATGAAGAAAGCCCCCATTACTTATGAGATACCATCAAATGACCCAATATGTATATTACAGATATCCTAGAAGAAAGAGAGAAATAAGAGACAAAAAGCCTATTTACAAAGAAAGAATAATAGAAATACGTACAGAGAAATGAGCTTCTGGATACGTGAAGCCCAAAGAACATGAAATGGTTAAATATAAAGAGATCTTCACTGAGACACAGAATCAAATTTGCAACTCAAAACTCAAAACCAATGACAGAATTTTAAAAGCAAGAGCAAAAACAAAAACCAAAAACCAAACAACAACAACTTATTACATACAAGAGAAAAATCATGGGCCAGAATATTTGAGGCCAGAGGAAGATTGGGATCATATATTAAAAGTGAAAGAAAAAAGAAAAAAAAAGACAACTGAGAACATTCTGGTAAGGCTGCCCTTGAAAGATCAAGGGAGATATAAAGACTTTTCCAAACAAAAACTCAAGATATTCACTGCCACTAGACATGCCTGAAAAATAATACAACAACAGCAATAAGTTTAAAAGATTTCTTTAAATTGAAATTAAGGTTTCTAATTAACATCACAAAAACATGTAAAAGTATAAAAGTCACTGAAAATTAGGAATAGGCTAAAATTCAGAATACAAATGGTAGTGAATAAATCATTCTAACTCTAATAAAAGTGTACACACAAAAGTATTAAAAATAGCCATATCTATAATAGTTTGCTAATGAATACACAAAGTATAAAGTGTGTAAATTATGACATTGATAACTTTATATGTAAGAGAATTAAGATATAAAGTTTTTTTTTATGTGCTTGAAATTTAGTCATTATCAGTTTCAAGTAAACATTATAACCATAAGATGTTTTATGGTAATCTCAGTATAATCACACACATACACACACACACACACACACACACACTCATACACACATAAATAACGTACAGTAAATACACAAAATTTTAAGAGGCATCAAAACATATTAATACAAAAAATAATCACATTTTATAAGCAAGGACATCAAGAAAGGAATTATATCAATTCTCTATAATCTCTACCAGAAGATAGAAAAGGGGAGGGGGTACACATCTCTTCTATGTGGTTAGTATTTACTCTAATACCAAAATCGGAAAAAGACTTTAGAAGGAAACTTCAAACTGATCTCTCTCATGGACATAAATGCAAAAATTCTCAACAAATATTAGAAAGTAAAACTCAATAAACTCTAAAAATCACAACCTTGGGGCTGGGGATGTGGCTCAAGCGGTAGCACGCTCGCCTGGCATGTGTGCGGCCCGGGTTCCATCCTCAGCACCACATACCAACAAAGATGTTGTGTCCACCGAGAACTAAAAAATAAATAAATAAATAAATAAATATTAAAGTTCTCCCTTTCTCTCTCTCTCTCTTTAAAAAAATCACAACCATGACTGTATTATTCAGTGTTATGTCACTATAACAAAACACAAAAATATGGATTACTTATGAAGTGAATAAAAATTTATTTTGGCACACAATTCTGAAGGTTCAAGTCCAAGACTGGCTTCCCTCATTGGCTGGGGCCTCTGGAGAGGACTCTTGGTGTGTACATGGCAGAAATGTGTATCAGGGCAAGTGCTCTCATCTCAAGCCGGAAAGCATAGATGGAGGAAGAGAGAAAGGTCTACATTTTTTTAAATTAGTTTATTTTTATTCTAATTTGTCATATATGACAGCAGAATGATTACATTTCATATTACATTTACAGAACACAATTTTTCATATATCTGGTTATACACAAAGTATACTCACACCATTTGTTTCTTCATATATATACTTAGGGTAAAGATATCCATCTCATTCCACTGACTTTTCCACCCCATGCCCCTCCCTTCCCCTCGCACCCCTTTTCCCTACTAGAGGTTGTCTAATCCTCTCATGTTCTGCCCCCAACCCCATTATGAATCAGCCTCCTTATATCAGAGAAAACATTCGGCACTTAGTTTATTGGATTGGCTAACTTCACTTAGCATTACATTCTCTAACTCCATTCTTTTACCTGTAAATGGCAAGATGTTATTCTCTTTTATGGCTTAATAATATTCCATTTTGTATATATACTACATTTTCTTTATCCATTCAATTACTGAAGGGCATCTAGTTTGGTTTCACAGTTTAGCTATTGTGAATTGTGCTGCTATAAACATTGTTGTGGCCGTGTTTCTGTAGTAAAGACCAAGGAATGGGTTAGCTGGGTTAAAAGGTAGTTCCATTCCTGGTTTTCCAAGAAATCTCCATACTGCTTTCTATATTGGCTGCACCAATTTACAGTCCCACCAGCAATTATGAGTGTGTCTTTTTCCCCACATCCATGCCAACACTTATTGTTGTTTGTCTTCATAAAAACTGCCATTCTGACTGGAGTGAGATGAAATCTTAGAGTAGTTTTGATTCCCACCTCTAATTGCTAGAGATGTTGAACATTTTTTTCATGTATCTGTTTTTCAATTATATTTCTTCTTCTGAGAAGTGTCTGTTTGGCTCTTTATCCCATTTATGAATTGGGCTATCTTTTTTGGTGTTAAGATTTTTGAGTTCTTTATATATTTTAGAGATTAATGTTCTATCAGGTGTGCATGTGATAAAAATTTGCTACCAAAATGTAGGTTCTCTATTCACCTCACTGATTGCTTCTTTTGCTGAGAAGTAGCTTTTTGAGGTAGAATCCATCCATTTATTGATTCTTGATTTTAATTCTTATCCTATAGGAGTCTTACTAAGGAAGTTGGGACCTAATCTGGCATGATGGAGATTGGAGTCTACTTTTTATTCTAATAGGCCCAGTGTCTCTCGTTTAATTCCTAGGTACTTTTTGATCCACTTTGAGTTGAGTTTTGTGCATGGTGAGAAATGGAAGTTTAATTTCATTTTTTTTTGCATATGGATTTCCAGTTTCCCCAGCACCATTTGTTGAAGAAGCTATCTTTTCTCCGATGTATGTTTTTAGCACTTTTGTCTAATATAAGAGAACTGTAATTATGTGGGCTTGTCTTTGTGTCCTCTATTCTGTATCATCGATCTACAGGTCTATTTTGGTGCCAATATCATGCCATTTTTGTTACTGTAGCTCAAGTATAGTTCAAGATTTGGTATAGTGATGCCACTTGCTGCACTCTTCTTGCTAAGGATTGCTTTAGCTATTCTAGGTCTCTTATTTTTCAGATGAACTTCATGGCTGCTTTTTCTATGTCTATGAAAAATGTCATTGGGATTTTGATTGATATTGTATTAAAGCTGTATAGTGTTTTTGGTAGTATGGTCATTTTCACAATACTAATTCTGCCTATCCAAGAACAAGGAAGATCTTTCCATCTTCTAAGGTCTTCTTTAATTTCTTTATTTAGCATTCTGTAGTTTTCATTGTAGATGTCTTTCATCTCTTTTATTAAGTTGATTTCCAAGTATTTTATTTTCTTGAGGCTATTGAAACTGGGGTAGTTTTCCTCATTTCTCTTTAAGAGGATTTATCACAGATTATACAGAAATACCTTTGATTTATGGGTGTTGATTTTATATCCTGCTACTTTGCTGAATTCATTAACTAGTTCTACAAATTTTCTGGTGGAATTCTTTGGGTCTTCTAGGTATAGAATCATATCATTAGCAAATAGTGCTAATTTGAGTTCTTCTTTTCCTACCTGTATCCCTTTAATTTCTTTCATCTGTCTAATTGCTCTGGCCAGTGTTTCAAGAACTATGTTAAAGAGAAGTGGTAAAAGAGGGCATCCCTGTCTTATTCCAGTTTTTAGAGGGAATGCTTTCAATTTTTCTCCATTTAGAATGATGTCAATCAATGGAAGGGTAACTGATGTGATACAGCAATCTGTATACGGGGTAAAATTGGGAGTTCATAACCCACTTGAATCAAACTGTGAAATATGATGTATTAAGAACTATGTAATGTTTTGAATGACCAACAATAAAAAAAAAAAAAAAAAAAAAGATAACCAAAAAAAAAAAAAGATAACCAAAAAAAAAAAAAAAAAGAATGATGTTGACCTGGGGCTTAGCATAGATAGCTTTTATGTTGTTGAGATATGCTCCTGTTTTTCCTAGTTTATCTAGTGTTTTGAACATGAAGCAGTGCTGTATTTTGTTGAATGCTTTCTCTGCATCTATTGAGATGATCATATGATTCTTATCTTTAAATCATGATGTGATGAGTTACATTTATTGATTTCTGTACGTTGAACCAACCTTGTATCCCTGGGATAAACCCCACTTAATCATGGTGCACTATCTTTTTGATGTTTTTATATTCAATTTGCCAGAATTTTATTGAGAATTTTTGCATCTATATTAATTAGATGCAAAAAAATGACAAACCCTTAGATATTGGTCTGGTGTTTTCTTTCTTTGTTGTATCTTTGCCTGGTTTTGGAATCAGGGTGAAATTAGCCTTATAGAATGAGTTTGGAAGTGTTGCCTCTTTTTCTATTTCCTGAAATAAATTGAAGAGTATTGGTATTAATTCTTCTTAAAAGGTCTTGTAGAACTCAGCTCTGTATTCATTCCGTCCTGGGCTTTTCTTGGTTGGTAGGCTTCTGATGGCGTCTTCTGTTTTGTCACTTGAAACTGATCTGTTTAAATTGTATGTATCATCCTGATTCAATTTGGGCAAATCATTTGAATCTAGAAATTTGTCAATAACTTCAATATTTTCTATTTTATTGGAGTACAAGCTTTCAAAATAACTTCTAATTATCTTCTATATATCTGTATTGTCTGTTGTGGCATTTCCTTTTTCATCACATATGTGAGTAATTTGAGTTTTCTCTCTCCTTTGTTAGCATGGCTAAGGGTTTGTCAATTTTATTTATTTTTTTCAAAGAACCAAATTTTTGTTTTGTCAATTTTTTCAATTTTTTTATTGGTTCAATTGCACTGATTTGACTCTGATTTTAATTATTTCTTGTCTTTTACTGCTTTTGCTGTTGATTTGTTCTTTTTCTAGGGCTTTGACATGTAACGTTAGGATCTTTATTTGTTGACTTTTTCTTCTTTTAAAGAATGAACTCCATGCAATGAACTTTCCTCTTAGTACTGTCTTCATAGTATCCCAGGGATTTTGATATGTTGTATCAGTGTTCTCATTTACCTCTAAGATTTTTTAATCTCCTCCTTGATGTATTTTGCAACCCATTGTTCATTTAGTAGCATATTATTTAGTCTCCATATGTTGGAGTAGCTTTTATTTTTTATTTTATCATTGATTTCTAATTTAATTCCATTGTGGTCTGATAGAATGCAGGGTAGTATCTCTACTTTTTTGTATTTACTAAGATTTGCTTTGTGGCATAATATGTGATCTATTTTAGAGGAGGATCCATGTACTGCTGAGAAAACGGTGTATTTTACTCATCAAAGGATGAAATATTCTATATATGTCAGTGAAGTCCAAGTTATTGATTCTATTATTGAGTTTTATAGTTTCTTTGTTCAGCTTTTGTTTGGAAGATATATCCAGTGGTAAAAGAGGTGTGTTAATGTCACCCTAAATTATTATGTAGTGGTATATTTGACTCTTAAACTTGATAAGAGTTTGTTTGATGAACATAGATACTATATTCTTTGGGGCATATATATTTATAGTTATTATGCCTTGTTGGTGTATGGTTCGTTTGAGTAGTATGAAGTGTCCTTCTTTATCCCTTTTGGTTAACTTTGGTTTGAAGTCTACTTTATTTGATATGAGGATGGAAACCCCTGCTTGCTTCCACAGTCCATGTGAATGGTATTCTTTTTCCCAACCTTTCACCTTCAGTCTATGTATATCTTTTCCTATGAGATGAATCCTTGGGTGGCAGCATATTGTTGGGTTTTTTTTTCCTTTTGATCCAGTCTTCTAGCCGATGTCTTTTTTTTCCCCCCCTGGGTCATAGCCTATGTCTTTTGATTGGCGAGTTTAGGCTATTAACATTCAGGGTTATTATTGAGACATAATTTGTATACCAGCCACTTTTGTTTATTTTTGGTATTTAACTTGACTTGGTTTCTCCATTGATTAGTTTTTCCTTTAGTATAATACTTCCCTCCACTGATTTTCATGGTTGTTTTTCATTTCCTCTGCATGGAATATTTTGCTGAGGATGTTCTGTAATGCAGGTTTTCTAACTGTAAATTCTTTTAACTTTTGTTTATAATGGAAGTTTTTTATTTCATCATCAAATCTATAGCTTAATTTTGCTGTATATAAGATTCTTGGGGGCTGGGGATGTGGCTCAAGCGGTAGGGTGCTCGCCTGGCATGCGTGCGGCCCAGGGTTCGATCCTCAGCACCACATACGAACAAGGATGTTGAGTCCGCCAAAAAAAACTAAAGAATAAATGTTGAAATTCTCTTTCTGTCTCTATCTTTAAAAAAAAAAAAAGATTCTTGGTTGGCATCCATTTTTCTTTCAGAGCTTGATATATGTTGTTCCAGGATCTCTTAGCTTTCATGGTCTGGGTTGAAAAATCTGCACATAATCAAATTGGTTTCCCCCTAAATGTAATCTGATTCCTTTCTCTCATGGCTTTTAAAATTCTGTCCTTATTCTGTATGCTAGGCATTTTCATTGTAATTTCGTGCAGATCTGGTGTGATTTTGTACATTTTGTACATTTGGCATCCTGTAAGCCTTCCAGTTCATTCTTCATGTTTGGAAATTTTTCTGATATTATTTCATTGAATGGATTTTTCATTCCTTTGGTTTGGAACTCTATGCTTTCCTCTATCCCAGTAACTCTTAAATTTGGCCTTTTTATGCTATCCCATATTTCTTGAATGTTTTGTTCATGGTTTCTTACCATATTCACTGTGTGGTCTTCATTCTTTTCAAGATTACATATTTTGTCTTCATTGTCTGAGGTTCTCTGTTGGTGATGCTTTCAATTGAACTTTAAATTTTGTTTATTCTTTCTTTCATTTCAAGGATTTCTGTTTGTTTGTTTTAGATCTTTTAACTTCCCTATTGAAGTAATGTTTTGCTTCCTGTATTTGCTTATGTAGGTCTTTATTGAAATAATCTTTTGTTACCTGTATTTACTCTCTTATATCATCCTTTAATTCATGGAACATTTTAATTACATACATTCTGAATTCCTTCTCTGTCATTTCTTCTGCTGTACTGGCCATGGATTCTAATAATATAGTATCTTGATTTGTTTAGGGGTATTTTCTTCCCTTGTCTTTTCATGTTGATTTTATGTCTTCTTTTCTAGCACTGTGGATCCAAGGCATTACTATTTTTACCCTATAGGCTTATAGTGCCCCTGTAGGGTTCCAATACCCCTCCTTTGAAAGGAAGAAAAATGTTAACAAATCCCAATGTAAACAATATAGAACCTTAAGTCAAATAGTTGCTATTAAGATGTTTACAGTTTGGTCACAATGTACAGAAATGTTGAATCCAATTATTGTCTACAATATAATCAGTATGTTTGCAAAATAGTTTACAGTTTGTAATGGTAGACAAAGAACCGGGGGGTGAGGTGTGGCATGATATGCTAAGGAGGTAGGAGGAGAAGATACAGAATTATTATATCTTAGGAAGTGTAAAGAGGAATCTAAAGAAGAAGTTTAGTAGCAGGAGAAGAAGTAATTTGGGGTAGACAAGTAAGATGGAAGAGAATAGAGTACATAAAACAAACACACATATATATTATGAAAAATTTAAAAAAATTAAAATAGTAAAAATGGGAGGAAAATAAAGAATTTTACAACACAACTATAATATGCTATTCAGACATCCAAGTCCTCAGTATCCTAATTCAAGAAAAGTACTTAGTTTCATTTAGGTTGGGGATGTGAGGGCAGGAGAATAGAGAGGGAGAAGAAGGAAAAAATATCTCAAAGGAAGAAACAAGGATTAGTTTTGGTTGGAGATCTGTATCTTTCCTTCTTCCCTTCTCATTCAATAGGTGCGGCTGTCTATTGTTATCTGGTATCTCCCCACTCTGGATGGTGAATGTTACCAGGGTGAGAGGATGGTCTTGGGTGAAGAGCACCTGGAGCTGGGGTGTGGCACCCATTTGTCATGGAAGAGAGACAGGAAGAATCTCCTTTGGGGCCTGCTCCAGTGACATGGGTGCCTGGTCTTATCTCCTTATCTCGCCTATAGACCTCACAGTTCCTGTCTCTATGTTAGTCCCTAAAGTGTCTCTCACTCACCCTCTCCCTTTCTACTTCCTAATAAGGGTCTTTTATCTTCAGAGGTCTTGTGTATTGCCCTTTGGTGGCTGCACACCTGTCAAAGAGAGCTGTTTTTTTATTGGAAAGTCATTGTTCCAGGTTAGCGGCTGCTGGGTAGAGAAGAGAGTTAGAAATTATGGGTACTTGATCAGCCTGAGTTCAAAACTGGCAGTTGCCCCAACTAAAGATGGTGAAGAAGGTGACCCAAGATGAAGGCGGCTGATTTTAGGAATGGGGTGTCGGGCCGGGTGATGGGAGCTGGACGATGGCGTTGGGCAGTGTGTTTAGAGGTGAGCTCTATGGCGTGCAGTTTTGTGGCTGTTGCTTCAGAGCCTGTGTGATGTGCCCTGGAACAGGTAAGCTACCATGTGTAGGGGAATATCTCAGTTGCTGTGGAGTCCCAGGATGGATGCAACAGGGGGATCCCCACATTGGTAGATGGGAGTCCACATGGGAGTGGCAGCCGGAGATGCTGCACATGGGTAGCAGCTGGATGTTCTATGTGGGAGTGGTGTCCGGGATTTCAGCTCAGCTGGGTGGTTGAAAGTTCTGCGAGGGTGCTGATGCCTGTGGTCCTGCTCAGGTACCTGATAGTCCTGTGGGGTGAGTAGTTGGGAATTCTACTCTGATAAGGTTTATGACATTTTCGAGGATAGTATTCCCATAAACTCATGATGTACCACTATTTTACACCTTTTAATGGTTCACAACACTTCTCTTTAATGCCACCCTGAAGACCAAAGCTTACTATATGAACCTTTGGGGCCTTTCAACATCTAAACTAATAAGATTTTTTTTCCTACTATGCAGGGCTGATTCAATGTTAGAAAATCAGTAAATGTTATGTATTTTATTAATGAGATAATAAAGAAAAATTGAACTCACATAAATAGATGCAGAAAAAGCATTTACAAAATCCAAAATCGATTTGTGGTAAAAACTATCAGTAAACTAGGAACAGAGGGGAACTTCCTCAACTTGTTAAACAATTCTGATGAAAAATTTATAAGTAATACCATATTTAATGTTGAGAAACTGATTCTTGTCTGCCAACATCAGGTGGAAGGCTTTAGGATGTTCTCCTTCACCACCGCATTTTAAACATGATACTGAAAGTATAACAGTATTATGTGCATATTACCTTCATCTTTTAAAATGATATTTATTATTAAATCACATGAATGTATCATAGTCTTTCAAATAACAAATATTCTTTGTGTTCCACACATTCTTCATTGTTTTATGACAAATGATATCACAGCAAACAATATGGAAATATAATTTATTTCTTTGAGAAGGTATTAAGGAAATATAGGGAAAATATATAAACATTGAATAACAAAATAATTAAATATGCTGGAACATATATCGAATTCTCTTTGTGGAAGATGTCCATATATCCACCAAAGAATCTTTTTCCATTTCTAGTGTGGAGTGATAGTTGGTCATCCACTTTCCAGGGTTGCATTTTCTAGTCTGTCTTGCTGCTTGATAATACTTGTTGCCAGCGTAATGGCTACTTGCTGCCCATAAAATGTGAATGGATATGAAGTGGAGCATTTCTAGAAGTATGTAAAAATCCCTGGGAAGTTTTCTGACCTTGATTTTAACTTTCTTGGTAATCTTGGAATCCAAGTGCTGAAGTCAGAATCACAAAGTTCAAAGACACTGAATTCTTGGATCACCTACTAAATATCCACAATTACTTTCTATTTATAAGAAATACCCTTTATTGTGTTAACACTGGGATTTTAGGGTTATATCTAACAATCATCATTACTTAATAGAAAAAAATAGAAGACAGCAGGGAATCTCGTAGGGAAGGAAGATTATTATGATTTATATAGAGTGATCAAAGGAAGTATTACTGAGACTGATGTATAAGGAAGATATCAGCAAGGAGAAGGAATGAATTGTGAATCTCTTGAGAAAGAATTTTTTATACTGAGAAAACAAACAGATAATGGTACTAAGATAGAGACAACTAGTATATTTTTGTAAAGAAATAAAAATGTCATTCAAAGGCCTAATGTGACTGGAAAGAGTAAAAAAGTTGAAATGGTCTTGAGAACTGAGCTTTATTTTTCTTTTATAAAAATGCTGCAATGGACAAATCTTTGAAATACTTTTAAACCTGTCTGTTTTTAGAAAAAAAAGTACATCAATAGAAGTGAGATTCTTGGTTTGGGGGTTACATGCATTTAAAATTCAGATCCATATCTGCAAAGTGGCTCTCCAGAAGGATGCAATGCTTTCACACGCCCACCATCACTGTTTCGCCGTCCGTGTCATCACAGAGTCATGTACATTCTCTCACCTTTGCCAAAATTAGGAACCATAATGATAACAATAGTTGACATTTTCTGAGAACTGGTCATATGTCAGATAAGTCAATAGTACATTATGAATATTATTGAAGATCCTTAATAATAATGCTATCAGCATTATTTTCACAGTATATATAATATACAGTATATTTATATATTATTTTCACAGTATATATAATATACAGTATATATAAGAAACTGAGTCATGAAAAACATATGATTCCAGAGTCTGGACCAGGCACTACTACTATGTAATCAACTGAATCATTAAAATGCTTCCCTATTTGAATTTGTTCCTTTGATTACTGGTGAGATTATACTAATAAATTTTTCATAATTAATTGGGTGATTATTCTTTATTATAAACAGTATTTTAAGGTAATTTCTCACTAATTTGTTAGACTATTTGAAACTGATGTCTAAGTTCTATTCTAATTTGGCAAAATTACATAGTATGAATATGTTATCCTAGTTATTTATTTGCCTTTTATGTTGGTTACAATATTCTTTCTTGGAGAAAGATATTGTTTTATATCTTAAAGTATACATTTCCAATCAAAACTCATTTCATAATTAATATTAACTAGATATAGAACTTTCAAATAGAAACAAAAGGTAGTGTTTTTAAAATTCTGGCAATTAGAATTAAAGATTTAAATAAAGTTTAAAAAGGTATAAATAAAATTAGAGAAAAATAATGCAGAGCATTATTATCTCATACTAATAAAATTTAAGAGATGAAAAATAACTTCTTAGCATCAAGATATTTTTGTTGAAATAAAACCACATAAAATCCATAAAATTACTACATACAGCTTGGTGAATTGTAACTTATGTTGACATATATTCACCTCTCAGATCAAGAATATTTGCACCAACCCAGAAGTTTCCCAAATGCCCTACCCTGGTCATTGTCACCCTATTCCCATTAGATTATTTTTCTTTGTTGTGTGCATGTGTATTTTAATAAGTTATAATTTAAATATAGCAAAATAGATACAAAGGCATAGCTTCTATATATACACCTATGAAACCACTATCCATATCAAGATACAGTATATTTCCTTCACCCACAAGTTGTCTCTTGTCTCTTGTTTTCCAGTCAATATCTCTTTTAAAAGAACATTATTTTGATTTTTATCAACCTATATTATTTTGCCAGTTCCTCAATTTCATGTGAGTAGACTCATACAACATTTGCTATTTTAATCTGGCATCTTCACCCCTGATGTATTTGAATGGACCACTGCTTTCTTCTCTTTTTTAATTGTAGTATTCCAATGTGTGAATAGATATTTGATTTGTTTCCAGTTTTGACCTATTATGAATACTGATGCTATGAAAATTCTTGTAAACAGTAAGAGATTAATAAAAAAGCCAAAGTAACATTAGCTATATCAAAGGTAAAATTATCCAATTAAGACATTAGCAATAATGGAGACTCTATTCAAAACAGAACTAAATTATCTATAAAAACTAGGGATAGACACAAGAAGAGGTATGATAAATCTCTGTAGAGAGAGCTGTAACATCTTGGTGGGATAAATAAAGAAAAGGAATTTATTGAAATGAATCATGTATCCAGATACTTCAGCTAAATGTTATAAAAAATTTTACTATTTCTGGTGTACCATATGAAATTAGCACAATTACATCAAATTGGAACATAATTTTTAATCAATAATTCTAAAGTTAGTTTGGAGAAAAATGCAAAGAAGAATGTTTTTAAAATAATAGTATAATGGAGTGCTGGTATTTACTCAATCTTAGATATATAGAGGAATGGGAGAAAGTTGAGAGATGAAAAAATGATATATGACATATGATTAAATAATTCTTTCTAAAAATTGATTAAGAAATACTTCTGTTACCTTCAAAAGTTAACAATGTAGGGCCAGACTTTTAACTGATAATTGGTCTCTCTACCTGATAATGAAATGCAATTAATAAAGAATCCCAAAGATGGTGAAGACAAAGAAATTTTACAATGAAATTATGTATTTTTACTCCCCTATTCTGACATGCTAACGGATACATTGGATAAACTTATTAGAATAAGAATAATCCTGATAGATGTAGCACTTTGGAAGTGCCAGGTTTATTTATTAGGATAGATTAGGTTGTACAGCAGAAACAAAAATCAATATCTTGATCCAGTAATTGGATTCAATAACAGTTTGTTTCTCATTCACTCAAAGTCTGCTGCAGATCTGTGAGGCAATACAGAATTTCTGTCCTCCATATGGTACACATGTTCCAGGATGCTTTGGTCTTATAGGGTTTCCCTCTAAACATAAACTTCTGTGACCAGTGTAGCAGAGAAAGAGAAGATGGATAACAGTAGAAGAGATAGTACATGATTTGACTCATAGTTCACAGGCCAGAAGTAGGCATGTGACCATGCTTAACTCTTAGTGTATTTGGCCAGACGAAGATAATAATGAGTGTTAATGAAAATTCCAGCACACTGGCTGACCTATGTGAAGGGAGGATGGACTAAGTACCAACTTCTTGATTTTGTTATTCCAAAACTTTTCTCCACAATTGGTGAAGCACAGCAGTTCAAATGGGAGGATCTTTGGTTTGTATCTATGCCTCAACAAAGAGTCTCTTGGGACTTTGTAGAATTATTTTGCTGAATGAGAAAAACAGATGCCTTCATGGTGCATGAGAATCTTCTCATGATCTTTTGATGCTCCTGTAGACAGAAGTTCAGCTCAAATTCTGTGAGCACTTCATACTTTCACAGAGTGACCACCTTGATGTTCATTTAGAGAAGCTTAGAAAAGATCAGCCACAAAAGATGGATTGACATATATTTCCATTGAACCCGAGACAAAGTTTTACAGTGTTTAACATGAATTTTTAAAATGTATCATAAATATACAACCCAAAAGTCTGCACGGGGGAATGTGCCCAACTCAAAAGCAGCATACCTTCTATGGAGTCTTCTATGCTTCCAAATATTACATATTTACATATGTTACATGTTGTGTTAGGCAACTTTTTGCCACTGTGATAACATATCTGAGAAAATCCACTTAAAGGAGTAAAATTTTATTTTGGCTCACCATTTCAGAGGTCTTGGTCCATGGTCTGCTGACTCCTTGCAGTGGACTGTGGTGAGGCAGAACTCACCACCTAGTGGAAGGGCATGGCAGAGCAAACCTGCTTACCTCATGGCAGCTGGAAATCAGAGAAAGAGGAAGAGGCCAAGATTCACCCTTCAAGGACACACAACCAGTGACACCCCTCCTCCAACTAGCCCCACCTCCTTAAGTCTCTATCACCTCCCAATAGTAAGGGACCAAAACCTTCAACACAAGAGCCTTTGGAGACATTCCAGTACAAACTATAGAACAATTCTCTTTTTCTGTATCTCAATAAAGATAGACACATATACATCTTATTCATTTGCTGAAATTTTTGACTGACATGAATTCTGAAGAAAACTGACAAATAAAATCTAAAAATAATATCTAAATTTTAAGGCCTTAATTAAATAAAAATGTTTTCAGTTATTTAAAATATGTATTAGTAAATTGTGGCTGAAAATTAAGCCAGTGTAGAGATGAGAAGAGGGTGCAGAAGAGAGAGCTATTTTAATTCCAGTCATGCTTCGCTACAATTCTAATGAACTCTTGGCATTTCTAGCTCTTCTTCTATAAAATTGGCAGAGAAGGTGGAAAAACAGACTTTAGAAATTTCTATGAAGTTATTTTATTTAATGAATAACCAATAAATAATAAAATAATTTTCGAAAACATCAACTTTAGACTTTGGTACATTGAATTCGGTTTGAATCTAAGCTCTGGCTATTTCTAATCATGGAGTCTTGAGAAAATTGTTTGACCTCTCTAATCCAAGTTTGATTAAGGGTAAAAATGGGGATAATATCTCCTTCATAAGATTCTTATGAAGATAAATGAATAATGTATGTAATGCTACCATAGAGATCTCATAATACACCAGGGTTTCAATATTTGCTCTCTTCCCTAGAATAAGATATTTTTTTAATGAGGATTTTTTGTAAATTGATGTTGTACTCATGTTTGGTCTTTGATCTTCTATGCTTAGTCAACAAAGTCATCATTAAAATTCTGATGAAGCTCATTTGTGTCTGAGTTTATACACATACATACAACACACACACAAGCATATATGCATATGTACTTATTTGTTTTTTCTTTTCCTCTTAATTTTGCAAATTCAGCTTTGTGCAATTTATTTAACTGATCATTTTGATGTTTAGTGGCCCAAAATAGGGAATAGCAAACTATTTCTTATAAGACAAACGTAGTCCACAGCCTATTCTTATGCAGCTAATAAAACAGAAAATTTCTGAAAATTATTATTTTTAAACTATATATATTTTTTTTAAAAGGAACACGGAATAAAGACCACTGTGGCCTTCATAGCTTAAAATGTTTAAATGTTTGCTATTTTGTTCTTTACAAAAAAAGTTTGATGATTGGCTTAAAACAATAATCAACCTATATTTTGCTCATAAATCTATAATTTGGACTTGACTTGTTGAGGAAAGCTCATTGCTTTTCTACCCAATTATCAGTTACAGGCTTGATTGAAGTTGTTGAGTCTGTTTCCAGAAGGAATATGTCACATGACTGACTGGCAAGTTGGAGCTGTCTTCTTACTGGGCTCTCAGTTGGTCCAGAGGACCTAGAACTTCAGTTTATTTTCATATTGTCTGGGCTTCCTTATGTCATGAAATCTGGGTTTATGAGGACAAGTGGATTAAGAATGATTTAGGCAAGAGCTGTGTTGCATTCATAGTCTCATTGCAGTGGTCACATAGGTTCAGATTCTCTGAGAGCTCTTAGCTTAGCAGCACAGAGCAATCCAGTACCAGATGCCCAGGTGCAGATGCATAGAGGCTGTAGTTACCTAGGAATTCAGAGCTTCCCATGAAGTTCCTTATATATCATCCACTCATGCTTTTTTGTTTGTTTGTTTGTTTGTTTGTTTCAAACTCTGACTTAACTCTTCACACCCATATTTCAAAAAAAAAACTGATTTCTCCCAACTCTGGTCCCTCAACTCTGCTTTCTGGACTTTGATTTCCCCACCTCCTCTCAAAACTATATGAGGCCAATTCCTATTCTCTTATCTCATAGCACCTATAGTCTGCTTCTGTGACTGACTTCTGGTTGATTGAATGACTAATATCAGAAGTGGGGTGTGGCCCACAGAAACTTAGAGCTACAGATCTGGACTGGTTCACATATTGGACTAGATTTGGAGACATGCATGACTTTAAGACTAGTAGCAAATGCACTGATAGCCTATAAAATGTTGTTACTTGAACTGTCACTGGTGGTCACCTGGAATTAAGTGTCAATAAAGCTTTTTAATGCCAAACGGCACTTGATGGAAATGGAATATTGGAACTGTGAGATTGTTAGGTGAGATTGTTAGATTCTATGTTACTGAAAAAAAATGTGCAGAAAGAAAATTTTAAACTCAAGATTTTAAATACATGCCTTAAATTGTGGGAATAAGCCTGCAATCTCTGATAGCTATAGGATTGAAGTTTCTGAAAAACAGGCCAAGTAGGAAGCTTGGGAGTGGCCAGATTACAATATGAATTAATTTATAACCTTAGAAAGTCTCTATTGTTAACATTAAGGTTTCGATTGGGAAATAGTGGGGCCTTGATAATTGAGAAAATGACAACTGGTCAAATTCTTATCACTGAATCTCCTTTTCAAATAGAAGCAGTCCCTTTTCCCTTGAATTTAGAAGAAGCTAAATGGTATTTTTTAACATGTCTTGAAATACAATACTGCTCCTTCATGTGACCCACTCACAACAACTCTGTTAGGGGTCTTGCTCTTGTACACAAAGTCGGCTTAGTTTCTAGCAGGTTCTATGGATTAGGTCCAAATATGTCCCATGAATACATACCAGAATCTCCCCAATTTTTTCAAAATTTTTCTGATTTGTATCTGTAGAAATCTATGGGATATATTTGGAAAATAATTCTAAGGATATTGAAAAAGGGTGCAAGAAACAGAACTATTTTGGCTAAATTTTTTTATATGGGTACCTTAAAGAGAGATCCCTGATTACTTGTATAAGCTGGGGTAGGATTATGCATGTCCTTTGTTGATTGATTGAAATATGAACCTAAATGTAGCCCACAATTATAGAAGTTGAGATGACAACATTTATTTGGTATTATGCAGAGAAATATCCAGGGGTTAAGGGAAATTGAAATGCTAGGGTGAAATACCATGTAAGACCTGCTCATCCACTCCCTAATGGTATCACAAGATGGTGCAGAGGAACTTTTTCTATAAAGCTTTTGAAAGCACATTCATGAGATAAGTAGTCATTCCTGAAGTAGTCTAGGGTGTCACTATTTAGACAGCGGGAAATGTTGCTGTTGAACTTAGTTCCCTGAGTCCCCGAGGAGGAAGATTATTCATAGTGGTGGGGTCAAATGATTTCATTTAAGCACCACAGTCTTCACCTGTAAAAATATTAAAACAACAAATAGGAAAATGGTGGACCTAAAATAGTCATATATATAATTACCTGTAAATAGACTAACATGCAAATAAAATTTGTCAAATTAAATAAAAAACAAGTTCTTCAACTACATGATTTTGAAAGGAGGCTGTTTAATGAACAAGGATAGAAAAATTTGAAAGCAAATATAAGAAAAATATGCACCATAAGGGATAAGTCTTAATTATAAAATTATAATGGCTAGATTAATATTAAACTAACTAGATCTCAAGAAGAAAGATGATTTTAAACTTAAAAATGTCATGTAATGATAAAATATCTAAGCTTCAAATGACTGAAGTAAAAATAGCAAGAGAGAAGTAGACAAGTCTACAATTATCATTGATGATGTGAACTTTCCTCTTTCAATAACTAATATATATATTAAATAAAAATCATTAGGGATATATAAGAATTGTTCATAAGATACTATGAACAATGTTAAACTAATTGATATTTACAGACATTGAACAATTTCAGAATAACATCCCTTCCAAGTGCACATAAAAACCTTCAAAAAGAAAAACCTTATAATGGTTTTTAGAGTATAAAGTCTTAGTTTTTTCTCTAATCAGAATAGAATAAAATAAAAATTTTCAGTAATAAATCTAGGAAATATTATATTTTTGATGATTAACATTACTCTTCTAAATGACATGCAGGTTAAAAAGGAAATAAGAAGGAATTTTAAAACATTTTTACCTAAAAGTGAAAATACAACATAAGAATGTTTGGTGGATGCAGCCAAAACAAGGTTTAGAAGATAATTTACAATGTATATGCTTATATTAGAAAAGAAGGAAGTTTTAAGAATCAATGATCTAAGATTCCACCAGAAATATCTAGAAAAAAGGATCAAATCAAATAACATAGATAAAAATGAAGTAAGCAATAAAGAAGAAGAAATCAAGAAATAGAAAACATACAATAAAGCAAATTAAGAAAGGCCACAGTCTTTGGAAAAAATAATGCAATTGATATGACATTAATAAGTCTAATCAGAAAAGATATATGTATGTGAATACATGCAAACACACCACTCATCCTCCCAATCCCCAGTGAAAGGGAGACACAGAGAAAGATAAGAACACTATTCAAAATAATTAGGGAATGTAGCAAAATGATAGAGTGAATGCTTAGCGCGCAGAAGGCCCAGAATTCCTTCCCCAGCATGTACACATACTCACACACACAAAAAAAAAGAAAGAAAGAAAGAAAGAAAAAATAGGCAGTCATTACAAGTCATATAGATATTAAAAGGATAATAAATGAACATTGCAAATAACCGTGGGCTAGGACATTTACAGTTTAGGTAAAATAACCAAGTTCTGAAAACTAAAGCAAGAGTCCAACTTATCAGGCAAAGTTTAAATCTGGGAAGTTCAATTCAGTACTTGCACATCAATCCATCAATCAATGATTGTCCCCATTGCAAAGATTACAATAGTAATAATAGAAAAGAAACACACTGCTCCTTCAGACCATATTTATGTAAAGCAAAAATTATGGTCTAGCAGCAGAAAAAGGAGAAAGAGTATGAAGGAAAAAGATACTTTCAGCATAGACCCCTAGCATCATTTTTACTCACATGAAGGTATGTTTCAGTGCTGGACTGAAACACTGAATTTTATGCAGTGAAACTTGGCTTAAGGAGAATTCTCTAAACTTTGTAGCAGTCTTTTATACCTCCCTGCCCATGTGGCCAAAGAAGGCTATATCACTCGTCATGCCAAAGGAACATCAATAACAAATAATCTTCAGGTGCTGCCAGGGAAATTTGAAATATCAAACACTACACAATAAAGCATTTTTTTCAAACTGTCTTTATTTTGGTCAAGTCTTTCCCAAACTCCGATGCATCCCTGCACATTATTATACTACCCTAATTCAGCTGTAAGTAACTCTATTATTTATATCCATTTTAACATAAAGAAGGAAAACAGCATAGCATCTTATCAATGGAAGCAGACAAAGCATTTGGAGAAGGACTTTTATTCAAAATATATAAAAATTTCTATGAATCAATAATACAAAAACATGCAAAAACTTTCAGGGGACTTGAACATAAACTTCTACAAGAGATGAATATATGCCAGAAAAACACATAATTATCAGAGAAAAGCAATATAAAACCACCTCAAGATAATACTTCAAGCCACAGTAATCACTAAAATTTTAAAAGCTGATGACCCCCAATAATGAGTGAGATGTAGAGCATGTTGAAATGCATGTATTAATAGTAGTTCACTAAAGTGATTCAATCACTTAGGAAATTTAAAAAAAAAACTATATTGCAGTTTCTTACAAGAGTAAACATACATCTATCCCATGATCCAGTAGTTCTAGGGATTTATTACAGAGAAATGAAAAAATGTATCCACAAATAAACTTGCATAAAAATGTTTAAAGCAGTCATATTCATAATGAGCAATAACTCGGGGATAGGAGGGGAATCAATGGGTCCATTAACAGGAGATAAACAATATACATAATTTCACAAAACAATTTATAGCATATTGTTATAGTGGAATATTTCTCAGCACCGTGAGAGATTGCATCGTTGATATATGCTACAACAGTGATGCATCTACAAAATATTAAAATAAAGAAGCTGAATACAAGAAAAACATACTATATAATTCCATTATAAATTTAACAAAAAAGCAAAGTAATTTACATGATATAAATCAGAGTAGGGGTTGCCAAGTGTTGCATTAGGGGCCTTTCTCAGATGATAGATCATTCTGTATCTTAATTGAGAAGATGGTTACACATTTGTCAAAAGTCATTTAATTGGGCATTTAAGATTTGTGTTTTTACTGTTTACAAATTTTATTTCTATTTTAAAGAGCAAACATTTTAAAGATAATAAATGCAACACTTTGAAAGAAAGAATAAATGCACAAATGGTATATAGTCTATAGTTTTACTTATCTAGAATTGGAACAAGCAAAACTTATGGAGTTAAAATCAGGATAGGGGGCTGGGGATGTGGCTCAAGCGGTATCGCGCTCGCCTGGCATGCGTGCGGCCCAGGTTCGATCCTCAGCACCACATACCAACAAAGATGTTGTGTCCGCCAAGAACTAAAAAATAAATATTAAAATTTCTCTCTCTCTATCTCTCTCTCTTCTCTCTCTATCTCTCTCTCTCCTCTCTCACTCTCTCTTTATAAAAAAAAAATCAGGATAGTAGTTGTCTCTCAGAGTTGAAGAAATGCAAGAAAAGAACCTAAGAGAACTTTCTGGTGTTCTATACCTTAATTGTGATGATGGCTACGCAAGTAGAACCTTCTATCAATATGCATCAAGAAATATCTCTGACTTTTGTTTATGTCAATTTTACCACAATAAAAGAAAAAAGTCTTTATGTTAAGTGTATATTAGATAAGATAAAGTCTTAAAAGCAATGTTCTATTTATTAATTTCAAGAAGTAGAAGAACAACAAATTACATTCATATAATATAGAAGGGAGAAAGGAAAACAGATAAGACCAGAAATTAATGATGTAGAAAATGACCTATTGTAGAGATGATGAATAAAATCAATATTTCTTGAATGGAAAGAACTCTGAAATACAAACTCATGATAAAATTGATCAAGATATAGCAAGAAGAGAAAAATTATCAGGAATAAAGACACATATCAGTATTGATCAGATATTTTGAAAAGATTATAACGGCATTAGTAAAATACATTTAAAATCCAGATACAAAAAAATATCTGAGGGAACATAGTTTATAAAAAAAAAATGACCCAAGAATAAAAATATGCTATAATAATTTATAATTAAGGCATAAAATAGAATCTCTAATATGTAAACATCCCTAGAAACCAGTCTCTAATTAGAATTACTTGTGAAATCCTTCCAATATAGAAGGAAAAACATAATACCTAAATAACACTTACCAATGAACAAAAAAAAGAGAATCCACTAATTAACTTATTTTATTTACTGGATAATCATGATATAAAATATGACAAGGATATTATAATAAAGGAAAATGACAGGTCAGTCTTTCTCATGTACCAACATCCAAAATCCTAATAAAAATAAAAGAAGTATTTTGTCTTTCTTCTTTTTTTAAGGATGAAATATATTCCATTGTATAAATGCCTTAAGTTTTTAATTCATGTATCCATTGAAGGTGGGTTAAAAACTTACACTATTTTCATACTTTGGCTCTCATGAATATAAGGCAATGCACATAGGAGTGCAGAGATTTCTCTGAGATTCTAAGTTCAATTTCTTTGCATGTAATGTCAGCCCTCCATAACCTTGAGGTCTGCATCTGGGGATTCAACCCAGATTGAAAATATTCAAAAAATGAGAGGAAGTTCCTAAAACCAAAACTTGAATCTGCCAGATATTATGCATGATTCTAGTGAAAGAAATCATTAATGAGCAGGCATACTTGACGCTTCACAGATTTTAGTCTGTCACTCCCACACTTGTTGGAGCATTGCTCACCTCACATCTCATTTGTGTTCTTGTAGATGGGCCTATCATGTTTGCATCTGTACTGATGGCATACACCATTTTTTTTCTTTTTTGCTAAAAAATAAAGTATAACAACAATTTACATAGCATTTACATTATATTAGGGATTGTAAGTAACCTAGAGATGATTTAAAGTATACAAAAAGATGTTCATATATTATATGCAAATATTATGCCATTTTTTATAGGGCCCTTCACCATCCGTAGATTTTGATATCTGAGGGGTATCCTGGAACCACTCGTGCATGGATACTGAGGCACAACTGTATGCAAGTATTTGAATTGCTGGATCATATGGTAATTTAATTTTTAATTTTAAGACACCTCCAAAGTATTATTTATAACCCTGTAATAATTAGCATTCCCTCCTACAGTGTATATGGATTCCCTTTCACCACATCCTTGCCAACACTTCTGTTTTATTGTTGCTATTAACAATAACCATCCTAACAGGTATGAAGTGACATCTCATTATGATTTTGATTTGCATTACCCTGATGATTACTGATGTTGAGCACCTTTTCATATTCCTGCTTGCTAGGAGCCGCAGCAAAAGTATTATGATACATGGCACTTTTGGTTTAGGTGACTGCCAGCTAGCCATTGAGATGATATGATTATGTTAAGCTTTACATTCATATGGAAATTGGACTCCTGCTGTTCAACTCCGCCTGTTAAGGGACTCACATTACGGGACTCCCAGAGAGTTCCCATTGGTTGGGGAAGGATAGTAGGAGGGAACTTCTGGGGGAGGTTCCGGTGGGGAGACACACGTGGGTCGACCGGCTTGCTAGCAGGGCGCACATGGGTCGCTGGCGGCTTTTTTAAATAAAGCTTTGTTTCCCGCTTGAGAGGCTTGTGTTTCTGTGCCCAGCCGGGTTGCGGCACCTGCTGGTCATTTGTGTGTCTTCTTCAGCATGGAAAAATGTAACAGAACCAGACAAAACAGCATCTTCCATTTTATCCTCCTCCATCTGGAAAAACACAGATCCTTCAGTCTAGGAAACAAAATTCAATTTTCTTCTCAAATAATTTGTTTGCTTGTTTTCTCCTGCTGAGTTCAATATAAAACACTTTGTACATGCTCAATTTCTCAAATGATAGTAATAACTATTATTATAGTTTTTTTTTTTGGTAGAATATGACAGAGTCTTATAGGAAGCTTCAATGTAGGAAGACAGAACACCAGAAAATCCCTAAGGAAGGTATTCCTTTTTGTGGGTACAGGGGCATGGCCTTGACAGGTAATGTCCCAGAACTAGCATGACTGGAACTTGGCCTTTAGAAAGAGCTAAATCTCCCCAGTTAGAGGAGTTGCATAGGAATTCCAGGTGCTTGCAAGGGTTGGAGGTAAATGAAAGCTCAGTGCCCACAGGGTGTGGTGGTTGCCAGAAATACAGTAGGGTAGAGCTGGAGGGTTAAAAAAGTAACAGGACATAGAGGTTTGCTTGGGTTTGGTTTGCAGAGGACATAAATTCCTTATTGAATTACTTAGACTTTATTTATTTAGGTTTTGGCAATCAGAGAAGGGGTGTGGTCATAGAATACATTTGGGAACCAAGCAGACATAAGAAAATGTTTTTAATTGATTTTTCTGGTAGTACCGATTAAAGGAGCTCTATATTGAAAACACTATTTCTACCTCCTGAAAAAGAGCCAATCCAGTATTTTGTAGGTTTCTTTTATTTATTTACTTATTTTCGGTAGATAGCAAGTAGGATTTATTGGTGGACATGATTAAGGACAAAGAAGCACCATGGAAACCGTCCCAAGTGCAAAGCCTGCCTGTGTCCATGGGACTTGGAATGAGGTTGTATTTGACATTTCAACAGTTCAGCCACTCTCTCTTCAAATTCAACAGAAATAAACTTGGGAAGGTCCTACTTCTTTTAGATGTAGATCTGGTAGCAGCTATAGAACTCAAATTTATCCCTGCCTAGGGACCCTATCCCATACTCCTAGTTCTGCAGCTTGGGGCAGACGGACATAATAACTTTGTCAATGTGAATCCCGGTTACCATGCCTTGCAGTTTTCCAAAGGCATCCTAAATAACTGTCTGGAGCCTAGATTGGGGGCAGTAGGAGGCCAGAGATGTCCTCTGGAAAGGGCTGTCCCAGGTGCCTTAGGCACGTGCAAAAAACAGGCTGCTTACTCTTTGGGGAAGGCTGCCATGCATACCACCACACCACAAGGGACCCGGCCCAGTTGACTTAATTGAGTGCAGATATTTTGGAGTTTCAAATCACAGTGACTAACCACATCACTGTATAAATGGTTTTGAAGACACAGAACATTAAGATATTTGGAAATAACACAAAGGAGTATTTTTAAATGACTTTAGTAGTTTACGATAAATCCTTATTGACCGAATTAAGTTTTTAGGTTAGTATTTCTCCTTCTAGGCCATTTTCACAGTTATTCTGGTATAATGTAGAATTTACACCACTTATACTCTGAGTTCATAAAATGAACTCCAGGTTATAATTTTGAAATGAATGGATACCACTTATTAAATCAGAGTTTTCAAAGATTTTGAAAGCAAATGTACTCATCTTTTTGTTTTGACATGTTTCTTTAACCCAAATTTATAGCTGTATTCAAGAGAAAAGGAGTTGCTCCATAATATTTCAGCATACAACTTGTAAGCACTAACTATGTACTACAAATGTGCTAGTTGATGAAGATGTAATAATAAATAAATTATGAATATTAACCTCCTGTTCCTAGTATATTATTTAAAATCTGACCCCATCACACTGATAGTTTCTTGCCCTAATAGTCTCCAGGTTCAAATTTTGGTATTCCTCTCTTATTCCAGTAAATCATATACTCCATCTATTCTAAATAAATACAGCTTTCTAGTACCTTCTTTTTCCTGTGCAATTGAAGAAAATTAGCTGAACCTATGTTCATGATCATTGCCCTCTAATCAAGTGCCTCTGTCAAGATTAATCTCAAATCTCGCCCATGTTGGTGCCCTCGGTGGAATTTGGCTTTCCTCTGCATGGAGTGAGCAGACTGTGACATTCAGCTAAGAAAAGAAGGCAGTAAAAAAAACCACACTACAGGGGCTGAGGTTGTGGCTCAGTGGTAGAGAGCTTGCCTCGCACAGGCGGGACCTTGGTTCGATCCTCAGCACCACATAAAAATAAAGGCATTGTGTTGTGTCCATCTACACCTAAAAAATAAATATTAAAAAAAAAGAAAAGAAACCACACTACACAGAAAGTAGTTTTAGAAAGCGGGGGTGGGACGGCTGCTAGACCTCAGGGGTCAAGCTTCCACACTGAGAAGACAGAGAGGCCTCATACAGTTTATTTATATGGGGGAAACATTAAAAGTTTTCTACAGAATGGTCTTTTGCCAAATAAGGTAGGAGTTGGGCTGTCCAGACCTAATGGGTTATGCCCAGTTCCAGAGCTGCGAGAGCAGTCTCCCTATCCAAGGGAAGACTGAGGTCACAGTGCATTGCTTAATCCATTAAGTGGGAGGAGCCACAAAATAACTTGCACTGCCAAACCAAAATCTCCTTGGCTCACGTCTGAGCGAAGATGCTAAAGAGTTCAGGAGTGGCTTCCCACACTCAAGTCTTTATTTCCCTCAAAATTCTGAGGAAATATTCTCTTTATTTCTCTAGGCTTGAGGCTAGAATTCTGTAGATGGGATCTTTATTAATTGCAAGCCATCCATCTATGAACCAATCTCTATCTGTAATCCTTATCAATTCTTTCTCTTTCCTTTGAAATACCCATCCTTCTCCCTTTGGTTAGTTACTTGTTCATCTCTCTTCTGAGTCCTACTTTCTTCCTACCCAGGAAATGTATACCCACATTATCCCTTATTTTTCTTTTTTGCTCATTCTTTCACATGACATTGGATTGTAACAAACCAAAGCATGCATATTTAGACTCCAAACCCTCTTTAGCTCAAGGAGAACTCCTATCTCTCTCCCCTATCTACTTACAAATTTCTTGAACGAGACAAGTATACACATTCTCATTTTTTCCTTACACTTGAACACTTTTTACTCAGATACATGTTTGCATTTTATTAGTTTTTTACTTAGTTAAGGTCATCACTGACCACTGTGCCCCAGTTCCCACAGTTAATGTTTCAGTTCTCATCTTATTCAACCACTCATAGAATTCTGTATATTCAGTTTGAACCTGCTATCTGAAGTTGTTTCCCTTGAGTATTCATCCTCTTGATCTTTTTTAAATGACTCTGGACTTTCCTCAGAAACTTTAACCAGCTAGGTATCACTCACCTACACAAGTTTTAAGGATGAAATTTCTCCTTGGTTAGTTTTTAGGCTCTAGTTCTTGTCACTCAGTCTCCTTTCCCCTAGATTCAAGGGTGCAAGTAGTAATTTGTATGCAGTAACTCCCAAAACTTACCACTAACTTGAACTTTTGCCCTGAACCACTAACTCATATATTCAAATACTTCTCTGAAATTTCCACTTAGAGATCTAGCAAGAATTTCAAAATTATCATGGTCAAAACTGAAACGATCCTCTGTCCCCATCCTCATCCGTCTCCACCACTCCCTTTCTTAGTGACTGTCCATATTGAATCCACCTTCCCCTTACTCCCAATACCCCAGATCTGGACAACCTTGTAATCAGTGAGCAAATGATTCTAATCATACTTGAAGTGACACTCCAATGACCTGAAAGAGTCTGTAAAATGCTTGGGGCTGAGACAAGGAGATGAAATGCAGTAAAATATAGTTTTTAAATAAGTAAATATTATTATTTTTTAACTTCGTTTTTAAAATCAGTCTTAGAGATGCTTGTATTTATTCAGTTTTTTTTTTATTTTTCTTTCCTCTTTTACAATGAAGTGGTCCAATTCTGACACTGTAATCTTATCTTCTGTAATGCTCAGAGGCCATGAAGATCACTTTGTAGTGTTGTTCCTTGATTGCACTGATTGATGTTTTAGATCCCCTCATCCTATAGAAATAAATGGTATTTAATCCTCCCATAGAATTCTGCATCATAAGCATCATTAACTGAAAGGTAGGCATAGAGGAGTGGTTTCCAGGCAACCACAGCCTATGCTTATTTTACAAAGTGATAGCTCAATGACAGTTTGAACCATCTGACAATTGAGTAGCTTATAGAGTTCTAAGCTCTGTACTTCTAAAATCTTTCTCAAAAGGACTATGTTCTTTGATCAAAATGATTATACAGGTGAATCCTGTTTAATAGTGTTTTCATGAACATAAAAATTGCTCTTATATTTAAGTTTTAAAATAGAAACCAATTATAATGGTTTATTGAATATGCACACCATGGTATTGTTATTCCTACTTTAATTAATGTTTGAAAGACATGATGCTTGAACAACATTTTATATATGATTTCTGGTGAGAGCAACTAGAATTACATTTAACATTATGTAAACTTATAATTCCCTCTTCTGTGCTTCTCTTCAGAGTAAAATGATTCAAAAGTTTATTAATGTTAATGGCTTTAATAGAAATAGCGACAGTTAATATATTGAAGGCTTACTGTCTACAAGGTACTTTACACATGTTACTTCATTTAATTTTCACAGAACACATATGAAGTAGGTACTAATGATAACTTCACTATCTAGATGAGAAAACTGAGACTTAGTAAGAAGAAATAATATGTATACAAAGCTATAAATGGGACCATGATTTGAATTCAGTTATAGCATACTAATTTCACAATTTATAGTTCTTACCTTGAACCTATCTTGTCTGCAAATAATTGTCCATTCAAGGTTGCACTTGCTTATCTTCCTTTCTTTCTTTCTCTTCTATTGGTTCGTAGTATATAACTACATTAAATCTGCTGCCTTTAACATGGACCATGAGCTCCCTGTTGTTAGATGCAATATCTTCCTAATTTTTAATAAGCAGTATCCTTGCTTAACTTCCATGATATAGTAACCTCTTTTGTTGTCCTCTCTCCTTTGCTCATGTCTCCTCTTATCCCCAAATTCTGAAAGTTGGAATTTTCCAGATTTTTTTCTTCTCTTCAATGGACACTCTCTCTTTTTTTTTTTATTGGTTGTTCAAAACATTACAAAGCTCTTGACATATCGTATTTCATACATTAGATTCAAGTGGGTTATGAACTCCCATTTTAACCCCAAATACAGATTGCAGAATCACATCGGTTACACATCCACGTTTTTACATGATGCCCTATTAGTAACTGTTGTATTCTGCTACCTTTCCTATCCTCTACTATCCCCCCTTCCCTCCCCTCCCATCTTCTCTCTCTACCCCATCTACTGTAATTCATTTCTCTCCTTGTTTATTTTCCCATTCCCCTCACAAGAGGGGGGGATTCAGTTTCATTTTGTTGCATATGGATTTCCAGTTTTCCCAACACCATTTGTTGAAGATGTTATCCTTCCTCCATTGCATGCTTTTAGCCCCTTTATCAAATATAAGATAGTTGTAACTTTGTGGATTAGTCTCTGTGTCCTCTATTCTGTACCATTGGTCCACCCACCTGTTTTGGTACCAGTACCATGCTGTTTTTGTTACTATTGCTCTGTAATATAGTTTGAAATCTGGTATCGCTATACCGCCTGATTCACACTTCCTGCTTAGAATTGCTTTTGCTATTCTGGGTCTTTTATTTTTCCATATGAGTTTCAAGATTGCTTTATCTATTTCTACAAGAAATGCCATTGGGATTTTGATTGGCTTTGCATTAAACCTATAAAGAACTTTTGGTAATATCGCCATTTTGATGATGTTAGTTCTGCCTATCCATGAACAGGGTATATTTTTCCATCTTCTAAGATCTTCTTCTACTTCTCTCTTTAGGGTTCTGTAGTTTTCATTGTATAAATCTTTCACCTCTTTTGTTAGGTTGATTCCCAAGTATTTTATTTTTTTGAGGATATTGTGAATGGAGTGTTTTTCCTCATTTCCGTTTCAGAAGTTTTGTCGCTGATATACAGAAATGCCTTTGATTTATGTGTGTTGATTTTATATCCTGCCACTTTGCTGAATTCATTTATTAGTTCTAGTAGTTTTTTTGTAGACCCTTCTGGGTCTTCTAGGTATATAATCATGTCATCTGCAAATAGTGATAATTTAAGTTCTTCTTTTCTTATTTTAATGCCTTTAATTTCTTTCGACAGACCCTTAGCCATGCTAATGAAGAGAAGAAGAGAGAGAACTCAAATTAGTAACATACGGGATGAAAAAGGCAATATCACAACAGATGCTACAGAAATACAGAAGACAATTAGAAATTATTTTGAAAACCTATATTCCAATAAAATAGAAGATAGTGAAGACATCGATAAATTTCTTAAGTCATATGATTTGCCTAGACTGAGTCAGGAGGATACACACAATTTGAACAGACCAATATCAATAGATGAAATAGAAGAAGCAATCAAAAGACTACCAACCAAGAAAAGCCCAGGACCGGATGGGTATACAGCAGAGTTTTACAAAACCTTTAAAGAAGAATTAATACCAATACTTTTCAAGTTACTTCAGGAAATAGAAAAAGAGGGAGCTCTGCCAAATTCATTCTATGAGGCCAACATCACCCTGATTCCGAAACCAGACAAAAACACCTCAAAGAAAAAAAACTACAGACCAATATCTCTGATGAACCTAGATGCAAAAATCCTCAATAAAATTCTGGTGAATCGGATACAAAGGCACATCAAAAAAATTGTGCACCGTGATCAAGTAGGATTCATCCCTGGGATGCAAGGATGCTTCAATATACGGAAATCAATAAATGTTATTCACCACATCAATAGACTTAAAGATAAGAACCATATGATCATCTCCATAGACGCAGAAAAAGCATTCGACAAAGTACAGCATCCCTTTATGTTCAAAACATTAGAAAAACTAGGGATAATAGGAATTTACATCAACATTGTAAAAGCTATCTATACTAATCCTCAGGCTAGCATCATTCTGAATGGAGAAAAATTGAAGGCATTCCCTCTAAAATCTGGAACAAGACAGGGATGCCCTCTATCACCACTTCTATTCAATATAGTTCTCGAAACACTGGCCAGAAAATTAGATTGACATTCTCTTTTGGAGATTTGATCAATTCATAGATATTTTACAACATCTGTATTCTGATAAATTTCAAATCTGTGCTGCTAGCCTTTATCTCATCAGTTGAAGTCCAGACGCATATCACCAAATGCTTCTGTGGGCTTTCAACTTAGAAATTTATTAGATATCTCACGCTCCATATGCCTAAGCAGAACTTTCGATTCTGCTCTCAATCCCACTCCCAGATTCGCTTCACCTGCAGCCTCTCCACCTTAATTAATGAGAACTTTTTATTTTAAGTTGCTCAAGTTAAAACCTAGACATCTTTCTTGACTATATTTGATTTACGCCCACAGTCAAAGTGACAAGAAATCTTACTAGATTGACATTCAGAATATATTCAGCATCTGACAATTCATTTGCCCCTCCTCTGCTATCCTTCTGACCCAAGAAACATTATCTGTGGTCTGAATTTCCTCAGTCAGTATTCAGATTGGCTTCATGATTCCAACATTTCTACTTCATGATCTAATCTGAACACAGCAGCTGGAGTGATTCTTGTAAAAAGTCAGTGAAATGAAGACATTCTTGGCTCAATTTCTTCTGACATTTCCTTCTCTTCCTGAGAATACCTAACAAAGTCCTTGCAATAACCCTGTGCAACCCGTGGCCCTCATCCTCTGCTGACCTTACCCTCCCACATATCTGCTTTGACTCTGCTCCAGCTACATGCACATGCTTCCTTGCTGTTCACTGAATATTTGAAGTATGCTAATGCCTTGGTTTCTTTGCACTGGATCTTCACTCTTGGAACTTCCCTCCACAATACCAAATGACTCACTCCATATATATACATTGCTTTATACGTTTTCTCAACTTTCATCTTCTTAATGTGGTCTACCCTGCCCGCCCTAATTAAACATGCAAGTTGCACCCCATCCCTATCTCTTCAGGTTCCTTAATGCTGCCCTATTCCTACTTCCCGTAGCACTTTTAACTTCTAATATACTGTGTGATTTATTAATTTTATTGTTTATTTTCTAATACCCTTGGCAAGAAAGTAATCTTCACAAGGGAAGGTTTATGTCTGTTCTAGTCATTAATGTGTTCCAGACATCTGGAATAAACGGTACTGCTACATGTACTTGGGTGTGTGTGTGTGTGTGTGTGTGTGTGTGATAAATGCATAGACATATATGTATATATATGTATGTGTGTGTGTGTGTGTGTATATATCTATCTATGTATGTATATATATATATACATACATACATTCTTTTCCAGTAAGTCAAATCATTTATGTGTAAGTAGTGTATATAAAATACACATTTCAAATGAATGACTGAATGAGTTCATAATTTAGGAGAAAGAAATCAGACCAGGGGGGTGGGGGAGGTGGAGAGAAAAATACAAATATATCAACACTATTAGCTCTAAGAATATATTTTAGCAGTTTTAAAAGAGCCACTTGTGTATGTGCCTTTATCCTTTGCAGGTCATTAGATGTAGTTAAAGGGCCACCAGAGCTAGTATGAATGGGATCCTACCCCATGGTGCTACTGTGGAGTTTGGTCTAGGGGTAGGTTGGCTTCTGATTCTCTCTTATAGCTCTTCACCCTCTTGTTGGGGGTGATTGGGTAAAGCTCAGCTTCTAGGACTCCAGTGTGTGATTGTACAAGTGATATTTTATTAATGAGTTGCCTAAGAAGAAAATACATATGCATGTACACACACACACACACACACACACACACACACATAATGCACACATTCCTACCCATAGTCATAGATGAAATAAAGTTTCATAAAATCTCTCTAGTGAGCAAAGAGTCATTTCCAGGAAGAAAAAAAAAAGCATGACTTTGAAGTCACATGACTTGAGGATAAACTAGCACAAACTTACTTGCTCTTTCAAGAGAATATGGACAAATCTTTCTTGAACTTCAGCTTTTTAAATCATATTTAACAGGTCAATAACAATGATACTAAGATTACTGGAAATTTAGGAAGATTAAAGCAGATCTTGGATAATATCTACTTATTTATACCATAAATGTGTATAAAATAATACTTATGGTATTTTAGTTTGAGGAATTTTTCTTCCTAGGTTTGAGATATAAAGGCTGTGGAAAGGTTGGCAAATAAACTCCTCACTTGCATCCCCAATTTTAATCCCTGGAGTTAAGGGTTGTTCTTACAAAGATACCCAACAAGATGCAGTCATACTCAGAAAACTAATCAATATTTAAAATTCAGGGTTTCAGCAACTCAATTTCTGTAACAAGGTATAAAATTATGAATTTTAAGTAGTATTATATGCCTTTTCCTTATGTTCTTCTATGGGTCAAATCATTTATTGTCCTATCACATTAGGAAAAAAGAGAAGTAAATAACATCCAGTGAAGTTAGGTAAAATGGAAAGCTCTTTATGCAAATTAGCAAGGTTATTACGTTCTGATGGTAAATTAATAAAGGTGGATCACAAATCTCCTATATCAGAGAGACATGTGTTCTAATCCTGACTGTCTGGTTATTTCTTTTAGGCCGGATCACTTCTCAGATTAGGGATTAGGGATTGCTGTTCTTTCCTAAAATGGGTCTTAAAATCTATTTCACAAAACCTACTGTGAATATTCATTGAAGTGACACATGTGAAAGTCCCCAACACCCAAAGTGGGAGTAGTGTCTTCTTCCTTTCCCTTCTTCTCTCCTCTTCCCCCATTCTTTTTACATGATCTGGTCCTTACCTTTTTAATGTACCTGTACCTATGATTATGTTTCTTGTTTCCAACTTGCTCTTGGAGTATTTGGGTTTTTGATTCTGATTCTCTCATAGGTCTGGCACCCTCTATGTGATGTCAATTGGACATACTCAGCCTCCAGGACCCAGCATGGCAGGTTCTCCTGTTGTTGATCAACCTTGCTGGGACACTGACTCCCCAAATACACACCCAGCTTTACTGCTTTTCTTTAACCCAGACTTTAATAGTTTTATTGTCCAGTATTTTAACCAAATGTCTAGAAGAAAAGTGCACCCCTGTCAGGCAAACAAGAAAAAAGTGAGTTCTTAATTTTCCACTCTACTCCACTTTCTAGATTCCATGGAGGCAGCAAACATTGACTTCACTGGGAACTAACTCTACCATTTAAGTAGATGAATTTTTGAGCTGACCTGGAATAGATTATTGATGTATACTCAGTCAGTATAGAAGATGAATATGGAAAGTGTTGATAAAAATAAAAATTTATATGTGAACACTGAGGCCCAATAAACAGGATATTTATAGACTTAGGACCCCACAGGTTCAGAGAAAAGTCTGGAAGTTAGCGAACAAAACCAGAACTGAGGTGTCAGTTGTTTCACATATGAAAAGTGATGGAGATATTATCTGATAATTTTGTTATGTCACTTAGTTTCCTTTCACTACCCACCTCAGTTGTGCTATAAGCCTGGTGTGGAAGACCAGGTATCATTTAGATAGCAATGATATAGCAACCTTTGGGGAGAGCAAGAAGCATTTCACCCATTTGTTATCCCTTCATTCAATAAGGGAGCAAAATATAAGACTCAAGCTGTCAAGAAATTCCTCTGTTTAGATTGTTCCTATTTCCCCTGCTTCTACAAGAGTATAGTCACAGAGTGGGCATGTTGCAAATATTTGCTTAGTAAAAGAATGGTTTCCCTAAAGGGTTTATATTTGGGGGGTTTTGTCTTAAATGCAATAAGGACTCTCTGTTCAGGATTCTATTCTCCCTAGTGCACTCTGGGTTTCAACCTTTATTCTGACATCAAAGGCCTTCCAATAAGGATGTGCCACACTCAGCATCTAGCATGCCTTAGTGGAAGGTCGTAAATGCGAGTACAAACATACCATCCTCATTCAGAAGAGACAGATGCTCTGGTTTAGTACTGCTCTGTGACATTCTGGGGACAATGAAAGGCTAGGATCTCCTGGACACTGTTCAACTGAAGGAAAAGGGCCTTGCAAAACCTCTGTGTCATTGGCAGTGTTGAACATTGCAAATCAGAATGAAGGGTTGCAAAGCACAGCTCAGAAATTTACAGGGTCTGCCTGGAAATGAGACAAGCTTTCAGCGGATTTATCATGGCACTCACTAGGCTGGCTTCAAGGCAGAAGGAACCATAAATACAGGGGATGAGAGTGAACCTGAAGTTTGAGCATTTTAATTTAGAAGAAATAAATATGTGGGACTCGTAGGGGTCGTTGTCTCCTGGCGATTTCTGTGATTGTCATTTGTCATCTTCCTTGCAGCTGGTGGAAGTCTAGGGTGTAAAGGCACAGGGCTGAGCCTGCAGAGGAGCACGGGACCAGGCTTCCTCATAAACTTCAGATTTACGAGACCTGGGGAGAAAGATCTTCGAGATCCACTTGCCTAGCTCCTGATTTCATTCAGGTAAAATTAAATCATCTGGGATATTTGGTTTTCTGTTACTCACGTGACTGAAAACTCTCCTTCATTCTTTATTATACTGCATTTTTATTGTGCTGTGTAGCAGGTTCAATTTGGTATTTAATCATAGATTCTTTTATTTTATTTTAAAGATAGTTTTGGAAGGACACCGAAGAAATTGCTTATAGGGGATGGAGGCAGAAAGCACACACTTTTAAAATCAGCCTGAGGTCTCTTTCATATTTTTTTCTTTAAAAACAAAACAAAGCAAAACTCCAAAAAACAACAGTCAACATAAAGTTAACTCTTTTGTTTTCCAAATGGTATTTGAAAGAGCAGGTTCTATGATAAATCTGTCATGGTCTATGGATTCAGAGTTTAGATAGTCTAGCCACTTTGGAAAAACATAAAAAAATCCAGTAACTACAAGATCAAAGAGCCATGCACAGAGTTCTATGGTATATCAAAGAAGCAAACCACCAACTACTAAGCCCCTATAGTCTGGGAGCAAGTGGGAAAGGAGCACAGAGGCTACAGTATAGCGAAATTGATGCTTATTTTAACCTTGGGACTAATGTGGTCAATTGGATGCTTCATAATGTAAAACTATGTTAAAATATTACAAATTGGTGGTTATGATAGTTGAACCTAAATCTCTTATTTCTTGAGTCCACCCATGACACATTCTCAGATTCGTCCCTCATTGGAGGGAAGGATATGGTGGTAGAATTTGAGGATGGGATGTGATATCATCCTGGTGAGGATTTTTGCATTTTAGGTTCTTGCAGGTACACACACAAATACATGCATGCATGCGCACTCTCACACATACACACACACACACACACAGTAGCCCCCTCTTACCCATGGTTTCACTTTCCATGATTTCATTTATCAGCAGTCAACTATTATCCCAAAATATTAAGTGGAAAATTCCAGAAATGAACAATTCATAATTTTAAAATTGTGCAGTATTCTGAGGAGCATGATCAAATATCATACCATCTCACTTTATCCCATCCAGAATGTAAATCAGTCCTTTGTCCTGTGTACCTACGCTGTGGATGCTACCCACATTTTAGTAGGCATTTCAGTTATCAGATCAATGGTTGGGATATTGTACCTCAACCCCTTCACCTTTTGTCTACTATGAGTAACACCACCATGAATGTTCTTAAGTTTCCGAAAGCTTATTTATGAATGTTCATATTGGTATTCATAAATTTTCCTGAAAACATGCTTTCATTTCTCTTAGGTGTATATCTAAGAGTAGAATGATTGGCTCATATGGTAATTTTATGTTTAATATTTGAGTAAATAAAGTTATTATACATATACATACACATATACACAGGCACCCCAAAGATTGAACCCAGGGGTGCTTAACCACTGAGCCACATACTCATTCCTTTGTTTTTATTATTTTTTTTAAATTTTAGATACAAGGGTTTCCTAAGTTGCTTAGGGCCTAAGTTTCTGGGGTTGGCTTTGAAGTTGCAATCTTTCTACCTCAGCCTCCTAAGCCACTAGAATTACAGGTGTGTGCCACTGTGCTTGGCTAAATTATTTTATTTTTAATACTAAAAGTGTGATTATTTCTAAAATTTATTGAAATATAAACATAATGCAACCAAGTAAAGTTACAGGCTCATTGTATTGGTTCTTATGAATGAACCAATCTTTTTCAAAAGAAATACAAGACACAGAGCTACCACAGAAAATTCATGACTTGATATGTGTCAGGAAACAAAGAGAACAGGTAGAGCAGAAGTGGGTAGGAAGGTTAAAAAACATGTCTTGAGATTATTGTTACTAGAAACTAGTGGGATAAGGGAAAGAAGGGGAAAAAAATGTTTGATACAGAAAGAGATCTTCATATCCCAAAGTGTGAACTGGGTGGAAAGGGAGAGCAGATTCACAGGAAACCAAATAAGAGCACACTTGGGAGGAGGTGACAGCAAGTGTCTGCATATATTCAGACCTTTGCAGCATGCTTCAAGAGAAGCATTCACTTACTTTCCTTTATTCCTGTATTTCTATCTTTGGGCTAATGTGTGGCTCTCAGTCTATTTTAAAATGTTCCAGTAATAGTAAGTTGTGGGATGAAATTTTAATGGTCATCTGTATGACTTCAAAAGCAGAATGTCTGCTCTTCCTGTGTGAGAGCAGAAATTTCTCAAAAAAAAAAAAAAGAAAGAAAAAGAAAAAATTTACTTCCTCACCTGAAAGCCAAGGCCCCTGGCTTCCTAACCTGACTGTGAAGTGGTATCTGGGATCTCACCAGCAGTAGGATGAGTTGGTGTTCCAAGGGGATGAGAGTGGGAGACAAGCAGGGGCAGGTCAAAGGTCTGGACTTTTGAAACCTCCCTGAGGTTGTGGGTGCAGCTGATGGAACCTTTAGCAGGAGGACTCTACTGTGCTTTTAATGTCAAAGTACTTTGCTTGCATGAATCAAAGGAAGACATTCTGTGATAAGTGACCCAACTAGAGTGGAAGATAGTAGTGACGTCAGGAAAACTTTAAAGACATACTTTACCTTTAGGCTTGTGCTGTCCAATACAAACAGAATATGCAGCACGTTATGCATTTTTCATAATAAATTTTGTATTTTCATTATGCATTTTCTAGTAACCACATCAAAGAAGTAAAAGATAAACATAGGTGAAATTAATTTATTAATTTTAATTGTATGCTTTATTTAATTTAATATATCCTAGTTATTATTATTTCAATATATAGTCTGTCTAAAAAGTGAGAAATTTACCTTCTTTTTCTCAGACTGTCTTTGAAATCGGGTTGTGTTTTACCTTTAGAGTTCATCTCACTTTGAATGACATACATTTCAAGTGCTCCCCTGTGGGAAGTGGCACCTCTATTGGATAGGCAGATCTAGACTTCACAATTTGCTCTTGAAATCTGAATCCTGGGGTTCAGACTTATGAAGGAGCCAATTTAGTTTGGGCTGTGCAAAAGGTCTCTGGGGATGACTTACATTCTCTTGTCGCTCTACATATGTGCTATATGCTGAATTGAAGTTCAAAAAGCTTCTACACCCACACAGACACACACATGTACACACAGACACACATCGTCTCATTTAATCAGTACATCACAGGTAGGTAGGTTTTACAGTATGTGTAAACCTGACGAGAAAATCAAAGCATATTTGCTCCCTGGGGCTGCTGTAACAAAGTGCCACAAACTGGGTGGCTCCAACAACAGAAATATTTTGTCTCCTGGTTCTGAAGGTTGAGGGTATGAGATTAAGGTGTCGCAGGTGTGCGTTACTTCTGAGAGCATCTCTCCTCTCCTGTCTTCTGGTAGTTCCTTAGTTTGTGGCAGCACAATTCCTGTATTTGCATGGTGTTCATGCTATGTGTGTGCCTGTGTCCAAATTTACCCTATATGTAATTATACTGGTCATAATGGACTAGGAGCCTACCCTCCTCCTGTATGATCTCAGTTTAACTAATTGCATACAATTTACAACAATTTTATTTCCAAATAAGACACATTCCTAAGTACTGGGGACCAGATCTGAATATATGAATTTTGGAGGGACACTTTCAGTGCATTATCCAGAACTTCAAAAAGCAATTGTCAATCACATTACTTTAGATGATAGGTTTTGCACATGGTGTGTTTGTGTGTATGCATTTGTATATCCATATGTTTGTATCTGAGTTTATATACATGCATTTTTTTTTTTTTTTTTTTTTTTTTGCTCATTGCTACAGCCTTTAACCATTCCTCAGCAAACATTAGGAACTCTGTAAGTATTTTCTGGAAAAAAAAAAAGTATATTAAAAAAAAAAGTAGATTTCTGCAAGTAGGAACCATGTTGGTGGTGTTATTGTCACATTAGAAAGGTGCATACCTTTCTTGGCTTGTCCTAGCTTTGGCTGGAATTCCTCGTTTTCAGGGCTTTATAACACTTATTATAAATTCCATCTGGATGAAAACTGGGCTAAGCTTCTTGGCCTTGAGCTTTTAATTGATGCTATGCTTATTGGAATGTGAAAAATATGAGTTGTAGTCTTTATGATGCTCTTTTATGCCTGTATAATTTCCAAATGGTTTGGTGCCTCAAAAGGCTATCTCTAACTCATTATTGGTTTTTACAGAAATGAAATCTAGATGCCCTAAGGATAGACCTACAAAGTGAGAGTCAGAGGTTGTGCAGTGCCATTGTCTTGAGCTGCCAACTGCCTTGCATGCAAATGTGTTCTTGCAGGTACTCATAAGAAAGGCCCCTCATCCTGCCATGGATTGAGCTAAAGACAATCACATGTAGCCTCAAAGTGCTGCCTCCTCATAAAGGGACTCCAGGCCATCTCAAACCCTATACCACCTGTTCATACACACAATTTCCAATCTCCATCCAGCTGGCTGGATTTTATTTTGGATTCTATAGTGAGGAACACACATTTTCAGCATTAGAGGTGTTTTGTGATTTAGAGATGTAATATACCTAACTTCACTATTTATTAAACTAATATTTATCAAAGATCCATGGTTTGCTCTGTGTTGGAGAGACACAAAAATAAGTGAGTCTTTGAGGTTTCACTTGAAGGCTTCACAATCTAAGACTTCACAATTGAGTTCAACATAATGATCTACACTGTGGTGAGTACAGGTAGACAGTGGAGTCAGAAAAGCACATTAAAAAAAAAGGAGGTTTTTCTTTGTGGACATTAAGATGACATAGATAGAGAACTCAGTCTAGCACTACATGAGTTTTATACAGAGTGAGCTGATTTGGGCAAATATTGGAAAAAATAGTGAAGCTTAATGGTAATCAGAGAGCACCACACAAAAATGACATGACTTTTCTTGGTTCTGATAGTGTGTCTCCAGATAGGGCTCTTTAATCCCTTGTAATGACTTCACAGCAAGATCCTTCCTGGACCAAAGAGCTGTAACTGTGGCAATTGTAGAAGTCCCTCTTTCTTTCCTCCTTCTTCATCAGGATAGGGATAATCCATCTGTGCATGTCATACACTGAACTTTGAAGTGATATTACTCATTTCCCCCTGTACGTATCATCATAACACTGATACTAAATTTACCATCAGCATCTTACAAGCTAGAAGACTGAGACCTGGGGAAGTTGCTTAACTTGCCAAAGTTTACATGGCATTTTGTGGTTATATTGGCTATCATTCTTGCTTTTGAGGGTGACAGAAATCAGAAGTGTAATTCATCCAAAATTAGAATAGACAATACACTGGTCAATTATCTGAGAAGTACAGGGGTAAATGTGTTGCCAGAGAGGATTAGAAGTAGGGATGAAGATATCGCCGACGCTTTTCCTGGGGTGAATCTGTCACTTTCTATGTACTGGTTTTATTTTCTCAAGCAATTTCTCCATGAGGTAAGATACCCTCCCTTGGAAATTTTAAAACACTTTTCAATAAATTTACTACTAGAGGACACAGGGATCTTCACAACCATCTTCAGATACTAAATTCCACAGGAAGACTCTAATGCGTACACTGAGAGCCAGATAACCCCTTATAGCAGCTGGAATCAGTAAGGTTCACCACCGATACAATAATATGCTTTGCAGCATTTCTGAGAAAATGGTATTGTTCTAGACAGTCAAAATAACAAAAGGTAGAGTTGAAACTGAAATTCATCTTTAAAACTCCAAACCCAATAGCACTTGATTCTTTTTAGGCATTGAAAATTCCATGGAAAATTTTAAGTTGTATATGTAAAGGATTTTGTTTTTGTCATTTGCATTTTCACAGATATCTCCAATTCATAGTGATGACAAAACTGGCTTATACTGCTCCCCCATGGCCCTCCCTAGAGCCCCATGTTTATCTGGTCTTTACCCTGTTTTCTCAGTCAGTGACCATTGGCTCAGAGATGCATTATAATATTTGTGGGCCCTAAACATTTTGGCTTCTTCCATAAAAATATCAAAAAATTATATTTTACTCTAAAAGTATAAAAATTAATATATTAGAATTATATATTTAAGCACTCACTTTGATCACAAGTTCTTTCTATTCTTCTGACTAAAAGAATATTAAAACACTTTCCTGGTTCCTTAAAATATTTTAGGCTCTAGGAAATATGCTTACTGTCTGAGCTTAATAGAAAAGTTGCCCCTGAAGCAACCTGAATTGGGCAAGCAGAAACTTGGAATTTGTCCGTAATATTTTTTTTTCTTCCCTACCCACTTCTGAATCATTATCTCCCATCAAATTTACTACTTAACATTCCAAATTCCCTTCATTTTTTTTTTTTCTCCCTAACTTCACTTTCACCTCCATGGTCTAAAGAGCCACACCATCTTGCCTGGTCTCCCATTATTTTTAGATTTCTCACCTATATTATCACTAGTGCAACCAGAGTGAGCTTTTAAAAAACAAATCTCTGGTTTATAACCTTCTGAGAGCTTCCTCATCTTCTTGGGATAATGAAAAGCTGAGCTCGTAGAAGCAGAGAGCAAAATAGTGCTTACTAAGCAAAGGCTGATAAACCAGAGGGTGGAGAGATGGGCCAATAGGTACAAAGGGCATTCTGGTGTTCTATTACACAGGGAGCAATTAGGGCTAATAACATTGTGTTGCATAACTCAAGTAGCTAAAATACAGGATTTGGAATGTTTTGAAATATTTGAGAGGACGAACAACTTTGGTATCTACAGTTGATAAATATACAGTGTTTAAGTCTACCAAAACACACACTATATTTCCTCTGTAAAGACCTAGAATTATCGCCTAAACAGTTATGAAAAATGCTCTTAACCTCTAAGCTCCTGGAAGAGCTAGCCCTGTCTCTCTCATTAAACCAATCACACAGGACTCTGACTCACTCTTTCTACAGTGGCCACCCCGGGGCTTCTCTCAGTTCCTTGAATTGCAGCTTTAGACTGCATGTCATGACCTTGTGATATATACTTTCCTCTGGAATGTCCTTCCTCCCCCACCCCTGCATTGCCAAATTAGTTACTAGCCATTCTTTTCTTATTTCTTCAAGAGCTACTTTGTTGGGGAATCCTTCCCTGAACTACCTTATATAGCTTGGATCAAGTAATATATTTTTTAAGTATACTATATTTCTTCTTTGTATTGTTTTAAAATTTACTTAAATATCTAATTGTGTAAATTATAATTTAAAGTCCATTTCACCCACCAGAGGGTAAGTGCCATGTCTAATTTGTTTATCATTGCTTTCCCACTGTGCCTGCTACACAGTAAGTCCTCAATAACTGTCATTTGAATGAATGAGTAAGTGAAGAATGTATATTGGTATGCCATCAAATGTTTCACATTTTTAAAGTTCACAACAAAGTTTTTTGAGGCCTCTAGTAGATTTTGAAGATGAAAGCCATTCACAATCTCCACTCTCATGGAGTTTTTTTTTTTCTTTTCTTTTCTTTTTTTTTTTGTACATGATGAGACACATCATAGAAGTTAAGTCAATAATAAATTAGTTACATTCTCTCTAGTTGTTTAATGTTCTAAAGGAGTGGGCAAGATACCAAGTTAGCCTCTGCAAGCTACCTAATCCATAACAGAGAAATAGTTTAGATTCTAGAACAAATTCTCTTCCTCTTCCTCCTCCTCCTTCTTCCTTTTTTTTTTTTTTTTTTTTTAATTTTGAGACAGAGTCTCACTAAGTTGCTTAGGGCCTTGATAAGTTGCTGAGGCTGGTTTTGAACTCGTGATCCTCCTGCCTCAGCCTCACAAGTTGCTGGGAGTACAGGTGCACACTCAACTAGAATAACACAGTTCCTATTGTTCAGGACAAACCTTTTTCCTCTGCCTTGAATTCACTATGAGAAGTAGAGAGTGTTGAAGAACAAGTATCCTAATGGCTCCCTCCACTGCCCACATTGAATCATTGAGTTCACGTCTGTAACCTGGAAACTTAGTTGCACTGAACAAAACTACAACTGGATGGGTGAATCTTCTGATCCTTTACAGTGGAATTACTCTGTTTTGTTGATTTGGGCACTATCCTGATGATGATTCAGTTGTGATTAGGTTATCTGGTTATTTAAGTAGGATAAAGTTCTGAAAAAGGTAAGTTGGATTCCTCAAGATAAATACAAATATTAATGAGTACATTAAATGATTGAACTATTATAAAAAGGCTATGATATGTTCTTTATTATGAAAATCATGGATCTGTCATCTTCCAAAATTTATAGATCAGAAAGCAGCTAAGCATTCTAAATAGTTGGCTATGATCTCAAGAGCGTGGGCCAGAGAGAAACTTTGATGAATATTCTAGTGGACAGAGAAATTGTTTCAAAACTTCTATCTCATGTGGAGAGATCCCATTCTCTATTTCATTTACTGATTTCTGGCATAAAAATTAGAAATAATAACCTCATTTTATAGTTGATGTAATGGAGACTCGGTGAAAGGATGTAATTTATCTAACATGACAAAATTTCTTAGTGATACTATTCAGTCTAGAGATTGACTAGAGGTTAGTGACATGCCTGTTTTATCATACTCCTTTAGCTCTTCAAGTGTCAATCGATTCACAATCAACTCTTATTTGCACATATATTAAGCACATTGTGATCTGTGCAGAGTGAGTCATTTGTCACAATTTATGTGATACATCCTGCATACCTCCTTTTCTTCACTGTCAATTCCTCTGTGTTCAGAAGTCTACATAGTAAAAACAGACTGAGAAAAGCAGAAGTAGAAAAGCAAGTGAAAAATGTCCCTACCTAAACACAGAGGCAGATCTGCCATGTGTAATAAGAGGGAGAACCAAAAATCATCAGACAGCATCCTTAAACTAACACAGAGAAATAAGGTACTGCAATGAGAAGATTTGCTCTTTGGAGTCAGAAAACATTAGAAATGTAACTATACTGATTTTGTCAGGTGACCTTGGACAGTTCAATTTACTGTTTAGGGTCCTGGGTATTTCTCCTGTAAATCTGAGATAATAAAACCTACTAGCATTGTGTAAGAGTATCTTCTCCTTTTTCTAAAATATTACTGGAAGGGGAATGGGAATCTGCAGCATTGCTTATTCACTTATCTCCCATTTATTCCACTTTGCAGAGGGGAATCATTTCTAAAATGATAATCTAGATTGGGAGATAATTATTGGGCAAGGAAGGGATCAATGTTCATTAAAATGTCCTAGTGCATGTGTCAGCATATCGGCCTCTACACAAACTGTCTGAGTCATGTAGTTTGCTGGAAGATGTTACCATCCCAAGATATAGAGGCAGGATTCAGGGAGGACCAAGGTTCAGAAACTAAGCCCTGAGTTGCAATCAAATTCGCCAAAGTGTCCTTGCTGCTTGGCCATTATCCCACTTTTAACAACATGGGGCATTACTCTGATTTCATTGTCTGCAAAACAGGTAGTAATGGTACCTATCTTGAAGGTTATTGATGAATAGAGTTAAATCAAGTGAAGGACTGAAAGGAATTCCTGACATAGAGTGCTGAAAAACTTTGTATAGACTAAATGAATATTCTTATAAATAATTCTTTATTCTTATAAAGAATCTTATTGTGATCTCCATTATTTTACTTTTTTAAAAAATATTTTTGATACAGAGGATTGAACCCAGGAGCACTTAACCACTGTGCCACATCCCCAGCACTTTTATTTATATATTATGACAGGGTCTTGCTAAATTGCTTAGTGATTTGCTGAGGCTGTCTTTGAACTTGCAATCCTCCTGCCTCAACCTCTCAAGCTACTAGGATTACAGGTGTGCACATCATGCCCAGCTGTGATTGCCATTTTAAAGATGAAGACACTGAAAGCCAGAGAGGTCATGCCACAGGTAGAAGATACCAGAACCAGCATTTGAATCAAGGCCAGCTCACTCTAAATTGCATTAGCAAATGTCAGACATTTCTCTCCTTTTCTCTTTTTTCCTCTTCTTTCCTCTCCTTTCTCCTTTCCTTTTTATTTTGCAGTGCTAGAGAGCTAACCCAGAGCCTCCTTGTAATGCTCTAATATTATGCATTTCTCAATGGAGAAGGTATAGAAAAAAAAATATGTACATATGTATATGTATTCTTTCTTGCCTGCCTGTTGCAGAATTGAGAAGAGAGGGAGGAAATGGACAGTTTAACTCTGAGCAACACAGTATGACATCTGCTGACTCATTTCTACTTTTCAGTGACATATCAATTGTCAGAGGGTCTGAAGAGGTGAGTGGATCTTAGGGTGAGAACTGAGTCTTCAAGATCTCTGATCTAGGTAGTCACTGGCTATTTATTTCCAAAACTCTACTTAGAAAAATAAAACAGAGAGTTAGCTCTTATCTGAAAAGGAAGAAATATAAAGTGAATTTGGGAGCTTAGGAATTATGAAAAAAGCCACTAAGTCTCTGTGGAGAGATATCAAAAATTGCCTGCAGTTCTCAGATGCAGGACTCATTTGATGTCATCATTCATAGTGCAGAAGCCAGTGAAGGGGAAACCGTGTAGTGAGGAAGAGGAAAGAGAGAAACACACACACACACACACACACACACACACACAGAGTCAGAGAAAGACAGAAGTAGAGAAACAGGGAGAGAGAAAGCCAGAGACAGAGAGAAATATAGCAAAAGAGGGATTTTTATAAAATAATCAGTAAAATGTCCTTATGAAAACATGCTTCCATTTGACCAAAATGTGTTAGGTGAAGCGTACTCACCAAAGAGAATCCAATTCCCAGGCTTTAGTTTTGTCTCCTGGGAAGCTGTTTACTGCTAACAATTCGCCATAAACTGCAGCCTTCAGATCTGCATTCTCTGCCCTCTCCCTCACCTCAGAGACACACCCACTTTGCCTATCTTTTCGCTGAGACTGTGGTTATTTAGCCCAGCCAAAGCAAAACTGTATTTGATATTTTTTTTTCCAAAAGCCAATTCCATACAGCTTAGTTAATCCTACTCTACAATTTAAAAGTATAATATGTGCCTTGTCGGGAGAGAATTTTAAATTTCAGCAGCAGTACTTGATTCACAAAGTGCTTGAACACTTGCTTCTTTGCGTAAATGAGCCAGGCCTTTTGACTTGGAAATAAGCCCATTTCCCTCACCCCCATGTCATAACAGAGAAATTCCATGGCGATTGTGGGAGGAGAGGCAAGTGCAACCTGCACCGTGGAGCTATCTTGAGTACCTAGAAGAGTCGCACTCACGCAGATTTTCATACAAAGAAAGGCACTATGAGGAAATTGGTGCACATAATGTTAAACAGATTCTGCTCATCCTGCCAGATGGGAAGGTAATTCAAAGTGATTTCCAAAGTTCCACCCTATAGATTTTACAGCAGTCTTCTGGTATAAGTCATTATACTTTTTTTCCTTCTTTTTTCTCATAAGGTATATTGATGCAAGGACATATATTACCTAAGAAACACACAATAATGTTGTTGAAATAAATAGTTAAATCAATAATGAATGGGTATAGCTTTGTATTGGTCCTATGCATGAGGCAAACACACAATACATACACTTAAAATGGATCTGTGATGTCAAGTTTGGCAAGATGCAAGTTAGCAGTAATAGAACGTATTGGTTAATGTCTCCGAGATGTCCTCAAAAAGAAGATACTAAGATTAAAAAAAAAAAAAAAAAAAACTGTGTCCAGTGGTCAGAGCCTCATACTCTTAGTCCTTAAATTCATTTTCTTTAGCAACTCAGAGATGGACATGGTTAATGACTTGAGTCACACTAACCAGTCTTATGCAGTACTTACATAAAAATTGGTCACTGATCCATGACTTTACTAAAAAATAGCACCATAAAAAAAGCATATTTCCATATAAGTACATTTTCCTGGTAGAAAAATCAATGTAAGAAGCCAACTCCTTTATAATCTGCTTTCTGAACATACTGAAAAAATCAAGAAGAAAGGTATATTTTCCTTAAAATATCTATTATTAAATGATAGTAGCAACAATCTCTACAACAATTATTTAATAATAATACTAAATATAACACAAATAATAAATGCAAAGCCCCCTTGTTTACCTCATGTAATGTCTTCTACTGAAAGTATTATGAAATGTGTGTGTCAGTCAAGTTATTATTTTCAAAGTGCACTCCTGGAAATGCTGATCTTTGTTTTTTTGGACATCTTTTATCCTGGGCTCTGATTCTACATTTCCCTTAATATGTTAATATTATGAGTGAGAAAAAATATGGATATATCTCCTTATTTGGATTGCAAAATATGCACTTTGTTTGGCTATGAAGCAATTGCTAAAATCACCATTGGCCTGTTATTTTCTAGATTTACTCATAGAAGTCATCTTTTCTTCCTGAACCCCTAGTTATTGACTTCATCTGACCAGAAGTTTTTCCATTAAAAATATTTAAAAGCTCTAACTGCTCACAGGAAATTAGGAAACTCAAGGACAAAAATACTTGTGATTTATAATTTTTAATAACACTTTGGCCTTTAAAATAAAAATTTGATGAAATGAATGTTTTTGCTAAGTATATAGGGAAAAGCATTAGGTTTGTTTCGCATATGTAGATTTATTTTTCACTATAACCCAGTGAAAAGGAGATCAGTAAGTCCTATATACTTATAATAGTATTGGTAATAATTTCTAAGTCCTAAATAAGTAAATTATTGTCAATAAGATAGCAGAAGAGAAATTTTCAACCATCACTCTGTGAAAAAGCATTATTTTTTAAAACTACCCATAAAGGGGACTGCTTGGAGCACAGGAGTTCAATGGGGAAGTTCTAGTACCCCACTGGAATAAAACAATACCCAAATTGATGCACTAAAGAAGATCAGAAGAATGGGTTCAGTGGTAGGGTTCTTGCTTCACACACGTGGGGCACTGAGTTCGAGCCTCAGCACCACATAAAAAAATAAGTAAAATAAAGGTATTATGTCCATCTACAACTATTTTTTTAAAGGAGGTGTATTGAAGAATTTGAGCCTCAAGTATAAAACTATTACCCTGCATACTCTAGCTGGTAATTATTTACATTCCTCTCACATATAAATGAAAGGAATTTAAATTACATGTACTCCCTCCCAAGTTCCACAAAAATCCCATCTGCAATATCATCTAAAACAGATTTTCCTGTGGACAAGGGCTTGGATGATAGCTTCTAAAAGTATTGCCTATTGATTACAGTTTCTTTCAACCTGGAGACCTCTCAGGTAAAAGACATTACTCTAAACATATAACAATGGAAATGGCGTAGGATAATCCCTGTGGACATTCCTATTCAATAAGGAGAAGGCGAGACACAAAAAAGTCACTGGACCATAACAAATTTGAAGTTTAGTCAGGTTAATGACAGAAGTTTCTTGATGAGGACTTAGCTGACTCTTGCCCAGGAACATTTCTCCATGGGTTTACACTGTCCTCTGAGTGAGTCTTTTTTCATTTCTGTGAAAGTTCCTCAGAGTCATATACCATTGCTTTCACTCTATTCTGTTTATTAGGAGTGAGTTGTGAAGATCTGTCCACATGGAAATGGAAGAAAATGAGGATCCCTTCTTAAAGTGATTTGTGGGAATATTTTTAAATACCCACATTTTCTGTTTGTTTTCTGCCAATGAGGAGAACTGGAGGAAAATGAAAATTGGGGAGGAGAGGAAGGGCTACTCCCTCTTTGCTTCCTATTCTTCTTAGCATTATCCTAGTAGTAGAGTTGGTTTTGACCACCAACTTTTGGTACTCCCTGAACCAGCTTTAACAGTAATAGAAGGAAATGGTCAGAATTTCCTTCACTGAGACCTTAGACCCAGGTCTGCCAGGATTCTCAACTATGCTCAGTACCATACCAACTGTGAGAAGAGAGTCTAAAAAATCCTAACTCCTTCTCTTTGTTTCCCTGTCCTAGATCATAGATTGTTTCCTGTAATTATTATCACTCAGTGTCTGTTTTTCTTCTTCTAGTCTTTCAACACCTCCTGTAACCAACATCATAGATTACCTACCCTTTGCTGAAACACCTTCATGTGGTTTCTTTTTGGACACCGGCAAACTTATCATTGTTTCCTTTGCTTATCACCTGTTTCTGATTTTCAGTGGAAAACAAAAGGTTGTTCCTGATTATGATGACCTTATACTTTGAATCAAGATTTGCTGCACCTTTCTATATAGTAAGACACCAGTGCTTAAGAAATAAAAATGTTCCATTTATTTTAAAAATGGATCAACATAGCATACTAGATACGTTTGTGAGTAAACGAATGACATGAAAAAAAATGAGGGATCTTAATTTTACCAGATTCTCAAAAAAGATATATGTGTGTCTCAAAGAAGAGCAAGAGCCCCTAGGTCAAATTCCCCAAATTAGCTCATCATGGGAAACATTTGGGGGGATTCTTCGAAGATGCTGATTTTTCTGAGTCTATTTCCAGCCAGAATGAGTCTGGGAAGGTTAATTTGTGAAAAGTTCACCAGGAACATTTTATAGAACCACTGGACAAGCACCTGACTTTCCTCCTCTGAAAGAGGAAAATAGACTGCCCCTGTCTACTTTGAGGGACTGTCACCTAGATGTGCTGAGCAAGCCTATTTAGGTTAAAAAGAACAGGTACTCTCCCAGATAATTCATGAAATTACCTTTCATTAGTGGTTGTTAGATGATGATGAGGAGGAAGATTTCATTGAATTCCAAGAACAGAAACAGCTTTGTAGAGGAACATAGCAGTTGGGAAGGCACCTCATCTTCATGTTCTTTTCAGGAACCTTACTGCTCAGCTTTGCCTTCCTCTGAATACCTGTTGTGATTTCTTTTACCTGATTCTGCTTGCTTGCTTTCTCCCTGGCATATCAACTTTACATCTAACTCTAGTTTGTTAAAGAACAGATTGTTAAATTCTCAGTTAAAATTTGGATCAGGAGTCTAATTTACTCAAATAATAGTTATTGGACCAGAGATGGTGCTATAGTATATAGTCAGGTGAAGCTTACCTAAATTTATAATATATGATCAAATAAACATGTGCTTTAGGGAGGTAGAGTCATATGTAAATGAATACCAAGTTGAGGATATAGCTACTGAGATGATTTAGAATCAGAAAAGGCAAGATATATAAAATGTTCTGAGTAAATCATATAAAATAAGGCTCAGGAAAGTATAATGAAACATTAAAATCATAAAATTATAATGACTTTTAAAATCAACTTGAAGTATAAGTATTGTTATAGATCTATTGGGACTTTAACGAGAGCTAAGATGAGCTATAAGAATCCCCATTTATTTTATCCATGAAACATTATGCTGATTATGACAAAAATATAAATAATTTTTTTTGTGGTTATATTGAAGAAGTGACACTCTGATCCTTCACATTTCTGAACTTTTGTTGTAGGATAACAAATTACCTAGGACTTTAGGATGTTCTGAGATGTTGGTAATCCTACCTGTGTAGTGACATTGGTCAAACCATTTGACACTTATGTCCACCTCTTCCCCAGTTGAATAATGGACAACTCAAGAATAAATCTGTGGGAGTCTATAAAATTGACAATTCTCTAATAAAAGTATCTTCAAACTGTGACAAGAGAGATGAAAAATAACTTCTATTCTCTAGGGCCAGCCATATGCTTGCTTTTTCCTTTAATATCAACAGACTTGGGTAAGTTTTACAAATCAGGGTAAAATTTCAATCATTAAGGAGGTTTAAGACATATCATAGTTTGGTTAATGAAATTTTCAGGTTAAATAGAATTTAACAAGAAAATCATTTTTCCCCTTGTTAAAATGTTTTTAGAGAAGGAATAAAGTTCCCAATTCCCAGGTATTTAGCTACCCTAACAAACATCCCATCTTCTCTAAAATAAAACTCATAGATTTACCTATTCTGTTGTTCCTTTTGTTGTTCATACTATCCAAGAGCAGCAGGGGTTGAGAAGACTCTTGGCTTAGAATAGAGAAGTAAGTGGTCTAACCCTCTTTGTTCTTTTATTCCCACCAGTTCATGTACCCTTTCCATAAAAGCTGTGTGGGAACCCCCATCCCAGAGCCCTTCAACTCTGTTTGGATTTTACTTTGAAGCTTTTACAAGACTATTTGTTGTTGTTGTTGTTCAGGCTAGGAATGCTTATCCTTTTCTATAAAATATACCCTTGCACTGTCAGGAACTGATACTTTTTCAAATTTCTGAATTACTGGCAATATTTAATTTCCTTATCTTCACTTATTTCTTTAATTTTATAATTTCCTATATAACTAGATGGGTTGAATCCCTTTTCATCTGGGGTTAAGAGTCCAAAGTACCTGCTAAAAAATAAAATGCTTCAAATATTGCAACCTAGAATGGGGTTGTTATGAGAATTCGAGAACTGCAGTGAGGAAGAAACAAGTGATGAGAATCTTGTTGAGTCTATAGTGACTTGAACTTGAACTGAAGGGAGTATAAGCAGAGAGCCTACCAAAGAAGAAACTGGATGTCAGCAAGGTTTCCAGGGAGAATATGAAACAAAGAAAGGTGAAGGGTTTCGCCTCCAGGAAGAGGAGAGACCAGCCCTCTTCTGACCCTCCAGGATGAAAGGGGGGATGGATGGAAGAAAATGAATGTGGAGGGGAGGAAAACTGATTTTCAACATGATGTACCTGGTTTACCTAAAAAGAAGTTGGGGCAGGCACGGTAAGAGTGTAGGAGAGACATGTTTTTGTACCCACATTGCCTGAAACTGCTCATTTTTCAATGGCTAGGTGAGAGTAGATTAGGAAAATATTAAAAACATAATTTGTCTTAGGCTACATTCTTATATAGGATGAAATATGTTTCAGACACTATTAAAACAATTTATAAATAATATCTCATGTCATCCTAAAAGCTTTAGATGGCAGCTACTATTAATAAGCCCACTATATAGATGAAAAGGCTGATGTATAAAGAGGATAAGTTACTGGCTCAAAATTACATGGCTGGTACATGTGGAGCCAGAATTCACACCAAAATAGAAGGGTTCCACAAGTCTCCTGATGTGGTGTAGCAAAAAAATAAAAATAGTGCCCCAGTATATTATTTGCGGTTATACAAGAGCAAGGTTCAACATTTCAGCCGTTATCCAAGTTATGTCCTCTAAATCTTCTCTCCCAGTCTGTACACAGACTAGCTCCTTTTTAATTTTAGTCACATGGAATGTAAAAAACACGATACATATTAGAAATGCCTAGAATTGTTATTCAAAGAAATATTGGCTGTTCTTGCTGGATAATGTCTTAATCTCCTACTACATTTTTACAAACAAATTCATTTTTATTTCTCTAAAGCTATAAATCAGCTTTTTCAACACACTTACACCCCTACCCTCTTTCAATTTATCCCTAAGTATTATGATCTTAGAAAGCCCTCCACTGGGGAAGCTTGATGAATTGATGAAGATCTCAGGAAGCTGGAAGCCTCAAAAAAAAAAAAAATTGGTTTTCTTTGTTTACAAGAAGCAGAGTAACTTGACAGCTTATTCCCCCTTGCTGAAATTAAATCCCAGGACTTGGAGAAGGCTCTGGTTATGGTTATTTCTTGGATGGGTTTATTCCTGATCCTGTCTGGTTCATGGCCAGGCTGAGTCTGAAATCCTGGCCAGCTTTTGCTGGCCCTCCGACTCTACAACAAGTTGCCGGCAGCAGTATCAGCTGCAATCTTTGTTTGGGAACCTATGAAAGGGAGAACAGAACTGACTGGCATTTAGGAAACTAATTTCCTCCAGTCTAATCATGCTTGTTAATTAAAACTGCTCAAACTGTCACTGTGAGAAGTTCCAGAAAGATCCAGGTTGCCAGGGAGTGAAGTGCTGCTGTATGATTGATGGAGGTGCTTGGGCATTATTTAATAGGGACAATCTATTTAAAGGGTCATGATACACACACACACACACACACACACACACACACACACACACAAAATTGTATATGTATATATACATATATTTTTTTTATGCAATCAGCAAGAGCCAAATTACTTTGAACTCTTTACCAGTCTGCCAAAGTAGGCCATGTAAATACTCTGAGACATATACAAGTGATGAGAGATGACGCACATATTTTGGAATTGCCATCATACTTCTGTTGAAACCATTCAGTTGCTGTCACCTGCTACAGTGTGAAATATGGCATGGAATTCAATACTCCTGGCCTCAAAATGCAGCTCAGACACCTCCTAGTTATGTGACTTAAAATGATGTACTTAGACTTTGAAAATTTTTACTTGAAATGCTAAAAATTGGTAACACAATATTACAGGTTACAGAATTTCTAAGACTAACTGAGATAATATACATTATAAACATGGTATTTAGCAGATATTTAATAATCATTCCTTTCTAAAATTATCCTGCCCTATCTTCTGGAGTAGTATATTTTGGAGAAAGCAAAAGGCATTCAATTCAATTTAGTGAGATCCTCAGCAACTTACTGAGACCCTGTCTCAAAACAGAAAAATAAAATGAGCTGGACTGATGATGTGGCTCAGTAGTTAAGAGCCCCTGGGTTCAATCTCTGGTGCCAGAAAACAAAAGACTTATAAATAAGAAAATATTTCTAATTTATTTCACAAATAGTAGTCACAGTATAAGCAGACACATAGTTTGATATATTGATGTGATAGAACATTTTGAAACTACTTTAAATATTACATTTTAACTAATATTTAGTGGCATTCATGCTTCTGTGAGAGTTGTGGAAAAGTTATGATATCAAGTTGTATGTAAAATATGATCATGTTTTTATTCCTAAAAGAACATCAGAAAAGACTATAATGATAATTAGAAAAAAATTAACATGTTCTAATTCTTGCTTGTAAATGTACAGAACATTGTTTTCATTTCATATCTTATATATTTTAAATAAAAGTGTATAATTAGAAAAAGAGAGAAATGAAATTTAAAAAAAAATTATTAAAAATTAGAGATGTACCCAAATGCCAATAAAATAATTCCTATGAATTTCATAGAAACAGACATTGAGAAAGAGTTGGTCCAAAGTTATTTAAGCAATGACAATGCTCTTTAAACATGGTAACCACTTTGAAAGAATCAAAGTCATTTACACAAGGTGGTTCTGATAGTTTTGATATAAAATCCGTCTTGTTATTCTATAAAGGCCTTTCACAAAACCCCCAGCAGTGTACAAGAGAGACTAATGCAAGTTCAGGGAAAAGGGTCATGTTTAAATTTAAATAAATTTAAAATAAATAGACTCAAAAACTAGTTGGCAGGCACTCTAGCTACATTTTAGTTACTCTGTAGACATGTGTGGCCAGTAACTACTGTATCAACAGCACAGACACAGACACATAACATAAAAATCAAGGGATTCCCAGACCAAAGAGATGACTTTGGGTTGGTTAGAGAGAGAAACTGTCATGACTTTGGATTATGAGTTTTCCCCAATGAAAATGTGCAAACATAAAAATGTCATTGTGTATCACATGGATAGTGCCATTTTTTTTTTTTAGGCAGTGATATGAATTTGGAAATAAGAACTAGCCCTTTATGAAGAGACATTTTGCCTTTTCCCCTTGTTTTCTCAACTATTACAATAGTCCATATTTTGATGCCTGATTCACTATCAGAATCACACCCTGAGTCTATTTAGGTTTGAAATGCTCAGCCTCAGTTTTATTTCTCAGATTTTTTTTTCCTGAGGATTAATGTTTTTTCTGAAGGTTTTACTTATAAATATTCCATGGAATAAATATCTATGTGCTATAGATATTTATGGAGCCTGAGAAAGATGACAGAGAGCAGAGGAAACATGAGTCCACCATCCTCCCCATCCACGTGTCAAAAAAATTTCACCTAAGTAACTTAAAAGACATGGTGGTTAATGAGGATAAAAAATGAGCTCAATTAAAGCTCTTAAAATATGGTCACCATTCCACCGCAGCTACTTGGTGTGGGCACAGGCACCGCACAACCCACGCTTGTCATTCAGAGCTGGAAAATGTCTCCAGTCTCTTTCTAAAAGGGAACATCTATTAAAATTGGCCACACAGGTAGATGGGAACAGAGAAGGTCTTAATGGCACATTAAGTCTCAAATTACTTGAGGTTATTTATCAGAGTTCAGTTGTATGACTTTTAGCAGCACAGATTTCAGATTTCACACTCTCTTGGTTGAAGTGCCATTTAGTTTTCAAATTATCTTACAGAAGATGGAAAAAAAATCAAAGAAAATTCGCATATGGTAATTTACCAGCTAAGCCTTTTTGTTGCAGATTTCTGATTTGCTCTCCCTTCAATTCCCTCTGACAAACAAGGCTTCTTAGACTAGAACCAGAACTGATAACAATATTATCATCATCACTATTGATCATTTTTTGGTTATTTTTATCACTACTATTGTTATTTAACATAAAAATTATCACTTCAAAGAGGTCATCCTAAATTATAGTCAATCCAAGAAGAATGTGGAAATGCCAGAAATCTAAAGTGCACAAGTTTGAAGCTCTTCTTTTACAGATTGGGTCATAGTAGTCAGGAGCTTAAACATAAGAATACACCTAGGAATTTGAGGCACCTGGAGGCGCAGCACACTTTATGATGGGCACATAGGCCTGTATTTTTAATCCTAGTTTAGGAGTTAAATGTGAGCATGCTCTATAAATCCTGATTTCCTTCTTTTATACGAAGATGAATGCTGTGGTTAAAAACACAGGCCTTGGAGTAAGTTTCAAATTAGTTTCTGTCTTAAAATATTGTTCAGTTAGACTCTCTAATGTTCACTTTTTGTACTCGTGAAATATAGATAATGATAATGGTGTTTAAAGGGTTGAACAAGGCAAAACGTGCAAAAACACACCCTACTTGATACAATTTTATATTTAATATCTAATAAAGTGTTGTTCTTGGTTTTATTAAACTGAGCATGGGTCAAAAATCACAAACATCCTGCAATGCTGATCCACATTTCCATTTTGAGTACTTAGTGAGTGTATGACTCATAGGTAGGATTTAACATGGAATCAGAAAAATGGAGATATGATCTTTAACATTTAAAGATGTGGTCTTTAAAATATATGAGCAATATCATAAAGGCAAACAGGAAGCATAACAGAGTTTTGCCCATTATTTTTTTAAGATTTGCTAGTATGATAATGTGTGATCTTTGGCGACTGTGGCAGCACAATGCACTGGAGAGACAGTTGGTCTCTGTACTTTGAGAAAGGTCACAGAGTGCCTATCCTGTTCTGTTGTTTACAAGTTCCATGACCATGGACAAATCATTTGGCCTCTCTGAGCTACTGCTTTTTCACTAAAAAAAAAAAAAAAAAAAAGTATGTGCTTCATAAGAACTGAGTTGCTCTTATGAATTTATATCATATTTATTTATGAGAGTTTCTGTTCCTTTCTGAAAACTCCTGAATAATATACCTATCATAAATGTCAATTTGACACACTATCTGAATTTATTAAGATGATCATGTGATACTTTTAAAAAGAAAAACATTCTTTATTAGAGCATTAGAGTTATACATAGTAGCGGGTTCATTTTGACAAAACCATACATCTTGGAATTTGATTTACTCCATTTCAGTTCCTGTTTTCCCTCCCTACTGCCCTCCTTCTACTCTTCTTCCTCTACTCTATTTATCTTCCTTTTTGCTCACTTATTTATTGATTTTTGATTGGCAATTTCTATATAAATTCCCTGTGGTATACTTATATATGCACATGATGTGATTTTGTTAAATTCATTCTGCCTTTCCTCCTCTTTCTCATCTCTCCTCCCTCCTCTCCATCTCCTTCTTCTCCATTGATCTTCCTTATATATTTATGATATTTGATCCTCCACCTCTCTGTTTTTGCTCATTTGGTTGTAGTCTCCATATATAAGACAGAATACTGGGCCTTTGATTTTTTGAGTTTTGCTTGTTTTATTTAGCATGATGTCATCCATTTCCACCCATTTATCAGAAAATACCATAATTTCATTCTTTTTATGGATGAATAAAACTCCATTATATATATATATATAGATAGATAGATAGATAGATAGATAGATATAGATAGATAGACAGACAGATAGATAGATAGATAGCACATTTATGTTGCAGGAGTCTTTTACCTTCTTGGTTAAATTAATTACCCTGTTTTTTTTTCCCTCTATTTTAGGTTATTATGAATAGAATGAGTTTCCTGATTTCTTTTTCAGCAAAATTACTGCTGGAGTATAAATTCATGAATGTTGATATTGTTTCCTGCTACTTTGCTGAATTCATTTATCAGCTCTATAAGTCTTCTAAGCAGAGTTTTGGGTCTGGATATAGGATTTTTTTTTTGTCATTACAAACAGAGATCATGTGACTTCCTTTTTTCTATTTGTATCCCTTTAATTTCCTTTCTTCTAGTCACAGTCTGATTACTCTGACTAGAGTTTCAAGAACTAAATTGAATAGAAGGGAGAATGGACATTCTTATCAAGTTCTTGATTTTAGAGAAAATGCTTTCAGTTTTTCTTAATTTAGTATGATGTTACCTTTGGCTTTGTCATATATACCCTTTACAATATTGAGGTAATTTCCTTTTACCCCTCAATTCTCCAGTGTTTTTAATACTACTCAGTGCTGGATTTTTATCAAAGGCCTTTTCTGTATGGATTGAGATGATCATATAATTCCTGTCTTTAATTATGTTTATGTGATGGATTATATTTATTGATTTACATATATAGAAACAACTAGCATCCCTGGGATGAAACCAACTTGATCATGGAGTACAATCTATCTTGTTAATGGGTTTTTGAATAGAGATTGATAATATTTTATTAAGAATTTTTGCATCTATGCTCATCAGGGTTATTAGTGTGTAGTTTTCTTTCCTTGATGTGTCTTTATCTGGTTTTAGTATCAAGACATTACTGGCTTCAGAGAATGATCTTGAGAGTGTTTCTTTCTTTCTATTTCATGGAATAATTGAAGAGATTTGTCACTATTTTTCCTTTAAAGGTCTAGTAGAAACTCAGCTAAGAATGCATCTGATCCTGGTGACAAAGCAGACTTTATCCCAAAAGTAGTCAGGATTGACAAATAGGTAACTTTATACTGGTAAAGGGAACAATCCAACAACAAAATATAATGATTACTAATGCTCTAAAGTTAGTGTACCTACTTATATTAAAACAGACACTTTTCAATATAAAGACTCAAATAGACTCCGGGGTAGTAATGATTTCAACTCACCTCTCTCACCAATAGATAGGACATCTTGACAAACACTAGGACTCTTTAGACCTAAAAAAATACTATTAACAAAATGGACATGATAGCTATCTATAGAATATTTTATCCATCAACAACTGAATTCAATTACTTCTCAGCTTCACATTGAGCTGACCACATTTTAGGACACGAAGGAAGTCTTAGCAAATAAAAAAAATAATAGAGATAATTCTTTGCATATCAGATCAGAGTTGAATGAAATTAGAAATCAATAACAAGATTAAAAAAACAATAAATTTTAACACATGGAGACTGCATAGCATGCTTTTGAACAAGGAGTGTATCATAGAAGAAATCAGGGAGAAATAAAAACAAGTCTTAGAAACAAATGAACACAGTGAAACAACATATCAAATCTCTGGGTCACAGTGAAGGTAGTTCTAAGAGTCACAATTATAGCATTGAGTGCTTATGTAAAAAGTTTATTGGTTTTTTAAAACAAAGGCAGAGATACTAATATTACTGAGGACAGGGTTCTGTAAACCTAACAAGCTAGCACATCATCTAAATTCTCTAGAGACTAACAGAAGCCAAAGATGGGGCAAGAGGGAGGATGAAGCTGAGCTGTTGTAGTCAGGGTTCTCCAGAGAAATGCAATCAGTAGGAGATACAGTTGTTCCTTGTTATCTATAAGGGATTGGTTCCAGGAACCCCATGAATATGAAAATTCAAGGATGCTCAAATTCCTTATATAGAATGGCACAGTCTTGCATATCATCTAGGCAAATCTTGTTATTTAAGTCATCCCTAGAGTACTTATAATATCTAGTACAATATAAATGTTTTTGTAAATAGTTTTTATAATCTATTAAACAATAATGTCCAGAAAAATAAAAGTATGTACATGTTTATCACAGATGCAACCGTCATAGATGTAACATCTTTTGGATCCATGGTTTCTTGTGTTTATAACTATGGAACCCACAGATACAGAAACAATGGATATGGAGGGATGATTTATATATATATATATATATATATATATATATATATATAGAGAGAGAGAGAGAGAGAGAGAGAGAGAGAGAGAGAGAGAGAGAGAGAAAGATAAAGGAGAGATAATTAATATTTATATTTATCATATGAATATGAAACTGAGAAATTTAATACTTTGTCATCTTATTTGGAGACACAGGTTTAATCTGACTTCTTTAAAGGCCTGAGAATGGGGGTGGGGGGGGCAATGGTTTAAGTCCTAGTCCAAGGGCAGGAGAAGATAAAATGAGATGTGCAGCTTAAAAAAAAGTGGGGTGTTCTTTCTTTCTCTGCCTTTTGTTCTATCCAGACCCTCAGTGGAATGGATGATACCCACCCACACAGGGCAGAGCAATCTGTTTATCCAGTTTATTGAAACAAATGCCAGTTTCATTGGAAAACACCCTCAAGGATCTACCCAGAAACAATGTTTAATCTGGGCATCCCATGGCCAGTCAAGTGACACAAAAAATTAACTATCACAGCTGCAGTTGCTGCTTCTGAAGGTGAGACAGGGTTGAAAAATATCAGCTTCAGTCATGGGAGGACAGGTTTTTCAGAACCATAAAATTTCAAGAACCTGCTATGATCCCTTTGTGTAACAGTTATTTCCATCTTAGAGCTGAGGATTGGATGTGAAGCAGGCCTACATTTTATTTAGATTTTCTGATTGGTGAGTGTTTTTGATGGGGCTACTAATAAATATAATCCAGTGGCCTGAAATGCCTCCATCCTAAGCGACCCTTAAGAATCGCAGTTGATCACATCTTGAAGATTCAATTGTGAGCAGCAAACCAATAAACAAGACTAACAAGATTTAGTATTCTGTTTTATTACAGTTTCAAGGTATCGAAACAGGACAAAGGTTGAAATGCCAATTTAAGCATTCCTTCACATAGGTGGTCTTAAACTCAATTTTCCCACATACAAAATAGAGATGGTAATTCATATCTCCTTGAAAACCCCCTAACTATACCTGATATTGATAGATAAACAAGGAAATTTCAAATTAATATTGGCAGTAACATTCAGACAAAGTTGGAAGCCTGAACTTGAACATTGAAAAATGTTTAGAATTTGGCTGAGAAGAAGGTGTATAGAAGACAGTTGAAGTGGAACCACACAACAGTATACAGATAGGCATAATCATGCTGTATTGAGAAAAGTGAACAAATACTTTGGCTGATTTTAATGCTATTTTTGCCTTTTTCATTTTGGAAAAATAGTAATATTTACTTCTAGAATTATGTTAAAATAGATCCCTTAACAGTTTCTTCTAATGAAAATAGTTTTAAAAAATATTGGGTTTAAAGAAGGTAGTGTTGGAAGAGAAGAAAACAAAAAAAAATTGGAATTCAAAAACCATGTCAGAGTTGAAACTCAGAGAAGTAAGAAACTTATCCATTTAAATGATTTGCTGAATCCTCATTATAACAGGGACTTATAAGCTGCCTTTGCTAAACACAGTGACTCTTAGGCATGCAGATGCTTGTTGGGTAGCTGAAAGCAGGGTAAAGCTTGACACCTCTGCCTTCATTCTCCATTTAGTGTTCATTAAAAACTTGTAATACAAGATTTATTATCCCTAAATTTACCCTATCTATCTCATCAGCCTTTAAGACTGAGGCAAGATTTGTAGAATCCTATTTTAGACCCCTGGAGTGGTGCCCAGAAGTGTTTGGTACTTGTCCCTCATCTTCGAAGAGGCAGGCACATCACCCCACAAGGAAACTGCACGCTAAACAGAAGCAATCATCTCCTGGGAACTGAACTGCCCCCTTTAAGTATCACAGTCTGATAGATAAACATCCTGAGCTGCAAGTGGAAATTGTCCCCTCCAGCAATAGACTTCTTTGGATCTACCTTGCAGAAGCAGAACTGAGAGAGGATTCAACCAGACCACAGTTTGTCCGAAATAGTTTAATTATGCATATCTCTCACACACTGCCTTGATTCTTCCTCTTTTGAACTAAAAGTTCCTGTCAGTACCCTGAAGACAGGACCGAGATGCTGGACCTCACTTTGCCTTCCCAATATGGCCATACTGATTACATTTTCCTATTCTGCTTTTCAATGTTACCTTTTCTGATTGTTTTGGGGGAAGCAAGTAGCCAAACCTGATTTTTTGGGAAGCAGGAGTTAAGTCTCTGCCATGGGCTCCAGTAACATAGTGGATACAGAGTTTAAAGGAAAAAGACAAAAAGAAAAAACAAACAGAATATATTCTCTTGCACACATGAGATTCTGGTGAAGGTACCTTTGTAAAATTATCAAGGTAAATCCAAAAAATCAGCTCCCCTAAGGTAGAATAGAAAAAAATAAAGATAGATAAAAAGGAATCAAAAGAAAGGACAAGGAGACTGCAACTTTAATCTAAAAGCTGAACATTCTTATACTGTTAATCCTAAAATCCTATTACCCCTGCCCCAAGCCTGACACTCCTAAGTCATGTCATTTTTCTCCAGGTCTCTCACACTCAAGTTACTGAAAAATTTACAAATCTTCACTCATGATCTTAGGTTACTAAACATTCACCCACTTGTAAATTACCCTCTGCACTATTAATTTGCCCACTAGTGGGTGAATTTTTAGAATAAATTGAGCAAAAGGTGATACAAAGTCTATAATATAGAGTAGTTTCCCACTGTTCTCTGTTGATCAGATAATGGAGAATATGCCAATGTAGTGATCCTGATCATTTCTAGACCTCCCAAAATCTTCTGTGATCACCAGACTGATGTCATCTCATACCTTCCCATGCCCAACTTTCCTAGTCTTCTTTTAAAAGAAGAAACTGAGACCCCCAAATGTGCAACTCACTTTTGCAATAGCCACACTCTCCCTTGAATACATATTCATTGCTTTCCTGAAGGGATCTCTGTGCCTCTATCTGACCTATCTTGAAATTCCTTTCTGTGATGTTTGTCAAGGACCCTATTATCTCAAGTTGAAGTTCCCCTCTCTGGGACCTCCTCAGACCCCCTCCAGTGATACTCCTAGACTCAAAGACTTCAGGAATAGATATGATTAGATGCAATTATTATTGCTATGTTTAAATAAATTAAAGGAGGACTTATATCTAGGTCTTTGGTAATGTAAAAAAAAATAACTTTGCTTGGGAATAGGTAAGTCATAAGCCAATATTTAACGTGGTTTCACAACTCACATTTATACTTTCAGGGTGCAAATTAAAACTGTAAGCTGAGGATTTAGGTCAAAGTAGTTCTGAATTGCCACTGTCAACATGTGTCTGGAAGAAACTAATATAGCACTCCAGAGTAACCCACCTTTATTGGACACACATGGGAATTCCCAAATTTGGAGTTTCAAAGAATATGAGCTAATGATTAAAAGTTAAATTTTTAAAAATATAGAATCGTACTAAAATACTTCAAGAGAAGGTGTTTTTATACACCTGTGTATTTATACTTTTACTATATCTAAAATAGAATAAAATCTATAGGTAAAAAGCAATATTATAGAAAAAGTAGATTTTTAAAATAATAAGAACAATCCCCAGAAATAAACACTTAATCACTCAAAAGAATAATATGAAATAGCAGATTAGGTGTAATTGGTAAAAATTATAAAACTGAAAAATGTTGTAAAGAAAATAGACGGCAACAAAGAGAAACAGAATGTTGATTGAAATCTTATTGTACCAAAATTTAAGAAACATTTGATATTTCCAATAATGTTACATATTTTTCAAATCATAAAATATTAAATTAATACATATGAAATTATATATTGATTGAAATTACTTATTAAAAAAATAATGAATAGAGCTCAGCATGGTGGTGCTCCCTGTCAGCTCAGGAGGTTCAGACCAGAAGATCACAAGTTCAAGGCCAGCTGCAGCAATTAACTGAAGCTCTAAGCAACTTAGTGAGACCTCCTCTAAAACAAAACAAAACAAAAAATATAGTCTCTGAGGATGGGTGTGGAAATGAAAATTAGCTGCCAATAGGCAGGAGGGATTTGGGCAGGGTGATAGAGGTGTTCTACAACTGGATTGTGATGATAATTGCACAATTCTGTAAATGTACTAAAAATTATTGAATCATAGACCTAAAGTGGGAGAATTTTTGATGTATGAATTGTGTCTCAATGAAACTTAAAAACTTAGAAACTGAAAAATACTATAAATCTAAAGTTAACTAAAAAGTAGAAACAGAACAAAGAGTGCTATTTCCAAAGCTAGCCAGCCAAAAAGTTCATAAAAAATATTTTATAGTGGCAAAATATACTTTCAAGATTATATTGTAACCATAGTGCCATAGTGATAAAATATATATTGCAAAATCTGTTAGAAATGTAAAAGTAAACTGACAAATCGATGATTGAAGTGAGTTTTTTGAAAAACACTTCTCTCAGAATTGATATAGATATAATGATACAAATATAGAGCACTTGAATAACATGGTTTTCCAGATTTATCTATTACATAAAATAGTACTTTACATACAGAAAAGATAAAAGAATAAACTACCTTTTCTAAACACAAAAGAAATTCACTGAACATTGCATTTTAGATCATAAAGAAAGTCCCATAAATTCCCCAAATTTTATATATGTATTTGTGTAGGTATGTGTATGCATGTTTTTGTGGCTGCATTTATTGCATAGTAACACAATTAAGAATTGTGCTATTCAAATCTACTCATGTGGATGTTAAACAACCAATTACAGACTATCCATTCTCAGTGAATGTAAGAATTATTTTCATAAATATAGGTAATAGATGGTGGACTGGGTTGCATATTTGGTATGATTTTCTTAAAATTTTACTAAAATAACAATAAAGCAACTTTCAATTTTGTTATTAATAAATGAAGCCACAGGAGAAAAAAAAAGGTAGAAAAGACACAGAAGGAAAGAGGAAGTTGAAAAGCATGTGAAGAAGGACTGACAATTTTTAAAGGTTAAATCAGGACTATTTCCCTGTAATAAGTATAGAGTCATAAGATAATACCTCCTTCACTATGGTAATTATAAGTATCCAGAGGTCTGCAAAATCATAGTTGTTTTATTCCCATGAGAAATATAAGGTCACAGGGAAAACTGATTAAATTAAGTCCAAAACTTGTCAGCCTTTCCTAGACAAGTGGGGATTCTGCTTTCATGTTTGGCAGAGTAGCATGAGGAGAATGAAGCCACCGTGGACATGGATGTGTGGCTGTGATGGAAACTTTAATTAAAATTTAAAGGCCAAGTGTGGCTTGGAGTTACAGGTATTTAGGAGAGTCCCAGACACAGAGGAGTTTGCAATCACCCACTGATTCTTTCCCAGGGCCTTTGGTCAGGCCCCCTGCCTGAGGTGAATGCATGCAGGACCTGCTATTGTTAGAGGACAGAGAAGGAGAACTAAGATACACTCACTTTCACTCAGGATGTTATGCATATGAGGAGGTAGATAGTCTGTGATAGGCAATTTGTGAGATGGTTCCAGTGATCTCCACTGTCCTGGTATTCATGCCTTAGTGTGATCTTTCCCTTTGAATTTGGCTGAAATAGATTGAAATGAAATAAGAATATGGCAAAAGTAAAGCAATGCCACTTCTGAGCTTTTGTATGTAAACTGTGGCTTCCTTTGGCTCTCTCACTTGTTTTTGACACAACTCCGTAGAGACTCATGTTAATGAATTTAAGAGATATTTAGTGGTTTGCTAATAGAGTAATAATGGAAGTTTTCTCTCAGTCAAATCCTCAGATGTCTCCAGACTCAATGTTTGATTACAACCTTGTAAGAGACTTTGAACCCAGCAGCCCAGCTAAACGGACTCAGAGAAACTCTGAGAAAATAAATGTTTGATGTTCTAATCCATTACATTTTGGGAAGTAGTTTGTCGTGTAGCAATAGCCATGTAATACACAGTCCTGTGCTAGAGGGAAGGCAGGCCGTCAGGGGGAAAGATCCTAAATTGAAGAATTAAAGCCATAGAAAAAGTTGGATAATAAAGAGAAATTCTAAAGAATTCTGGGTCTTACACAAAAAGAGAAAGAAACTAGCTAGAGAAATCAAGAAATGTTACATAGAGTGTGAACTGAGATTACAAAATGACTGCTGCACTTTGCTTCAGAGACCCCAAAACAGAGCAAGGGAGTCACAGGAAATAGGGCCCATTCATGTTTGCAAATGAATATTTTAAAACTAGGCCAATCCAACAGCATCACAATATCCTGGATCCTCACTTACTCTGACTGCACCTGCAACCAGTGAACAGCAATAACCAATAGACTTTGGACTTATAAACTGACAATTTTACTTCCACCAATCATAATTTATACAAAAGAACTACTTTCACAGTTGTGAGATTTCTTGGGTTTTGTTTGTTTTTTTTTTTTCCTTGGGGTTTGTTTGATTGTTTTGGTTTTGTTTTGTCTAGGTCCTGGGGATGGAACATAGAGTCTTTCCCAAGCTAAGTTATCAACTCTGCCTTTCTCCTCTCTTGGAATAGAGCCCAGTTGACACTGTGCCCTGTATCTCCTAGTATCAAAGTTCCTTAAAAGACCCCAAATAAATGACCTTTATTTGATGGCTGATTATTGGTTTCATTTCCCATTTGTTGACAAAACAAAAATGAAGGCTCTAAGACAACAGAGTATCACATTTGAAGCCCTTGAAGGAAAACAAAAATGTCAAACTGGAATTATATATCCTACTAGTCAATATATAAAAAGGGAGAAGTGAATGTGAGAGAAAAGATTTTTAAAAATCATAGAACCATTTCAGGAGACCCAGTAAATGAATTTCTGATCCTAAATATAAGTTACAAAGAGAATTAGTACAAAGGGGAGGGAAAGGATTCATTAATAAAGTAATGTAAGAAAATTTCCCAGAAATTAAAAAAAAAAAGTATTTCAATAGTAAACGGTCTCATCAATCAACTTGCGTATCTCAAGTCAAAAAAACACAAAAATGCCTCATCTCCTCCTACCTGAATAGTTTGTAAATGTGAGGACCAGAGAGAGAAAGGGAGAGAGAGATAGAGATAGAGATAGAGATAGAGAGAGAGAGAGAGAGAGAGAGAGAGAGAGAGACTGTTAGTTTGGTTCATAGTAAGAATTAAGAATCAAGGGTCATTAGTCATTACACATTCTATTCACACCCTTGGAAACTAGAAACAATAGAGCATTTCCTTCAAAATTAATTATTTGTAATCTAATTATATTCCCAAAGTATTAATTATGAGAGTAATTAAGAAATCATCAGAACCATTCATATATTTGCTTCCTTGGGAATTCAGTAAAGGATATGCTCTGCCAAATTGATGGCGTAAAACAAGAAGGAGGATCCTCTCCAAGAAACAGAGGACCCAGCCCAGCAGAAACAACTGGAACCCTCAGGATGATGGCAATATCCTAACAGGACAGCCATTCAGCAGGCGAGGAATTCCACTTGTGCCATTTGGGGCATCTAAGAAACCCTGTGAGGAGATCTGCAGGCAGATGAAGGTGGTGGGACACCTGATTCCTCTTGACTTCTCACCTTGAGAACCACACAACTGCTGCAGTTGGTTGTGAAGCAATGATAAACTCAGAGAACAAGCTACTGTGGAGCAGTGTATTATTAGGCAACTATAATATTGAGAAATACACATTTGGTCTTTGTCCTTCTGTTTCCTGGCAAACAACTTCTAAAATCTTTGGAATCTGCAAAATGGCAAGGGTTTTCTTGTATGCTAATGAGCTAACTGGTAACTGTTAACCTTAGGTAGCTTCAGGATGGGGGTTGGTGACCAGAAAGACAAAGACAGGATTAGAAGGTTGGGACTTTTAGACCAAAAGTGAATGATTTAATCAATCTTGCCTATCTAATGAAAACTCAGAAGGGCAGATAACCTGTGGCCTGTGATTGGCATCTGAAATGGGAGAACAGCCTTCACCCTGTGGAATCTTATGCTCTCTGCAGGTAGAATTTAGAGTTGAATTGAATTGGAGAACACCAATGTGAGTGCAGAATTGCTTGCATGTTTGCTTGCTTGTTTGATGGTGCATGTGGGAAAAGCCCCACACATGTGATATCAAAAGAATGTTGGAAAAGTATAGTGATAGAAACTTATTTTTTCTACTTAGCTGCAAAGCAACTATTGGTGAATAGAGTCTACATGGACATAATAAAGTGGGTAGGACTACTGATCTAACTGAAATTAGAGTACATTTGGAAAATGCTTGACTTTTGCATTAAAATATTTTGACCACATTACTTATAATTTAATTTAAAAATTAGGCCTAAATTGATTCAAAACTTACCACTTACTTGCACAGAATTTAAAAGAATCTTCAGAAAGAAAGTGCATTAGAACAAAAAGAGGAAGTTTTGAGTGTCTACACTGTACCAGCATGGGGTAGTCAATTGCATACTCCAACTCACCTTATTTAAATGATAAAAAGACCTGGTTGACTGGTGTGGAAAGAAATAAGGTTTAGTTTATATATGTATTTTAACTTTGAGGCTGCTCTGCAAAATCTCAGCAGGGAATTATTATTTAACTTTAGAAAACTACTTTCTATATTCATTTTCAAAACCCAAGTGCATTTTGAAAGAAAATCAATTTTAAAATGTGTATTCTTAGTTAAATGAAATGAATTCTGTAAACAGTGGTTCAGCAACCCCAGAATGACAAAGCCTTGGGCTGATTAGTGTTAGTCTTTGTGGAAGGCAGCTGGGCCACAGTAATCACCTGTTTCTTAGGGGCCCATGTGACCTATTAGTGAGGCTGGCATGCAGATCCACCACACATGATATATTAATTAGCCAAAGGGAGGCAGCAGGTCTATGTGGCTGCCTGACTCCTTCCATAAAGTATCTAAATGCTCTGCCGGCATATTAATATCTTAGCGATAAGTTATGAATAGATGTGAATGTGTGTGCCACTTCCTATTGATCGATGGGAAACAGAGAGCTGTGTGTTTGGGTGGGTACGCAGGGTGAGGAGAGGGGGATTCTGAAACCTTCCAATATTAGTATGAAAGACTGTACCAACAATTAGCTAAGGGAACAGAGTTCAGGGACCTGATGCTAGGGCATCCATCTTCACTAACTTTGTAACCTTGGCAAAGCACTTAAACTTCTCCAAGCCCAATTTCCTCATTTCTAAAAAACCTACCCCATAAGATTGCTGAAAAGACTACATGAGATAATGCATATAAAACCACGCTAAAAGCTGTTCAATAAGCATATTTTTCTCCTTGTTGGATTGATCTATTTATTTTTAAGTAGTTTTCTACATAAAATATTGTAGCATTAGCCATCATTTAGCTGATTATTTCTAAAGATGGCACAGGGAAATAGGGGGAAATTCATATTTTTTTCTGTATTGTTTATAAATTTTCCTTGGAATGAAAATATAGAGAATGCTATTAAGCCTGAGAACAAATGAATATAAATTTATGCCAAGAGAGTTAAGGTAGTAGGTAAAGAATTGACATTTCTAAACTTGTAATATAAGCTGATGCACAAATATAATTAATAGCAAGAATTCCAACATTGTTAAATCATTTATAACATATGGTCAAACATACAAATTATTTTGGATCTTGAAATGGAGACCTAATTTCTACCTATCTAGCTCCTTTTGTAGGGCCACTGGACTAAACATCTCAGACATTCACATGAGCAATCATCACAAAAGACCAAAACTTTCAACTTTGTTAAGCTGGGATGGATGGGACTTTGATAGACGTTTTCCTTTCGGGAATGGGAGAAAATAGCTAAGAGTTGTGGAAAGGAGTGTAAAGAAAATAGAATTTGAAATTAACAGATCTAAGTTTTTATCTCTGCTCATATTTATGTAATATTGAAAAAATATTAGGTAAATCTAAGCCTTAGTTTCTCATTTGTAAAGTGGAGCTGATAATGACAGTCCTTTGGGGTCAACATGTGGAATATATTAATGTATGTAAAGCACTTGCCACAATGCCTGGCACACATTTGGTGTATACAGAATGGAGAAATACAACTGTATGGATCTTAAGTTCTAGAATGCATTATATGATTTTTCATTTTTATGAAACTTAGTAAACTTGAGTTTCATATTAGATGTTATCATTCTTTGGAACAACAGTTTCATGCTGAAATTTCATTACACATGTAAATCTGAGTTATGTTTTTCTACCTCCCAACACGATTAGTGCTTTGCCAAGTCACTAATTACTGAATTAGCAAAAACAGCTGGTTTAAATCAAATCATCAATGGAAGTTAAGGTGAGGAATAGCAATGTCAGAGCAGCATTGATTTAAACAACAGACAAGCTTGCCATGTTTAACCTTCAAGCTCAAATTACACTGTTAAAAAATCCACCATTGATGCTAATTGGGATGAGGAGAAAATCAAATAATCCATTTGCTGAGTGAAAAAAAAATGTAGATCAGCATTATTGGGCAACGACCCTCTTCAAATGAATTGTGTAACACAATTTAGAGTCTATGAAGCCAAAAGCTCAAGGTCTTTAAGAGGCCAATGGTTACTCTAAAACAATCAGTTCAGGCAGATAACCAAGAACCATGGAGCCTCTCCTGATTGTCAGGCTCTGTCCCATGCTAGGGTGATGGTGGTGCCTGTCATTGTGTGAGTTTTAGAGAAGAAAGATATTTTTTTCCTAGTTCATAGAGATATAGGAGAAAGGTTCACAGGCAATTAATTCTTAAATTTCCAGTGATCAAACTTTATTTTTAATGCTCTAACTTGAGGACTTCTGTTCCTTCTCTCATTTAACCTTGGATTGAAGAAGACATCCCTCTTCAAATGCCCATGAAACTAGAAATAAAAATGACAATCACACCACATTTAGCAAGATATTGGAAAAGCCTACCAAAAGGATAATAACAGATTAGGAAGCTGTTCTTAATGATAGTGTCCTGAGAATATGCTGATCTAACTGGAGATTTATAGTTGCCAGATAAATTCAAGGCTCAATGCCATCCGACAGATCATGAGGGCTAGATTAATTAGTCAGAGATACACTCCAGAATTTCTGCTATCATGTAGATTCCTGAAGGGCTGTAAAGTAATGCTCAAATCTGGAGTACAAAGTGTGTGGTAGTTAATTTTAACATCAACTTCACTAAACCATAAGATTTCCAGACATTTGGTCAAGCATTACTCAGCATTTGCTTGTGAAGGTATTTCTCAGGGTGATTAACAGTTTAATTGGGGAGACTGTGTAAAGCAGATAGCCCTCCATAATGTGGGTGTGCCCAATCTAGTTAGTTGAGGGTCTGAATAAAACAAATGTTTGACTGTGAGGTTAAAGAAAACTCCTTGTCTTTGCTTGAGCTCGGACATTGGTCTTTTCCCTCTTCAGCCTCCAATTGAATGAGTGACTCTTCTTGGATCTTGAACTTGCTGCCTTTCAGACCAGAACTCATATCATCAGTTCTCCTGCTTCTTAAACCTTAGTAATTCAACTAAAACTACATCATCAACTCTCCTGGGTGTCTAGCTTGCTGATTGCAGATCTTTTAACTTGTTAGCTGCCATATTCACTTGGGCAAATTTCTTACAAAAATATTTTTCTTTTGACAGCCCTAACAACAGAGTGATTCCCAGGATTATTTATATATGAGCCAATGCAAAAATAATGCTAAGATCATTTTTTACAATGCTATCTTTCCTTCACCCCATGATGGATCACACATACAGTATCATATAGTCTCCACAACAATGGTGTGAAATAATTGTTATTGTCACTCGAAAGTGGGAAACTGAAAATCCAAAGGATTAAGTTAATTTTCAGAGACACGTACCTATTAGAGTCAAGGTTGCAACCCCTGTTTCAGTGTTATCATATTTTGCTGTATAAAGTATTAGCCCACAACAGACTTCTGTCCTCTCTTACTTTTTCCACCCATCATTTCTTGCTTAAAAAAAAAAAAACTGAAGCCATTCTTGACACTTTTTAACTTAAAATGATTATTCCTCCTCTACTCTTCTACTTATGTACTCCCCGATTTGTGAGTGATGCCATTATAGTGGACACTGTGACTTTCCTCTCATACCCTTCTTGGAGACTGAAGGATTTCATTTACCTGCACGGAAGGCAGCTGAGACAGGGCCTCATCACCAACCCTTCTCAGGAATTGACTTGACTCAGGAGAGCTAACTGCCCAGTTATTCCTTCTTCTTAGGGCAACTTTCATGGAGAAACTGGTTCAGATGGAGATAAGAGGGTCTGAGTCCTTTCTCCCACCACAGAACAACTCCAAACGAACAGAACAACTTCTGAATACGAGTTAAAGTGTGTGGAAACCTCAACTGAGACTTTTCTGCAGCTTGGTTTCTAATTTCTTCTGATTAGCTTCCTTTCTTTCTATAGATATCAATGCCAACAGCACATTCTACTAAACTCCCTGGACTTGAATCTGTATCTCAGAGTCTCTTTTCTAGGGACCCAGTCTGAAAGACCCATGATGATCTGAACTGAATATCCAGGATAAATTATCATTTTTAGCAGTTCTTCAGTTCAATGTCCCACATAGGACATGTCAATACAATATAGGAATTGAGAAGCTTGAGGAAACAGAAAACAGGTAAAGAACACATGGAAGGATTTGCTGATAGACCTCTGCAGCGAATTTGCTCACAAGGTAATTATTATTTCTATATGCTCCAAATTTTTCTGTACATTAGAATATTTAATGACACAAGGTAATTATTATTTCTGTATACTTCGAATTTTGCTGAATGCTAGAATATTTAATTTTCAAAATAGCTCTGTATAGTAATTGTAAATCTTCTTATTTTATAAAGAGAGAATTAGGAACAAATACTTTACCTAGGGTAAATGTCAGTCATGCTGTGCATATGTACAATTGTCCCCCCTGAATCTGTCTTATGAATAGATAATAGAAGAGGAATATTTAGTCCTTGGTTAGTCTTACACTATGGGTTTTGGCTCCTATGTTTGAGCCTTTTTATTCTTGATCAATACATAAGCCAGGCACTGATGAAGGGAATGAAGATGGTAGATAAATCACCTATTATCCAGCCAACAGAGAACTGAGACAAACAATAAGTCCATTTTGTTTATCTTCTAGTACAACTTACCATAATCTCTTTAGGGTGAGAAAACAGATTTTTATTTTGTTTTTCTCTGTTTATAAATCTTTATAAGAACAAAATTAATAAGGCAAAGGATAGACTGGAAATTCAATTCTGCACACTAAAGAAAAACAAAAATTCAAAGAAGAAAGAAAGAAAGAAAGTGACAGATTTGGAACACGTGTATATAGGCAGATGTGTATGAATACATGGGCATGAACACACCCTTGTCAGGGTGGCATGGCTTTGGTGAAGATATGAAGCTCAGAAGCTACTAAAGGCAGTCAGTATGCTGGTAGCAAAAGAATAGAGTCTGCTCCTAAACACAATGCTGGGGGATGGCTAATGACTAAAGAAAGGTGTCTTGGTTGTTCTTTTGGAAAAATATGCAGATTTCTGTGAAATGACTTAGTCTAATTTGGAAATTTAGAAAAGCATCACTGAAAAGGAATCATTTAAATTGGACCTTGAGAGATGAGGAGTTTTCCAGATGAAGAATATTCTAGAGAAGAAGATTAATAGCAATGGATGCCTAGAGAAGAATTTGGGCCAGGTTGTGAACAGTAAAATTATAAAACCAAAGGCTCCATATGACAGTCCCCAACTTATAATTGTTTGACTTAACATTTTTCCACTATATGATGGTATGAAAGAGATAAGCATTCAGTAGAAACTAAACTTCCAATGGTGATTTTTCATCTTCTCCTGCCTAGGGACACGCACTACAATCTTCTCTCTAATGCTGGGCAGTGGCAGTGAGTCATAGCTCCCAGTTAGCCAGGTGATCACAAGAGGAAATAACGAATACCCTACAGAACACTCTGTTGCTAAGCTAAGGTGTATGGTAAGCTAAGTGTATTAAATATATTTTAGACTTATGATATATTCTTCAATAGGTTTATTGAGATTGAACTCCATTGTAAGTTGAGGGGCATCAGGAATCCTTTACCCACCATTCCTATGACCAGATCTTGTTTCAGAAAGATGATTCTATCTGTAGAATGGAGGAAAGGTTATATATTATCAGGGATGATGGAGAAAGGGGAACATGGAGTCTCCAAAGAGTTCCAATTAACTGCCCTTTGCTTTATGTTTTCCTGTCATGACCCAAATCTATCCTGTGACAGTGGCAGTAATTTTCAAGAGCTACAACAAATAATATATTAAAAAGTAGGCACTTACCTACTTTTATTCTCTAAGATCTTAACATCAAAACTTGATGGTTTTATTAGCAATTGTAGTTAAGAATGCTAAAATTTGAACATGATGGTACATTTGTTCTTAATCCTTTAACCCTGATAATGGGGAATTTTAGGGTTGGAACACTCTCAGTGCTTCAGAATTTTTAGATTCATCGCTGACACGTGTATGTATGCTGAATGAGCTACATTGGAGCTCCTTTTTTGTTCTTTGTTTTCTTTTTCCTGTAAGGAGCTCTATTCATTCATTCATAGAAGAACTCCAACTGTTAGAGGTTTATCCCTCACATTGAACCCAAATCTGTCAAAACATGATTTCTAGTTCTAAACCTTATCCACAAATAGTTCAGATGATTTAATCAAACTTTGGCATGATAGTATCTGGGCTGCCATTGACTCTCTTCTTCTATGTGTTCTTCCTGTTCAGCCTGTATACATTCCACCCAGCATTGACCACTATCAATGCACATCTCCGACTTGAGTGTCTCTTTGATCTCAAAACTTGAATATCTAATTATCCTCTGAATACTTCCACTTGAATGTCTTCTATATAAATATCAAACATCCCAAATTACCACTCTTTCCTTTTCCTCAAAGTGCCCTTTGATTTCTTTGCCCTAACTTAGTATGTGATCAACCAGTTTATACGCAACCTTCATCTACTCGGTCTCTCCTCTGCCTATCTGGCTTATAGTACTGAAAGGATGTTCTTTGCCATTTCAGGTGCATAATATCCACCTAAGTTGGAGATACTTTCTAAAATGCCAATGCCCATGGAGGGGTGGAAGAGTCTTCATTTCTAAGATTCAAACATGCCAATTCATTATTCTTTTTCAAACCTGGATCCTAATAAACATAGACTGGTGGTAAGTAAGTAGCAACATTTCCTTTTGGGAAATACGCTTATCAGAAAGAAGACCCCCAGGCTGGACTGAATTGAGGTTTCAGCAACTTTACTAGTAGATGACCTCAGATTAGATAATATTCTGTGATCTAGAACACAAGTTGAGTTGCCCAGGAAAGAAGTGGTTTTCCCCCTGAGAAGAAGCACAGTGACACCACTTTTGGAGCAACTTGACACATGTCCTTAAAGCTGCAGACTACCATGTTAAATCTGTGGGTTTCTGTGATCATTGTCCAGGTGAGCAAGGAAACTCTGAGCTCCTACTAGAGCATCCCTCTAGGATTCCCGTGGAGACTGGTGAAATCCTAGTCACTGGACTATGCAGAAAGCAAAATAGAAGGGAGGAAACTGAAGATTGTGTAACAAGGATTGAGTGAGGATCAAACCATTGCAAAGTGCTCCATGATAAGGATGTACAAGTTTATTTAATGTTGTTCCATCAGTAAATTTTTTTAAATTGTCAAAATTTCCTTATTATAAGTAATGTCCTGAACAACATTTTGCATTTCTCCATATGGATCTATGTGAGTGTTTTCCTAAGACTCACACTATATTTAAATGAAATAACCTGCGATTTTTACTTTTAATAAAAAGAATAATCTATACCCTTAAAAAGTATATAGAGAGTACTTATTTTTCCCTACTACAATTTTATAAAAATTATGACCCTTTTAATATTTTCTATTCAATAAGTAAATATAGCTCTTTTATTTATTTATTTATTCTTCCTTATGAATTACTTGTTGATATCTTCTGTCTATTCCCTGTAAGACTGCTGTAATTTAGGTATTCAATATACCATTTGCTTGTCCCTATATACATTGATTGGTTATATGAAAATATTTTCTTTGATAGTTTTTTTCAAGAGGAGTTTTGATATTATCAGTCTACTTTTTCCTATTCGTTATGTTATTTTTAGTAATACTTTATACATAATTTCTTGTTCTCAGTATTTTAAACTAATTTTATTGCTTCTTTTCTATCCTATTGAAATAATCTGTGGCTTTCTTTTCATAAAGTGTTCAAGGATCAGAAATTGAATTCAAATATCAACATATTACAACATCATAGCTGCCTCTGATTTTTTTTTAGATGTTGATAATGAAAAACCATCTCTGAAGAAGTTAGGTAACAGAGAAGGAAAATATGAATTAAAAACCTTACCCAAAATAAAAATAAAAACAGAAACAAAATTTCGGCAACTTTTCCCTTTCACAATTTCCCCATATTCAAAACCATACGAGTGACTCCTTTTAAGAATTTTTCTTTCCATTGCTCTTTGTCTCCCTGCTCCACCCTGCACTTGATATTCACTGGAATATAGAAGTTTTGATTGGAAAGCTCTTTGCAACTGGACTCAGGTGAGGAACTGCTGACTGACTTCAAATAAAGACAGGGCCGATGAACCTGTCAGCACAGCTGCATAGTCAAATGCCCTTGTGTTAAAGAGAGTGGAGAATGGATTTTCCGTAATGTATTAAAGCATGAAAATCAACTGCTCAGGGGAGTAAATGGTAGATTGCTGTCTTTCACAAAATAGATGAATCTTTGGAAGCTCATAACCATATTGCATCTTATGGTGGGGGCAGAGTGAAAGAGAGAGAGAGAGAGAGAGAGAGAGAGAGAGAGAGAGAATGTGTGTGTGTGTGTGTGTGTGTGTGTGTGTGTTATAGAGCAAGAGAAAGCTCTGCTTACACAAATATGAAGAACGAAGCTGAAGCTGTCTCTGCATTGTCAGAGAGGAAAGATAAGCTTGTTTCTAAAAATGCCTGTCACACTTGTTGTTCTGTGAGGCAGGAATTTCCAGTACATTCTCCTTGTCTTTGGCTCATTTGTCTCTGTGGAAGTTCTATTGAATCACTTAACCAGGAGGGGAAGAAATAAAGATGACTTAATAGTAACCTCAAGTTCTTGACAGCTTGTCAAACAGAGAACAGGGGCCAGCTGCTGTCCATCATTATATTAGGTACACCTGATTTCTTTCCCTTACAAGAAAGAAGAAAAACTGTATAAATGTAAAAGATTTCCCTCATCTATGCAGAGGCAATTCTATTTTATAACTGCTTCTGGCCCCCAAGATCTTGATTTTATTTGTATTGGCATGTTCAATAATGTCTTTCTAGATCGCAATCCCATGGGATACTTTAAGAAAAAAGATGACATGAATGAAAGGCATGTCAGATGCCAGATTCTTCTTTATGAAATTTATCAAGTACATAATACCACACATTAGTATGCAAAAGAGACTGTGCAATCCTGCTATGAAGACAACCCAGTTAATTTTTAACTCAATAATTCCCAAGTTTATTTGATTTTTAATCTCATTTTTACACTTAATACTTATGTAAATATTGGGACAAACAAGCTCTACTAGACATCCTCTGCATATGTGCTCAGGGAAGAGAAGAAATCTGGCTTGAGACTCCCATATATTCCTGGATATCTTGGAGTATTTTGCAAATATAAGAAGTATATTTTTTCTTTAATATATTTATTAGACTTTCTAATTAGTATTTGAGATTATACTTTTTATATATTGCCCCTTCTTCTTAAACACTACAGTGTATATTTTCTAAAAAAAAAAAAACAACAGAAATATTCTGTTTCATAGTCACAGTTCTCTTAAAAGTTTAGACAATTTGTATTGGTGGATGTTATTGTTTTCTCTTTACTTAAATGTTGACAATTGCTCTAATAACGTACTTTGTAGGCAAAGGTGCAGAGGATGGGAGATGCAATAGCTTTTTGAACTTCAGGTTCAAGCCACTTCAGGATCATACATTACATTTAGTTTTTACATTTCATTTTCTTCAGATTTTCCCAACTAGGGCAGTTCTTTCTTTAATTTACCTGGACTTTCAAAAAAAAATGGTCAGTTTTCAAAAATCAAATTATTTATTTTAAAAATATTTAATTGACAAGAATTGTATATATTTAAGTGTATACTTTGTGTCATCTCAGGGTTGATATCCCAAGTTTTCCAGGGACTTGTTATCTGAAAATAGCCAGGGAAGCCCCAATAGTAAGTGATTCTGGAGAATCCTTTCTCTGTTTACTGGCTTGATTCAGGGAGAGATCTGACTGACACAGCCTGATTCAGGGTCCTATCATCTAGGCACGTGTCCTAAAGTTGAGAGCTCATGTTCCACGGCCTTCTTCTCAGATAGTGAAAGATCACTGTAAGAAGGGCCAGCCCCTTGGTGCACAAGCTCAGCAAACCTTTTCTGTACTAGCTTGCCTGACTTCCTGCACCTTGCCCCTCCCCATTGCCCACCATGCAACTGCATTAACACTAAGCTTTTCTCACTGAATCTTCTAAAATCTCCGATAAAGTCTTTTAATGTTATACACAGGCTTTAGTATTTTTTTTGCCATGATTTTGGCATTTTTCAACTGTGTAGCAATATTTACCAGTAAAACAATACTTTTTAAATGATATTCTGAATTTTCTTGAATCAAAGATTTTCTAGATAAATTTTGTATAAAATTAAGGCACCTATTTTAAGTACATAGTAGGGTAAGTTTTAACAGATGTACACATTCAAGTGCCCACTGGCATAATTAAAACGGAATAATTTTAAGCAACCCAAAGGGAGACTGGTGTCCTTTGGATTCTAGCTGCAGGAAAGAGGCCAGGGAATGTCAGCATGGTCACAGCATTTTGCTGGGGCTGGGCCATCTGTCTACCTTGCCTTTTGGCACATTAGCTCCACCCTTTGCCCCACAATCTTTCTACTTTACCCATTCAATGACATCATTTAAGTGTGTAGCAGATCAAAGTATACATTTCCTTGAAGGAGGCAGCTGGGGAACCCTGTGAGTTTTGTTCTGCACCCCAAAGATCACATCATGCACAAATTACTCTTCATGAATGACTTCCTCAGCAAGACATGCACTCCATCTTTGTCCCGCCTTCCCTGTCTACTATTGTCTGGCTGGGATCAGTCTGCTGTCCCAGGGCCTGCTCTAGGCTCTGTTTATAAGCCACTGTGCCAAGATGTGAATCTTTACTACTTTGGTTTGACATTGCCCCCGAGGGAAGAATCTCAACTCACAGGCTCAGCACTTCTCTCAAAGGTCATTTCTTTGCTGTCCTGGTGGGATCAGTATCATTTGTTGGCAATTGTATTATGTTCAGCTACTTGAGAAAAGTGGATTAGTCCTCTAGGGAACAAAGGGACTTTATTTTTCCGTATGAATTGCCTAAGGCCTCTGGGGGATGGTGGTATCTAGCCACCAGATAGATCCTTTATCTGAGAGGACACTAGGAGAGTGCTGGTAGGACATTCCAAAGCAGGAGAACAATCAAAGAAGCAGTCTCATATAAAAGTGGGAGGGAACCATCAGTACCTAGGCCCCTGTAGACCACAGGAAACCTCAGTTCCTTCAGTGTAGTCTTGGGCCTTGGAAGGGAAATCTCAATTTTGATCTTCCAGATGACAACTTAGGTAATATAGGAAGTGCTATCTGAAGGCCATGGACCCAGGAGCTCCTTTTTTATCAAAGTTAGCATGAGTTCATACAGCCCTGCTGTAGGTGTCCCCTGCATTGGCAGAAGGAATCCAGGTGTGCTTGTGTGCTTGTTCTATTGGTTTATCTACCACTGCTTCCCAGGTACCTCCACTCCAGTGGTCAGCACTTCTACAGATTCAGCATTCAGGCCTGTCTTTGCAGCTAAAAATATTGCTATACTCCCTTTACAATTTTCCATCTTCCTTTCTTCCCCTGTCTCTAGTAAGAACTTCCATTTTCCATGATACTTCCTCCCTTTAAGAACTTGTCACCTGGTGCCAGCATTACTCAGCTGTAGTTGGTATCCACCAGTTGCCTGCACAGTTAATGGCCTCAAGTGCAAATATCAACCTTTCCTTTGACCCAGGAGCTGCCTTTTATTCACAGTTGAGTTCTCTGTTGGGCCACAGCCTGAGGCCACCAGGCATGACAGCTCTTTCCCCTTTGAAAACGTGTTAATCCTAACACAAGCACCAGACATAACTTCTCGCGCAGCCCTGTCACCTGCTGGCAGCACAACTCCGTCAGCTTCTTTGGGTTTTCTCTCCCAATATTCCACCTTTGACAGCCCTGACAGTTTTCAGGGGGAATTTTTGACATCTAAAGTGTTTTTCCCATTGGACTATTCACTACTTTCGGCTTCAGAGTCCCCATTATGATTCCCCAAACTGAGGACAGCAGCTGAACTTTAGCCAACACTACTGCAAACCCATTTGTACTTATGAGCTTGGTTTTTCCTGTGGATATCAGTAGCTTTGGGGGTCAGTATGGCAACCCTTGATCCCAGCTTTATGTCTGGGGCACTAAGCTTCACTGAGGCTGAGGGAGGTATCCAATACCACTGCTCATGTTGAGGGAGCTTAACTTGAACGCTTGGGTTCTATCCCTGTTGCAATTGGAGAGGCCTGCTCTGTGGAAGGCAACTCTGTCCTGGGAGATATTTTCTCCTGACTCATGGTCAGAGCACCCACCCAAGACCACCCAAATCATATTAGAGGAGATAACATCACCAAAAAGAAATAAGTTCTGGGAAACAATTCTGTTCTTCCTTTTCATCAGATCAACTTGGAACATTCTGGTCACAGGAGCCAGCATTATACTGGTGTTTGAAGATGTTTCTCTTCCTTCTTTTTGTTAGATCACCTGGAGACCTAACAGGCCACTTCTTCTCTCCTGCAGTTACATAGTCTGGAACCATATCTGTGCTTGGACTCAATACTGTTCTTGCCTGTGGTCAGAGCACCTGGCATCTATCTGTCCAGAGCACAGGTAATGCAAGGGGGCGGGGAGCATCATGCCTGTGCTTGGAAGTATTTCTGTTCTCACCTTCATATAAAGTGACTGAAGCCTACCTGTTTATAGTAATGAGAAACAATAGTAATGAGAAACAATATAATTTATAGTAATGAGAAACAATAACAATTTATAGTAATGAGAAACAATAGCATCTATCTAGGATGGGAGGCCCCTACGTTTCTGTCATATATCAGTTAATCTGATGCTCACCTAGCAACAATATATCTTCTGCAGCTGGAGAGGCTGTCACTGTATTTTTACTTAAAGACACCACAATTCTTGCCTATAACTTGGGACCTATCTACCCACAGTTTAGGTAGTACAATAGCAGAGGCCAGAACTGTTCCTCTGCTTCGAGGTGCTTCTGTTCCCAACAAATTCAGAGCACTTATGGAGTTTATGACAAGACACATTGGTTGCATTCAGAGGGGAAAATAAACAACAGTCTTGTCCAGTTTCACTTTTAGTTAGAACATAAGCCTCCCTAGCCACTGAACCCACTTTGACTTTAGAGGAATCAGTGTGACTGAGAAAAAACATGTAAATGGAGGTACTGCATTATTCATTTGTTTGCTTGTTTGTTTGTTTTGGTACCAGGGATTGAACCCAGGCGCACTTAATTTTTTTTTTTAATTTTATTTTTGAGACAAGTTCTCACTAAGTCGCTTAGGGCCTCACTATGTTGCTGAGGCTGGCTTTGAACTTACCATGATCCTCCTGTCTCACCTCCCCAGTTGCTGGGATTACAGGTGTATGCCACTATGCCTGGCCATGGAAGCACTTATGCCACTCCCTTTGGTCCTTTGTTTCTAGCCTGCACACAGCAAGTATTGCCTTTGCACTTAAGTTATTCTTGTTACCTCCTTAGAGCTTCGTTGGCAACAAGTGATGGACAAAACCCATTCATTTTCTAATGCAAGATCTAGGATCTCAGAAATTAAGGAAGAGATTCCTCCAGGATCATCTGGTCACCATAGTTTCCCAGGAGTGAATCTTACTGTGCTTGGGAGAGACTCCCTTCCTCCTAATTATGTCAGGCTTTGCCCACTCTCTACCTTCTTAGAGCAAACCAAAGGCCCAGCACCTCAGTGTTTGTGTTAGAGGATGTGGGGCACACAAGACAGGCAGAAGTCAAAAGACGACTTGATAAGTTCCACTGTGCAGAGCAGAAGAGTGATCTACTCACCTCTTCTCCAGTGCCATCTCTGGCTTTCACTGTTAGCCTGGCAGACCAAGCCTTGGACCAGTTTTCCTCCAGTCTTAAGTATGGCCAGATGCCCACTGCTCCAATCCCACTTGCCTCAGTGAGTTCATATCCTTCTTTTCCTGTTATAAATCATAAAACTTGTTCTTGTTAATTTATCCTTTGCTCACACACCTCTTGCTCAACCGTGGAGGAAGATCGACTTGCAGAGTGATCTCACTGGAGGCTAGTTCATCCCTGATGTTAATTAGCAAACCATGCCTCAACAATTTCAATATTCAGAAAATGCTTAAATACAATTTGTGTGCTCTTCTTAAAAATGAAAGCTTTAGGTCATTTCCCCTATAGTTCCCCACCAACCAGAGGGGATGGACTTGACATCCAGAGTTCTGAATGTGGAGACACAAAGGAAGAAAGAGCTCATACCTACCCTCTAATTATTGAAAATTTTAAGACTAAAATGTAGCATGTTGCTTGTCATCATTCTGCATAAAATATCAGGAACTATCTGTATGGAGCCTATTTGGAAAAATAACCTGTCTGGCTTTATTCCAAACCACTAATTATAAATTGTAAAAGTTACAATTTCACCCAGATCCAGCTGACTCTAGAGTTCTGCTGGGTCTCTGCTAGATTTAGTTGCTGAAAAGGTGATCTTTGAAAAACATATTTTAGAATTCATAGGAACCACCATAAGAAGGGAAAGAGAAAATTCAAACATCTCTTGCCCCAAAGTAATTAACCATTTGGTGGGGGAGACAATTAATAAATCAAAAATTACAACTGATGTGGTAAATTCTACGGTGATGAGAGCAGTTTAAAAAGATCATAAAACTAAGTTTGAAAGATGAGACTAATTTGGGAAATGACATCTGTACCAAAAAAGTGTATGGGGACATGCATTTAAAAACCCCAGTCGCCCTTATAGATGGTTTCCAAGAAGAGGGTTTGAATTAACTCCAGAAATGTATTGCATAGAACTGAGATATCACATAGCTTCTCTCAATCTCACCTTCCTTAACTGCAAAATGTAAAAATACTTCTTGCCTTCTAAAGCAGGTAGGTGAAATGCAAGGGATTTGGGAAATGTAAAATGCAAAAGTAACACATTAGATAGACTGAATTTGAATCCTGTCTCTGATGTTCAGTGGGATCCTGGTGAGGTACTTAATCTTTCTGTGAAATGGAACTAATAATAGCACCCAGCTTATTCAGTTGTAATGAGAAATTAGTTATTAGACATAAGGTACTTAGAACACTGCTGGGTACATTGAAGTTGAAGTATAGGAGCTTGCCATTTATTTCAAAATGTGAATTATTCACAAAATAATTATTCGTAAAATTAATAACATAAATTTTATTAATATGTGATCTTTTCAAAATTTATGTGATATTGCTGTAAACCTGAGATCCTAATAATGATTCAAAAGGCTAGTATGAGATGGTTTGTTGGGAAAATAAAGAGTTGATCTATATCACTTTCTTTTCTATAATTATCAACTCCTTTTAACTCTCCAGGGAATAGAATAATTACAATAATTAAGAGGTGGCAGGGAAGCTAAAGGCTGCTCTCTGAAATATTTCTCTGTTATAGAGGGTTCCAACTGCACTTGAGCTTGTACATGAAGTCTGAGGGAAAACTGTCTCCAAGTGTGGCTGAAACAGTACCCAATGTGGGATGCGGACGCCTAGGGAATGGAGCCACCCAGTCGAAGCTGCAGACAGACCTGATTTATCCCTTCTTCTCCAGGACAGACTTGTTAACAGAGCTACATGCTTTTCACTGAAAGGTCAAGTGCAGACGGACAGATTTGACAGAAAAGAGTGATTTGACATTAAAGGCCTAGAGTGGAAATGTCTGTCACGTCTCCCAAGAGTTGCCAGCAGCCATCTGGTGAGCCTGTGACATGTCTCTTTGGGCATTTCAGAGCTGAGCTGTAGCCTGGGCTCAGGAGGAGACCTCCTGGGTTGGAGGATGGGAAAGGTTAAGAAGAGATCATTTTTGCTCTTATTCATTTAGTGGGCATATGTTGTCCCCATCTCATCTTCTCCCTGACAAGGGACAAAATGAGAAAAGAATGTGAAAAATGGGGTGGTGGGAGACAGAACAGACATGGTGGTGGGCAGCATGATGTGGTTAGCTTACTATTCCCTCTTTTATAATAGATTTGTAAATATATTATACATTTCTGTTACACTTTGCTAAAATGGAGCTGAGGGGCTCTGGGAAAGAAAGTGGAAATACTCAGGTCCAAAGGCCTGCTCCAGCAACCACCTCACAGAACCAATCCAACTTAACAGTCTGCTCTAACTTTAAGATTATTTTTACTTCAAAATTGGGGACAGAACTGCCAAGTGTGACCTTTAGACTTGCTTTACATAGTAATAACAGCTGCTGCTCGCCAATCAGAGCTTGCCAGCTCCTGCAAACACCAAAACTGCCAATGAATTTTGTATGAAATAACTTGCACAGTCTTCTCTGTCCTGTTAAAATGCTTACTCAACATTCCCCTTGCTTTCCAAACACGCCACAGGTCACCTATGCACCTGTGTACCAGATTGCCATCATGTTTTTTTTTCTTTCTTTTTTTTCCCCTGCAGTAGTGGAGATTGAACTCAGGAGTGCTCTATCACTGAGCCCTTTATATTTTATTTTTTAAGAAATACAACCCACCTGCCCTCGCCTCCTGATTCTCTAGGGTACAGGTATGCACCATCATGTTCATCTGACTTTTTCTTTTTAATTCCTCAATAAAAGTCTCTTTATGAGATTTCTGTCTATATTTTTGTTTGATTTTGACACCATCTGTTCCTTTCAAAGAAGATGGTGCATTTTTTTTTAAAGAAGCATTTTTATTGAATTTCTTTGGGATGGAGGAAGTATGTGCTTGCTAGTATGCAAACATGTCCCTTCAGTGAACCATACCATTCAATATGCATGCTCTCTGTATTCCCTCCCCACACTATAGATTTGGGACAAGGGAGAGGCTGTTCTCAGTCAGAAAGTGCAGTAGTCAGGAAATTGGAGGAACAAAGCAGAAGACAGAAGAGGAAGGTGATACGAGAAAAACTACGAGATTAGAAGAAGAATGTTTCCAGGAATTCAGAAAAATGTGTAAATATTGTCATATCCATTCAGGTAACGTCACCTAAATATGACATTCTACATCATGATGGTCTTTTTGTGTACAATTTAGAACAATGTTTCTCAAAATATAGTAATGGCAATGCCTCAGAACTTATTAGTTCTGGGCTTATTAATAGTTTAATAGTTCAGTAATAACAGCAGTTGGGAACTTATTAGAACCTTCTAGAACATACTCCAGGAGTGGGGCCTAACTATCTGTGTTTAACAAGCCACCAGTGGTCCTGATGCTCACGGAAGTCTGAGAAATGGTGGATTAGAGTTTTGTTACTCAAAGTGTCATGCAAGCAGCTTGTTAATAATGCAGAACTCAACCTGAATAAAAATCTACTTAATAATATTCCCAGGTGATTCTATGTACCTAATATTTGATAAGCACTAGCTTAGAATATGCATGTCAGACTATTGGTGACTATTGGTAGTACCTCCAAGCGTTAACTGGTTTCAGAGCAGATGGGGTAGAGAACTTGGGTATGTTCTCTTCTGCAAAGGACATGATCCTGAGCCATGCTGAGCTATGGTTGGGTTAGTATTTGAACCTTCTGATCTTAAAAATTCTACATTTAGGATCTGTATTCTCAATCATCCCTAAGATATCAACCAGACTCAGGCTTGCAGAATTAGAATGGCCCGAAGATGCTTAAACAATATCATCTTTCAAACCTTAGAAGGAAGTTTCCTTCTTTCTGCTGGACTCCATGATACCTCCAAGATAACAGACATGTTTTTTTATTGTTTGTTTGTTTTGTTTGTTTGTTTGTTTTTAGCAGGAATTCTCAGCTTTACCTTAGGAGTGGAGTGAGGAAAAAGCAAGTCCGGACAATGTCTCCTTTTGGATCCTGTGGGCCTCTTTGCAAGTCCTTTTATCAGTGATGACAGTCCCTATTGTCCTGGGGAAGGAGAAAAGTCCTCTATTATGGTTTGGATCTGGAATGCCTCCCCCCCCCACACACACACAGAGCTCATGTTTTGAAAGCATTATCTCTAATGCAGAAAAGTTCAGAGGTGGGGCTTTTAGGAAGTGATTAGAGCTGTAACCTCATCAATGGATTAATCCATTTGATGGATTCCTAGTTTGAAGAGATCACTGGGTGGTAACTTTAGGCAGAGGGTACGACTGGAAAAAGTAGACCGAGGCCAGTCTTCCCTTGGTACTATATCTTTTCCCTGGTTCTTCTTCTTCTCTCTATTTCTTCTTCTCAGCTGCTTACCATAAGCTAAGAAGCTTTCCTCCACTATGCCTTCCACCATGATGTTCTGCCTCACCCCAGGCCCAGGAAATGGACTTGGTTGGCCATGGAGTGAGACCTCTGAAACTGCAATCCTAAAATAAACCTTTCCTTCTCTAAGTTGTTCTTACCAGGTATCTTGTTCATAGTGACAAAAGTTTGATTAACACATCTTTTTATTTGCTGATCTCTGTATTTGTAAAACATTATGCTCTTTATGTCTTATAATCTTGTTCTGTGCAACCATGATATAAAATGTTCAAGAGCTTGCCCACATTCTTGCCATTAGAAGTGTTTTTTTTTTTCTGTCATCTCTCATTCCTTGACCTGACTTCAAAGTTTCTTTGTCCTTCGATAACTCAAGAAAGCAAAATCCAGCCTAAAAGGTAGGGCAGTGTATAAACCAAAATTGAACTCTTTCTATTAAGATGTTTTATTATCCTCTCAAGGAACATCTATAAGGAAAAAAAAAGATCCATAACCTTCTTGAGATGCATCTGATAGACCTTCAAATTTGTACATTCCGACAATTTCATAGGCTTTTGAAAGACACTGTTAAGTGCTACATTAACCAGGTGTCCTTATTTGCCAGGACCAGGTGTAGAGGGAGGCAGGCAGCACAGACCAGGAAGGAAGCATTGCACTTGGATGTATGCTTCAAGCTGTGTCCTAGTTTCCCAATTTATTAGAAGAGTGACCTTGGTCAGGGTCAAGGCTAATGTCCCTGAGCCTCAGATTTGTTTTTACACACATTATCTGTGATCCAATGGGTCCTAAAAAAAAAAGTTAACCATCTTCCTTTACCTTTGCAGTCTTGCTATTGTTTTATACTCTAGAATGGGCCCTGGAGCAGAAACATAAAACGTTCAGTTTGATCTTAGTCCTTCCTGACATTTTGTCAAGCCAAGGGACTTGGAAAGACAACAAAACTCTCTCATAACATAATCCTTTATGGTTTATAATGGTACCTACACATGTACTTATTCTTCCTTTCGAGCATTTGTTTGATTTCTATGAAGCATGCTGTTCTATACTCAAGGATACAATGGTAAGCAGAAACAGACCCCAAGGAGCTATAGTCAAGAGGGTTGGTAGACATTCAGCAAATAAGCACACACATACAGTTATGAACCAGAGTAAATACAGGTTGAGTATACTTTATGCAAAGTGCTTGAGACCAGAAGTCTTTTGGATTATGGGTTTATTCAGACTTTGGAACATTTGTATATACCCAATGAGGTATATTGGGGATACAGAATGAAAAACCCTGTCTTTTAAAGATATAGGCTATAAAATTCCATTTACATGACATTCCGAAATGGGGAAAATAGTGTACTCTGGCATATATTTCTAAGAATTAAAAAGAGGCAAGCATGGTAAAACTGTAAAAACTAAAAAGATAAAGTTACATGATAAGGAAAAAGTATAAAGAAGTAAATATTGCTTAAATAAGAACAAATTACCCCATTTAAACTTTTACCCTTTTGTAAGCACTTTACAAGATTTATGTTGTTTAATCCCTATGAAAGAATTTTCAAAACTATTCCTAACCTGTAGTGTCCTTTTTTAATATTTTCAGACCTTGGTTAACTACGGGTAACTGAAACCATAGAAAAGGAAACAGCAAATGTCTATTTTATGAAGATGTTTAAAGAAAAAAAAAAAGGATGAATGAGGGTTCAGGGAGGACGGAGGGCAGAATCCCAGGGAACAGCAAGCAGTATTTGAAGGTCATAGAAGAGTGTGACTTTCCAAAAGAAATTCGTAGGTATTAAAAAGAATGGGAGCAAGAAATTCGCAAGTCTTGTGCCACAAGGTCAAAAAGATAAGAGCATAGAAGTCACCTTAAGGACATGAAATATACATAGAGCTGGTTTCCAAGGCAGCTATGGAAACATAATGTCAGAAGTGGTGGGTTTAGGATGGAGTGGATTTAGGAGGAGCCCATAGATTCCCTATCCCCTCTCAGTAAATTTTTCCATGCAACTGACAATTCTCACATTCGAAGGGCTCATAGTTCTGATGCAGAGAATATATGCAAAGAGAAGGAAAATTCATGAAATACTATTTTCTTTTCCCTAATTTAAAAACTGGTTCTGTCCCTGAAAACCATAGTTATATGAAACTTGTTAAATCATAAAGATCCAGAGGCAGAATATAACCATCAACTTCCCCTCCTGTGTTCTGAGAACAGGTCAGCTGTCCAGACCCATGACAGAGCAAGGAAGAACAGACGGGACACATCATACATAAATTTTCCTGGAAATATCCTCCATCTGATTCTTCCGTGGGTAACACTGAAGGAAAGGTGTCTGTACAATTTAACATTTCTTATAGTTAAGGGCTTCTTAAGACTCATTTTATTTAATAGTTTTCACAATTTTTTTTCACACTTGAGCTCATTTCAAATAAAATCTTACCTGTAACTTAAATACAAAAGAAAAAAATGTGATTCTGCTCCAAACCAATGAAATGTCTCTACAGGTAAGGGGCACTGGGGTGGTAGTGGTGGGGAAAAACAGTAAGTGACTCACTTAGGATTCCCCAGCTATTAGGTATCTTAACTAGAATTCTAAAGCCATTTCTTCTTACCATCATGTTTCTGGAATTTAAAATAAATTGTGAAGCTGCAAACTCTTCCACATACTTAGGACCGAAAGAAAAAATAAGATAAAGCTCTTCTTTATCAGTATTGTCTGCAACAGTAAGTGACTAGCTCTTTGTGGTGGGCATGTGGAAGGCAGCCCCCTTTAACAAGATTCAAAATGTGAATAAAGATGACAGAGGTATAGCAAAGGCAGGCAGACCTAACCAATATTATTTTCTCCTTTAGAGCAGCATTTCTCAGTCCTGTCTGCCCATGACCATAAACTGAGGAGTGCTGTAGTTGTTGTTTGGTTTCAATCACAGGTGTCTTAGTACTTAACGTTTGAGAAGAGAATGAACACTGACAAAAAGTCATGAAGACGTCAACACTTTACCCAGGAAAAAAGTGCACGCGTGTTTAAGCACAAAGGACATCCACGGATTTCACTATAAATTCCCTTAATCTGGAATAAGGGACATAATTTCTTCAATAGTCTCCAAATTCAAGCATGATTTAGTTTCTAAAAGTTCAATTATTTTAAAAAAGGCTTTAATGACATATTCCATTTTCTCCCTGGCCAGGTATCCATTGTAATCTAGAACCAGATGCCTTGATGTAAACATTGTAGCTGAGTCTCCAGTTATTAATGGAAGGAAGTGAAGACTATGTTAAATTGAACATTTTAGAAAGAAATTTGTGTATACCTTACATGTCCCTGATCTCTGCACATGTTCCTAACACCGGCCTCCTGGAGTTCCCATCCCTTCCTCAGCCGATGACACTGCATAGAAGTGCACGAAGATCCTGGGCCTGAGTCAGCCTTCCCAATGTCAAAACCTAGACCTGCTGCCTACCAGCACTATAATATTGAAGGACATGCTTCAGTTTCTTCCTTTTTGAGATTACATAACAATATCCCTTTAAAAAATAGTATTTCCGTAAAGATTCATTTGAAATTACACTACCTGGCATTTAATATAAGACACTGAATATGCAAACAGAAAAGATATGATATTAGAGATGACATGATGTGATAGAAAAACAAAATTTGTGACCACAAATCCCTGAACAACCACCTCATTGGGAGCCAGACTAGAAATTCAAACCACAGCCGCTTTAGAAAATGGTCCAGAGGGTCAGGGCTTGCTCAATGACTGCTAGTTTCTCTCTCTCTCTCTCTCTCTCTCTCTCTCTCTCTCTCTCTCTCTCTCTCTCTCTCTTCTTTCTTTCTCCTTCCCTCCCTCCCTCATTGTTTCTTCCATCATTCCCTCCCTCCCTCCCTCTCTCTTTTCCTCTCTCTTTTCTTTCTTTCCTTCTTTCTTCCTTCCTTCCATCTCTCTCCCTCCCTCCTCCGTTCCTTCCTTCCTTCTGCTTCCAAGTCAAAAAATGTCACAACAACAACAAAAAAATCAATCATGCTTCTCAAATCAATCATGTAGGACACATCAACTTGCAATTAGCCATCCTCCAGCTCCTCCATGCTAAAACCCTCCAGTCAGGGTGTACATATAGTTTCCCTTTTTCCCCACTGTAAAGCTTTCCCACCCCTTTGCCTACCTCTGAGCCTGAGCCAAATACAAATGGTGGTGGCCCTCTCCCTTGATTCAGTGATCTCTTAGTAATGAGCCTTTGCTTGTTGTGCTTTGGTTAGAATTTGATTTCTTCTATAAGTAGCTACTTAATAAATATTAGTTTCTTTCCCTGTATTTGCATTTTGCTTCAGATGGACACTAAAATATCCTTATTGATTTTTCACTTTTACAAATGAGTCCCAAATACTTCTGGAATTTGAATGAAACCTTTCCAATCATCTTAAAGATGTACCCCTAATATGTGCCTTATTTTCCAGAGCAGGTGTTTCCCAAGTCACTGCTAAATAATGTCTTTGAATTCTTGGTATTCCTGGTTAAGATAATTGTGACAGAGATTGGGGTGAGGGAGAGAGGGCCTAGGCTTGATAGAGACCAAGGGGCATGTGTGTTTTATAATTAAGGCCCCACTTAATCTCTTTTTCTTTTATAAGTTGTCATTGGTCAGTGTAAAAAGAAAAAGGCTCCCAAATGGAAAAGCTGACATTACTTTTTCCTTCAAAATTATAAAAAATAACCTTCTATTAAACTGCCATAGAAAAAGTATAAGTCTTGTGTGAATCTTCTGTTCCCGTGTCTGTCTTCCCTTCTAACTGCGAAAATGAGCAATTGGGGAAAAGCTGTCAGGTGGAACTGATCTCCCTGGCATCCCTCTGCTCAGTGTGGTCTGGATGTTATTCACCAAGGGGTTCTGCAGGTATTACAAACACTGGCAGGAATTTTTTGGAGTCCACAGGGCAAAAGAGATGTGCATGCATCATCCCTTCCAGAGCTGAGCAAAAGCTGGGAAGAAGGATGGCTATTCACAGGGGCCCAAATTATCTGGAAAGCCGTTTGCTAGAGTCCTGCGATTAAGTTAATAAGATATGTACCATATGCTGGCTTGAACATGCTAATTCCCTGGGTCCCCTGAGTGTTTTAAGAGGATAATAGCACAGGCCACTACAAAAAACAATGTTCCAGAGATGAAGGTTTCTTGTTTGCTTGCTATGCTCTGTGCCTTTGAGGGAGAGGATCTCTGGCTACCCAGACGGCCTGACCTGAAAGCTCCCTTTAATTTGGAAAGCAAATGATTCATTTGTCCTGTTAAGTGGTATCAAGGTTTTGTGAATCAGTTGCATACCTATTTAGAATGCAAATTACACAGACTGAACCTTTCACTTCAGGACAAGCAATAAACTCAAAAGAACAGTTTCTATGCCTGGGTGGCAATAAAAAACAGCCTTTGGAACACACAGAGTGATAATGGGCAAAGTTGGTTTGGGGTAGGCAAATTGTCTATTCACTTGGACCCTCTTTCTGCTCCACCACACTCTCTGTCTAGTTGAATGTCACAGCAGGCCACAAACATCTGGTCTTCTCTAGTAAGGTCAACCCACCTTAGAGCACTGGCTCTCCAAGGGCCATATTGGCATCTCTCAGGGAGAAGAAAGTTGTATGAGACAATCTAACTGTAAGTGGAACTCTAGCTTTTCTCACTTGGTTCTGGAACATGGGCTGTGATAGAAGAGACAAGTTTCTTCCCTAATGTTTTTCCTTTGTTTTGGGTCAGAATGACAACAGTGTGGGCAGTAGAGTTGAGTGATCCAGTGATGATGCTTATCCTAATTTATTCATGGATTCAGTCATTCTGAAAGACCAGGTACACTTATTGCATGTTCACTTTATGCCAGTCACCATGCCTATGAGTGCTGAGGAGGAGGGAAATGACAAGAGTTTCTACTGGCAGAGGAAGATGCGTGACCCAGAACAACTATCCCATCACTGAAAGTTCTAGTAGGGATGAAGACTGCAGCAAGACCACAATGTGGAATTGGTTTGATAAGATAATGCGCACATATGTGAATCTACTTAATGTTTACCCTCGGAGAACCAGTTAATGTTGAAAGGCTTTAGAAGAAGAATCCAGGTCCTAGGTATGATAAATTACCTCAACCCAGAGATATTCATATTCTAGAAGTATACGTATCAAATATTAGTATCAGAATACGCTCAAAGATTTTGCCAGTTATGTAATACATATTAGAACCAATTTAAAATTTTTTTTAGTTATACATGGACACAATATCTTTATTTTGTTTATTTATTTTTATGTGGTGCTGAGGATCGAACCCAGGGTCTCACATGTGCGAGGCGAGCACTCTACTGCTGAGCCACAACCCCAGCCCTAGAACCAATTTTTAATAGCAAAAACTTAAAACTGCTTAATCCATGAGCTTGACTATTTGGGTAGAATAAATAGGACCTCATATTCACCCTTGTGTAATTCATGAATCAGTATAAGAATTTGGTGAACCAGGCACTTGAACTCCTTACACTTGTGCCCTAGAACTAGAATTTCATTTGCTCCTGCATCCTCCCCATTTAACAAAAGACCCTGTCACCTGACCTTACAAGAATAAAAGTCACTAAGAAAATATTTGTCCCATTTGCCTTTGGGTCTGTCTTTTATGCAGAGGCTTCATGTCAAGCTTCTGTGCTTGACAGAGAGTGAGGACTTCCAAAACTCACAAGAATTGGTTATGTAAGATTGACATATGCCTGCTTAGCTAATTAATGTCCCTGTCGGTGGCAGTATTCGGTTTGAAACCTGCTTTCATTGTGCATCACCCACTACAGCTCATAATGGTTTTCACTTTCTTCTGCTTTGGGGGAAGAAACCAATCTTTACCCCAAAGTCTAAATATAAATGGTCATGTTGATGTAGATCAGCTCTGGACAGAGAGGTTCCTGGAGGAAATGATTCCCAGGTGAGGTTTCGAAGCCTCTTGAATTGTGCTCCAGCTTTTTTGAACATGAATCAGTCATTTCCCAAACCTACTGAACAGTTCTAGGTGAAGGACACCAGCTGGAGAATAAAGCATATGTCACTGGAATCCCAGTTCCCTCACTCTTCCACTTTTGACCTGAGGAAATGTTTGAATGTCTTCAATGTGTAATACAAGAAAAGTTGCACTTGAATGATCATTGGAGTCCCTCCGTAATTCTTTGATGGTAGAGAGAGAAACACAATTGGGTGAAAGAAACACAACCTTTTGAAAAAGAGAGAAGCCCAAGATACAGGTGAGAAAAGAACAAAAGACTTTTCTGAGTCATTTGGGTCTGTGATGAACAGTTATTTACTGAGGACCAGCTCTCTTACACAGTTATTTAAGAAATACAGTTTACTTAATAAGATACATAGGGATTTAAGCTGTATGTCACGGCAACTTCAGCCCCCTTTCACTCCACTTTCCTTATCTGAAATGGAGGTTACAAATCATCAAATGGTAGGATGATTGAGAAGAGCAAGGATAATGTTGTGTAAAGTAAGCAATACAGTTTCTGATAGAAAATAAAGAATAACAGCTCTTATTATTATGACCATTAATGATAAAATGCCAGTATGGTAATGGAACTGTGTTGGGGCTCCGGTGCCCTGGGCAGGTAAGGAGAGAAGGAGCAGCCGTACCCAAAAGAAAGGGATGTGAGGGGAGGTGTCAATACAGTGGTGGGGTGTGAGGGGTTTATTTTACAAGAAGAAAAGAGGAGCATCAATTTCCAGACAGTCTATACATAAAAAGACACAGAGACTGAATATGAGCATTGAAAGATGTTCCAGGCCTATGAATGGTTTAGATGAATGGAGTGAGGAATTAGAGCAGCAGGAAATCAGTCTAATAATGTAAAGAAGAACCAGGTCACGAGGTAGCAAGGGCAAGAAAGCTCCTTTCTGACCTGGTAATTCTCAAGTACCTCCATGTATTTTGCAAAACCTAGGCATATGATAGGTTGGGTATCCTACAAAAAATCCAAGATCCAAGATCCAAAACATTTTAAATCCCAACGGGACAACCAAGTGGAAAATTCCACAAAAGAAAAACTTTGCTTCATGCACAAAATGATTAAAATATTGTATATAATTACTTTCAGTCTATGGGTACAAGGCATATATGACATATAAATGAATTTTATGTTTAGATTTGGGACTCATTCCAATGATATCTTATTACATATACAAATACTCCTACTGAAAAAGCCTGAAACCTGAAACCCTTCTGGTTCTATGATTTTTAGGTAAGAGATATTCAACCTGTAGATCATTTAATTTCCAAAGTAGCACTGCATGTAAGATTTAACATCCCCATTCTACAGATGTGAAAACTGGCATCGTGGGTCACCCTAGTAGTTTGCATATTATTCTTTCAGTGAGAGAGAACCTATGAGAAGGAATGACATAAATTAATGCAGTCACCAGGAAAGCTGGTTTCCTGAGAGACTCTTAGAAAAATGAGGCCACAGAGCTTACCTTGCAGTTATGTCAAGAACCACATGGCTAAGGCCAGAACCAGTGACATCTGTCAGCAAAAAGGCTAGGCTTGGCTGACTCCAGCTCTAGAAGGTTCTCCTGGGGAGACCTGTCATCCAGGGGCTGCCAGCTTGTACCATATCCTCTCCTCCCTCTGCCCACATACTTTCCCCTGCCAGATAGAGGTCCCAGGGGATGACTGCAGCAATCTCATAACTGTGAGGAGAACAGGTAGCCTGCGCTTAAAGCAATGACCTTGACTGAGAACAGCTATTTCAGAAAAGTGTGCTCCGCTTTCCAAACAGTTTATAAGCACAGCCCAGAGTGCAGAACTGGGAACAAAGAATAGTGAACTACATATGTGAAAATGGACGCATGTGATTGAAACCCAGAGTTTCAGAGTGAAAACGGAAATTCCTAAAGGGAGGTGAAGAGATGCTGAAGGAAAGACTATGATTTCTGGAAATATGGCAGTAGGTGACTGATGCCAAGAGGAAAGAATCTTAGAATTGTCTTTCTGTGCCTGCCCCTAGGTGCTTGGTGGTGGCTGGAAGTTGTAGCTGCTGTTATAGAAAATTAAACTGCTTCCATCTTAAGAGGAAGCTGTAGATGGGGACAACAAATCCTAAAGTTCTCAAATTGGTCCAACATGAAGGAGTTCATCTTGTCTTTTCCCTTTCCTAACATGTGAGAAAATGGAATCTGAGCAAAGTGAATGATTTATACCTCAGATGAGATATACTCATTGATCACTGGATGCTCATTAGTAATGATCCCAAAAATTATGGGATAAAGAAGAGTCAATGAGTCTTAAATGTAGTCTACTTTTCATGGTTAAAATCACCCTCTCATGTCTCAGAAAATCTTATAATGAGGGCTTAACGAGAAAGAAATGTCAAAAGTCCATGGTTATCAGAAAAGAGTCACTGCAGCCCAGACACTGTTAGATAAGGATAGGGGCAGGAGTTGGGGCAGTGGGGTAGGAGAGATGAAGAGATTCCAGGTCTCAGCTGGCCAGGTGTTTCTAGTATTATAACCCAATAGCTTTTCAGTTTAACTGAGGTCTTTTCTAACATTGTATACATATATGTACACACAATGTACAGATGGCTTCTTCCAAGAAGCTTGCAAATTATCTTTGATATATTAATATCCAAATTCTATAACTTTGAAGAATGAGACGTGCAACGTAAGACCATATGACAGGATGAATTTTGAAAAAGACCAGTCTCTTGCAAAGCTTACAGAAGTTTGCTAATGGGCAAATTTTTCTCCTCCTCCTCCTCCTTCTTCTCCTTCTATAAATCAGCTCTTTCTACTATTGCTTGTTTGCATTGGGAACTATAAAATGATTTTGACTCAGCACCAAAACAAATATAGTACTTTTATAAATTAGCAATTTTAATATTCAGTGACAACAAACAACCCAGTCATCAATAGCAATATTGAGGGCTAGTGCTTAAGAGTTCAACTTCATCCAACTGATTTTATACTTACTAAGGGATTCAGGAAAATGAAAATTACAGACCTTCCACATTCAAATAAAGTAATCAATGTTGGAAATAAAGACAGCTTTTTTAAATTACTTATTGAGTATCCTCCATTCTATCAGTCAGAGCAACAATGGAAGAGACATAATATTTACCTTCCAGGTGGAAAAGTACTGATATTATTTGAACATGCAGTATAGATCATACATGATGACATTTTTCTTTTCTTTCTCTTTTTCTTTGCCATGGTGGGGCTGGAACCAAAGTTCTTGCTCATGCTAAGCAAGCGTTTTGCCACTGAGCCACATCAAAGACATTTTTTCTTGTACATAAATGTTACTGACTTGTGTTATGCACATTAAATAATTGATGTTTAAAGCAAACTTATGAACTATTTTCCACAATGAACTCAGATTCCAAGAGGTTAGTTCACTTGAGCAATGTCACACACTTTGTGTCACAAGAAGAATTAAACCCACCTCTGTTTTATCCTAAGTCAATAGATAGGAGAAGTCTAAGCCATCTGCCGGAGCCCAAGCAAGAATAAGAGTGGGTGCCAGGGCTGGATACCAGACACATCTGTCACCTATTGGCAGATTCACTAGATGCAATATATGAATAGCTCAGCCAAGAGGCCTGCAAATTCCTTCAATATCTTCATATCTGACATCTGTAACTTTGATGAATGAGGCTATCCCAGTGTGAGAGTCTGTGACAAGAGGGCTGATCTTTCTCACCTGTGATTAAATGGACAGGTGAAAATACCATCGGCCTCCAATTTCTGATGGTTTGACTTACAATTTTTCAGCTTTACAAGGATGTGAAACCTCACAGACATACCATTCTGTTTTTAACATTCAGCACAGAATTCTATAAATTACACGAGATACAAAATATTTTATTACAAAATACTTTCTGTGTTAGATGACTTTGCCCAACTATTGGCTCATGTAAGTGTTCTGAGCATGTTTGTTTTTATTTTTATTTTTTATGGACAGATACTAATTGTATATCATTATGGGAGCACAGTGTGATGTTTTGATATACTTACACATTGTGTATTGATCAATTCCTCATTCGGGATATTAGATTATCCTTCACTTCAAACATCTATCATTTCTTCATGATAAGAACAGCTGAAATCCTCTCTTCTATTTTGAATTACATCATGTTGCTAACTATAATCACTGTCTGTGTGGTAAAACAGTAACATATTCCTCCCATCTGGCTACAATTTTGTACCTGTTAAGCAATCTTCCTTTAACCTCTTCTCCCCTACACTCTTCTCAGGCTCTGTAACCTCTATTTCATTCTCCAATTCTATGAGATCAACTTTTTAGCTCCTTATGTATATGTAGAGCATGCAGTAGTAGTCTTTTTTTTTTTTAAAGAGAGAGAGAGAGAGAGAAATTTTTAATATTTTTTAGTTTTCGGCGGACACAACATCTTTGTTTGTATGTGGTGTTGAGGATCGAACCCGGGCCGCACGCATGCCAGGCGAGCCAGCTACCGCTTGAGCCACATTCCCAGCCCCAGTAGTAGTCTTTTTGTGTCTGATTTAGTTCACTTAACACAACATCCTCCAGTTCTATATGAGTTGCCACAAATGACAGGATTTTATCCATTTTCATAGCAGAGTAGTTAGCATTTCATTATGTATTGATGTAGTAATTATAAAGTATTGATAGACACCTGGGCTAGGCTATTGCACACAGTGCCACAATAAACCTTGGGAGTGCAGGTAACTCATTGATATATTGATTCAAATTCCTTTAGATATATACCCTAGTAGGGGAATCCCTGGATCAAGTGACACTTCGATTTTTAATTTTTTGTGGAACTTCCATACTGTTTTCTGTAATGACTTTAATTTACATTTTCACCAGCAATTCATAAGAGTTCCCCTTTTATTCACATTGTTGACAGCAATTTTTTATTGGTCTTTTTTATGATAGCCATTGTAACTGGGGTGATATGGAAACTTATTGTGGCTTTGATTTTTGTTTTCTTGGTACTTTGTGATATTGACCATTTTTTCATATACCTGTTTAAGAATTGTATGTCTGCTTTGACAAATGCCTATTTAAATTATTTGCCCATTATTTAATTGGATTACTTGTGTTTCTTGCTGTTGAAACGTTTTAGGGTTCTATATACTCTAAATTTTAATTCCTTTTTGCAAAGGCTTTTTAGTTTTATCTATTTTTAGTTTGGCAACTGTACTTTTAATCCTGGTTCAGAAAAATTCCTGCTTAGAACAATCTTATAGGGTTTCTCCTAGTAATCTTATAGTTTCAGATCTTACATTTAAATCTCTAGTCCCTTTTAATTTGATTTTTTAATATGATGAGTGGTAGGAGTCTCATCTCTCTTCTACGTGTTGAAATCTAGTTTTCTCAGCACCATTTATCATAGAGGATACCCTAACTCTATATATGTGTTCTATATTCCTTTGATAAAAATCATTTCTCAGCACCATTTATCATAGAGGATACCCTAACTCTATATATGTGTTCTATATTCCTTTGATAAAAATCATTTGATTGCAGGGTTTGTTTGTGGGTCCTCACTTCTGTTACATTGAACTGTGTGTCTGTTTTTATAGAAGTTCTATGCTCTTTTGGTTACTTTAGCTTGGTAGTTTATTTTAAAGTTGGGTAGTGTAATACCTCTAATTTTCTTCTTTCTCTTCTACATTGGGCTATTTAGGGTCTTTTATGATTCCTTGTGAATTTTCTTTTAAGAGATTAAATTTTTTAAAATTTTTGTTGTCAATGGACCTTTATTTTATTTATATGTGGTGCTGAATTTGATTCAAATGTATGAATTGTCAAGATCATTGTACTGTCATGTGTAGCTAATAAAAAAAAAGAAAAAAATATTTCGGTGCTGAGAATAGAACCCAGTCCCTCACACATGCTAGGAAAGCGCTCTACCACTGAGCTACAACTCCAGCACTCCTTGTGAATTTTCTATTGCAGTGAAGTATGACACTGCTATTTTGATAAAGATTCCATTAAATCTATAGATCACTTGGAGTTATATGAAAATTTTATCGGTACTAATTCATCCTATATATGAACACAGAATGTCCTTCCATTTATTTGTGCCCTTAAATTTCTTTCATCAATGTTGTATAGTTTTTATTGGAGAGAACATTTATTTCTTGATTAAATTTATTCCTAGGTATTTGGGGGTTTGTAGCTATTGTGATTGTTTTCTTAATTTATTTTTCAGATATGTCACTATCAATATATAGAAATGCTATTGATTTTTGTATGAAAGTTTTTATCCTGCAAACCTACTGAATTCATTTATTATTTATGATAACATTTTGGTGGATTTTCTATATTTATGGTCACATCACACATCATTCTTCAAACAGTGTGAATTTTACTTTTTTTATTTTTTTTATTTGGGATGCCCTCAGAACACATTTAAGGTAGGCTAGGCTAAGCTACGCTACAATATTCAGTAAATTAGGTGTAGTAAGTGCATTTTTAAATTATGATGAGTTTATCAGGACATTAACCCCCCATTGTAGGTCAAGGAACTTCTGTAATATGCTTAACTCTTTTACTCCAGAGTTAGAGGCTCAATAGGACATTGTGTTATTCTCTGAGGTGAAGAGACCTTAGATGAATCTCTGGCCAGGGTTTTTTCTGGTCATCCCTGATATGAAAAAAAATTATTCATACTCAGAGGAAATGAGATGATATGTCCTTGTGTCCAATTTGTGGTTTAGGCTAATACACTACACTAACCACTCTCACACTGGAGTTTTAATATCTGTTTTTTTGGACAAACTAGGTCAATTTTTGCAATATATTTTTGAGAATACCACAAAGATGCATGCAAAATTGACACTGTCTTCCAAATTTAAAATTTTCTCACCTAAAATCAAGTTGACTTTTCCTGTGTGTCTCTTCTTGGTTTCCACCAACCCCAAAGTCAATAATTTTCCAGGAGTCCCTCCCTTACTGCCTATTTTGAACACTACTATTGAAAGGATGACACTCAAATCAACCAGCAGTCTGCACACTGTGGTGATAAGTATCTCTTTTTTTCTTCTTAACAGATGACTGATCATAGCAATTCTTGGACTAGTAGTCCTGAAATGTCCCATGGTATCAACATGCTCTACTTGGAAGGAGAATCGGAGGGATAAACTGTTCATTCACATTTCTGCAGAGTGGTAAGAGATCATACGATAGCTTATTGATGACTTCCTAAAATTTAAGTTTCCCAGGAATAATATCTCTCTATACAAGATTAATTGTTTACAAAAATGTTTAGATGGTAGTCATTGCCTGAGCTGTAATATTTCAAAAGTATACACAGGTATGGTGAAATTTAGAACAATTTACTCAGAAGACATAGGTCAAAATCTTACATCTGCTGCTGTTTCTGGATGACTTTCCAAAATACTGTCCCTCCCAAAGCCCTAGTTTCTAATCTCAAAATGTGGAGATTGGACAAAACCAAAATAGAAACTACTTGTGTACTCTACATCTAATTAGTAATTCAAACATTAATAATTCTCTGTTCTTCTAAGCAGATATAACTGTGTAATCTTTCAGCACACAGGCAGTTTATCAGTATTCCATGGAATTTTACATAAAATATAAAATCCATGTGTTGTCTCTGAATAGTAGATCTCACATATACCTCTAGTATTTTATAATTCATTGTCTTAGTACATTAGGGAAAACCATGAGAGACATTCATCTGATCAATTTGTTCTATTTTGCAATATTTTTCCATTTTCAATGATTCTTTAAGTTCATTAGCTCATTTAGTTTTCATGATAAAACAAAAGAAAAGAAGTTTGGTTCTCATATGTATCAACTAACAATTCCTTCACAGCAAGCCAATCTAGAACTCAGTCATTTAAAATAATAAGCAGCTATCATCACTCAATAGTCTATAGGTCTATTGCAGGGTTCTGGTCTCAGCAGGACTCAGGTGTCTACAGTGAGCTGGGAATTGACTGGGGGGAGGGGCAATCTAGAAGTATGGTTCCTATTTGGAAAGTTGGAAAACCTAGGCTCTCCTTCAAATAACATGTCCCTTTCCAACAGATTGATCTGGGATTCTTCAGATAACTGCTGTGGCATTCTGTGCAATGCCTCTTGAGGCCCAAGGTCAGCAGTGTTACCTCCTTTTATTAGCCAAACTCAGATTTCATAATTGGGACAATAGATTTATTAGGTGTCCTGCTAAGAATTGTACATTTCTGGTCATCTCAAACCAGAAATATTTCCTGAGACCCTTTCCTATTGTTTTTTTTCTTACCCCCCATGTCTTCTCCGTCAGGAGATTACTTTCTGATTCTTAGCATTAGATGGCATATAAGTCTATTTTTTAATAAGTGAAATCACAAGTGCTTTTCTGCCTCTTCAGCCTAACGCCATATTTCTTAAAATTCATTTTAGTTCTATACAATGCCAGGATAAATCCTGACAACATCACAAAGGCTAGGAACACAACCCACTCTAGTTCAGCCCCCAGAACTCCCTTCCAACTCCCTTCCCTCCACTCCAACAATGGTTTCCTTTCTTTTTTCTTTAAATTAGTTTCCTGTGGATACACCCAATGCCAAAACCCACTGTGACACATCCATGCATGCACATAGGAAAGTCCTATCAGAATCATTCCACTGTTCTTCCCTTTTTTCTTCCCTCTTCCTCCTCTTCAATCCCCTTCATCTCTCTACTGATCTTTCCTCTATTTTGATGAAATCCCCTCTACCATTTTTGCCTTTCTCTCAACCACCAAGATAATTTTGGATTATCTTCCACATATCAGAGAAATCATTCAACCTTTGACCTTTGGAGGAGTGGCTTATTTCAATCACCATGATAGTCTCCAGTTCCATCCATTTACTAGCAAATATTCTTTCTTTTTATGACTGAGTAATTGCATATATATAAATATATCCATTGCACATATATAAACTTATTTCATATATATATATATATATATATATATATATTTGTCATATATATGTGTGTGTGTGTGTATATATATATATATATATATATATATATATATATATATATATCACATTTTCTTTATCCATTCATCTGTTGAAGGGCACCTAGGTTAGTTCCTTAGCTTGGCTATTGTGAATTGTGCTGCTATAAACATTGATGTGGCTGTATTACTATTATATGCTGATTTTTAAATATTTTGGATATATACCAAGGAGTGGGATAACTGGGTCATAGGGTGGTTCCATTTCTAGTTTTTTAAGTTGTTGCACTAATTTGCAGTCCCACCAACAATATATGAGTGTACCATTCCCCCCATATCCTCACCAAAATTTATTGTTATTTGTATTCTTGATAATTGCTATTCTGACTGGAGTAAGATGAAATCTCAATGTAGTTTTGATTTGCATTTCCCAAATTGCTAGAGATTTTGAGCTTTTTTCCATATATTTGTAGACCATTTGTATTCTTCTTGAGAGAAGTGTCTGTTTAGTTCCTTTGCCCATTTATTGATTTTTAAATATTAAGTTTTTTGTATATTCTGTATATTAAATACTTATCTAAGGAGCAGGTAGAAAAATTCTCCCATTCTGTAGGTTTTTTTCTTCATGCTCTTGTTTCCTTTGCCCTGAGGAAGCTTTTTAACTTGAGCCATCTCACTTACTGATTTTTTTTATTCTTTGATCTTTAGGAGTCTTGTTAAGGAAGTCAGTTCCTGTACCAACATGCTGCAGTGTTGGGTCTACATTTTTTTCTAGCAGTTGCAGGGCTGCTGGTCCAATTCCTAGGTTTTGCATCCACTTTGAATTGGCTTTTGTGCAGGGTGAGATATGAGGGCTAAATTTCATTCTTCTACATATGGATTTCCAGTTTTTCCAGCACCACTTGTTAAAAAGGCTATTTTTTCCTCCAATGTATGTTTTTGGCAACTTTGTCTACTATCAGATATCTGTGTTTATGTGTTTGTTTCTGTGTCTTCTATTCTATTCCATTGGTTTTCCTACCTGATTTGATGCCAGTACCATGCTATTTTTGTTACTATAGTTCTGTTGTACAATTTGAGGTCTGGTATTGTGATTATCTCCTTCTTTGCTCTTCTCACTAGAGATGACATTGGCTATTCTGGGTCTCTCATTTGTTCATATGCATTTCAGAACTGCTCTTCTAGTTCTCTAAAGAAACTAGTTATGGTTTGGATCTGAGGTGTCCCCCGAAAGCTCATGTGTGAGACAATGTGAGAGAGTTCAGAGGGGAAAGAATTGAGTTGTGAGAGCCTTAACCCAATCAGTGAATTAATCACCTGATAGGATTAAATGGTAATTGAAGGCAGGTAGGTTGTGGCTGGAGGAGGTGGAGCATTGGGGGCATGGATTTGGGGTACATATTTGTGTCTGGCAGGTGGAGTCCTCCCTCTTGCTGCTTCAACATTGTGTGAGCTCCTTCTCTCGGCCACACTCTTCTGCCTGCCTCATCTTGAGCCCTGAAGAATGTAGCCTGCTGTTTATGGACTGAGACCTCTGAAACCATGAGCCCCCAAATAAATTCCCCCCACAATTGTGCTGGTTAGGTCCTTTATCAAAGCAGCTAAACAAATGTCACTGGAACTTTGATAGGGATTGTGTTGAATCTGTATAGTGCTTTAGGTAGTAAGGCCATTTTGACAGCATTAATGGCTCCAATCCAAGAAAATGGCAACTTGGGAGGTCATTTAACACAATGTCCTCCAGTTCCATCTATGTTGCTACAAATGATGGAATTTTTTATCCCTCTTCAAAGTGGAATAGTTAGCATTTCATTGTGTATTGATGAACTTTTCATAATGTATTGATAGACACCTGGGTTGAATCCATACCTAGGTTATTATAAATAGTGCCACAGTAAATCTTCAGAGTGCAGGTAACTCTTTGAAATATTGATTTCATTTCCTTTAGAAGTATATCTAGTAGGGGATCCCTGGATCCAATGATAATTCTATTTTAAAATTTTTGTGGAACTTCTACACTGTTTTCCGTAATGACTCTATTAATTTACATTCCCAACATCAGTGCATGAGAGTTCTCCTTTTTTCACATTCTTGACAGCATTTTTTAAAAATAGCCATTCTAACTGGGGTGATATGGAACATTATTGTGGCTTTGATTTGTGTTTTCTTGGCACTTTGGGATATTGACTATTTTTTCATATAATTGTTTGAGATTTGTATATCTGCTTTTGATAAATGTCTATTTAAATCATTTGCCCATTATTTAATTGGGTGGTTACTTGTGTTTCTTGCTGTTGAGATGTTTTAGTTCTTTATGTACTCTGAATTTTTATCCCTTTTCATACAGTTAGTTTGCAAATATTTTCTCCCATTCTATAGGTTGTTTCCTCATTCGGTTGATTATTTCCTTTGTTGTGTAAAGGTATTTTAGTTTGATGTGATCCTATCTATTTATGTTTAGTTTGGCAACTGTACATTTCATTCTAATTGGTGGGTTGCTCCTTCATTCTCTTGCTGATATGTCTTGAGAAGCAATTTTAATGTATGCCAGTTTATTAGTCATAGCATCAAATTCAGTGCTTTCTGTGTACTGTTTTTACTCTTATTCTCTCTTTTTGTTAAAGAGAGAGAGAGAGAGAGAGAATTTTTTAATATTTATTTTTTAGTTTTAGGTGGATACAACATTTTTATTTTTATTTTTATATGATGCTGAGGATCAAACCCAGCACCCTGTGCATGGCAGGTGAGTGTGTTACTGCTTGAGCCACATCCCCAGCCCCATCTTTTCTTACTCTCATACGAAGCTTTTTTCTCAATATTTTCTTCAAGAAAAAAATTGTTTAATTTTTTACATTTAGATGTATAGTCCACCTTGAATTGATTTGGGTGTATAAAGATTCATATGTCTTTAAAATATTCATATATACCAGACCCAGGACCACATATTAGAAAGGCCCTGCCTTCCACTGATCTGTAATAATATTTTTGTCTCAAATAAAGATCCATGTATGTACTATTTCTAGGTTTCATTTTCTTCCATTCAGTGTTTCTAGGTTTCATTTTCTTCCATTCAGTGTTTCTATACTTGTTCTAATATTATACTGACTTAATTGCTAGAACTTCATATGGTTATATCTATTATTATTAATTCCTCTAAATTTCTTCTTCAAGATTTCTTGGAATACTTCTTAGTCATTGCATTTCAATGTCACTTTGGGTGCCAGTTTGTCGATCCAATGACAGCATACTTGCTGGCATTATATTTGGAATTGCATTGAATCTATAGATCAATTTGGGGAAGAATATATAGAGTTATTTATAGTGTTGGTTCTCCTAACTGATGTATGTTATAGACCTCCATTTCTTTCTTCATTTACTAATTTTCTTTTTTTTTTAATTTATTTTTTAGGTTTATTTTTAAGTGGACCCAATATCTTTATTTTACATTTATGTGGTGCTGAGGATTGAACTCAGTGCCTCAAGCAAGCTAGGTGAGCACTCTACCACTGAGCCACCACCCCAGCCCCTCTTCATTTACTAATTTTCAATAAATGATTAGTAATTCCTCTGTGGAGGACTAAAGAGGAAAGCAGATTTAAATACATTTTCTGCAAACCTCTCCTGAGGTTTCATTTCACTTCAGTAAGAATGGTTATATGGAAAAGACAAGAGATAACCAGTGCTAGAGAGGATATGGAGAAAGGGAAACACTTGCACACTATTGGTGGGAATGTAAATTAGTATAACCAATATAGAAAACAGCATGATATTTACCCCAAAATTGAAAGTAGTACTATTATATAATCTAGCAATCTCACTGTTGGGTATGTATTCAAAGGAAATAAAGTCAGCATGTCAAAGAGATGTGTGCACTCCCACGCTTACCACAGCATTATTTGCAACTGCCAAGAAATCAAAACAGTGTGAGTAGCATTCAGATGATGAATTTAAAAAAAAAAATGGTATGCATACACAATGGAGTACTATTCAGCCATTAAAAAGAATTAAATCTTGTTATTTGCAACAACATGGATAGAACTGGCAATCATTACATTAAATTATATAAGCCAGGAACATAAAGACAAGCACATCCTAATATGTAGAATCTAAAAGAGTTGCTGTCATAGAAGTTGAGAATAGAATGATGGTTAACGAAGGCTGGGAAGCAGTAATTGGCAAAAAAGAATGGGGAATATTTGATCAGTGGGTACTAAGTCAAAGTTAGGAGTCAAAATTCTGATGTTCTGTTGCGCAGTGGGATAACTATACATAACAATTTGGGTACTGGATATTTCAAAATGTTGGAAGGATTTTGAATGCTTTCACCAGAAGGAAATGACACATGTTTCAGGAGATAGATATGCTTAATATATACATAAATTGAAACATCACATTACCCCAATTTTCTGTTTCTGTGTACCAGTTAACATATATTAATACAAAATAAAATAAAATTTAATTTTAAATAAAATAAAACTTCCAGGGCTAGGGTTGTGGCTCAGTGGTAGAGTGCTCACCTGTCATGCTTGAAGCACTGTGTTCATTCCTCACCACATCACATGAAAATAAAATAAAGGTATTGTGGCCACCTACAATTAAAAAAATAAATGTTTAAAAAAGAAAAAGAAACTTCCAGACCTTGGTTTTTCATGACAAGCTTCATGATGCTCTTTACTAGCTCAGTGTGTGCATAGACATCTGTGTGTAGCAACCGGAATGAAGTAGAACATTAAAATCATTTTGAGATGAAATTTGGGACACACACACACACCAAAAAAAAAAAAATAAATAAATAAATAAATAAAATCAAGGAAGAAGTTGGACATATCTGGAAGCCTAGAACTTAGGGAAAGGTTTATTCATGTATTCATTTAGAATATATTTAGGGACCAACTGTTAGATTCCAGCAATTTAACAAGACACTGGGAGTAAAATGGTGAACAAACTGTCTGCAAAAAGCAAGGCTTATGCTCTTATGTTAAAGAGTCAGCTATTATGTTAGTCAGCTTTTCATCATTGTGGCCAAAAGACCTGACATAAACAACTTAAAGGTGGAAGTGTTTATCACAGCTTCAGAGATTTTGGTCCATGGTCCATTTTGGGGGGTCAGAGACCTGGCAGAATATCATGGTAAAAGGGTGTGGCAGAGAAAATCTTCTGAGTTCATGGCCGCTGGGAAGTAAATAGAGAGAAGGCCTAAGGTGTAGTAGGAGACAGGAGACTGGACAGCAAGGACAAGCAGGAAGCAGGTTTGTTGGCTGCAGCCAGGTTCAGAAGGGGGACTGTTGCCACCGTCCATCAATCCCTCTGAACTCCAAGTTTAGAAAGTTTCAGAACTTTATACCTAGTGTGTAGGGAAGGGACTCAGAGGCTCACAACCTGCAGAAGTCCACACAAAAGCAGCTTTTTCCAGAACAGTGGAACCCAGGCCTGGATACAAAAATCAAGGACATTCTCTGCAAGAATCATCTGCTGTGGACAGGGAGAGTTCTCCTCCCCTTCCCTCCTGCCTGCTAGCTCTTGCAGGCCCTGGTATTGTCTATTGAAATGCAGACTCCTCTGGGGAGGCCTTGGGTTAGTCCTACTTACCATATCCAGCTTCTGCAACCCACCTCTGCCCAAAAACTGTGCTGCAGAAATTCTTGCTGATAGTCTAAGAACAGTTACTGTGAGGGAGGGTCTCTTGGAGAAGTTTAAGATTTTTCTGTGGAGAAGGTGTGCCACTACAAAGGGACTAGATGTGATCCCAAAGGACCCATTCCCTCCACCTAGGTTTCATCACTGACCCTTTCTGGCGTCTCCCAATAGTCCATTCAGAGTATGAATTCATCTGTGTATTAATCCACTGGTAAGATTAACACTCTCATAATCCAGTCACTTCCCCAGCCCTAACTCTGAAAAATGCTGCATTGGGGACCAAGCTTTCAACACATGAGCTTTGGGAGGACATTCTAGATCCAAGTCATGACAGTGATTAATCAAAGGAATCACACAAATTTCCAGGAATTGAGAGAATTGATATGATAATGGGAGTCAAGAGAGTCTTTTCCAAGGAAGTGTTTAAGGATTTTAGTGGAAAGAAAATTGGATGTGACATTTGTAGAGTGATGGCATAAGCTGTTAGAGGAAGATGGAACACGAAGAGACATGAATATATGACAAGGTGCTTGTCTCAAGAGCAGTAGGAGAGACGGACTTATTCAATATGGCTGCCATATTAGGTGAGAGAGATATTTAGTATTCCCTCCATTACAAAACTTCTGTATTGGGAAGCTCTGTAGATAAGTTTCATTTGTGCTGGGCACCGTGGTGAGCCTGTAATCCCAGCACTCAGCAGGCCTAGACAGGAGGATCTCGAGTTCAAAGCCAGCTTCAGCAATGGTGAGGTTCTAAGCAACTCAGTGAGACTCTGTCTCTAAATAAAATACAAAATAGGGTTGGAGTTTTTTGCAGCTCAGTCATTGTGTGCCTCTGAGTTCAATCCCTGGTACCAAAAAAAAAGAAAAATTTTTTTTTTTCAGTCAAATGTTAACTAGTGAAATTGAAACCACTGGCATTGGTGTGCATGCTAAGAGAAAATAAAGAGTTAGAACGTGGTCTAATCTTGGGGACCACCAATATTTAATGGCAGTGAGGAGTAGAATAAGCATAAAAGGGAGGTAGACAGAGGCTTTACGTGCAGGAAAAAATTCAATAGAATGACATCCGAGGATTGTAAATACCAGCTGGATTCAACAAATTGGTGGCATTATCTGAAGCTGTTTCAATGGAACTATTGAGGAAAAATCCCAACTACAAATACATCAAGTATAGATAAAGAATAGAGAAGTTCAGGTACAAAGAAAAGAAGAGTAATAGCAGAGACTAAAAGGTACTGCAGTATCCTGATATTTTTGTGGACTGCTTTTTAAAGGGAGAAACATGAGCATAGTAGTCATGTGCCAATTAGGAGAATGTGATGAGAGAGAGAAAATAGATTTTAAAAAGAATTTCAAGATAATTTGAGTTTCAAGAGACTTGGGAACCTTGGGTTTTTATAGGAGCCTACTTGCCCAGGAAAGTCACTTTCACCAGGATCTCTCAGTACTCCAGGGGCAGTGGGCAGGAATGTAAGATAAATAGGGTCATTTTAGGGCATTTTAGGGTCAACAGAGGATTATTTTGTAAGGAAAGTTATAGGGGTTAAGAAAGAGAAGTTCCAGGGGTAGATCTTTGGAGGTACATTTGAAGAGGTAAAATCATTTTAGGTCTATGACGTGTAGAAGAAAATAGAGGGAGGGTTGGGGTGCTGGAGAAGTTGCTACAGTTTGTGCACATGTATGTGAGTGAGGTAGAGAACTGAAAAGATGAGAAGTCAAGGCTCAAAGTAAAATGTTGGAGTTTGAAGATCTAAGGTGGAGCATATCCAGATGCTGCATATCTGTGAATTTTTGAGGCTGGAAGACAATGGTTGCTGTATTGGAGAGGTCAAAGGTTTATATTAGTTGGGTTAGAAGGCAAATCACATAAGATGATGTCAGGAGTGGAGACAAAAAATAAAATTTAATGGCATTCTAAAGCCCCCAGTGAATGATGGAGAGGATGACAGGGGCTTACACATGGTAAAACCTAGTGAAACTCTATTCAACATGAGGAGGTTAGGGTCATGAGTCAGTTATTAGCCTCAGTGAGCCTTGATTTTTTTCCCATTATAATATGGAAATCATATTGTTTGTCAAAGACATGGCTACCAATGTATGCCACATTACCTATAAACTGTGCTTGAGAAATAGTATACACTTAAGAAAAAGCAGTTTTCTCTTCTCCCACCATTTGTTGAAAACTGTCGAGTTGTTGATGTTAAGAATATTTCAGGGGCTGGGGATGTGGCTCAAGCGGTAGCATGCTCGCCTGGCATGCGTGCAGCCCGGGTTGGATCCTCAGCACCACATACAAACAAAGATGTTGTGTCCACCAAAAACTAAAAAATAAATATTAAAAATTCTCGCTCTCTCTAAAAAAAAAAAAAAAAGAAGAAGAATATAGAATATTTCAGGATTAAAGCCAGAGGTGATGGTGCACACTGGTAATCACAGCAATTCCGGAGGCTGAGGCAGGAGAATCACAAATTCAAGTCCAGCTTCAGCAACTTAGTAAGGCCTTATGGAACTTAATGAGATTCTGTCTCAATAAATTAATAAATAAATCATTCTTTAAATTTTTAATTAATTAACTAATTAATTAAAAAAGAGCTGGGGATATAGTTCAGTAGTAAAGTGCCCCTTCATGTTCAAATAAGAACATATGAGCTTTCCTTAAAGATGGAGATCCTCAGGCTAACATCTGTCTATAGCAGATAGAGGAAGCTTGCTATTATCATGCATGGTCCTGTAACAACCAGTCTTGGTCTGGGCCACTTATTGTTCCCTCCCACCTCATAGAAATGGCTTAACTGGTGAATGATACCAGGTTATACCAATGGATGTGTTTGTTAGCTTTCTATCACTATGACAAAAATACCTAGGAAAATCAACTTAGAGAAGGAAAGATTTAATTGTGCTCCTGGTTTGAGAGATTTCAGTCCATGACTCCTTGGTTCCATGGTTTCTGGGTCTGTGTTGAGACAGTACATCACAGTGGGGACGGCACAGTGGAACAAAGCTGCTAACCTCATGGTAACCAGGAAACAGGAAACAGAGAAAGAAAGCAAGAAAGTGGCCTGGGACAAGAGGTACCCTTCCAGAGCACACCCCCAGTGACCTACTTCCTCCATTTAGGCTTCAACTCTTATGGTTTCCACCATGTTCTAATTGCATCACCAACTGGGGACCAAGTCGGTAACACATACGCCTCTGGGAAACATTCCAGATCCAAACTGGAACAGTGGGTATAAGGACATGTCTCTTTCTTTGGGAGGCAAATACTTGAGCAGTTGGATACCACGATGATCTGAAGAAAACTAGTGATGTATGGCTCCTGGAACTTCAATCACCAGGCTGGGTCACCAAAGTTCATGCCTCCCAGGGATCCAGAAAGAGAAAGCATGGGCCTCAGCAACTGGGAAGACACATTTCTAATGTGAGCTCATGTCTCTGGGAAATCGATCAAGTTCAAAACCACATGGACAGCATTTTATAAAGCCAACCGAATCTCGTCAGCAGAGACAGATCAGCAGGGAGACAGACTTGAAAAAGCTGTACCTGGCATAAGCCAGCACTCTCATGCACTGAAAAGTTTGCTAATATAAAAAATGGAAGTAGGATGTGCATAAGAAGACAGGAAATTTGAGAATTAAAGATTTTTTACTGTGAGTCAGAAATATAGTTCCATGGATTTTATTATGGGCCATAATCAAGATTTGTTTGCATTTTTCTGATGCAGTATGCCATCTCATAAAGAATACTCCCATGGATTCACATCTCTTAAAGTCACGTCTTGTATCTCTGTAAGTCACCCGTACTGTATAAACTTGACATGCTTAATTGTCCACAGAACACATTTATGACAAGTTGGCTAATTAGGTATTTGTTGGCTCTTACCACAAAGTTATTACTTTAAATCATGAAATCAGATGGGAGTCTACTTTTCCAAATAAGGAAGATTGACTAGCCAGCGTGATTCTGAAAAAGCACTTAGCCCCAGATTTTATGTCTCATAAAACTAATTCCAGAAATGTTTTCAAAATTTTATTTACTGCAAGATTAGTATCTGTTGTTGTAAGAGCTATTTAGCCTAATGGATTGTTGGGTTCAGAGGAAAGCAGTAAGGAAATACAGAAAAATGGAACTTTTCATAATGAAGCTATTGATCTGAAGTTTTTGTAGGAATATTTTTGATACTTAGCATAATGGAGACATTAAAAAAATAAAACAATTTTTATCCTGTATCCTATGAAAATTAGTAAATTGACTTCCCATTGCAGAAATTGTTGGAAAAGTTTACTTCGTGTCTAATCTAGGCATCCAAATGCAAGCAAGCCTTATAGAAAACCTCAGTTATGGAGACTTATAAGGAGACAGAAAAAGAGAAGGAAAGAATCGATTGACAGATAAGAATTCACAGATACATAATTTTGGAGGATATGTCAGATGTAAACACTGAGCCCAGTTAGAAAAGTAAGGAGATCAGAGAACAGAGAACCAGGTAACTGACTTGGATGGTGAGTGTCTCAGTCTTTTTGTCTGACAGCAGTCGTGTCCCATGTTTCCTAATCCATGGTTAAGGAACTTTCCCCGTGGCCTCCTTGATGAGACAAGAGATGAAGTGAGGCAGGAAGAGAAAGAACTTTGACATGGTTGTTGTAAATATGTTAATACCATATTCGAATGTTAGTGATATTACTGACTTCAATTTTGTTTCCTCTGATTTCAGTTTTTAAGAATGTTGTAGTAGTGCATTCTAGTTGTACATAATAGTGGGGCTCATTTTGACTTAAACATACATGCATAGAATGAAAAATCTTTACTGTAAGATTTGCTCCATTTCAATCTCTAATACTTCATCTCTCCCTCTCCTCCTCCTTCCTCTTTTCCCCTTACTCTACTCGATTAGTCTGCCTTCTATTTATTTATTTATTTATTGTTTTTTTTTTAATTGGTGCTTTATAGATCTATACATAAAGGTGGAATTCACTCTGGTATATTCATATATGTACGGAGTATAATTTGGTCAATTTCATTCCATAGTTCCTCCCTTTTCCTGTCCCTTCCCCCACTTCTTTCCGAACCTCATTTCCCTTCTTCTGATCTCCTTCTGTTTTCATGGGATCCCCATCCCACACTGCTTTTTCTTTTTCATTTCGCTCTAGATTCACATACGATAAAAAGCATTTGAGCACTGAATTTATGAGTCTGGCTTATTTCACTTAGCATGGTTTTCTCCAGTTCATCCATTTACCAGCAAATATTGCAATTTCATTCTTCTTTATGGCTAAGCAAAATTTCGCTGTGTGTATGTGCCACATTTTCTTTGTTCATTTATGTTGACAGGCACCTGGGCTAGTTCCATAACTTGGCTACTGTGAATTGTGTTGCTGTAAACAATATGGCCATATTATAGTATTCAGCACTGATATATGGTTTTAAACTTGTTATCACCTTTTCCTACTTCAAGTTTTGACTGAGATCTCCATTTCTTTCTGTTCAAGACTTACCACATTGTGCTAAGGGTATTTTACTGAAGAGAAAAAAAAACATATTTAAAAGACTCTAAAAGTTGTATGAAGATGTCAAGATTAGCATTGCTAATTAGGCTGTGATAGGAAGTTTCATAAATGACCAAAGAACCAATGTTTTGGACATACAGAATGTGGTTTATGTTAAAATAATATTTCAAGGAAGACTCAACCTTACACTGGAGATTACATTTTAGTTATTACCGAATAAACATACATAGTTATGGTAAAGAAGTCAAAATAGCTATAAGACAAGAATATGAACTCATTGGTATGACATTCTATATATGCATTGGTATGTCTTTATGGATCATTCATCTTGTCCTTTCAGAAAATTTATTTTCAATCATATTTTCGTATTTCACAAGTCCCTCCTGTCATTGCTTTTGCAGTGCTGTGTTTCAATCATGGTTCTCTGTTCTGAGGTTGATTTCCAGATGCATGCATAGTGACCGTCCACCTACCTACATGTTATCACCTTTTCCCACTCATATCTAAGTTGGAAGGTTATATGCATGTCTATTCTACTCCACTTTGTTTTGCTATGTCAATTTTTTTTTTTTGGCATGGGTAGATGTGTTGGAATTCATTTCAGTTGAAACAACTTTGCTCTGACAGTTCAATTTTATGAGTAAATAAAAAAAAAAACAAATGCTGTTTATAATTCTTTTTATCCTTTTAGAAAGCTTTCCAACACTATAATGAAATACTTCAGATGATTAACTTATAACAAGAAAAGTTTTATTTTGGCTCACAGTTTTGGAGTCTAAGACCAGGCAGATCCATTTTTTGGATCTCTGGTAGGCATGCCTGATGGCAATGGGAGGGAGATGGTGGCAGAGCAAACTGCTCACCTCATGGTCAGAAAGCAAAGCAGAAGAGAAGGGGATAGCATTCCACAATCCCTTCAAGGACATGCCTCCAAACACCTAAGGACCTGCAACTAGACCTCACCTTTTGAAGCTTCCATCCCTCCCCAACCTATAGCAATCACATAAGATATGAAAATCTGAACAAAACAAATAAATTGCTCCTCTATTTTATTATCACAAACTGCTTCTACTTATTAAGTGTCAACATATTATTTTGCATTCCTCCATTTTTCCTGCTATGTGAAATCTTGGTAGTTTGGAGACCAATATATGCAAGGGAAATACTGGAAAGGAAACAGAGAAATGGTTCTTGTTCTGACTGGCCCCAGTGATAGAGCTATGCAGTAGGTTTTCCTCTGGTTAGTGGAACCCCTTTGTCACTGAATATACATCCATGAGGAACTGTGCTTACCTACTCTCTTTGGAAGCTGCCCATGATGTTATCTTCCAAAGGGCAAATAAAACATTTGATACATGGTCCAAAAACATTTTTCATCATTTCCAAATAAATGTACAGTTGGCAATGATGATAATACATGTTTACTGAGCACTTATTAGTTGCCTAGGGCTATCCTACATGTTCAGCATACATTAGTAGAATAAAAACAGAGAATCACCTTTGTAGCATATAAAATCTAGTTAGTATAAATTAACTCCAGCTTCTGGTATATTGGCTTGTATTATTTGGGTTTATAGTGTGGTCGTTCGTCTTTGATCATATTTTAGAATGCCTTGATGGAAATATTAATTAGAAATGTAGAAGACATACATATTAGTTAATCTATTTATGTCGAATTCTTCTTTTCGTTTTTTGGGTGAGCACATCTAGACCGTTTTGTGGGCATTTTATTTCATGAAATTTCCCTCCACTGTTGCAAAAAAAAAAAAAAAAAAGGAAAAGGTCATTGGTCTGTAGTATCTTTTCTGGTTCTTCCCTTTCTTTCTGCTCTTAAATACAATTGCATAATAGACTTAGGATTTGAAATCTGCATTTCCACATAGGCTAAACATATAGCCACAATAGGGTTGGAGATGTAGCTTAGTGGTAAAGGGCTTGCCTAGCCTTTCTTCCTGCCCACCTCCACACCAGCCACAATAGCAAATCTGCAGAAGTAATAATCTCAAGCATGGCTTTGTAGTTTTTTCCTCCCATTTTGAGATATAAACTGAATCCTCTTTGAATCTTGCTCTTAGATTTTATTTTTGAGCATGGGAGTCACCTATCCTTTCTCAACCCCTGACCTCCTCCTCCACCTGTCTCTAGGTTGTATGTGGGGCTAAACCCTTCATTGAAACAAGTTACTTCTGAGACAATTTGGCAGACAGCAACATGTTGTATCGAACATTGATCTTTTACCTGATCACATATATTAATAAAATTTTAAAATTAATACATATGTATTTAAAGGTTTTAATTTGTTTTTAAGAAGCCTAAATTTTATTATATTTTTAAATGCCTTTTTTTGTTGTTGTTGTTAATTACGTCTCTATACTTTGGTATAAGATTTGTTCCAAAAACCAAAACCTCCATCATTTTTTTTTCCCTATGTTCAGCCTGTTTTTTGTGTCACTAAATTGTTTTCTTTATATCCTGGCTGATTACCAAGTGTTTGGAGATGAGCAAGATGGGACTTGATAAAGCATTTGGAATGGAAAATTCTCACAGTAGGACCTGCTGACTTGATTGCCTCATCACCATGGCAACGCTCATCGGTCAGTATAGCCAGGTAATGAGATGGCTTAGTTCAATTAGGGTTTAAAATATTCTTCCACCACTGTGTTTGAAATTTACAAAAGCATTTGTCTAAAATAGGTCACACTCTCTTATGACTCATAAGATATTCTGTGTTCAGCAGAGCACATGCACAAAGGTAAGGGAGCAAATCCATCTATAGGCTCTTCCATTTATTTTGTCCTTGAAAAAAAAGCAGAACATTTAAATTTTTAAAAATTTAAAAATGCTTGTCAATTCATAAAGATACTGGACTGATCAAATGCGATTTGGGAAATAAGTCAAGACACTTATACATAACCCATTTGGTCTTCAGTCAAGGTTAGCGGAAAGCTTGGCTCAGAAAAGACAAGTATCATTACTTGGAGATGCTACTTTCAAAGTGAGGAAGAACACTTCATGCTGCCCACCTGGTGACAAATGTTTAAGAGGAAAGAGCATACTCTGATGTCTCAATTTCTATTTTTTTTAATAGTTCCAGCATATTATTTTAATTTTTGATGCTGAAAATCATATCTACTTAGGAGGTTCCATGTAACATTCTTATACATGTATGCATTGTATTATGTTCAAATGAGAAGAGGTGTGTTTCCTTATTATATTCCAAACTTGAGACATATTCTCATCTTTCTTCCTTCTCCTCTTCCCAGAGCATAGTGCACCTTCCACTTAAATGAAAAACAGGCCATCTGGCAGGCACTCCTACCACACCACCTACAAGCATCTGCATCCATTTTACCTCCTTTAAGGTTCATTTCCATATCTATCCTTTGTCTTTTCTCCTGGGATTTTAATCTTGCTCCCATCCCTGTTGGCTCTTTTTCTTAGTAAAGATGTACCTGCAAACTTCTCACATCTTAAAAACCACAAAAGGAACATCATATAAAATGCGTCCTTGCCTTTTAACATTTTTTTGTCTCTTACCTTCAGGACCAAGGTTTTTAAAAAGGAGCTGTTTATTGTCTCCCTTCCTTTTCACTCTTTGACTTACTGAAATCTGTCCACTGCCTTCATCACTGTGCTGAAATTGCTTTTAGTGAATCAGCAACAGCATTTAATGAAGCATTGCCGTGCACCAGCTAGGAGACTGTGCTTTGGTGACACAATATTGAGTAAGAGATGTCCTTGTCCTCAAGGCATTCACCAATCACAGTTCTGATACACCTTTCAACACAGAACACATTCTTCCTAACTTGTGATGTTTCCAGTCTTTGTGTCTATTCTAGCTGTGGATGGCGCCTCTCAGAAACCACACCACACTTCTGTCCCCTGCAGGCCATCAGACTTCCTTAACAGCATCCTCAGAGAATCCTACCCTTCATGCCTCTTCTCTTTGATGCTGCTTTATCTGCCCTCTGACCTTTGCTTGTCAGGGTTCTACAGATTCCCCCAGTCAGGTCTGAGTTTAGCTCTTCAGTGGTGCCCTCCCCAAACTTTGCCTATTACGTGTCATAAGATTTTTCAACTAAATAACACTTTGCTTTTATAGTTCTTATTTCACCACCATATGCTCTCTTCTAATTTGCAATGTGAGCTATCCTTTATTTTTTAGCTAAACTTTTTGTTTTGAGATAATTGTAGATTTCCATGTGGCTTTGAGAAATAATATACAGAACAAGGTACATAATATTCTGGTGAAAGATGTGACCTGTATTTGCTTTATTCTCACAATAAATCTTTTGAAATTATAGTGTGATATCACAACTGAGACACTGACATTTTCTATCACACTTGGGACTTGTCATGTCATCCTTTCAAAGTGATATCCACTTCTCTTTCACCCCAAGCCCTAATTAATCCCTGGTAACCACTACTGCATTCTCCACGTCAGAATATTATCATTTCAAAAGTGTTACAAAAATAGAATTATGCTGTAATTTTATTGAATTTTTTTTCTGGTTCTAGTTTTTATTAGTGGTTTGCTTATTGGCCAATATTCCCAGGTTGTTTATTCCTCCACTGAAAGATATCGAGGTTCTTTCTATTGTATAAGTTATTATAAATAAATTCCTATTTTAAAACCCACAATTTTCCCTATTTTTTTACACAGTTTTTTTTTGTGAACATTTATTTTTTATTTTTTCCTGGGCTAAATGCTCAAGAATGCAATGGCTAGGTGATATGGTTAGTTGTATTGTTATATTTTTTAAGAAACTGTAAAAATGTTTTTCACAAAGGTTGTGCTGTTTTACACTCTGAGAAGCAGACTATGAGGAAAACAATTTCTCTACATCTTCACCAGCATTCGATGTCATAATTTTCATGTTAATTTTTCTAATAGGTGTATAGTCATAATCTATTGTGTTCTTAATCCACAATTTCCTAATGGCTAACGATGATGTATCTTTTCGTATGCTTATTTGCCATCTTGATATTTTTGGTGAAATATCTGCTTATGTAATTTGCCCATTTCTTTCTTCTTCTTTTTTTCCCCTTAGTTTTTGAGTCCCTCATATATTCTAGGTATTAGATTTTCCTGTTTTCTATTTGAAGACATTTTCTTTCAGTCCGTAGCTTTCTACCTGTCTAAAGCTTAAAGCTTCCTCTTAAAAGGGTCTTCCATAGATCAAGACACAATTTTCATGAGACTTGATTTATCAAATTTTCATTTTATTGACCATGTTTTTTATATTTTTGATACAAAAATTACAGATTGTTTTTGTTTAGTGTTAAATCTCAAAGATTGTCTCCTCTTTTTTTCTTCTAAAAGATAAAGCTTTATCTCTTTTTTTCCCATTTCATGTCTAAATCTATAATACATTTTGAGTTATATAGTGTGTAATGTATAAAGTTTAGGTCATTTTTTTTTGCTTGCAAATTAAATTGATCAAGCACTATTTATTGAAAAACTATTTTTTCCCCATTTGATTACTTTTATATTGTTGCCAAAAATCAGTGGCTATATTTGTATGAGTCTATTTCTGGGTACTCTATTCAATTCCATTGATCTATGTTGCCATCTCTCTGCCAACACCATGCTGTTTTGATTACTGTTGCTATATAATAAAAAGCCTCAGCATCAAGTACACTGATTGCTCCCACTTTATTCTTCATTTACGATTACTTTTTCCATTCTAGTGCATTTACCTTTCCATACAAATTTTATAATAATCTTGTCTTCCTCCCAAAATATATCTATAAGATTTTGGTTGGAACAATAAGTGCTGGGGAGAATGCGGGGAAAAGGGCACTCTTGTTCATTGCTGGTGGGACTGCAAATTGGTGCAGCCAATTTGGAAAGCAGTATGGAGATTTCTTGGAAAGCTGGGAATGGAACCACCATTTGACCCAGCTATTCCCCTTCTAGGTCTATTCCCAAAAGACCTAAAAAGAGCATGCTACAGGGACACTGCTACATCGATGTTCATAGCAGCACAATTCACGATAGCAAGATTGTGGAATCAGCCTAGATGCCCTTCAATAGATGAATGGATAAAAAAATGTGGCATTTATACACAATGGAGTATTACTCTGCATTAAAAAATGACAAAATCATAGAATTTGGAGGGAAATGGATGGCATTAGAGCAGATTATGCTAAGTGAAGCTAGTCAATCTTTAAAAAACAAATACCAAATGACTCCTTTGATATAAGGGGAGTAAACAAGGACAGGGTAGGGAGGAAGAGCTTGAGAAGAAGATTTACATTAAACAGGGATGAGAGGTGGGAGGGAAAGGGAGTGAGAAGGGAAATCGCATGGAAATGGAAGGCGATCCTCAGGGTTATACAAAATGACATATAAGAGGAAAGGAGGGGTAAGACAAGATAATACAAATGGAAGAAATGATTTACAGTAGAAGGGGTAGAGAGAGAAAAGGGGAGGGGAGGAGAGGGGAGGGGGGATAGTAGAGAATAGGACAGACAGCAGAATACATCAGACACGAGAAAGGCAATATGTCAATCAATGGAAGGGTAACTGATGTGATACAGCAATCAGTATACGGGGTAAAATTGGGAGTTCATAACCCACTGGAATCAAACTGTGAAATATGATGTATTAAGAACTATGTAATGTTTTGAAGGACCAACAATTAAAAAAAAAAGAAGAAAAAAAAAGATTTTGGTTGGAATTATGCCAAACCTCTATGTGGAATTAAAGAGCTGTCATCTTTACTAGTTTGCATTTTCTAGTTTATAAACACATAATGTCTCTCAATCTCTCACTTAATTTCTTAAATCAATGTTTTATAGTTTTTTGGAATTGAAGTTTTGTACATGCTTTGCTAGTTTTATGTCCAAGTATTTATCTCTTTTTGTGAGTAGTTGTAAATTGTATTTTCTTTTAATTTTAGTATCCACATATTCAATGCTAGTATAGAGATATGTAAGTGATTCTGTGTGTTTATTTGTATCCTGATAATTTGCTGAAGGTATTTTCTGTTCTGGGAACATTTTAAAAATTCCTTTGAATTTTTTATTTAGAAAATCATGTCTTTTGTAAATAGTGATACTTTTATTTATTCCTTTATAGTCTGTGTGCCCTTTAAAATTTTTCTTGCTTTATTGTGTTAGTTAGAACTCCTACCATTATATTGCAGAGGAGCAGTAAGAGTGGACATTCTTGCATTTCTTTAGAAGAAAAGTATTTAGCTTTTCAAAATTTAATATGTTAGCTCTAGGTTTCTTGTATATTTTCTCAATCAAGTTTGAGAATTTCTCTACTATCTGGTTTTCTGAAAATTTTTTAAATTATTAATAGATGTTGAATCATGTCGGAGGGCACTTCTTTGTAGATTAATGTGATCGTGTGATTTTTTCTTCTTAAACTTATTGATATGTTTGTTCATCGAGATTGATTTTTCAAATATTAAACCAACCTGTAATTCCTAGCATAAATTCTAGTTGATTATATCAGGTATATGAGTGTATATACAATTGTACATATATTGACTGTATAGCATTTACATATTATATCTATATGTTTTATGGATATTATTGTGAAGAGTTGATGGTTATTTTTCTTTAAGCATTTGGTAGAATTCACTGGTGAAATAATTTAGGACTGGAAATTTCTTTTTTGGAAGTTTTAAATCAGCAATTTGATTTCCTAGTAGTCATAGGGCTACTCAAGTTATCTTATGTTGAGTAAGGTGTGTGTGTGTGTGTGTGTGTGTGTGTGTGTGTGTGTGTGTGTGTTGGGGAAATCTGTGTGCTGTGATTTGTTAAGTGAGTTTTTAACCTAGGTTCTGTGTAGTCAGGTATGATACTGCAACAGATATTTCGACAGGGGTTGAGAAAAGATTGGGCTGTTACAGATCCCAGAGAAAAGAGGACCACATACTCACAGGGCTAGCAGAGAGGGAGGAACAGAGCCATCCTGGATGTGACTTCTCAACCATAAGGAACAGCAAGAGGGAGGAGACACTGAGGGCCAAGCCTGTAATATGGTCCTGGATCTACCTATGTGGGTTTCCCACAGCAATGTTGCATTGGTTAACTTGAAGGGAGTGCAAAGCTAAGTGGGGAAGCTCAGGTTAATTATTGAGTTCACCAAAATGAAATCAGAAGAAGGATGGTCAAGAAAATCAGTATATGAGGTCTTATTTAGGAAAACAGGAGCAGGCTGCCTCAAAATATGTAGGTCAAGGAAGACGATCCCAGGAGAGGATAACAAGATAGATGTCATGGCAGAATTAATATAAAAGAGAGTTTTGACACTATGACTTTGGGTCTGTTTCAAGATACTAATCCATTTCATTGAAATGAACAAATTTATGTGCCGAGAGTTTCTTTTGTATTATTTTCATTTTATTCTTTGGTTATCTGAATGATCATCCTCTGTTTAATCCTGATATATGCTTCCTTTCTCCTTTTTGTTTGTTGAGCTAGAGGTTTGTCAATTTCATGGATCTTTCTAAAAGTATCAGTCCTTAGTTTTATTGAATTTATCCACTGTTTTTCCATTCTTAGTTTAAATTCTTATCTTTTCTAAATTCTTTTCTTGATTTGGATTTTTTTTTTTTTGCTTTTATTCTAGTTTCTTGAGGTGGGTGCTTAAATTATTGATTGAAGACATTTCCTTCCAAAGAATTTAGTGCTATAACTTTCCTAATCAGTACTGTTTTAATTGTGTCCAACAAATTCTGATATTTTTCCTTGTTTGTATTCAATTCAGTGTAGTTTTTGTTTTCCCTTGATACTTCCTCTTTATTCCATGGGTTTATTATTGAGAAGTATGTTGTTTAGTTTCCATGTGTTTGCATACTGTCATGGTTTGTTGCTGTTTTAGATTTCTAGTTTGATTCCCTTTTGGTCAAAGAAGGTACACTGTATGGCTTCAATTATTTTGAATTTATTGATGTTTGCCCTTTTTTAAAAAAAGGTTTTTTTTTTTTTTGGTAGTTGTAGATGGATAGCATGCCTTTATTTATTTATTTATTTATAATGTGGTGCTAAGGATTATAAATAATCCTTATTTATTAATGAACCCAGTGCCTCACATGTGCTAGGCAAGCGCTCTACCACTGAGCTCCAGTCCTAGCCCCACACTGTATTATTCTTTTAGGTTCCCGGATCCCAAGCCAGTCTAATTCTTCTGTCTTTCAGAATAGCTATTATATTTGTTTCAGCTATACAGTGATAAGATTAGGAAAAAATATGCCCCCATCTTCCAAGAAGGACATCCTCCCTGTTTATGTTTAAATAATAAACATCTCTCCTTCCTTATAGAGAGCTCTATTGCTTCAAGGTCACAGGATTTTCCAATAAATACAATAAATTGGGGTTGGTAATAGATGTTGACTTGTGCATATTCCTCAGAAAGCCTGCTGATATCAAAGCCTGACAGGTGATTTGGAGGGTCTTCCTAAATGAGTACAGAAAGTGAAACAGCTCACGTTAGTGGTTAGTGTGCTCCTAAAGATAAGTTTTGCTGTGTTGGATTATATTTTGGGAAAGTGACATAGACTAGTTGATCTGACATTTGACGTTTTCTACAGGAACCTATCCCAGTCTACAAAAAACACAAGTATACAGATATATTCTGAGGGCAGGGCCAGTCTCTTTTTCTTTCTGTGACTATCTGCATCATCTCCTACCACGATGGTCACTGAACAGCTGGTACTTAATGTATGTCATATTGCCTTAGATAAAATTTCCCTGTTAGATAATTTAACTCACTCAAATTTAATTTGAGTAAATGGGGCTCTCTATTTTTGTTCCACGTTTCTTTCTTTTCTTTTTAAAAATTTTATCGGATGCTTTGTTTCACTCTGGAATCCTCAGTGTGTACTTTAATAAAAATTTGGGGTAGATTATATTCTTCTTTGTATTTTATGAATTGGCAGTTGTTTTTAATAAAAAAAGAATATGAAAATAGTATTAAAAACAAATGACAACCTGCCACTCAAATATGAGTCTCATATTTTGAATCAAGCTGTTGATTTAAAGCCATCTGTATGAAACATAAAAATAGTTTAATGATACCCACACTGAGTCACCAGCAAACACTGAATTAATCAACTGTTAGCAACATGTAAATCTGCTAATGAGAGGAATTCTTTAGCTTGAGTGCTTCTATGCTAAAAGGATGTTCTTATTTATGGCTCTAGACCCCAGAGAAAGATCATAACTTCAGAGTTCTAACATAACCCACTCTAAAATGCACAGGACTTGTTTTCTTGAAGGTGGTTCAGTACCCTGAAGTAAACTCAAATATCTAAATTATGTTGCTCATTAGGTTATTTTTTTTTTCTGAATGTATTAGATGTACACTAGTTACACAAACTATGTTTTTTAAAAACCAAAACAACTTTTTTTGGGGGGGGTATACTGGGGATTGAACTCAGCCCTATTTTGTGTTTTATTTAAAGACAGGGTCTCACTGAGTTGCTTAGTGTCTTGCTTTTGTTGAGGCTGGCTTTGAACTAGAGAAGCTCCTATCTCAGCCTCCCTAGCCACTGAGATTTCAGGTATGTGCTACCATGTCCGGCTAATACAACTCTTAATAGAAAAAATATTTTGCTTTTTATCACCATAAAAAATGCATTGTACATTTTAGAAAATCCTTATTTACACCTTTTGTTTTTATGTAGCTGGTAATAGTACAGAAAAAATTTAATACCATATTTCCTAATTTCTTAAAAAAATTAATCTGTATTTCTTAATTAATTTCTTAATCCACAGAATTCATTTGTTGCTACATCTTCATGTACATTTTGATTATGACAAATTTTAAGAATATGAGAAAAATAAGTGATGATGTAACAAAAATGATCAAGATATAGAATTAAAGCATATTAATATGTTTATAAGATTTGCTTCAGATCAAAATTAAATTATTATTGAAAAGAAATTAAAAGCTACCCCTTATGAAACTCTAGTTTGGGGCAATATAACCTATACAAAGAATACACAAAATATAAGTATAAAGTTTAATAAATTATTGTAAACTGGATATTTTTTAAATAGAGTATTTTGAAGAACAGGAATCTTAATTTTGATGTAGTATAATTTATCATTATTTTTCTTTTGTCATGTCTTTGAGACTTAAGCAATCTTTTCTCTACTCAAAGTCACAAAAATTATTTTCCTATGTCTTCTTTCAGAAGTTTAAAAATTTTACCCTTTTAAAGATTTTATGCTTTGACATTTGATCACAGTTAATTTTACGTCCACAGTTAATTTTATGTCCGCCATGAGGTTAATAGTCATTTATTCCCACATGAATATGTACTTGCCATAGTACTATTTGTTTAATGTTTTTTCCCCCAATGAATTACCTTTTTCAAAACTCAAATTACTCTCTCTTTAAGTTTATTCCTGGACTCTTTACATTAACATTGATGTCTTGTTATTTTCCCAATACTTCATTGTTTCAACCACTTACATAACATAGGCAAATTTTAACATATTAGGCTTCAATTTTCATTCATTTCCAACTTGTGACTTCTTATTTGCATCATGTTTAGATAGTTGTATTTTGCTTAATTACCAGTTATTAGGAGCCTTTTCAGGGAGTTTTTATAATTTATTTCTAATTTAACTATAGCCAGAAAATATTCCCTGAATAATTTAAATTATTTTTAAAATTAATTGACTCGTTTTAGATCTTATCATTTGGTCTATCTTGATGAATATTTCACATAAAATTGAAAAGGATGTGTACTCTGCTTTTCTTGAGCAAGCCTTGTAAATATCAGTTAAATGTTCCAGAGTCTTCCATTTCTATATTGATTTTCTGACTGCTTCTATCAACTACTAAGAGAGGACTGTTGAAATCTTCATCTACCATTGTGGAAATGTCCATTTCTTTTTTTAGTGAAATAAGCTTCATCTATTTTAAAGCTCTATTTTTGAGATTTAAATGAGCATTTAGGAATTCTAGGTCTCCTGGACTCCCTTCTTATTATGAAATGACTTTTATTCCTAGTGATAACTCTTGTTCTGTCATATGGATATTAGCATTACAGCTTTAGCTTTCTTATGATTAGTATGTGCATGTTATTTATTTTTCTGATCATTTACTTTTAGCCTATCTAAATCTTTATATTTAAAGCCAATTTCATATACATAGCATATGATCGATTCTTGATTTTTTAGCCAGTCCAAAATATGAGATTGAAGTTTGATCATTCATATTAAATAAAAACTTTCATGTTCTCATTTCTTTTCTACTTCTCTTTTATAAATGCATTACATTTCCTTTTTCTCTCTATGCTTTCATTTTATTATTTGTACAGTTTCATTTTAGTATTTAAAATGGGTACCTTTGCTTTGCAATTATCTTCAAATACCATTGTAACACCCACATATTGTCTAAGAACCTTATAGCAGTAGACATCCTTATTTTATGTATTAGTGCTTTATAGTTACTCATAATAGGTGGGTTCAATTTGCTGCCTTCATGCTCTTTGTGCTATTGCTATCACTTATTTTCCTTTTGGGTTTTAATCCATTTGACACATTGCATGATTGTGTATGTGTGTGTGTATTGGTGGTGGAGGTACTGGGGATCCAACCCAGCAACACTCTATCACAGATTTATACCCTATCACTGAGCTATACCCTCAGTACTTTTTATTTTATTTTGAGACAGACTTACACTAAGTTGCCAAGGCTGGCCTCAAACTTGCCATCTTCCTGCCTCAGCCTCCTGAGTTGTTGGGATTACAAGTGTGCTCCATTGTGTCTGGCTGACATTGTTATGCTGAACCTATTAAATTATTATCTTTTAAAGATTTTTAATATACTGATATATTTCTTATTTATTTACTATTTCTGTTTTTCTTCTAGAGTAAGATTTCCTACCGGTATTGTTTCTATTCTTGCTGGTCAATGTCTTTTAACATGTCTCATAATATAAACATGGGGAATGTCTTGGCTTTTTCTCACCTCAAAAGGTCTGTGTTACCTTTGTTGAAGAATGTATGTGTGTATGTGTGTGTGGGGGTGGGTGTGTTTCTCTTTCAGCAACTTAAATGTGTCATTCCATCAAACCATGACTTTCATAATTCTGATGCAAAACTGTTTCAGTTCTTTCTTTGTTTCTCAGTACAAGTTGTATCTTTATTTTCTTCCAATATTTCCTCCATTAGTGCTTAGCCTTTTGTATTTGATGTTGTGTGTGTGTGTGCGTGTGTGTGTGTGCTGTGTGTGTGTGTGTGTGTGTTATGATTATTCTGGTTGGAATTTGTCGAACTTCTTAACCTGTTATGTTAGAGTTTCTATCAAACTTGAAAAGGTTTTGTTATTTTTTTCAAGTAATTGTTCCGTATCCTTTATTCCTCTTATACTAGGGTTCTAATTACATACATTGGACTGCTTATTTCGTCCCTATAGTCTCTGAAGCTCTGAAGCCCTGCTTAATTATTTTCCACTCTTCATTTTTGCCCTTGGTCTTCATTTTAAGAAGTTTGTGTTGCTAAGGCTTCAAATACACTGTTATTTTCTTCTGAGTTATCTACTCTCTGCTTCATTTTCATCCAATAAAATCTGACTTCAGAAATTGGATTTTTTTTTACCTCTAGAAATGTATCTAGTTCTCTTTCATGTCTTTCATTTTTTAATTATATTCATGTTTTCCTTTCAACTTTTGGGCACAGTGCACATGTTCATGATAACATTTCTAATGTTGTTGTCTGCAAATTTCCTTTTTCCTTTTATTTCTGGATCCTCTTTCTATTTATTTCCTCATTATGTGCCAGATTTTCTTGCTATATTTTAAGCTCCATAATGTTTGATTCAATGCCAATCATTGTGAATTTTATGCTGATTAGTGCTGCACTTGTAAAAATTTCTTTAAAGAGTGTTACACATTGATCTGGAGGGCAGTAAAACAATTTGTAAATCAGTTTGATCTTTGCAAGGTTTGTTCTGAAGCTATTTTGGTGGAGGCATTTTTAATAAGGAATAATATTTATGTTAAAAGTTATTTTGAAAACTAGATGTCATTAATCTACATTGTGAAACTAGCAGTCTGTCTCTTTCTTGGTTTATTTAAAAGGTAGAATTAGTTACCAGGTGTGGTGGCATATGCTTATCATACCAGCTACTTGGGAGCCTGAGGCAGTAGGATTGCAAGTTCAAGGCCAGCCTGTCCAATTTAGTAAGACCTGATGATAATAATAATAAGGGATTAGGGATGTAACTCACTGGTAGAACTCCCTTGAGTAAATAAAATAAATGTAGAAATGTTTTCACTGAGTGGTTTGAGACAGTTTTCCCATGATGTAAATGGTGAGGTTTTGCTCAATGCATTAAAATATATATATGTATATTTTTAATTGTCAATGGACCTTTATTTTATTTATTTATTTATATGTGGTGCTGAGAATCAAACCCAGTCTCACATTGATCTACCACTGAGCCATAAACCCAGCTCATCAATGTATTTTGTTATAAGTTAAAAGTACTTGGGCTGGGGATGTGGCTCAAGCGGTAGCATGCTCACCTGGCATGCATGCAACCCGGGTTCAATCCTCAGCACCACATACAAACAAAGATGTTGTGTCAGCAACAACTAAAAAATAAACATTAAAATTCTCTCTCTCTCTCTCTCTCTCTCTCTCTCTCCTCAGCACCACATACAAACAAAGATGCTGTGTCAGCAACAACTAAAAAATAAATGTTAAAATTCTCTCTCTCTCTCTCTCTCTCTCTCTCTCTCTCTCTCTTTAAAAAAGTTAAAAGTACTTAAATTTTTTATTTAGGATCTTTTATAAGGTCTATAAAATTCTATTTCATTATCGCTGCCATTAATAATTTCTTTCTCACTGTTTTTCTGCTCTCCTTTGTGACTCCAATTAATATATTAGATCTGTCTTTAGAAAAAAAATCTATATTACAAGAAGCTTTGCTTTCCCGTTGATTTACTTTCTAGAGTCTTTAGGCCTATATTACAGATTCTTTATCAGTTACATAACAATGGACTTTCTGGGTCTCAGCCTAGTATATATTTAACTTCTTATGAAACCACCAAATGGTCATTTAAATTCCTTGTGCATGTTGTCTTCCCATTAGCTGTGAATTAAAATGTCCCTGGCACCAAATCCTTGCCAACATATGATATCATCCGACTCTTTATTATACTTATTCTGGTGGTATCTTGTACTATTACACTGCATTTTTAATTTATATTACAGTAATAACTTATAACTTTCATATTACTTAGGGCCATACTTATGTTTCTAAAGTAACTTATTAGATTGATTCTATTTTTATTATTAAATTAAAATGATTCTCCATATATTATAGAAAGGAATATTATATTGGACTATGAATTACCAATTTTTCTCTACTTATGAGACCAGATTTCATACTTTCTTAAAAAATATTCTTGAATAGGAGAAAATTTTAATTTTAATGAAATCTAACAAATCTTTCTAAAATAGTTGTGACTTTTTTATTCTAAGAAATCTTTGACAAAAGTCACAGAATAGTTCCCAGAATTTTTCAAGATACTTCAAGATTTAGATTTTACTTTCAGGTCTCTAGATCATACAATATTAATTTTATGCATGAGATGAATTCATTTTGTGAGTTGAAGTTCACTCACAATCTTTACCCTCTCTCTTCCATATAGATGTCAACTGCTATAACACCATTCTCTTAAATTAAACCAACATGTGGGTCAAAAATCAAGTGCATATACATGTTTGGTTCCATTTCTGTACGTTCCTTTTTATTCCATTGATAGACTTTTCTATTTTTTTGTCAATATCACATATTTTTGGTGTAACCTCATAATAATTTTTGAAATTGGATGGTGTAATTATGTTTATTTCTTATTTCAGATCTTGTTACTCTTTTAGGTTTTTTGTAATATCAAAAGTTTTTGGAATTCTCTTCAATTTTCTACAGAACAACCCAAATGAATTCTTAGCTATGTTGAATTAACTCTCCAGTAGAATTAAGAAAGCAAGAACAACTTATAATTCTTGAGTCTCCCAATCTATAAGCCCTCTTTTTAGGTCTTTAAAACTGTATTTTATAAGACCTAACACATATTTAGATATACTACTCTATTTCTGATGCTATAAAAAATAACTGAGATTGGGCGATTTATAAAGATAAGGGCTTGTGATATTTCATAACATGGTGGGGGAAACAAGCAGAAGGAAAAGTGATAATTGTTTTGTCTGGAAAATGAGGGGTTGAGTAGCTGTATCACAACATGCTTTCACAAGGACTAATTCAGGTTTTAGTCCATTTATGAGGGCACTGGTTCTTTGAACCAAACAACCTCCCTGAGGCCCCTCCAATATTGCTGCATTGAGGAGTTAAGTTTCCAAACCATGAAATTTTGGGGAACACAAACTATAACATTAGGCTTCACCTTATTCCCCAAAGCTATTTTTTTTCAGTTTTCACTGTACATAATCTGAACTCTTTTTAGCTCAATTTATTTTGAGTATCTTATGTCTTTTGTGGTATTTTAGACTTTATTGAGTTATTGTTTTATTTCTATATATAAGTATAAAAACTTACATTTGTATGTTAACTTTGAATCCTGCAATCTTATTAAATTCACTGATTATTTCCAGTAATTAGGTAGCAGTTTTGGACTTTCTGTACTCACAACCCAATCCTCTTATTATCTATTTTGATGTCTGTGGATCTGCAGTGTTAGTCACATTTTCATTCTTGAAGGTGATAATTAGTATTCTCTCTTTTTACTTGATTTCTCTTTTTTTTCAGACATTTCAACTCTAAAAATATTTTCAGAGTCAATGTTGATCTTTTTGAAATCCCTGTTTCTTTCTCTCTCATGAGATTTTACTCTTTTATTAAGGTTACTTTCATTTTCAATATTCCTTTCTATATTTTCCACCTTCCATTAAAGATTATTTTCCCTTTCCATAATCAATAACAGAGTTAATCAGCATAGGTTTTATGATGTGGCAAAAAAAAATCCTCCAAATTTGCTTTTGAGAGAATGAAATTTTTATCTTTTGCTCAGGTAGATATGAAGGTCTTCTTCTGATTCCATAGCTTCTGGGGAGACCCCAAACATGGAGTTATAAATCGGGTCTCATCCTGTGATGATGCAGAAATCTAGAATCCTTACAAATTATGGCGATTTCCTTAAATATAAGAAGTCATTCAGATACTTTGGTCTTGGAATTAATACAACCTTGCAATGAACATATTTTGTTCACATTTTATTGTGCTTGTGCCAAATGGTTTCCTCCCATTTAGATGAAGGAGGGAGAGGAATATGAATTGGAGAATGCTTCCTAGCCACCACTTTTCATAATACAGGGGTGCATGGTGTTTGTTGAATAGCTCATCTTCTCTGTGATATCACCATTTTAAATCCCCCAAAACCATACTATGGATCTCTTGGGTTTAAAAAAATCTAATTTTTTAATATATGTTTTTGCCTGTTATACATATAGTCTGGAATTTTTTTCTCTCAATTTGTTGATTAAAGACAATACTGTCTAGTCACTGCATTAGACTACTAATATTTCCATTATAAAATACCCAATACTAGTTTAAGCTAATGTTGGTTAGCTTAAATGACAGAAATTAGTTTCCTTACAGTTTTTGAGGATAGATGTCCGAGATCAATGTTCCATCAAGTCTGGTTTCTAGGGAGGCCACTATGGTTCCGGTCATAAGTATTCAATTAAAATCTAAGTTGTAAAGGTTCAGTTTCCAGATTGGTGCCATTGTGAGGTGGTAGACCCTCCCAATGTCTAGTGGAAGGTCTTTATGTCATTGAGGGCATGTCCATGTGGAGTCCAGACTTTTCCTCTTTCATGGCAACAGGGCCAATTTCCCATGGGCTGACACCTCCAAAACTGTGAGCCCAAATAAACGTTTGTCCTTGGAAGTTGATTATCTCAAGTATTTGTTAGAGTGATGGAAAGCTAACACAGAGGCCTTCTTCCTCACTTATAGATTGCCACATTTTTTCTGGGTCCTTCTTTACAGGACTTTTCCTGTGTGCATAGATAGATGGCAAAAGAGAGATCCAAGTACGCCTTCTTCTGCTGATAAGAACACTGATCCTATTGGATGGAGGCTTCACCCATACAATCTCATTTAACCTTAATTATCTCTTAAATGCAAAATCTCCCAGTACGTTGATGGTTAGTATTTGAATTTGGGGTTCAGTCCATAGCATCACGAGTTTTGTTTTTCAAAGAATGTTATTTGATTTAATATTTCCTTTGAAGGAAGAATTGCTAATTTCCCCCTTCTTTCTGCCTTATAAGTTTTGTCCTTATGTTTGTTTTCCTCAAGTTTTTAATGATTTTCTACTATGTTGTGTTTAGGTATGGATTTTTTTCCCCCATGTATCTGGATTTGGATTTGCTGGGATTTTTTTTGGATAGGGTGATTGTTGTCATTCATGAAGTGTGGTATAGTCACAGTCATTTAAACTATTATCTGTTCTCTTTCTCATATTCAGGAACTCCAACTAAGTATTTACTAGTCACTCCAGCTACCTTTTAATTTAGATCAACAAAATATTTTTCTTAAGGCTCAACTTTAACTAGACACATATGGAGATAATTTATTGTTTTAACCCAGAAGCTGGAAAACATTTTCTTAAGGAGCAGATAGAGAACATTTTGTAGATACTTAAAATTTCATTGAAGATGTAAAGATTTGAAAACATAAACGCTATTCTTAGCTTGCATATCATACAAAAACATATTGGCTGGATTTAGCTCAGAAACCATCATTTCTTAGCTCCTGATTTAACTCATATTTTGAGTTCTTAATTTTATTGTTTACTATTTTGTTCTTAAAAATTCTATTTAGTTCTTTTTTGAAGAAATTTCTAATTCTTGTTTCTTCCTAAAATTTTCAAGGTTGGCTCTCATTTCCTTGAACAAGATGAGCTTTGTATTTTAAAAGCCTGTCTCATAATGTTGATAAATTGACTCAGTTTGAATTATTTGTTGTTTCTTTCTCATAATGGCTTGTCTCCATGTGTGTACAGATAAACCCAAATTTTTAGCGGATGTTACTTTGAAAAATCATTTGCAGAAATAATTTGAGCTCTATGATAATTATATCTTCCTCCAGAGAAAGTGTTTCTTCTGGGTGTCCAGATAAACCAGCAATCTGGGTCTACCTGATGAATTTTAAGCGTGTATATCTAACATGATGTATAAAACCTAAAACTGAACTCCATAGCTCTGCTAATGCATTCTCCCTCCTAGAATTCAGCTCACTGAAGGCCATGTCTACCAGGGTTGCTAACCTTGGCAATCCCTGTCATTAGCTGCACACCTTATCAGAGTGCAGCTCATCCTCTGTCATGTCTCGCTGTTGGCAAAGGCTCCCAGAGTAAAAGCAACCGTGGTCATGGTCTCAGCTCCCTCATTTCTCATCATTTGTTTAAATTTTGTCATCCCAGAGCTTGCTCGAGTCATTCCTTCATCTTGGTGGCTGTGTGATGATTGGTAAAGTTAGTGGATGTCTTCCATTTTTTAAAAAGTCATTTTTCACTCTGGAGTGTAGCTCAGTGGTGAGTACCTGCTTAGCATGTGGAAGGTTCCAGGTTTTATCCACAGTAATAAATTAAATAAATAAATCAAAAGTCATTTTCAGCTCCAGGTCTGGTCTGAATTAATTATTTCCCCTTATCAATTGTAAAATATCAATGCAAATATGATTTTTAAAAAATTTTTCCCCAATCATTTTCTTGCTTCCTATCAGAGCCAAGTTACATGTATTTCCCTTCCATTCCTATTTTCATATTCTTTGAACATTCATTTAGGCTACATACATAACATTTTTTAAATTGTGTTTTTGAATTTATATACATATTATAAAGCTCTACTTATCCTTTTATAGAATTGTTGTTTTACCTGCCTTATGTGTTTTAACACAAGTTGATATAAATATATTTAATGACTTGTTGAACATTTGTTAATACTTTATTATGTGATTAAATTAAACACATTATAAAGAGATGGTTCCTGGCTCTTTGAGGTAAATCCCCTATCTTTTAGTCTTTGTGGGAGTGTAGGAATCAAACTCCTTTGGGCACAACGATTAGCAAATAAATGCCTAATCACAGATGCACAAAGTCCATTGGACTTTGACCACTAATTTGTCACTGGATCACCCAGTGCTTTAAAAGTCTCTCACTTTTCATTTCAGTTGAATTTAGTGTCTCTCTTTACTCCAGTAGTCTTTAAGTCCTCTTTGTTTAACTTTGTGCAGTGCAATTTTTATGTTGAAACTAACAATGACTATTAAAACTAATCATCATAATAACCACTCTCTAATTCATGTTTTTTTTTTTTTACCCCATTAGCCAAAGACTTTCAAAAATAGATATCTGGTACTTTTTAATTTTTTTTCTATTGGAAAATCCTTTAATAAATATTCAGCACCCTCATAATGAAATTTAAAGTCCTTGGCATGATCAACAAAATATTTCAAAACACACATGCACACACACACACATACACACTTCTTGAAATTAAAGACGATCTTTTAGCATCATGTTGCATTTGATAATATAAGTTATATGTTGGTACCATAATTTACTGTTGGGTTTCTATGCTTAAGTGCAGGAATTTATGATGGAGATGATGAGCAACATTGGCTTATGTATGATAGATCATATGAGGTAGAAAAAGGGATGGAAACAAAGAGAGAAGAGATATAAAACTTGTTAGGTTATAGATCTATCACCTAGACCAAGTCCAGCTTTTGCTGAAGCCAACATTTCTCCATGGAATCTTATAGTTTGTAGGGTCAGCCTGCTCTCTCTCATGTTAAAGAAATAAGTTCATTACTTCTAAAGTTTCTGATATCACTTTTTTTAGAAGAATAAGGCAATATTATTTGCCCCAGTGTTTTGGATAGGTAAACCACCTGAAAATGATTCAAACTAAATTTTGAAGTAAGGGGGAAAATAGCTAAAAATGCAAGAAATGGAACCAGTAATAATTCTCTCATTTCTGGGATTTTTGATTATTATTTTCTTTTTTCAAAATATAGTAGAAACACAGAAATAATAACATATATGACCTTTAAATATATTTTTATAGTGAAAAATATAGAAAAATAAAGATATTCAGAGTATATGCATGAAAGTTTTAAGAATACACATAATAAACCTTTTGTATATATCAGGAATGTGTCTCTTTTAATTGCTTTATAGCGTTAAGCATGTCTTTAAGAAAGAATCTCTGTGTGAGACATGAAGATCAATGAAACAGAATAAAAAAAAACAGAGACACACCCACATAAATACAGTTATCTCATCCTAGAAAAAGGCACCATAAACATAGATTGGAAAAAGATAGCCTCTTCAACAAATGGTGCTGAGAAAACTGGAAACCTATATGCAATAGAATAAAATTAAATCCCTATATCTCACTCAACTATAAGTGGACCAAGGATGTAGGCATTAGATCAGAGAATCTAAATTTACTAGAAGAAAAGTAGACCCAACTTTCCAACATGTCATCTTAGGAACCAACTTCCTCAATATGACTCCTAAAGCATAATAAGTAAAATCAAAAATCAATAAATGGGATGGTATCAAACTGAAAAGCCTCTTCACAGCAAAGAAAACAGTCAAGAATGTGAACAGAAATCCTACAGAATGGAAAAATCTTTACCCTCTGTTCCTCAGATAAGACATTAATTTCCAAGCTATACAAAGAACTCAAAAAACTTGACACCAGAAAAATAAATAATCTAATCAATAAATGGACAAAAGAACTGAACAGACACCTCACAGAAGAAGAAATACAAATGATCAAAAATTATAGGAAAATGTTCAAAATCTCTAGCAATTAGAGAAATGTAAATTAAAACTACACTGAGATTCCATCTCACTCCAATCAGAATGGCAATTATAAAGAATACAAATAACAATACATGTTGGTGAGGATGTGAGGAGAAAGGTATTCTCATACATTGTTTGTAGGACTGCAAATTTTTGTAATCACTATGGAAAGCAGTGTGGAGATTTCTTAGAAAACTTGAAATGGAAACACCATTTGAAAACTGTTATTGAACTCCTAGGCCCATACCAAAGGATTTAAAAATAGCATACTATAGTGACACAGCCACATCAAAATTATAGCAGCTGAACTCACAATAGCCAATCTAGGTGTCTTTCCATGGATAAATGGATCAAGAATATGTGGTATATATACACAATGGAATATGACTTAGCTATAAAGGGGAATAAAATAATGGCATTTGCTGGTACATGCTAAGTGAAATAATCCAATCCCAAGAAACCAAAGGCCTAATGTTCTCTCTGATTTTTGGATGCTAACCCAAAACTAGGAAAGTTGGGGAGGGGAATAATAGGAATCCACTGGATTAGACTAAAGGAAACAAAGGAAAGGGAGGGAGGAGGGGAATAGGAAAGACAGTTCAATTAATTGGACATAACATTCCTAGCTTTGTACAAGCAGAGTAATTCCCCCATCACATACAACCACAAGAGTGGGATCCTAAATAGAATAAGTTATACTCAATATATGTACAATTTGCCAAAATATATTCTACTGTTCATGTATGACTAAAAAGAATAATATTTTTTAAAAATGTCTGATGATTGTACTGAAGTTAGGCTCCTGGAACTTCTTCTAGGTCCTCTTAGTATTTCCCATCCACTGACCCTTGTCCCACTGACTTTCTATAAATCCCCACTTGTCCATGTAGTAATTGAGGAGCCCAGTCTTTGGGTGGTCCTTACACGTATTGTAACAGTCTCAAACAAAGTTCGTCTTTACCATGTTTGAACAAGTACCATGGAATGATTTTTTCTTCTTCTTCTTCAATATTCTCATGGAAGAAATTTGTGTGTTCTTGGTATTGTAGCTGTTATTGTCATAGAATATTTAGGGATCTAAAAACTTACCGAAACAATCCTTGATTTTCAAAGAAGTCTATGTTCTTATACAGTAAAACTATGTTAGTTTCCTAGAGGTCTTATAACACAGTACCACAAAGTGCATGATTTAAAACCACAGAAGGGTATTGAAGAGTATTCTCTCACAGTGCTGAAGGCTGGAAACCCGACACCATGTTGTCAGCAAGGTCGGTTCCATTTGAGAGCTGAGGGAGAATCTGTTCCTGCCTCTCTCCTAGCTTGGGATGACAGCTGGCGATCCTTGATGCCCTTTGCTGATAGATTCCCCTCTCCAAACTCTGCCTCTGTCTTAGGATGGCACTCTCCCTGTTTCTGCACATCGTCATCTTCCTACAGAGGAGTACTCTTCTCTAAAGTTTCATATGGATTGAAGGACCATCCTACTCCAGAATGAACTCAACTACATCCGTGATCCTGTTTACAAAGCAGATCACTTTTTAATTTACTGGGGGCTGAGAATTTAAGTGGGTCTGTTTTGAAAGAACCCAATCACAATTCTATTCACAAAATTTCCTCTTTCCAATAATTAAATGGACTACAGAAAAAGAATAACAATATGAGAGGAAAGTTTCCCTTAGATTCACGGGGCACTGAACATTCTAGCAGAAAACTTTATCTACTGGTCTTGGTCAGGCAAAATCGATGTAGTTAGTGGTCCTGATAAAGCCTCATTTGTGGGATTAATGCTTTCCATAAAAATGAAAGATGGTGGAGAATTATCCATATAAACAACCTGTCCAGAAGAATGATAGCAGTAAGTAAAACTCAAAGAGACCTGGAAGAAAGTATTCAGGAAAGGGTCACGGTACACCTGGTATTTATTGTCTTCACTCAAAATGCTAGTTCTTTAATGTAGAACCTGTTTCTATTTCTGCTTTTTAACTTTTCAAGTTTAGGTTATGTATTCTTCGCCTACTTTCTGAGTGTCTCTGATGACTATCTTTAAATCTTGCTTTTCCTTTTTGCCACTTTTTGTCCCCACAGGTCTGCCAGTGTGGGAAAAAAAAAAAAAGAAAAAAAACATTGGCAAAAAAAGCATTAGGTAAATGGGTAACATTTTTATATGTTTAAAATGTTCTTTTTGTTCTTGTTGATCATTGTTGAAAGATTAAAATACAAACTGAGGCACTTTTCCCCTGATACACAGGAGTGAATTTTTCTTGTCTTTCACAGGTTACCTGTGCTATGGCCAACTCCCTTTTCTTTACGTCTTATCAAACTTCTTATCTTCATAATATGGAGCTCTGTTAGACTCAGGAGATCTTCCTTCCAACCTCTTATGCTTAATTCTCAGGTTTTCTGAATTTATTTTAAACATAGAAGAAACCAAACAAAACTCTTAGCTGTAGCATCTGAGATTCCTTCTGTCTATGCTGTTTCCCCTCATTCTAACGAGAGGGATTATGTTTTCCCATGTTCTGTATACCACCACCACCACTTCCCATTTCTTTGGTTTATCTTTTTTGATATTTCATGGTTTCCATATGTATGTGCATAGAGAAGTCTCAAGAATGTTGGGAAAGAATAGCCCTCTGTCCACCTCTCAGAGGACCACTCTTGCCATAGAGATATAGTCACCATGTTTTCGGATAAGTGGTATCCTTCATAATATGCATTGGGGAAAGAAAGAAGAAAAAAACATCATTTTACAAAACCATTTTTGTTCTTGCAGAATAGGCCATACTCTTTCCTGTGATTCTGTGTATATAGGTAACAAATGGATTTCACAATGGATTATCTATAATCCATTGTCTTTCAGTTAGTAAACATAGCTCTTTCTTTCTAGCAATATGTTTATAAGTTCATATTTTCATGTTTGCATCAATTTTGCATATAAGGTAGCATAAGATTGCATCAGGAATTAGTAGCCAGTTACATTTTTCCCTTTATTATTACTTCCCACAAATAAAGATGCTTTAATTCTCTGGGAATGTAAAGTAAATAAATAATGTTCTTGGTAGGAAAATAAAATTTCTCAAGAGAAATAATAAATTCAATTAAATGTACTTTCAAAACAGTAGTCCCAAGAAGATATTTAAATCAAGTATGTTGTAAATTATTTTTATGGGCATAGGCTTAAAAAGAAATATAAGTATGGTGAAAGATAAGACTTCAGAGAGCATAAGGAAAAGGAAGCTTGGAGTCATGCAGATCAAACATTTCAACAAAATAAGCTGCTTTACTAGAGAAGTCAGCTTTTGGGCAAAACACTTTCAAAATATTTTGAAAAAATTTAAGATGAGTTCACACAAATATTATAGTGACAGGAAAAAAGATGCTTTTAAATCTGAAAAAAAAATGACTTTAATTTAGCCTTGGTATACACAGAAAAATAATTCAACAATCTCAAGTAAAAATTATATTCTAAAGCCACTGAACTGAAAGAAAAGAGTTGTATTTGTTTTTATGAATTATCAACATCATGCTCTCAATCTGGTTGGACAACTTAAGAGTAAATTTATTCCTAATAGCCCATAAATAATAAAAATCCCAACTAAAAGAGCCCAGAATTTTGATTTTTCGGGTTATCCTCCATTATAATTTGCCACTGCAAAACAAGAGACAATTGATCATAGTGTGGAAGATGATTTCCAATGTTCATGTATTGCTGCATCTTTTTAAGGATGTAGAAATTTACATAAAACATGACAAGGAGATTAGTGGAAAATATATAGCTTTCCATAAGTCATAATTATGATGTTAACAAAAAAGGAGTTTTTATTACTGGAACTTTTGATATGTCACTAAAGCAGGTATCCATAGTCATACTTGTACAATTCTTTCTTTTTCAATGAAAAAAAAGTTCAGTATATTTCCTATTTCAGTTACCTTTCTGAAAAACTGAAGACAAAACTTTATAATAATACATCTATTCTGTACTTAACAATAGCTTCTCTGTTTCTCTTAACATGTTTTTTTTTTACTCCATATTTAGTAGGCAGTTTTCATTTTCACGTCTGTTCATTTTTACAATAACACAACTATTTAAAAAGTAGTATCAAAAATCTCACAGTAGCTACAGCTCAAACACACTTTCCAAATTGTCTTCCGATTCCATTGTTTTTTTAAATGTATTTAAGCCCTAGAGCTCAGACAGTACCTTACTCATATTCTCTTAGAAGATAAAACTCACAGTAATGATGCAAAGCAAATATTATCTATTTCTTCTTACAAATAAAAAAGAGAAATAAGTTGACCAAGAAAGTGCAACTCATAATTGATAGCAACTAGATGTTAAAACTTCTTTTCTATATTTTAAAATCATACTTATTAAACCAGATTCCTACCCTTGGAACTGTCTATTTTACTTTGTTACATTTCATCTATTTCCACCTGAGACTGGTTTACCTTTATTCAGTACGATTAAGTGCTATATGCTGCAAGTCTCTTTTTTTGAAACCAAAGGAGAAAAAAGGAGTTTCCTAGATGAATAAAAGCTACGGGAGAACATTACAACTAGCTCCATTTAAAAGAAATGCCAAAGGGAGTCTCTCAGTTTGAAATGAAAGGGGTAGTTAGGAACACAAAGCCATAGGAAATATAAAGTTCTTCAATAAAAATAAACACATGGGCAAATTTAGAAACCTGTACCATTGTCATTTTGGTGCATAGAATTTACATGACAAAACCATTTTTAAAAATACAAGTAGACATCAATGGCTACATACAATATATAAAGATGTAATTGGTAACATCAATAATTCAATTGAAGAGATGGAGCTGTAAAATTGTAGAGTTTTTATATGCAATTGAAGTTATTATCAGTTCGGAATACTATAATTTTAAGATATTTGTATGTGTTTGTAATGTTAACCACAAGAAAAAAATATCTATTGAATATATAAAGAAGGAAATGAAAATGAAACCAAAGCATATTACTATAAAAAAACAATCAGTGAAACATGGGGGAAGAAAGAAAGAGTAGAAAAGAGGGACTAGAAAAAAAGTAGAAAATGCAAAACAATCAATAAAATGGCCATTGTAAAGTCTTCCCTATGAGTAACTGCTTTAAATGTAAATTAATTAAATTTATCAGTCAAAAAACAGATTTGCTGAACGGACAAAGCAAACAAGTTCTAATTATATTGTATCTTTGAGTGAGTTTCTTTAGATATAAAAATCAGGTATAGACTGAAAATGAATGAATAGAAAAAGATATTCCATGCAAATAATAACCAACAGTGTAGGAGTGGCTATTAATTTGAAACAAAATACATTTTAAGTAAATAACAGAATTTTACATTAGCACCAAAAAGAATAAACTATTTAAGAATAAACCTAACCAAGGAAGTGAAATGCTTGTATACTGAAAACTATAAAATATTACTAAAAGAAATTAAAGGAGACAAATTAATGGTGAGACACTCAATTTTCTTGCATTCAAAGACTGAATATTAAGATTTTAATACAACATAAAATACTTCATAGGTTCAACGTAATCCCTATGAAAATATAAATTATTTTTATTCAAAGACTTTTTAAAAATTATCCTAGAATACACATGGGAATCTCAGAGAACTTCAAATAGTCAAAATAGTTTTGAAAAGTAGAAAAGTTAGAGGACTTACATTTTCTGATAGCAAAACATGTTACTAAGATACATAAATCAAATCCATGTGATATTAGCATAAAGACAGAATAATAAACCAAGTGAAGAGAATAAGAAGCTCAGAAGTAATCTTCCAATGATCTTCAATGAAGGAGTCAAGATTTCTCAATGAGAAAAGAATAATCTCCATCAAATGGTATTGGCAAACAGAAATTCACATGCAAAAGCAAGATATTAGATCATTATCTTATATAATATACAGATTTAACTAAAAAGTAAATTAAATACCTGGTTGTGAGACCTAAAATTATACAACTTCAAGTAAAAACTCATTGGAAAAGGTCTATGACATATTAGATTTGGCAATGATTTCTTGCATATGACACCAAAAAACAGAAAACAAAAGCAAAAGAATACATATAAAACAACATCAAATTTAAAACTTTGTACAGCTGAGGGAAAAGTTAACAGAATGAAAAGCAACCAATGTAACTGGAAAAAATATTTAAAAATCATGTATCTAATTATGGGATTAATAGCTAGAATATATAAAGAACTCCTACAGCTCAATGACAAAAAAATATCAAAGAATCTGTTTTTTAAAAGGAAATGATATGCTGGGCGCAGTAGCACAGGCCTATGATTCCAGCTACTTGGGAGGCTGAGACAGGAGAATAACGAGTTCAAAACTAGCCTTAGCAAAAGCGAGGCACTGAGCAACTCAGTGAGACCCTGTCTCTAAATAAAATACAAAATAGGCCTGGGGATGTGGCTCAGTGTTCAAGTGCCCCTGAGTTCAATCCCTGATACATCCCCTCAAGAAAAGGAAAAGATCTTGAATAGAGATTTATTCAAAGATGGTATACAAACATCCAACCAGTACAAGAAAACATGCTTAACATCAGTAATTATTCCAAAAAGCAAATTATATCCAAAATGAGATAATCAATCAGCTTATACTCATCAGAATGGGTGCTCTCAACAACAACCAAAATCTAAGAACAAATATTATCTCTCTCTCTCTCTCTCTCTCTCTCTCTCTCTCTCTCACACACACACACACACACACACACACACAGAAATAAAATTAAGTGGAAAGTATGAGCAGTTTCAATACAGCCCTCCCCCAATATTTATATAAAGTGGTACATTTGATAACACAATAATTCTATATTGACACCAAATGGCCTATTTTTAAAAAAGGAAAGGACTTGAATAGACATTTCTTCAAAGATGGTATAGAAATGTCTATAGTTTTCATTAGGGGTCAATCTTGGTTTTGACAATATGAAATAATATGTATTTGCCATTTGAGTATTATAAAAAATGTTTCAATGCTTTAAATATCCTATGTATTCTATTTATACTTTTCTCCCTCCTCCCAGACCCCTGAAAAGCATTGATCTTTTTCCTGTTTCCCTGTAGTTTTTCATTTCTCAGAATGTTTTACAGTTGGAATCATAGCCTGTAGCCTTTTCAGATTGGATTCTTTCACTTAAGGATATGCATTTAAACTTTCTCCGTGTCTCTTCATGACTTAATAGCTCATTGCTGATAAGAAAGAGTATGGAGAAAATAGAGCTCTTGTGCATTATTGGTGAAATGTAGAATGGTTCAGCTACCACTGAAAATATATAGAAGTCCCCAAAGAATTTCAAATAGAACTACCATATGATCCAGCAATCCCACATCTAGGTATATATCCCAAAGAATTGAAAGCAGGTTCTCATAAAGATTTGCACATTTTTGTTCAGAGCAGCACCATTTCCTATATAAAATATACTGAAATAAACCTGATGTTTACTGATGGATAAATGCATAAAGAAAATGTGATGTAGACCTACAATGGAAGATTTTTCATACTAAAAATGAAGGAATTTCTGTCATGTGCTACAACATGGATAAAATGTGAAGGCTACTCTACAAAATAAAATCCACTTAAAATATTTTTAATGACATGGGAATTTTCAAACAAAGATTGCATAGTATATTTATAAATAAAGACATAGAAACTAATAATGATAATAATAATACTATGTGCTTTAGTGCCAGTGATAAGTCGATTTGGGTTAGTGGGCTCAAGAGAAGGTTACACAGTGATTTTTACATTTGGGCATTTTAGAAGAAATAGAGGAAAAAATATGCAAAGAGGGCAGCAAAAGAAATACAAAGAAGGAAGAATGTGCATTTCGTATGCTTGGGGCAACTCATGAGTTCTTAGGGGTATGAAAGCAAGCTGTAAATGTGGACCCGGAAGAAATACCTGGGTAAACAGAGAACACAGAGCAAAGTGAAGAATTTAACAAATAGCTCTCATTATTCTACATACTATTTTGGGGAAGTCACTGTATATTTCTGAGACTCAAATTTCTCATCTGTAAAAGTCAGAAAGCAGTAAAGGGGTAGGAAGGTGAGACAATTCACCTAACTTTAAAACTGAGCTTGTTCAGACCCTTTCTTTGTGACATTCAGGAAAAAGAGAATCCTTGAACAAGTCGAGCCATTTTTGTTGTTGCTGTATTTCTGTTTTCTTCCAGTAGCCAAAGCTGGATGCAAAACAGATTGCTTGTCAAATGGTGAGAAGGGTTGCAGCCACCTCTCTGAACTGCAGCACAGTTTAACAGTTCCTTTGGATAACAGTGGTTTATTGTCAGAGTTTATTAATTAATAACTCCATAATTCAAAGGAAGATCACACAGAGTTTAATTTTTCAGTAATTTTTGAATTTGTGATTTTAAATTATTTTTTTCAGAGACACGTTAGCATGTAAAACCTTTCCCAGTAGAACTTGGTGGGTACTGAAGAGGTTGAGCCATTTGATAAGGTAAAGGGACATGGAGGATGGAAGAGGTTAGGAGTTTAAATAAAAGGAGAGACTGTTTACAATTAAAAACACAAACAAAATACAGGTTTTACAAGTTTTGAAGGAATGAGAAGGCAGAATAATCACCAAGTTATGGGTATGCAATGCAAAACAGGAAATAATCTTGTTGTAAACCAAGTAGGATAAGCTAAGAATAGTGGATGAGTAAAACTTCATTATTATTTTCTGTGCTTAAAAATAATAATAAAGATAGTTAATTTTATTGGGACTTGCTATGAATTAATAGTTTTTATATTATCCTATTTTGTTCCTAAAACAATTCTTTGAGTTAAAAATCACCATCTTAAAGATGACAAAATATGCTATAGCAAGATTGATGATTTACACAAATTCATACAACTGCCAAACAGGAGAGAAATACTTCAATCCAGGTAGTTTTCCCATGATTATTAACCTTAGGCATTAAAGGAAAATCTTTGAAGAAATAAATTTATCATAGTTTATCTGAGCAAAACACAGTTCATGAATTGGACACCAGAAACCAGAGAAATTGAGAACAAACCAACCAGCAATGTGGGCAGACAGTACTTCCCGGCAGAAAAAGCAAGTGATGTACAGAAACAGCTTACTTGGTTACAGATCAGTATTTGCCTTTTTGGGGTGTGGTATGATGAGGCACTTGCTGATATAGGCATGGTCTGAGAAATCAACAGTCTATGATTGGCTGAAACTCAGCTGTTTCAAGAATATACTCATAGGTTGCAGTTTGTTTTGCAGGCCTAGTTAGGTTGCAGTTTACTACAAATGGAGACAACTTTACATCAAATTTAATTAAGCATGTATGTTGCCCTATTTTGTTGATTTATTTTCTCTTAGTTCACTGGTTTTAAAGTTTAAGTCTATATATCAGCCAGAGCTGATCACATGACAGAATATATCAGAAGTAAAGTATTTCCTACTAATGTGTGACATTTGTTCATTTGTATCTTCAGAACATGTAAAATGGAGAGATATAAGTCATATTATACCACCGATAGTTAAATTATCTACATTCAGTCAAATTCACTAAGCATTTTATTTTTCATTTGAAAGTTGCAGTTAGACCCTAACCAACTATGCTCACTGAAGATTGTATGCTGAGTTCCACATGACAACATACACAGTATATAACATCTGCAATATAGAAATGGTTCAAATTTGAACAATATGGAAACACTATCAAATTACTACCAAAATTAAAGTCTAAAACTAAAATTTATTTCTTACCAGAAAATTTAAGTCTCCAAACTCCAAATACTTTCTTCAGAAGTTTTTACTCAGCTCTGTCTCCACCAGAAGGATTAGTGAGATAGCTTTATAGAAGCTAATATCTTATGGTAACTTCAACCTTGATTTGTATTTTTCTCAAGCAGTAATAGCTATTTCAGAACTTTAAATATCATAGTTATCTAACCCTACATTACTGAAGTGTTCCAGCTTAAATTTTCCATAAATCAGTAGTTCACATATGAACATAAATGTGTGAGGGTTATACCAATAAAATTTAGAAATGCAAGTAATTCCATAGCTACCCTTAGCCAAGTAGTATTATTCAAACCTAGTACATGTTTTAATCTAAATATATATTACTATTTCCAGGCAAAACCAGTAATGCCTTGGTTTTAGAATTTTGGTAGAATAAGAAAAAACAGAGGTTTTCTTATCATTAAGTATGTAGTCAAACCTATTTTTTAAATTCTATAATGCACACTTAAATTTGATTGTGAGAACACTCCTAACAAAAATGTAATTGTTCTTTGTAATTGACATTGTGGATATTCTCTTAATTCTAAAATTTGCTTTGTATTTAGAAGCTCAATGAGAATCAATTATGTTACTTTCGTATTCTCCCATCATACTATTTTTTTATAATTGACTAGCGTCTATATTTTATTTGGATCTCATTACATTCATACTAATTTTTTATTTCTCTTCCAGGATTTTATCCAGGATTCAGTATTACATTTAGTTATCATGTATCCTTAGACTTCATTGTACGATGAAAATTTCTTAAACTTCCCCTCTGTTTGAAGATCTTGACTATTTTGTAGACTATTGGTCAGGTGTCTTATACAATGTCTCTTAATTTAGGTTTATATGATTTTTTTCATGGTTAGACAAGAGTTATGTGTCTACATAGGAAGACCACATATCTAAAGTATGATTCTGAGTGCAACACATCAAGGGTAAATGATATTGACTTATCACTGATGATGTTAACCTTGATCACTTGGCTATGATAGTTTTGTCAGAATTCATTCCTTTTTAGTTACATTTTCATTTATCCTTTTTCCATACTGTGCCTTTAGAAGCAAGTCACTGCAGGCAATTCACATTTAGGAGATAATTATCCTTCATACCATTGTGGAGAGAATATTTGGATAATTTTTTGGAATTATTCTATATGGAAGAATTATCTTTTCTTTCTATTTACTTATCAAATTACCTATGTAATTATGGAATAAAGGTTTTTATTTTACACTTAGCCTTATTATCTAAAACTACTTTATTTATTATGCTGCTCAATTTGCTTCAGCTGTAGCCAATGGAAGATCTCTCACTTGGCTCCTATATCCATTTGATGTAATACCATCTTTTACTTTTTGAGCATTTACTTACTTTCTTGCACTGAGAGATATGACAAATTGATCTTATATAGTACCTCTCCAAGCCCTGCAATATATCATTTCTATAAGAGCCATGATTCCTTTTATTGGTGAATGATATTATAAACCAATATAAATGATATTATATAAGTTCTTGGTATTAGATGTGCTTAATAGTTATCATTACTTCTAGACCCTCTAAGTGAATAGAAGTAGATAACACATATACTTATATACACTAACCTGTGTATACCTAGATAGATAGATAGATAGATAAACAGATCGATATAGAAACATACTGAAATATAGTGCTTACAGCAAGGTAATATGCATGTTCTCGGCATACCTAGATGGATGAAAAAAAATAAATATATATATACATACATACATATATGTATATATATACATACACAAAACACATATATATGGATGGAGATATATACACACATATATATGTGTATATATATATGTATATATGTATGAATATATGTGTATACATATGTATACACACAAATATGGTATAGAGGTATAGATATTTACTTACATTGAGTGTGATTTACTGGTTCCTTATAGACTTCTCCCTTTGCTTATATATATAAAATCTCCCATTCCACTAGTGAACAACACAGCACCCACTATCCTCAATCCATTTCCTCATGTTTCAATTTCAGGATCCATGGGGGGGGGCAGCTTCAGAATTGTTGATCCGTATTCCTCTGAGAACAACATCCATCACCTAGAGTTTAATGCCTATCTACAGATCCTTTTTTTTTTTCTTTTATCCCATGGTTTCCAAAGCATTTTCAAAATTACTTAGGACAATATGTAATTTTTTCCATTCCCTTAAATGAGGTTATGCCATGGCTTGTATTATAGTTTAATGGGTTTTTTTTGCTCATGTCTGCATTAAACTGTAGCATTTCCCAAACTTTATATTCAAAATTTCTTTTAAAAGTTTATATGCATTAAGTACCATTTGTTATGATGTAAAATCCTGTAGGGCTTGACAATGGATGGTGTCATGTACCTACTACTACAATACCATAAGAAGTAGTGTCATGACCTTAAAACATCCTCTGTTCATAACTCAGTAAATGCTCCCTCTTCCCTCAATGTCTGACCATCCTTGATGTTTTAATTTTCATAGTTTTATCTTTTTTAGAATGTCATATAATTAGAATCATATTATATGCAGCTTTATCATGATGACTTCTTAGACTTATGGTTTGGATGTGAGGTATCCCTCAAAAGTGAGACAATGCAAGAAGGTCTGGAGGAGAAATGATTGAGTTATAGTCCTAACCTCATTAGTGAATTAATCCCCTGATAGGATTAACAGAGTGGTAACTAAAGTGGTAGGGGATGGCTAGAAGAGGTGGGAATTGGGATGTGGTTAGGGGCATTTATTGTATCTGTTAAATGGAGGCTCTCTCTCTGCTTTCCGATCATGATGTGAGCTGCTCTCCTCTGCCACTCTCTTCCACCATGATGTGCCGCCTTGCTGAAACCTGAGGATTCGAGATCGCATTGTATGGACTAAGACCTCTGAAATCATGAGCCCTAAAATAACCTTTCCTACTCTATACTTGTTCTGGTCAGGTCTTTTAATCACAGCAACAGAAAAGCTGACTAAAACAACTTAGCAGTATGCATTTGAGATTCATCTGTGTCTTTGAGTGAATCAACAATAATTTCTCTTTCACTGAATAATACTTCCTAGTGTGAATTACTACAGTGTGGTAATCAATCAGCCTCTTAAATGGCATTCTGATTCATTCAGATTTTGAAACTTATGAATAAAGTTGCTACCAACATAGACATACTGTTCTTTTGTTTATATAGTTTTCAAATCAGCTAGGCAATTACCTAGGAGAATAATTGATGTTAAGATAATGTTTAGGTTTTTAAGAAACTACCAGACTGTTTAAAAGTGACTACATGATTTTGAAAATTCACCAAAAATGAATTTTTTTCATTTTTGAAAATGTTGTTCACTATTCTAACTCTCACCATTATTAGATTTTTGAATTTTAGTCATTCCAATAGGATTGTAGTAGTGGTACATAGTTTTTTTAAATTTTCATTTCTCTGAAAACAAATGATATTGAACATCTTTTAATATTCTTATTCATGATCCATTATTATCTTTCCCATTTTTAATTAGGCTATTTGTTTTCCCACTACTGAATTTTAAAAGCTCTTTGTATATTTCAGATATAAGTTCTTTATTAAAAATATGATTTAAAATATTTTTCTCCAAATCTGTGCCTTGTCCTTTATTTCTCTTAACAATGTATTTCACAGAGTAGAATTATATAATTTTATACCATTCAAATTCTTTTTTTTTTCTTTTATGGATCATCCTTTTGGAAAGAATCTAAGAACTTATCACCACAACCAATATCATGCAGATTTTTTCTGTTTTCTTTATAAAGTTCTATCATTTTTCATTTTATATTTAGGTCTATGATCAATCTTAAATTAATATTTGGCAAGTTTTGAAGCCTATGTAAAGGTTTTCTTTAAATTTTTGTTTTATTTTTCAAAAGAACATGCTATTTTTCCAGGAAAAAAATATTTTCATATTTCCTTCTCACTGCCTGTATACCTTTATAATAATCATTTAACACAATTCTATAGGTCTTTTTCTAAGCTCTCTGGTCCACTCCCTTGATTTTTGTCTATTTTATCACTAATATCAGACTATCTTGATGTTGTAGTCAGCTTTTATGCTGTTGTGACTAAAAGACCCAACCAGCACAATTGTGCAGGCTCCATTCCTCAGGGCTAGAGGTGAGGCAAAAACGTCATGGCAGAATAGTGCAGTGGAAAGAAGCTACTCACATGATGATCAGTGAGCAGAGAGAGAGACTCTACTTGCCAGAAACAAAATATATGCCCTAAGGCACAACCCCAATGCTCATCTCCTCCAGCCACAAGCTACCAGCCTTCAGTTACCACCCAGTTCACCACTAGCAGGGAATTAATTCACTGATTGGGTTAAGACTCTTACAAATCAATCATTTCTCCTCTGAACCTTCTTGCATTGTCTCACATGTGAGCTTTTGGGGGAACCTCACATCCAAATTCTAATACTTGCTTACTACAGACTTATTTAAGTTTATGTGCTATGACTCCTCCAAATTTGTTCTTGTTTTTTAGAATTACATTGTTTATTATACTTGTATTACACTTCCATATAAATTTTAGAATCATTTTGTTAATAATATCTATAAAAAGTTTGTTATGGTTTTGATTGTGATTGTGATAAATCTATATATCAAATTGGAAAGAATTCACTTGTCAACAATATTGATTGTTCTAGTTCATGAACATGAAATGTTTCCATCCATTTAGATCTTAAAAACTTTACCTTTCTTTTGTTGTTTTTGGCATACAGCTACATCACACATGTACATATTTTGTTAGATTTATACCTAGGCATTTCAATGTAGAATGGCATTGTAAATGGAATAAATATATTTTACATTAATAATTTTAAAATGATAAAAATATAGAAATAATTTTAAATTAAATATATTACAAAATGTTTAAATTTTATAACATTTGTAAACATAGAACTTTATAAAATTTCTATCCAATTATTTATTGCAAGCTTACAGTAAAGCATTGTCTTTTGTATCTTGTGTCTTTTTAAAAGTCAATTTTTAATTGTAGGAATTTTCTCTGAAAGCTCAAGTCATGTCATCCCTGAAGAAAGACATATTTTTTCCTATCTTATCTCATTGTCCTACAGAGGATTTCCAGTATACTGTTGAATAGGAGTGATTAGAAAGAACATCCTTATTTTGTTGTCAATCTTAGGAAGAAAGTGTTGAATTTCTCTTTGTCAAGTGTTATGTTAGTTGTAAAGTTTTCATCTCTATCCCTTGCTAGGTTAGAAAAGTTCCCTCCTATTCATAGTGTTAAGGTTTTTGTTTTTAATCATGAATGTGTGTCATACATTGTTGGATGCTTTTTCTTCATCCACCAAAGGAATGATGTTGTTTTTTCTTATTTGGTGAATTAACATGATGAATTGCACTGATACGTTTACATATGTGAAAACAACCTTGTATTCTTAGAATAAACAACAGTTGGGTACCGGGCATATTATTCAATGTCATATGTTGCTGGATTAAATTTGCTAATATTTTATGGCAAAACTTTGAATCAGTGTCTGTGAGTTATAGCAGTCTAGTATTGTCTAGACCAATCTGATATTATTGATCTATTGCTGCCTTTTTGATGACATTGGGTATTATTGCCCTTATAAAATAGAGTATATTCCTTTCTCTTCTATTTTTGGGAAAATTATGTACACTTGGTTTTATATTTTCCTTAAATGTGTGATTCAATTGACTAATGAAACCAATTTAGCTTTATATATTTGGGGAAAGTTTTTAAATAGTAATTCAGTTTCTATAATAAATAAAGGCTTATTGAGAAAAGAATGGTGGGATTCATTATGCTATGTTCATAAATGCCCATAATGTGATCAGTCTCATTCCCAGCACTTTCCCTCTTCCCTCCCCCTTATCCACTCTACTGATCTCCCTCCTTCCACCACTCTCCCCTACCTCTACTAATACTATTATTACCATAATTATTGCATTATAATTATACTATATATGTTTATGCAGACTGATGATTACAGCAGCACAATTCACAGTAGCCAAATTTTGGAACCAGCCCATGTGCCTTATTCTTTATCTAAATGAATAGATAAAGAAAATATGGTACATATACACAATTGGAATTTTATTCAACCACAAACAGAATAAAATTATGTTATTTTCCGGTAAATGGATGGAACTGGAAAACATCATATTAATTTAAAACAAACTCAGAAATTCAAAGGTCTCATGTTTTCTGTCATTCGTGGAAGGTAGACAGGGAGAAAAAGAAAGGAATTAAAAATGAGATTTCACAAAAATAGAAAGGAGACTGATAGAGTAGAGGAAAAGAACTGAGAGAGAAGAAGAAGAAGGCGTGAGGAAGTACTGGGGAATGAAATCTATCAAATTATATATATTTATGAACATCTCATAATTAATTCACATTATAAATAATTATAATTTATGTACTTTTATTTCCTTAGTATTCAAGGTGAAAGTTTAGGTTTTTGAGTTGAAAGCCTTCTTTTTTCCTAGTATATGCATTCAATACTATTAAACCTTTTAAGGCATTGCTTTTGCTGAATTCAACAGAATTTGATTATTGTAATTTTATTTAATTAAATATGTTCTAAATAGCAATTGAGATTTCTTTTATTCTTTCATTCTTCCCCTCAATGGGTAATGGAGGGAAAGGAGGGGGATAGGAAATGGAAAGACAGTGGAATAAATCTGACATAATTTCCTATATGAAAGCAGCACAGTGAATCCACCATCATGTACATCCATAAGAATGGGATCATATATTCCATGCTTGTATATAGGAAAGTTATATATATTTCATGCTTATAAAATTATATAAAAATGGATTCTGCTCTCATATGTAACTAAAAAGAACCAGTAAATAAAAAAGTTTTAGATTCACTAAGTTTAATACAGCACTTATATTTCTAATGTCAGACCTCATTATTTGCATATAATATAAAAACTATGGAAAATTGTATTATTTGTACTTTATGTTTTACAAGGATAAATATAATATTTCCATTAAAAATACGTCTTCTTTTACATATTGATTTAAAAGTATGTGCTTGAATTTCCAATATTTTGGAATTTTCCACCTCTTTTCTGTTGATGATTTCTAGTAGCATATGTGAATGATTTATATTCTTTTAAATTACTTAAGGCATGTTTTAAGGCTCAGAATTTTGAGGAGAATGTATTCTATTTTTGTTGGTTGGGGTGTTCCATAAATGCAAATTATAATAAGCTGATTGATGGTACTGTTTAGTTCATCTGTATCCATACTGGGTTTCTGGCTTCTTTATCAATGAATTACTGAAATATGGATGTTGGAGACTCCAACTGTAATAGTGGGGTTGTCTATTTAATTTTCCAATTCTCTTATTTTTACCTCTTATAATATTGTACAGTTTTTAAAAATTCTATTTGTTCTTTTTAGATACACATGACAGTAGAGTGTATCTTGAGATATTATACATACATGAAATATGTTTTTAAATGTAGATATGTATATATCATCTGCAATTAACCCCATTTATTATTATGTCATATACCTCTTCATCCCTGATAATTTTACATGCCCCCAATTCTTATCTGTCTGAAATCAATAGAACTAGTTTGGAATTTAGAACTAGAGGAATTCTTTCAGAAAATTTGTAGTTTCATCCACTCTGATATAATTGGAATACCTATACTCCATTTAAGTTTATATAGATATATGATCACCAGCCTCCTATGAGGTACAATTGTGTTGATCCAAGGGAACAAATGTGTTTTCAATTTCTTTCTTTAATGAATTGCTGTCATTCAATCACTTGTATGTTTAATAATCCAATATATTTTTACTGTTGTTTGTAGCTATCCTTTTATATCAGTAAGGAATAAGAAAAATCAGACATTTATTTTGTTTACTTCCTTTCTGACAACTTTTTTATAGGTTTAAGGCCTGTATCATTCTACTTCTGTCTGAAAAACTCCTTTCACTTTTCTTGCAAGGGTATCCTAATGGCAATAAATTTCTCAGTTTTTGCCTGTTGAGGAAACTTTATTTCTTCTTCACTGTTGAGGGATTCTTTCACTGGATATAGAATTCTATATCTGCATGACCACTTTTTTTAAAAATTATCAATAGCACATACATCTCCCTCCACTCTCTTCCTGATTCTGTTATGATTCATCACAATTATTTCTGTTGAAGAACCTTTGCTATTCCTTATTCTTCTGAAGCTAAGTGTCCTTTGTCTAACTTCCTTCAATTTTTTTTATTCTATTCTTGATCTTTAGTATAACTTTCTGAATTTTTCCTAACAGTCTCCATATTTCTGCTGGCATTAACCATCTGGTCTTGCATGTGTTCTACTTTTTCTTTAGAGCCCATAACATATTAATGGTAGTTACTTTAAATCCCTGTCTAATTTTTCCAACATCTGTATGCAGCTCTCAGGGTTGAAAACTGGCACTATTTTTTTAAGGAGTTGAAACTGAGGTAAGAAGGCTTTAAATATGAGAATTAATTTTAATCTGACCTGGAGATGGGTTATTAAATTATTTTATAACTTTTAGTTTAAGATTTTCATTTTCCCATGGTGAGATATTTTTTCTTCCTTCCTTGGCATTGGAGCTTCCCACTGTGCTTCTGTTGAGAGTGAGTCTGTGTCTTTCAGCTCTTTCACATGGGTCCACCATTGTTCTGACTGTAGCTTATTAGTAGGAAGGCAGCACGGGGTGAAGGATGATTATGTTTTCTGATTTTATGTATTAGTTTGGTTAGACTATAACATTTGGTCAACTTTGGTCAAACACTAGTCTAAGTATTGCTGTGAAGGTAATATTTTGGATGTGATGAATATTTGGATCAGTAAATTGTGTGTATGTGAGTATGTGTGTGTGTGTGTGTGTGTGTGTGTGTGTGTGTGTACTTGTTCACATGCATATTCAAGAGTGAACCCAGGGCTCTGTGCATGCTATGCATATGCTCACCCACTGAACCACATCCCTATCCCTAAATCAGTAGACCTTGAGGAAAACATTTCACATACCCCCCATATGTGTTTATATTTGCCCAATCAGTTAAAGGTATTAAGAAAACTGAAGTCCTCCAAGGAAGAAGAAATTCTGCCTCCAGACATCCTTCAGACTTCAGAAGCTACAATGTCTGTTAAATTTCATTTTCCAACCCATATAAACTCTAACACAATTCCTTAAAATCTGTCTCTGTATATATGTATAATCTTATCTGTCCATCTGTCTCAAGACATACACCCACACATGTACGATCATGTATGCATACATTATATATCTATATACATATTTAATAATGTATGCATATATTATTTATATATAAATATATATTTGTATGTATTATATATGTTACACATGTGCACACACACACATACATATACACTCTTCTTGATTTTGGTTCTCTGGAGAATCCTGACTCATACAAGAAGAGTTCCCTGATGATCTGTTTAGTCTGATTGTAATAAACCTCTGTCTCAGATGATGGCTTTCAAGCCTGCTTCTGTCCTGTTTCAGACATGTTTTCTAGTCCTATCTCTAAATATGGCACTCTCAAGTCTATTGTCTTGATGCCTCTCTCCCGGTTGACCATTGTTTTTATTTTTTTACTGACTTATTTATTTATTTATTTGTTTATTGAGTGAAACATGAAGAGTTGAGGTATCTGAAGTGGGGTAGCTTCTTTCCTCCAGCTTAGAGAGGATTTCAGAGTTGGTCTCTGGTTTAAGTTCATCCCCTTGGATTCTGGACCTTTGTTAGGAAGAATTATCTGACAGGATGTCACAAAGGCTACTCTTCCCATCCCATCAGGGACATAAGGGGAACTTTATTGGGCCCTACAGTGGGAACCTGGTGAGGTCCTGCTGTAAAGCACGTGGAGCTGTGCAGGTCCCCCAGGACTGGAGTCTCCTGCAGAATCTCACTCTCATGCTCATCCTTAATCAGCCTCCAGCATCTACTACTGGTAACATTTTCCTACTGTTATAGATCTCAGGTGGCATCTGCTTCAAATAAGCATATCTAGGTGCTGTACCTCTTTGGATGTGGCCGGCTCCAGAGCTGGCAGAGGTGATCTGCCCTGTGATGTCTATTCTGTGATGTCTTTGTTTCTATCAGTTTTTTTTAATAGTAATCAATTTTTATTTTGCAAACTATCCCATATTATAAAACAGGAAGAAGAATGTCTATATTTTATACATAAACTGGAAACAGGAGTACCGTCTACTTATTTTTAATTCTTTGAAACCTTAAGCTTTAACACTCCAATCATAATGCAAAACAAAATACAGCTCAATATGCTTGTATGTATGATTCTAATCTAGTGATTTTGAGGTAGAATAGAAGATGGATACAAAGGAGGTAAAAGGAAGGACAAGGAAATATAACTGTATTCTAAAAGTCTTAAGCTAAAGTTCCACATAACTTTCTTTCCAAAGGCAATTCCCTCTCACATATGTCATTTCTAGGAAACCTACTAATTTTTGCTTACAATCTTGAAGTTACTGGATCACATTTTATGAAAATTTCCCTGTGCACTGTTAATTAACCCCTTGAATACATGTATTTTTAGAATCAAATGAGCAAAAGGAGACAAAACCCCTATAATATAGGGTACTTTCCCAATGTTTTCTATTGATCAGAAAACAGAGAAAACACCAACCTAAGGATCCTGATAATTGCCAGACACTTTTAGGCCCAGAAAAGGATAGATTAGAGACAACATGGGTAGATATTGAAGTGGCCATCTTTGACCTGACAAAACTTTATGCTCAGCACATGGGATTATAATTCAAAGAATAGCTACTCACAGGAATATAGAGACTTCCATAAATTTTTAGAGCAACCTCTCTGAGTCTGTGTCTGTGTCATGCACACACCCATACCTGACACTCAAGGAAGTACAATTCTGATTTTGGCTTGCTTCCTTTTGACAAGCTAGCTCAAACACTAGCCACTGTCTATTTCTATTGCTATAAATTTTATTCTAAAATACACTGTGGCTTTTACTTTTTTGTCAGTCTGAAACTTAATTCACTTGAAATCAAATAAAATTACGTCTAACTTTAAACTGACTGTGATATTTTTGTATGACCATGGCGTAAGGAAATAAATGTTGGCTCATTGTCCTTAGAGCAAAGTCAGAATCATTACCTTTAAGAATAAAGAAATACCAAGGGGATGAATTGATGGCAGGATCTGTGGGAAGAGCTGGAGCTCACTTATTGTGCAGTATCAGGCATATCCAGAACTGCGCCTCTCATTCAATAGGCCTTGCAGTAAAAGCCTCAGAATCGGCTGGGCTCATTGGCAGAATCTTCAATAACAGCTAGATGTAAGGAGGGCCCAACACCTCTGAAAGTACAGCATAGAAGATATTCCTTAGACTTAGTCATACCCTCACTTTCTGAAGTTGTTTCTATGAGGAATAATAAATCTCCATGATGAAGTCTGGAGAAACAGAAACCCTGCTACCTGTGCAAATCAAAGTGTTATCAATCACTATATCCTCTTTCTCATGGTGCATTGCTGTCCATCATTGTCCCACAGTGACATTCCTACAATGAGTAAAAGCCATTAAGAAATACTTATCCAGCCATCCACTGTGATAAATGCCTGTCATCTTAGCTACTCAGGAGGTAGAGGCAGGCAAGTTCAAATCTAGTCTCAGCAACTTAATAAGACCAGGTCTCAAAAAAATAAATAAATAAAAAAGGGCTGGGGATATAGTTCAGTGGTAAAGAACCCTTGGTATCAATTCCCAGTATGAAAAGAAAAGAAAAGCGAAGAAAGAAAAGATGTGCCAGACAGTGAAGAAGTAGATGGGAAAGGGACATGGAAAATGTTAATCTTTAACCTAGAATGTTTATCTTGTTCCCACTAGGATACCTGTGGATCTTGAGGGTTCACTTCTTAAAATCCTCATATTTACTCATCTTTTTCCTAAAAACCTTGTATATTATTCTTTATCTCCTAAGCTTCATTCCCATATTCTCTTGCTGTCATTCTTCTATAGGTAGCTTATTGCTTAACATAGAAGAATATTATCTCATCCTTTTTCTTCCTAGAATAAAAGCATATTCCATTATAAATGCTCATTATGACTTGTCCAGGTTTCTTCCACTGACTTCCTGTAAGATAATACAGACCTGCATTAAACTCTAGGCCAGAGCATTGTGTGCAGATGAAGAAAATTACACTGTTTCTGGACTCCAGGTTTGTTTTTTGATTAAGGCATTTTCTCCTACTTTGTACCAGGAGAAAGTAGTAGAAAATAATGGGACTTCTGTGATGGATGTGTCCAACCTTGAAGACCTGCACTGAGAGTTGATATGGATGAATTTGAGTCTATAAGTTCCCTTTCTAGAGAAAAGGAGATGTTGAGTGATTTTTTTTTTTTTTTTACTTGTAGGAAGACTGAACTAGAAACTATAGGCAAACAAGTAATAGGATATGAAGTGTGAGAGTAGACAGATTAGACTGCAGGCGTGGAAGGAGCTGAAAAGCCAGGAATCCAATGTAACATTAATGTATCTTGATATTTCACTGGTGCATTTCCCCGCACCCAACCAAGGCTGATGCTGCTTGGGGCAATTTAAAGTGAGGAATATATGAGGAGAATGTAGCCACTGTGTTGAATATCAGTATGGAGTCCTAATAATCTGATTTTTAAAAAATCCTGTAGGTCATTAGAGAAGACACTGTTGGAGACTACTGGGGTACAGTGACATTGGGACAATAAATACACATTTTATTCTTTGAATGTTTTGAAAAGTTCTACAAGTAATCTAAAGGGCAATAGTTTTTTTTCCCCAAAAAATGTAATAATTTACCCCTTATCGATATAGTGGACAGGAAAAAGATCTGCAAAGAAATCTACTTAGCTCTAAGTGATGAGTGTGTGTGTGTGTGTGTGTGTGTGTGTGTGTGTGTGTACACATATGCTCACACATGTGTGTTTGTGCAAATGTATGGGAGTGGTAGAAAATTTAGGCCTCTTTTTCTGAATCATTATTCCAACTCTTTTAGGTAAATTGTTCTGGCACACACAAAGCCAAACTGTCATTGGTAATATATTTTATCAAATTCTCAACAAAAAACATAAGAAGAGTCAGGATGAGAGCTCAAAATGATAATTTCACAAATTCAAAAAAATGCAGTTTGAGAATTCCATCATCTACCAAAGGTTATTTTTGATCAAAATTATTCATTTGACAGACTGAGATTAATGTAAATGCCAAATCTTGCAACAGAAATGGGGACCGAATAGGCAACAGGGCAAGTCATCTAGTCTGGGCATGAAAGCCTGATGCAGATGGAGAGATGACAATTGTCATTAAAATGCCAAGCTTCTGCAATACATGGTAGAATTATACTGATGGGAAATGCAAGGTGAGTCCTCTACACAAGCCCAAGAAATTATCATTCAGTTATGTGAGTCAGCACTAGAGACTCAAGGATATTGAGTATATAGTATATAGCTATATAGCTATTATTTCTTATATGTAGAGTTCCAATGTATGAAACTGACCCAGTTAAATGAAATGATTATTCATCAAAATGAAGGACCTAGTGTAGGCTAGGTCCAGACTTGGTGTAAGAGAGGAGGGGAAGCTGGGGTAATAAAGAATCTCCCAGGTGTCAGTGGCTTAGAAATACTTTTTCTCTTGTTCATGACCTATTTCTATTGAAAGTTCTTTTGGAGTCCAAATCTGTAACACCATCCTTGTCCTTATTTTGGGACCCAGGCTAGGAGCACAGCTACCTCATGAGTTATGGAATACTTTTAGTGGCAAAGAGAAAGGGAAAAAATGAAAATAAAGAAAGTAGCATGCCATAGGCATTGACTCTTTAACCTCATGCCCGGAACTGAAATATATATCAGGGTTTGTTTTTTTAAGATTTTATTACGAAACAGATGCAATGCTGTGGTCTTTTATATGGTAAGAATGTCACACAACGTATTTAATTCAGTTCCTCCAACAATCCTCCTGGGCTCATATATAAATTTAATATAAATTCCCTAATTTTGAAGATGGAGAAAGCTGAATCTCCACAGAAGACTACAAAGTTGTAGGTTATAAAGTTTAACCTCACCTACAAATTATTCTTTCAGCTCATTAATAGCATGACTCCCCATTTCAACCACCTAAGCAGCTCACAAACATTTCCTACATAGTGAAGAGGAACATAAGCCATCACAGCCAAGAATCCCAATCACGGGGAAATGGAGTCTTGAAAGATAATCCTTAGAATCTCTCTGTTAACCAGACATCAGGCTTTTGTGCTCTCAAGTCCCATATTGTGGCACACAATTGTCGTTTTTTCTTTTGCCACTGAATGACCCCCAGACTCAAGAAAGGTGTTTATTCAAATAAATCTGCAGTCAATGGTCAACATTGTACAGGATTTTTCTGTCTTTGGAAGAGATGTTTTAAAGTTTTTTTTTCTTGTTTTTTTTTTTTTTTTTTGTGTGTGTGTGTGTTGTTGTTGTTGTTGTTGTTTTCTTCTACCAGGTAGGCTGCCTTGTAACTGGCCCTCCTATGTGAATTCATCCAGATGACCTAGATCATCCTTAATCTAAGCACACAGATGTGAGGTGCAGCAGGCTCCCTCCTGACATGCATTTCTTATTCTAGAGGAGTAGCCAAAGCCCTGAACCTTGTTAGAGAAAGAGGCAATCTGGAAAAGGACCTTGGATGTGAATCATGGTGTTCTCCCTCAGCTTATTAAAGCTGTGTCTATTCCTGTTTGGCCTCTGATGTTGTTTTGGTGCTATCTGTCAGGGAGATTTTTGAGTGGCGAATGAACAGTCAGATATTTTGCAGTTTATTGCAGTGTATGGACATGGGCCATTTGTCAGAGAGCCAAGCACAGCCACCTCAAACAATGCTCTGTCTCTTAAAAGACTAAGCAGAATAATTGATAAGGACAGCTTTAGCAAAAGAAGAAAAATATATTTAGGTTTCCAACAAACTTTACCTGAAACACCACAATAGTACTTAGAAACTAAAAACTCTAAAAAACTTCTTAAAGTTTAAGAATTATTCACATACTTTTTTTTCTAATAAAATATATATTCCAACATTTTAAAATCATTTCATACTACATTAACTGTATGTTATCCACTAACTTAATAATTTATTAACTACATATTTACCATACAATAATTTTATTCAAATTTATAATAGTTGGAAATAAATATAGTGTCAAAATCTTACATTTGTTGTTAAGTCTTTTTTTTTAAGCTCAAAGATCCTTAAAAAACAATTCTGAAAAAAAGCCTTCTGACAGAAAATAAATTTACCAACATAAAATTAACCCAGTTCATTTGATTAGAAGATTCAGAAAACTATTTCTCAAATTTCTCATCAATAAAAATGTCCATTATGTTGTTCTGTACAGTTTCTCCTGCCCATAAAAACATTTCTTTGGCTGGGGCTATGGCTTAGTTGGTAGAGTGCTTGCCTTGCATGCACAAGGCCCTGGGTTCAATCCCTAGCACCAAAAAAACAACCAAAAATATTTCTTTAGGAATAGTTATCTTACAGGTGCAATCATTTGAGTATATAAAACGTTTAAATTTTTTTGTTAAAAAACACTGAAGAGAAAAGTAGCATCTATTGTGTTAAGTGATCATGGGGCTAAATAGGCCAAAGCATTTACTTGGATAGTTAAGATGACTTTACAAACAGTGGAAGTGATAAAGAAGGGAGCCATAAACCATGAATTCCATTATTCTTAAACTATTAATATTAATTGATTTGTCATTCAAAGAAATCAATTCTAGGAAAATTTTCTAAGATTATTTATTTCTGTAATTTTAGATTTTCATCAAGTATTCATTGTTTGTAAGTATATATTAAATGTTATGTAGTATGTATATATATAAAAAATTTTTCAAAGGTAAATATGCATGTGTGCATTTGCTTTGAGATTCTTTTTTTTAAAAAGATTTTTTTTAAAGATGGATACAATAACTTTATTTATTTTATTATTTTTTTTAATGTGGTCTTGAAGATTGAACTTGGTGCCTCACATGTGCAAGGCAAACACTCTACCACTGAGCTATAACTCCAGCACCTGCTTTGAGATTCTTAGGTGTGTGCAACTAGATAGAATGAGGGAATCTCCTCACTCTCTCTTTTCCTTCTAGGATTCTTCTTATGCATTTACAGAGGCCATGGGTAGCCAGGATTAAAGGGCAGTGGTCTTTCCAATGATACCTTAGTTACTTCCAACACCATGCTAAATACTCTTGGCCAACTCTAAAACCCATAACAACATGAAATCAATTTGCGAAATCCCTCTCATCAGAGTCTGTGCACCCTCAAAGAGTCTGTCTGAGTTTCTTCACTTTTCATTGCTTTTGGTTTCCTGATGTTTGTATCACATTCAGAGTTCATATGATTTTCTGGGTAGAAGTCCAATATCATAAAATAAATTTGCATTTTAATTTTTTTAAAAAATGCTTCTTTAATGTTTGACCTCAATGACTACAAAGAAGTCTGTGTTGAGTTTAAGTTTTGTTACTTTTTCAAAAACCTGACTTCCACATCATTTGGAGGTGGGTACATAGATAAAAGTTACAGATATGTATCTCCATTTAACATAATAATAAGTATAAAAGTATCATTGTATTTGTATATCTTTAGTCTATTTTCTATTGTCTGCTAATTATGTCTTTTATTTAAACTTAGCTTTTACATTTCTTCTCTAATTACTGGGTTCCTTCCAAATAATCTCCTATAATTTATAGATTGGGTTGATTTCCTAAATTCTTAGATATTTTTTGCCTTTTTATAGATTTTTCTTCTTTTCCTTTATATTATGAAGAACATCTCAAAGTATCTATGGAGCTTCCTTTGTGCCATTTATACCATTTACCATCCTCAATATAGATTTTATTTCTCTTAAACCATTATAAACTTCCTGGTTAGTCTTCCTTATTCATTCATCTTTTCTTTTCATTTCTATAAATTCCAAACCTATTTATCATACAGTGCCTTAAAATATTGTTAAGAATATCAATGTTGTTGAAATAGCCATACTTCCAAAAGCAATATACAGGTTCAATGCAATATTCATCAATATATTAATGACATTCTTCACAGAACTAGAAAAAATAGTCTTAACATTCATTTGGAAGAATAAAAGACCCAGAATAGCCAAGGCAACCCTAAATCAAGAAAGCAATGCTGGAGGCATCACAATAACTGATTTCAAATTATACTACAGATCTATAGTAATAAAAACTACCTGGTACTGGCATAGAAACAGACATATGAACCAATGGTACAGAATACTCAAGACAAACCGAGTCATTTGATCCTTGACAAAGGTGCCAAAAACATACATTGGAAAAAAGACAACTTTCTTTAACAAATGATGCTAGGAAATTTGGTTTTCCCTATGTAGAAGAATAATACAAGATGATTGTTTCTCACCCTACACAAAAATTAACTCAAAATGGATCAAAAACCTAAAAAATTATACTCCAAACTGGGAAACTCCTAGAAGAAAATGGGGTCAATACTCTAAAATATAGGCACAGGCAATGACTTTCCCAGTAGGAACCCTAAATCTTAAAAAATAATTTCAAGAGTTAATAAGTGAGATGACATCAAATTGAAAAGCTTCTGCACAGCAAAGGAAACAATAAACAATGTGAAGAGAAAACATACAGAACAGGAGAAAATCTTTGCTAGCTACTTTTCTAACAGAAGATTAATATCCAGAATATATAAAAATTTTAACACCAAAAAAATTGTTCAAGTAATAAAAGGGCAAATTAACTAAACAGACACTTCTAAAAATAAAAATTATAAATGGCCAACAAATGCATGAAAAAATATTCAACATCAATTAGCAATTAGGGAAATTCAAATCAAAACTATGCTGAGATTTCAACTCACTCCAGAAGAGCAGCCAAACAATAATAAATGGTGGAAATGATGTGGATAACAAGAAATACTTTTGTATTGTTCATTTGATTATAAATTAGAAGAACCACTAGGTAAATCAACAGGGAGTTTCCTCAAAAGACTAAGAATAGTTTCACTGTATGACCCCGCTATACCATTGCTTGGTATTTAGCCTAAGAAATCAATGTCAGCATACTAGAACAAAACATTCACACCCATGTTTATAAGCACAATTCATAATAGTTAAAGTATGGAGACTTCTAGGTGTCCATCAATGGATTAGTGGATATAGAAAATGTTGTATATATCTTCATTATGCAAGGGAGTTTTATTAAACCATAAAAAAAATCAAAATATATCATTTGCAGGAAAATGAATGGAACTTGAAAATATTATGCTAAGCAAAATAAGTCAAATTGAGAAATTCAAGAGTCATATGTTTTTTTCCTCATATGTGGATGTTAGAGAAGAAAAGGGAAAATAAAGATGTAGAGGAATCCCAGAAAAAATGAAGAGAGATCAGTAGAGTAAAGAAAAGGGACCAAGGGGAGGGAAGAGAGAATGGGAAGTTGAGATACTGGGGAATAATATTGGCTAAATTATATTGTTATCATATGTGCATGTACAAATATATAACAATGATGCCCACCATCATGCACAATTATAATGCATCAATAAACACATGGAAAAATATCATATCATTTTATAAAATTTATTTTGAGTTTCTGGGGTGAAAATTTTGAAGTAACATCTTGATTTTGAGGGTGAGGTAAATGAATTTTACCAAGTCATATACTAGTGTGTATATGTATGTGTATATACATATGTTTGTGTATATGTACATGTATATATATATGTATGTGCATGTGTTTATGTAAAATTAATTAAGTATACTGTAGTATACTTATTTACTTATGACCCATATTTAGTATAATGTAGCATATTATTTGAACAAAGTGGTGGGAAAAATTCCTTTGCATATATGCAACTGAGAAATAGGTTTATGAGCATAGATTGTGGCAGAATTCCCAGTTCCTAGAGAGCTATCATGTGTTTTATCTTTGTTTGACAGAAACAGAATATTTTCCTTCTTTACAGAATGGTTTTCTAACATACTGAACAGATGAATTGTGTGAAATCTTCAACCTCAAAATAAAATAGTCTTCAGTCTCTGTCTAAGGCCCAATCAGTTCTTGAATTGAGGGGGTGGTGGTCTATGCATTTAAAAATACAATGTTTATAGACTCTTAGATGAGGAAATCCATGTACTCTTCTTGTTTCAGTCTGAGAGGTTAATTTGTAGAAGATTAAAGATTTCTTTAAAAGTACTAAAAGAATATATAGCCCAAGTTAGAAAACAAAATTGGCCTAAGAATAACAAGAAAAAATAAATTTCAGGAACTATTACTTAGGCCAGGCTGTGGACTATGTCCATTTTAGCACTAATGAGTTATGATCATATCACATCTTCATATTTAGAAAAATAGATTTCTGGGTGCATTTAATATAGACGAATCATGATTCTACCCATGGATCAAGTATCTAGACCCACATATGTGAGTTCTAATGGAGAATGAAAAGTTTTTAGTCTAACAAATAAAACAAAACAAAAATAAGAATAAGATACATTCAGAAATTATAAAATTCATAATATCTATACCCCTACTCTTAGGAGATCAATGTTCTGATATTAAAATAAATATTTTCATATATTTGTTGACTTAGAGAACAATGAACAATAAACAAAAGATTATACCTATATAATATCTTTCATATACTCCTTCAAGTATATGAGATGAATAAGTTATAGAGATGTAGGGTGCACTACTTTACTCCAATTAACAGCACATTTAAAAATGTAAATTAAATCTCATTTTAAGTGTTCTTACCACTATCTGCATGTCTATGCACTGTGAAGTCAAAAGACGTTTCCATAATACATTACACAATGAATAAATTAGTTTTTTTATTTTTGAAAGTGTTAATTATTTTTTGTAGAAAATCCTTTGAAGAATTTTAACAAGTGAACTAAAGAAAAGAAATTTAAGGGAGTATGAATAAACATTTCAGGAGACCTCCTGGGATTGATCTCAGCAGGATTTGCAGCAATAAAAATCATTCCTTGTACTTAGATGAGGAAAAGAGATGAAAAAGGCCAAAGTATTTTGATGTGTGTCCATGTTCTTGAGTGATCTGTGATTTTGATTCTGAATATCAGTTAAAGTGAAGAATAACTATTTTGTTCATGTCATCATGAATCCATTAGAAACTAGCAAACTCTCATCATTTACTTTTAATAATAATGTATTCTTGCTTTTTGTATTAGTTAAAGTATTAATTAGCAAGTATTAATAATTTCAAAATGTCACGTTTTGGGCAACAATTTGAAAAGGGTCACCTAGGAGTCAACTGCTTTGCTTCCACTGTCTGAAATGAAAATGGAGACCAAGAATAATGCTGAACTGCTTTTCAAAAAGCTGACTCTGGCTGATCATGGTGGCACACTCCTGTAATCCCCGTGACTTGGGAGACTGAGGCAGAAGGATCACAAGTTCAAGGCTAGCCTGAGCAATTTAGTGAGATAGTATCTCCAAGTAAAAAGTAAAAAGGCAGGGAATCAGTAGATAAGTGGCCATGGGTTCAATTTCTAATTTAAATAAATAAATGGATGGCCCTGAAGCAAAAACCTTCACTGAATTGCCTAGGATTAATCATAGAAATGTACACAAGAAGTTGGGAAATGCACTTTGTGCCTAAGAAGCTACATCCCAGGAATAATAAAATGTAGAAAAAAAGATATGGCTTTAATATTTTTCTTTGTATGGACTTGTTGCACTACCCTAGGTGTTAGTGACAGTGACAGTGTTATATCATCCTTTCATGTAAGTATTATTTTACAAAGTTCATTTTATTCTATTTCTAAACAAAGTATTTATATATACTTCAACTTTGGTTCACAAACTTGAAGTGTAAAATCAAATGGCTTTTTAGCATATTAGTATTTAGTATGTTATTCATAGAGTTGTGAAATACCAAAATCAAATTTTTTTTTAAAGAGAGAGAGAGAGAGAGAAAGAGAGAGAGAGAGAGAGAGAGAGAGAGAGAGAGAGAGAGAGAGAGAGAAAGAGAGAGGGGGGGGATTGTTTTTTAATATTTTTTAATATTTATTTTTTTAGTTTTCCGCAGACACATCTTTGTTTGTATGTGGTGCTGAGGATCAAACCCGGGCCAGGCGAGCATGCTACCATTTGAGCCACATCCCCAGCCCCCAAAATCAAATTTTGAAATAATTTGAAACCTCATGCAGATTGGCAGTCAGTCCTCATTCTTCTTGTTCTGCCAACTCTAGACAACCATCACTTTACTTTCTCTACATATGTGTATGTAACACATACATAAAGTATGTTTTCTGACCATTTCATAAAAATTAAACCAGACATTGTACAGTATTTTGTAACTGACTTCTTTTGCTTGGCATAAGGATTTAAGGTTTGTGTATCAATAATATTTTCATTCTAGTTGCTTTTTTCTTGTTCTCTCCACTAGTTTCTCTGGTTAGAACTTCTGGTGCAGTGTTGAACAGAAGAGTCAAGAGAAATCATCTCATTTGCTTATTTTTTACCATAAAAGAAAGGCATTCATTTTTTATCATAATATACTTCATAGATTAATTTTGCATAATTTCCTTTATCTGATCGAAGACGTTCTTTTCTATTCAACAAAATCCTCTAATTTGTTGACTATATTTACCATGAAAAGATGTTGGATTTTCATCAGAGGATTTTTATGTGTGTGTGTGTGTGTGTGTGTGTGTATAGAGATTATCAGGAAGATGTTGTCTTTTATTACATTAATAGGATTTATTACATTAATTGGTTTAAAAATGTTGAATCAACCATGCATTCTTGAGATAAGTCCACTTAGCCATGGTTTATAATCCTTTTTATGTATAACATGATTCAGATGATTCAGTTTGCTCTAGTTTCTTGGGGATGTTTGCAACTACCATTCTTTCTCCTTATCTACATTTTCACTTCCACAGATTCAACCAACTGTAGATTGGAAATACTTGAAAGACAAAGTGTTATGTTGTTGCTGATGGGTCCTATGATGGCTGCTCTATTGAACATGTACAGACTTCTTTTTAACATACGATGACTCCTTAAACAATATAGCTTGAAAGTTATTTATATAGCATTGAAATTGAATTAGATATCCAATTGGGTAATTAGAGATAATTTAATGTATATGGGAGGATGTGCATTAATTACATCTAAATACTGCATCATTTTATATCATGGATTTGAGTACTTATGGAATTTGGTATCCACAGAGGGTCCTTGACCCAAATGCCCTGGGGATCAAAAGATGAATATATGTAACTTGGCTTTGCAATTTATCATCATACAGCAGTAGAGCACTTCACATATATGATGTGATAACTTTAAAACCATATGCTTCTTTCTTTTTTGTTGTTGTTTGACTACTCGTTGTGTCCTTGAAAGCATAGCAATTGAAACAGTATATAAGAGAGTATTGTAATTCTATTGGTTCTGAAAAAATATTTTTAAAAAACACTGGAAAAAATTAAAAGATTATGAAGTTATAGAATTATTTTTTAAATATAAGAAAACAAAATCATGAGGTTCATATTAATAAAGAAGATACATGGATTTATGCTTCAGGAAAAAAATCTGTGCAATTTGGTTTTCTAACAATATGTTGGAGCAGAATTTCAGAGACCAATATCCATGTACGACTAGTTGCCTAAAATTTTGTATAACACAGTCTTAATTTTTTTTTTTTTTAGATAAAATCAGAACCTTCCCAACAGCAAACAATCTGACACCTTTAGAAAATTTACTGGACAAAGAACATGCTGATGAAGTAGCCATAACATTGCCCCTTTTACTTTTTATTTTTTTAATGTTTATTTTTTTTTCAATTTTATTTTTTAATTGGTTGTTCACAACATTACAAAGCTCTTGACGTATCATATTTCATACATTAGATTGAAGTGGGTTATGAACTCCCAATTTTACCCCAAATGCAGATTGCAGAATCACGTCAGTTACACATCCACAATTTTACATAATGCCCTATTAGTAATTGTTGTATTCTGCTACCTTTCCTATCCCCTACTATCTCCCCTCCCCTCCCCTCCCATCTTCTCTCTCTACCCCATCTACTGTAATTCATTTCTCTCCTTGTTTATTTTCCCATTCCCCTCACAACCTCTTATATGTAATTTTGTATAGCAATGAGGGTCTCCCTTCATTTCCATGCAATTTCCCTTTTCTCTCCCTTTCCCTCCCATCTCATGTCTCTGTTTAATGTTAATCTTTTCTTCCTGCTCTTCCTCCCTGCTCTGTTCATAGTTGCTCTCATTATATCAAAGAAGACATTTGGTATTTGTTTTTTAGGGATTGACTAGCTTCACTAAGCATAATCTGCTCTAGTGCCATCCATTTCCCTGCAAATTCTAAGATTTTGTCATTTTTTATTGCTGCATAGTACTCCATTGTGTATAGATGCCACATTTTTTTTATCCATTCATCTATTGAAGGGCATCTGGGTTGGTTCCACAGTCTAGCTATTGTGAATTGTGCTGCTATGAACATCGATGTGGCAGCATCCCTGTAGCATGCTCTTTTAAGGTCTTCAGGGAATAGTCCGAGAAGGGCAATAGCAGGGTCAAATGGTGGTTCCATTCCCAGCTTTCCCAGGAATCTCCAAACTGCTGTCCAAATTGGCTGAACCAATTTGCAGTCCCACCAGCAATGTACAAGAGTACCCTTTTCCCCACATCCTCTCCAGCACTTGTTGTTGTTTGACTTCATAGTGGCTGCCAATCTTACTGGAGTGAGATGGTATCTTAGGGTGGTTTTGATTTGCATTTCTCTGACTGCTAGAGATGGTGAGCATTTTTTCATGTACTTGTTGATTGATTGTATATCCTCCTCTGAGAAGTGTCTCTTCAGGTCCTTGGCCCATTTGTTGATTGGGTTATTTGTTATCTTATTGTCTAATTTTTTGAGTTCTTTGTATACTCTGGATATTAGGGCTCTATCTGAAGTGTGAGGAGTAAAAATTTGTTCCAAGGATGTAGGCTCCCTATTTATCTCTATTATTGTTTCTCTTGCTGAGAAAAAACTTTTTAGTTTAAGTAAGTCCCATTTGTTGATTCTTGTTATTAACTCTTGTGCTATGGGTGTCCTATTAAGGAATTTGGAGACTGACCCCACAATATGTAGATCGGAGCCAACTTTTTCTTCTATCAGACGCAGAGTCTCTGATTTGATATCAAGCTCCTTGATCCATTTTCAGCTCACTTTTGTGCATGGTGAGAGAAAGGGATTCAGTTTCATTTTGTTGCATATGGATTTCCAGTTTTCCCAACACCATTTGTTGAAGATGCTATCCTTCCTCCATTGCATGCTTTTAGCCCCTGTATCAAATATAAGATAGTTGTAACTTTGTGGATTAGTCTCTGTGTCCTCTATTCTATACCATTGGTCCACCTGCCTGTTTTGGTACCAGTACCATGCTGTTTTTGTCACTATTGCTCTGTAATATAGTTTGAAATCTGGTATCGCTATACTGCCTGATTCACACTTCCTGCTTAGAATTGCTTTTGCTATTCTGGGTCTTTTATTTTTCCACATGAATTTCATGATTGCTTTATCTATTTCTACAAGAAATGCTGTTGGGATTTTGATTGGCATTGCATTAAACCTATAGAGAACTTTTGGTAATATCGCCATTTTGACAATGTTAGTTCTGCCTATCCATGAACAGGGTATATTTTTCCATCTTCTAAGATCTTCTTCTACTTCTCTCTTTAGGGTTCTGTAGTTTTCATTGTATAAATCTTTCACCTCTTTTGTTAGGTTGATTCCCAAGTATTTTATTGTTTTTGAGGATATTGTGAATGGAGTGTTTTTCCTCATTTCCATTTCAGAAGTTTTGTCGCTGATATACAGAAATGCCTTTGATTTATGCGTCTTGATTTTATATCCTGCCACTTTGCTGAATTCATTTATTAGTTCTAGTAGTTTCTTTGTAGACCCTTTTGGGTCTTCTAGGTATAGAATCATGTCTTCTGCAAATAGTGATAATTTATGTTCTTCTTTTCCTATTTTTATGCCTTTAATTTCTTTCGTCTCTCTAATTGTTCTGGCCAGTGTTTCGAGAACTATATTGAATAGAAGTGGTGATAGAGGGCATCCCTGTCTTGTTCCAGATTTTAGAGGGAATGCCTTCAACTTTTGTCCATTCAGAATGATGCTAGCCTGAGGCTTAGCATAGATAGCTTTTACAATGTCAAGGTAAGTTCCTGTTATCCCTAGTTTTTCAAGTGTTTTGAACATAAAGCGATGCTGTACTTTCTCGAATGCTTTTTCTGCGTCTATCATATGGTTCTTATCTTTAAGTCTATTGATGTGGTGAATAACATTTATTGATTTCCGTATATTGAACCAGCCTTGCATCCCATGGATGAATCCTACTTGATCATGGTGCACAATTTTTTTGATGTGTTTTTGTATTCAATTCACCAGAATTTTATTGAGGATTTTTGCATCTAGGTTCATTAGAGATATTGGTCTGTAGTTTTTTTTCTTTGAGGTGTCTTTGTCTGGTTTTGGAATCAGGGTGATATTGGCCTCATAGAATGAATTTGGAAGAGCTCCCTCTTTTTCTATTTCCTGAAATAACTTGAAAAGTATTGGTATTAATTCTTCTTTAAGATTTTGTAAAACTCCGCTGTATACCCATCCAGTCCTGGGTTTTTCTTGGTTGGTAGTCTTTTGATGGCTTCTTCAATTTCATCCATTGATATTGGTCTGTTCAAATTGTGTGTATCCTCCTGACTCAGTCTGGGCAAATCATATGACTTAAGAAATTTATTGATGTCTTCACTATCTTTTATTTTATTGGAATATAAGTTTTCAAAATAATTTCTAATTGTCTTCTGTATTTCTGTAGCATCTGTTGTGATATTGCCTTTTTCATCCCGTATGTTAGTAATCTGAGTTCTCTCTCTTCTTCTCTTCATTAGTACGGCTAAGGGTCTGTCGATCTTATTTATTTTTTGAAGAACCAACTTTTAGGTTTGTTAATTTTTTTCAATAGTTTCTTTTGTTTCAATTTCATTGATTTCTGCTCTGATTTTAATTATTTCTTGCCTTCTGCTACATTTCCTATTGTTTTGCTCTTCCTTTTCTAGGTCTTTGAGATGAAGTGTGAGCTCATTTATTTGTTGCTTTTTTCTTTTTTTGAGGAATGACCACCAGGCGATGAATTTTCCTCTTAAAACTGCTTTCATTGTGTCCCATAGATTCCGATATGTTGTGTCTGTATTTTCATTTATCTCTAAGAATTTTTTGATTTTCTCCTTTATGTCTTCTGTAACCCATTGATCATTCAGTAACATATTGTTCATTTTCCATGTGATGTAGGATTTTTCCTTCCTTCTTTTATCATTGATTTCTAGTTTCATTCCCCATTATGAGCAGATAAAATGCATGGTATTATCTCCACTTCTTTATATTTACTGAGGGTTGCCCTATGGCATAAAATATGGTCTATTTTTGAGAAGGATCCATGTGCTGCTGAGAAAAAAGAATATCCACTTGATGATGGTTGATATATTCTATATATGTCAGTTAAGTCTAGGTTATTGATTGTGGTATTGAGTTCTATAGTTTCTTTATTCAACTTTTGTTTGGAGGATCTGTCCAATGATGAGAGAGGTGTGTTGAAGTCACCCATAATTATTGTGTTGTGGTCTATTTGATTCTTGAACTTGAGGAGAATTTGTTTTATAAATGTCGCAGCACCATTATTTGGTGCATAAATATTGATAATTGTTATGTCTTGTTGGTGAATGGTTCCTTTTAACAGTATATAATGTCCTTCTTTATCCCTTTTGATTAACTTAGTCTTGAAGTTGATTTTATTCGATATGAGGATGGCCACCCCTGCTTGCTTATGAGGACCGTGTGCGTGGTATATTTTTTCCCATCCTTTCACCTTCAGCCTGTGCATGTCTTTTCCAATCAGATGTGTCTCCTGGAGGCAGCATATTGTTGGATTTGTTTTTTTAATCCATGATACCAGCCTATGTTGCTTTATTGGGGAGTTTAAGCCATTAACATTCAGAGTTACTATTAATATATGATTTGTACTTCCATCCATGTTTGATTATTTATCCTTTTTTTAAAAAAATTTAGTTTGTTTCTCCATGATTATTTTTCCCCTCACCCTCTGTCTTTACTGAGGCACTTCCCTCTGATGGTTTTTGTTATTGTTTTTCATTTCTTCCTCGTGTAGTGTTTTGCTCAAAATGCTTTGCAATGCTGGTTTTCTGGCTGCAAATTCTTTTAACTTTTGTTTATCATGAAAGATTTTTATTTCGTTGTCATACCTGAAGCTTAATTTTGCTGGATACAGAATTCTTGGTTGGCATCCATTGTCTTTCAGTGTTTGAAATACGTTGTTCCATGACCTTCTTGCTTTCAGTGTCTGTGATGAAAAATCCGTTGTTAACCTTATTGGTTTACCCCTGAATGTAATCTGTCTCCTTTCTCTTGTAGCTTTTAATATATGCTCTTTGTTCTGTATATTGGATATCTTCATAACAATGTGTCTTGGTGTTGGTCTACTGTGATTTTGTGTGCTCGGTGTCCTGTATGCATCTTCAATTTGTATATCTGTTTCCTTTTTTATTTCTGGAAAGTTTTCTGTAATGATTTCATTCAGCAGGTTACTCATTCCCTTGGTTTGAATCTCTGTACCTTCTTCTATCCTGATGACTCATAACTTTGCTTTTTTTATGTTATCCCATAACTCTTGGATGTGTTTCTCCTGATTTTTTACCAGCCTTTCTGAGTTGGCTAGACTCTTTTCAAGATGATATATTTTGTCTTCATTATCTGACATTCTGGCTTCTACTTGCTCCACTCTGTTAGTGATACTCTCAATTGAGTTTTTAATTTGGTTTATCGTTTCCTTCATTTCTAGAATTATTGTTTGATTATTTTTTATAATCTCTATCTCCTGATAAAGATGCTTAACTTCTTCTTTTATCTGTTTATGTAATTCATTCTCAATGTGTTCTTTCGCTGCTTGAATTTGCTGTCTCGTATCCTCTTTAAGGTTCCATTCCATCTGTCTAAGGTGTTCCTTGAGTTCTTTATATGACCATTTTTCTGATGACTGTAGGTCCTCCTGAATATTTAGGCTGTCCTGCATTGTTTGTACTCCTTTTCTTCCTTGCTTTTTGAAGCTGCTCATGTTACTTCTTGTTCTGTTTGACTGCTGAGTTACTGTTTACTCCTATAAATTTATTTGATGCTTGGGAGGAAAGGTATTAGAAGGGAAGGGAAGAAGTCACTAAAGAGAATGAGAGTAAGCAGGTAGAATTCAAGGAAGAGGGGATAAGATAATTGAAAAGAAATGAAAAGACAAAAGAAGAAAAAAATAGGAAATAAAAAAAGAAAAAATGAAAAATAAAAATAAAAAAAATTAAAATTAAAATTGGAAGAAAAAAATTTTTTAAAAATTGTAAAAAAAATTAAAAAACAAGAAAGAAAAATGAAAATGAAAGAAAAACCCAAATCAAAAAAAAAAAAAAGAGAAAAGAAAAAAAAAAAACTAATGAATGCAGTCTTATAGTTTGATTAACTTCTCTTCCAGTAGGTGGCGCTGTGCCCACCAGGCCATGTTTCTCCTGTCAATACGCGGGAACCAATCACTATGCAGCAGCTCCTCCCAGACTGGGCAAGTCTCCAATCCTGAGTGCCTAGCAGACCTGGCGTGTACCCAGTATTGTGGTGAGCGGCACATGTGAGAGGGGCCTGGCTAGAGGAAAAGTGGGGAAGTGACTAGACACAAGAGGAGGCCCTAGGCACAGTCTTAAATTTTTTGAATTTTGATTTTTAATTTACATACTTAAAAAAATTCATGTTCATAGGTAAAACATTCCAAAAATATTGACTAATACATGGAGGAGTAGAACCACCATTGCACTCACAGTACCACAGTTCAGCCATACAAGTTATCCTGTCGCTTGGCTTCTCTCCATTCACAACGCCAGAAACTCTACATCCTTCTCCATATTTATATATTTGTCTTTTTCTAAATATCATATAAATGAAATTATATATATACATACATATATATGTAGCCCTATATGTTTGTCTTTCTCTACCTACTATGATACATTAAAGGCATTTAAGGCTCATCATGTTGTGTCAATCAGTAGACTGTTCTTTATATTGCTGAGTAACTTCCCACTTTGTAGAAGTACTATGATTTGTTGATCTATTCATCAAAGGAAGGACCCACAGGATGTTTCTAGTTTTGCTAATTAGGAATAAAGCCACTATGCATAGTCAAGAACAGGATCTTGTAGAGATGTCTATGTTATCATAAGTAAATGTCTAGTTGTGGGATCATATAGTTAGTAAATGTGTAAACATGTAACTGTTTTTTATGTTTTGCTCAGTTTGCTTCAGTTTGCCATGTTTGTGATCAAATCCAGGGCCTTGTATGCTTTACCACTGAGTTTTGACCCTAACCTTTAAGTATGCGTTTAACCCAAGCTTTAATCAGCTAGGGAGAAACTATGATCTAAGTATTAATGAATGCTCCCCTCAATAGGCATAAGATGACATTTATTACTGGGTAAAAGTTTCAGGTTATAAATGTGCATGTTATTTTCTGGCCTGATTCTCTGTCCATAGACGTTGATGGATAATAAAAACAACCTAGTTGAGAATCATGAAAATTACATATATTGGGGTTAAATTAGAATTGGAATTGAGGGCAATGGATTGAAAATGTGCTTTGAAGCTTTACAAAATCGAGGCTAATTTAGACCTTTAAATCATGGGGTGTTGGGAATCATATCACTTGTTATGTCAGGAATTATCATGAGTGCTGATAAAAGTTAAACTGTCTTGTATGAAAGGAATCGGGTGCATTCTCTGTCTCCGGATACTCTGGCAAAGGAGTCTATTGTACAAAGGTTGAGAGGAGGTTGATAGTATTTTATGAAACTGCATGTGGTTTAACCAGAGGTCCTTTTGCATGGCTGGAGCAAATCTGCAGCCCAGTTCAAAAGTTCAGCTATAGATGTGTCTGACTCCAGCTTTTACACTGCCTTCAACTTCATTGTACGTCCCCAAATAAATGTTGCTTCATTTGATTTTCTTCCTTTACATAGGTCTTTGGATAATTTAACAAAAGTATCCTTACACTGTTTAGAGTCAATAAAGTTTTTAACATTCAAGTAACCAGGTTTTCAAAAATATTTTGAATTTTCTATCAGAAGCCATAATCATCATAATGTCACCAGCTCGGTGACTCTGTTAGTTCATACAGCATAGAAATCAAATATAGCTAACAAAGAAAGGGTTAGTAAGAATTAATTGTTGTATTTATTCACGTAGTACAGTGGCTATCCCTATCCCACAGACAGACTGGCAAGGAAAGGTGGGGGTCAGAGTAGCAAGGAAATAAAAGGGTGAACAGTATGAACAGCTTATGTATGTTTTGGGCTAGAAATGAACATATTCATAAACTATGTTGCAGTTTCTCCTTGCACCTGTGCCAATTTGCACATGGTCAAAAATATGTCTAAAATTGTGTTAGGTCTCCCCTCTTAAAATATCTTTGGGGCTAGCAATTGTGGTCAGATCTTCCTGCAATGTTTGTCCTGAACAGTGGATGCAGCTGATGAGGTCTTCCTGCCATTCAATGTAAGTAGAAAGCACCCAGTCTTTATCTTTCAATAGTCATCAACTTAAAATTTAACACTATATTCGTGGCTCGATGATAGTAATGTTTGCATTGTTTGTAGTCTAGTTTACAGAGTTTTAAAATAAGTATTGTTATATCTCAAGGCAACAAGAAAGCCTGTAGGATAGCCTATTCTATAGATAGCCTATTCTATAGATAAGGACACTAATCCTAAACTGAACAAGCAGAAATGCTGTCATTAGCATTTAAGTGTCCATGGATTAACAACAACAAAAGCAAAGCTTTAGCCAATTCAGGAGAAAATGAATTAGGAGCAATACTCAGTATTACCAGAGTGAAATCTTGCCTAAAAGAGAACTAAAAGTAGATCTCTCCAAAGAATCCAAAACATTAGGTTGATATAAACAAATGGGTAGAAGTGGGTGGCATTGTTTATGGCAACATAATTAGAGCTAATGGGATGAAATTAGGGAAATTATGGAGGAGTTCAAAGTTAACCAAATTGGGGAGTTAGGAGCAATTAGCCATAATGCTGTGTTTTCTGTTCTGTTGATTGTTAAGGAAAAAAAACACATTTTTTAATCTATAAAGATGAATAATTTGGGGGGTCTAATTTCTAATAGATGTTGGAGCCACTGTTCAAAAAAATAAATGTCAGAAAGGTCATTTTACTGTCATGTGTAACTAATTAAAACAAATTTTAAAAAAAGAAAGGGCTAGTCAGCAGTAAAGCAACATGTATATGTATGTGTGCATGCACACATAATATAGTTTAGGTGAGTTAAAAACATGTTTTAAATACCTACCCTGTGCAAGAGACATTGCTGATCAAACTAAAAAAATGTCGCTTTTCTTCTTTTCAGTTTAGTCCTTTATAACTTCGCAATGACAGTAAAATTTTTCCTTCTTTGTACTCTATATGATTATAAAATATCATGGTGATGAAGTGTTTTCCTAAAGTAATCTACAAATGTTTTAAAAGGTAGCAATAGAAACTTTGTAAACTTTACAAACTGACTAAAGAACTCTTAGCAGTTTAATTTTTCCCTGTAAAATAATACGAACAACTCAGATAACCCTAGCAATTTGAATTTTTCCATTTCAAAGCCAATTTGTTTTCAACATTGACTCAATTTTGTACAAACTTTAAATTATAGTAATTACATTCTTGTTAATCATGAAAAACATTATCCAGGAATATTAAAAAAAAACTCAATTTATTTCTGATCTATTCAAACATTAAAGAGTATTGTGACAGAGACTTACAAACTGACTCTTAAGCCTGCAGATGCCCAGTGGATAATGAAAAGCAGGATAAAACTTGGCATCTCTGCTTCCTCTGTCTCCTTTACTATCTTAAACTTTTTGACCTAATCATCTCTGCACATAGGCATGTGAATCATTTAAGAAGTGATAATTTCACACAAGGTTTATTAGTCTTAAATTTACCTAATCTATCTCATCCCCCTTCAAGAATGAGGCAAGGTTCCTAATATCTATTTTAGACCCCTGGAGTAGTGCCTAGAAGTCTTCAATCATTGTCCTCTAGCTTCTGGAACAGGAGGATCCACTGCCTCATGGGTACTAAGCTGCCCCCTTCCAAGATCACAGATTCTATATCCTGCAAAGCCCTCACAGAATTAAAACTAAGAGACTAATCAGGGCAATTTGACAAAGCCTGATTAATTATGCATACCTCTTGCCCCCTGCCCCAGTTCTTCCTCTATGTAAACCTAAAGCCACTTATGGTGGGACCCTGAAAACAGGGCTAAGATGCTGGATCTCACTTTGCCATCCCAGTATTGAAACAGACTGAAATTAAGGGCCTCTCTGAAATTGAGAACAATTTTCTCATGTGGATAGTAAAGTCTAAATGACTGTCCCAACCTGTGGCCTGGGAGATGCCAAGGGAGCTGAGAATGGAAATTGCACCCTGCCCTGGTGTAAAGCAGGCTAACTAAATCTACATAAGTACATCACTCAGCTTTTGTTTCTATACATTGGAATAGCTTCTGTGGGAATGACAGTCTCCAGTTGGATCAAACTGCTACAATTATATTTTCCTTTTCCCCACATTTGCCTATTTCTTAAGTTTGTGGGCGGCTGATTCCAGCTGTCCAGGATCCCAGGCAAAGTCCCTGAATAGGCTATTGGTAACAATATGTCCGTAGTGGTTAAAGTTCTTTTCTTGCTTTTCACCATTATATTTTCTATTTGGTTCTTGGAACAAGTAGATGGAATACCAGGAGTCAGGTGTCTGGCCTAGGACTCCAGTAACAGCATTTTCATAAATAGTTCAGGGAAGAAGCCACAAGAAAGACATCAAGATGTAGTAGGATAATTTTCACACAGGAATACATGTAAGTATTCAAGGTATATACCTGCTTCTTGAGTTATTAAAAATTAATCAAGTACTGGATAGGGAACAAAAGTAGAAAACCACAAATATATTAAAGGATTGTGAGTGGATATATATATATATATATATATTTTTTTAATTTTATTTCCCCTTTCCATTTTGCATATATAATCCCTTGCTAACAAGAGGAAACAAGACCAGAAATGTTGATGATATAATAAAAATCCTTCCTTCTTCTAGAAAAATCATTCCAAATCTCTGTAAATGTAAGGTTAGTTGCTTTATGCTAGTATGTGAGCTATCATATGCCTCTAGGTATTATAATTACTCAAGATTAGAGAATTACAGTGTATGGCTTAAATATACTCATCATTACTTCCCATGGAGATGATGATACAGGTTTGACAGGTACAGAGACAAGGCCAGACTGCAAAGAATTCACCAGTTTATTAGTCTGAAAATGGAGTTCACTAAAAGAGGAAGGGGAAAAACAGTGGTTGAAGAGTCTGGAAAATGAAGGTAGTAATTAAGAGCCAGGAGAGTGGCATCCTTGCTCAGGGAACATTCTGTTACAAGAGAGTACTGGAGGGTGAGTCACACTGAGATTATGAAGTCTGAAATAAAATTGTGTCTTGTTACATTATGAACAGCCATTTTACATGAGCCCTCAGGACATAGGCTGTATTGCTTTTAATGAAGTGTAGAACTTGCTACCCAAAATGTGACTGTCAGAGATCAGAATATGCTACCCTAAATATGTCTCTTTGGCTTAATGGTATTTTGAGCTGGTTATTTTAAGAAAATTCAAACATAGGAGAAGTTCTGAAAAGTGACTGCTTTTGTTAGTAAAATTTACATATTTAAGTAATAAATTTTCATTTATAAAAGCGCCTCCCTATCTTAATCAGGAAGAACAGGCCAACTACATCACTACATTCTTGGTCCATGGAGAAAGCATGCATTTAAATACACCTACCAGAATGTACCCCTTTTTTATGTTTAGATGGCCTGTCCCCTCACTGTTCTTTTGTTTGTTTGTTTCAGATCCTCAAGTCTAGGAAACCTTTTTGCAATCTAATCACAATTTACTCATGTCTCTATGTCATCTCCCGTATACATTTTATTACATTTCTTTTTACTTTCCTCTTGTTTATCTCCATTTGATGCAGAAAGTCCCCACTAAGAAATCATTAAGTGCAAAGAACAAATTAGTTTTTCTCCTCTGCACTACTTCACAGTTCAGCACAATAGGAGTTTTGTACTGGAAGTGAAATACCAGGTTACTTCTCCTCCTGATACCCGGTATACTAGTCAGCTTTCCATCACCGTAACCAAAATACTCAACAAGAACAACTTAGAGGAGGAATGATTTATTTTATTTCAGAAGATTCAGTCCATGCTCAGCTGAAGCCAAAGTAGAAATAGCATGGTGAAAAGGTGCAGGCCCAGGAAAGCTTCCCAGCACAGGGCAGCCAGGAAGCCTGGTGTGTGTGTGTGTGGTTGGGGGATGGGTGGGGAGACAGAGGAGATGATTAATTCTTACAGGGCACATTCCAAATGACATACTTCCTCCAAAAAAGTCCTACCACCCAGTAATCCATTCAGCTATCAGTGGACTAACCCAAAGATGAGGTCAGAGACCTCATGATCTAATCACTTCCCAGAAGCTCCATCTCTGAGCATGCAAGACCTTGGGGGACATTCCAGATCCAAAGCATACCATTCTTTCCTGACTTCCAAAGGCTCATACCCAACCTACAGTGCAAAATGCACTTAGTCCATTTCCATTTGTCTCTGCAGAATTAATGGTTCCACTATTGCCCAGAAGTCCATTAAGGAGTCTCTTCTGGGCCTCAAGGCAAATTCTTGGTTGTGAGCACTTGTAAAAATCAAAAGCAAATTATAGACATCTCATACACAAAGGCACAGAGTAAACTTTCCCTTTCCAAAAGGGAGGAACAGGGACACAAAAGAATTGCGACCAAAGCAAGACTAAAATCATGCTGGGCAAATATTAAGTCCTGTAACTCCGTGAGTCCCCAAAAAGCTTGAGCATCAGTGCCCCTAAGGCCTTGCTGGTTACAGCCTATATAGCCTCTCTCTTAGGCTGGTTGTGTTCATAGCCTGCCACTTTCCTAAGCAGATATTCCACATTCCTGTGGAAATCAGAGGACAAACAGACAGTCAATATAGATAATAAATAATTGTGTCTGATCAGGAAGGTGGGGGCTGGTTGCAAATATATATATATATATATATATATATATATATATATATGAAATGCTGCCCTTTCCCTCTCCCTCTAAAGTCCTTCTCCCCTGCTCCAGTTCCAACCTGTTGCTAAGGCAACCTGCCTCAGGAAGGCAGGGAGTTGTAAAAGATGTTAGATAATACCTCCTGGGCTGTTAGTTTCCTGCCTGGATCACTCCTCCATTTGACCCTTACCCTACTCATTTATTCCTCACCTTTTGGCCACCCCAGCCAATGCTCACACTCTCAGGATGAGGAGAGGAAAGGGGCAAGATAAGGGGAGAAGAGGGCAGGAGAACAAAGAGAACCTAAAATTCATACAAGGAGCAGGAAACTCTCCCACTTCTTTGGATACCAACCCTGTGTCCCTTTCTCTGGGGAGAAGTCTGTTTTCTATTCTTTAAATAAAACTTGCTTTCTATGCTTGCCTGGACATTTCCATGGTGTTCAATCTTCAACAGCCGGAAAAACAGAACTGTTGTCACTGGTCACCAGCGGTCTTCTACTTCCTGGAGTCTCCATTTCATCTTTGGCTTTGCCTTCACAGCTTCACACATGGCCCTCTCAGGGGTTGCCAGTGGAAACTTTGACCCTGATAACACATTCCATGACTTCCCAGGCCTGCCTTTGAATTCTTGGTGAAAGATTCTGAAACTCCTTCAGTCCCTGGAAGGTGCATTAATGTAGGAGTTTTCACCTAAAAATCCATGACCTCACTTTGCAACCGAAACGTTGACTCCCAACAACTCTGCTTTAAAGGAAATAACAACATTTTGAGCCAAATATGAGTGATGATGGGCCAGGAACACAGGTTCAAGTTACTCTGAATAATATGTTCTATTTTGTGAAAGAGGAAGCATGAGCTGTTGAAGCCAAAGAACAAAGAAAATTATAAACAAGCATTCAACAAACACATCCATGAGGACATTAGGATCCGTAAGCTACTCCCAAATGGAGAAATATTTTCCATTCGTTTAAGATGTTTATCTTCTAGCATTGTTGGCTTTGGTGTTGGGAGAAACAAGAGGTTTGCTAAGCTTAGTGCTACATCCTGAGAGGTTTACATAATAGTTACAGGAATATTAGGTCAGATACAGAGGTTGAAAGTAAATGACTATTAAGGGGCTAAAACAGCACAAGATAATTTTGGCTCTTGACCTCCAACATTCCATCTCTTGACAATCATGAATTTCTAGTCAGCCAAGGTCAAACAGATCTTTAATAGAGATGTGTCTACTGCAGCTACACAGTATTACATTCTATGTGCTTATGGTTTGTGTATAAGTGTGTACGTTTATGTTCTTATTCCTTTATCTCAATAATAGTACCTATCTTGTTCCTCAGGATGTAGGGAGTCACACGTCACATGATGAAGATGAGGATGCCATTTTCTGGAATGGAATTGCTGGACTGGCACATCAGCTGTACGGCTTCCTCATTTTCTGTCTGTCTGGTAGAGGGACTCATTCTACTTGAGTCTGCAGGGATTAATTTTGGAGGTTTGGAGATCTATGGAAAAACTCTCAGTGGTTTTTTTGTTATTGTTGTTGAGAAGCCAGATCAAAAATCAGTCACTGGCACCAAAAGGAAAAACTAAGTATTTGTGATTCCCTCTGACAGCTGCTTAGTGGTTGCCTCAGGCCATTGGGCTGTGGCCATACTGCTTCTCCATAGTGTAACTGACTGCATAGTCTTCTGATTTGCAGTAACGTGAGAGAGGGATGGATTCCCTTGTCAAGTGTAGGCATGATAAAGTTTCCATACACTTACTACCCACACTGCACAGGTAAAAATGTCAGTTATGATAATGAGATTATATGAAAATGTATGGTAACCCCAACATGAAAAGTTCAGTTCAGGAATGCCAAGTACCTGGGGGACAGGGCTGTTATGAGCAGCACTACTAATAATTATTCAGAGGTGGATTGTCTTTAAGTGCAAGCCTATATTCAATCACACCAATCATCAAATATAAACAATTAATGCAAAAAGTATTGGGTGTGCGGGAGCATCCCAACTAACATTCAATGCACACTAATTAAACACAATAAGCAAATCACACTATCCTAGGGCAACCACAAGCCCCCAAATATCTCTGATGCCACACAGCAACTACTCTGAGCTAAAGAGCAGACATTGTCCTATCTGGAGTTTCTCTCCAGCTGATGGCTGGATACCAGGGAATGGTGGAGTCAGCCCAGGGACAGACAATAAGGTGGCCAGTCTCATCAACGTTCTTGGAGCACAAAGTCTTCAATGTGGCAGGACCAGCAATTAAATACAGTTCCAATGGTGGTGCACATTGTTGATTGATTACACACAGTGAAAGTCAATGTCCATTGGTTATGTCTATGAGGTGTTATAATTGCAGCTGCCCTTGTTCTTTATACATGTCCATGGAACTGTGCTCCCTATCAACTGTAACAAGGCATTTCTAAGCATGCCTAGGGCTAGTGCCCCTTACAACTCTTTATCAATTGCAAGCAGACATGACTAAACAGTTCAATGGCTGCTGTTCCTTATGGCCATCAACTCACACTGTCTCAGCATGTCTATGGAAGATGCTCCTTACAAGGGCCTATTTGTTTTCAGAGATAACAACAAATAGGTGTTGATAAACTGAAGTTACAGAGATGATGGGGTTGATAAAATGAGTCAAGAAGTTGTGCTTATTCATTGTTTTCAAAATGCTTATCAGTCATCTGCTCTACAAAAACAGCTAAGAAATAAAGGTGGCTAACAAATGGAAATAGAAAATTAGCCAATAATAAAACAGATCACATAGATTTTAAAACAGAATGACAGAGGAGGTACTTCAGGTGGGAATGGAAGCCTTAAAAGAAAATAACAACTTAATTTGAAGAGTCAAAGGCTGAGTATATTCCAACTTCTAGTTGCAGAAATTAAGAGACTCAGTATAGAAGAAAAATGCAGTTATTCTTTAAATAAAACAAAATTCAGGGTTATTTTAGTTTGGGAGAAAGTGAAAGTTAGCTTCCATATAATTTTAAAGAATTTCTAGTTTTTCCTTAATCAGAAAACCTAATGAGTAAATTCTGATATTTTGTCTAAAGATGCCTGTAGACAGTGTGAACCCAGTTTCTGGTTTTTTAGCTTCTAGTGTACAGGTGAAATGCACCTTGTAAGAGATAGTTGGAGTTGCAGCTGTCTTGCAGGGATAGATGGACTGATGTTTAAATTATTATTATTTTTTAATTCTTAAAGCTAATTAAACATCAGTAACTGAAAGGGCGGATGGTACTTACATACACCCTCTAGTTGACCTGGACCAAATCTTGTTTATAATAATATGTGAAGAAGAGAAGATTTATCTTTAACAAATCCTAAGCTAAATCTAGTCTGTAAAAGGTAATTTATAAATGTTTTGTTCTACTGTGTGAGATCACAATAAACAAACAAATAAGTAGACTCTTGAAAGATGTTGAAAAATTTCATGGTAGTTTATAATGAAAAGAACGACTAGAAATGTGTAAGAACATTTTGCTGATTGTTTGTTGTTGTTATAATGATGTATTTACTATTGGCATTTAGTGGGCAATATTTAGAGAGTAAGCAACCTAATTGTTTGTAAGAACTCTACACAATTAATTTTCTCACCTCAATGCCAATAGCATCCTTACTGAGAAATACTGATTTAAGAAAACGTCACAGACCAAAGAAATACTTCAGATATTCCTTTGGATCAGATCATAATAGAAGATCATGGCCCAAAGACCAACACCGAAAATTTCTTCTTTGTCTAGGTGTATAGGGGTTCAGACAGGAAAGGGAAAAAAAATAAAGGACATCTAATGAATATCCACTGGACATATATAGGATGTCTTGTCCACATTGCATAGTCATTTGTTCAGAAATTTTATGAGTAAAGGGACATTACCCACTTTGCTGACAAGAAAACTGAACACAGAAAAGGAAATAATTTGCCCAAGGGCACAAAACTAATAAGCATCATATCCCACGGGATGAGAGGGCAAGAACAAGGAACACATTTCTTGACATCTCCCTATTTGTTTTCACTGAGAGCAGCCCCACTTTATGTACTGTATTTCTGTGTTGTTTTAGCAGGACATATACTAAAATTGGAATGACACAGAAATTAGCAATGGCCCCTGTGCACGGATAAAGTTCGAATTCATGAAACAGTTCTTATTTTTAGATCAGAAAAACAATTCCATGCACAATGGCCTCACAAAGCAAAATACCTGAAAATAAGTATTACCAAGGAGGTGAAAGATTTCCACAATGAAAACTATATAACACTGAGGAAAGAATTTGAAGGAGACACTAGAAAATAGAAAGATCTCCCTTACTCTTGAATAAACAAAACTGATGTTGTCAAAATGACCATATGGCCAAAATCATTCTACAAATTCAATGCAATCCCCATCAAAATACCTATGACATTCTTCACAGAACTAGAAAAATAGTCCTTAAATTCTTATGAAATAATAAAAGACCCAGAATAGCCAAAGCATTTTTGATCTATAAGAATGATGCTAGAGGCATCACCATACCCAATCTCAAATTTACTACAGAGGTATTATATGCCATCAGATTGGCATAAAAGCAAACATGGAGATGAATGGAGTAGAACAGAAGACATAGAGGCAAATCAACATAGATACAATCATCAGATTCCCTGACAGAAGGGCCAAAACCATATGTTGAAGAAAAGATAGCCTTTTCAATAAATCCTGGTGTGAAAACTGGATATCCATATGTAGAAGAATTAAACTAGATCACTATCTCTCATGTTGCACAAAAATCAATTCAAAGTGGATTAAACACCTAGTAATTAGAAACACTGCAACTGCTAGAAGAAAACATTTTCTACGTTGCAGTTTCAACATATTGGTGAAGGTGCCAACTTCCTTAACAAGACATCCAAAGCTCAAGAAATAAAACTCAGAATCAATAAGTGGGATGACATCAAGTTAAAAGGCTTCTGGACAGCAAAGTGAACAATTAAGGGCATGAACAGAAAGCCTACAAAATGGGAGAAAAAATGCCAGCTACTTTTTCCGTTTGAGATTAATAACCTGAATATATAAGAAACTCAAAAAATCTAACACCGAAGAATCAAATAATCCAATCAATATATAGGCAAATGATCTAACAAGACATTTTACAAAGATATTCAAATGGCCAACAAGTGAAAAAATGTTCACCATTCTTAGAAATCAGTGACATACAAATCAAAACCACACTGAGATTTCATCTCACTTCAATTAGAATGTCAGCCATCAACAATACAAATAATAATTTCTCATAAGGATGTAGAGGAAAGGTTCATTAAACATTGTTATTATGACTGAAAATTAATACAATCACTTTGGAAAGCAGTATAGAGATCCCTGACAAGACTAAGAATAGAAACACCATATGACCCAGCTATCCCGATCCTTGGTGTTTATCCAGAAGAACTAAAATTGGCACACTTCAGCAATACAGCCACTTTAAAGTTTATAGCAGCACAATTCATAATAGTCAAGTTATGGAACCAACCTAGGTGTCCATCAGTGAATTACTGAATACAGAAAATGTGGTATATATACACAATGGAATTTTATTCAGCCATAAAGAATTTAATTATGGCATTTGGGGATAAATGAATAGAACTAGAGAACATTATGTTAATTGAAAAAGTCAGACTCAAAAACCTAAGGGTTGAACAATTTCTCTCATATGTGTAAGCTTGAGAGAGAGAGAATAAAAAAGGAAACTCATGAAAATAAAAGCAAGACCAGTAGAGTAGAGGTAGAGGATTGAAAGAAAGGGAGGATTAGAGGGCATGAGGAAGTACTGGGGAGCAAAATCTACCAAATTATTCTATATCTATATACCATCTTTGTTAGAAGCTGCACTCTGTCCAGTTAGCTTGGCTTGCACTCCCCCAAACTATATTTCTGTGTCCCGTGGTTATTTTGTAGTACTATTTTCTTAGCTTTTATATCTCAACCAGCCCACCCCTCTGGAGAGGAACCCTTTCCCTCGCCCACACAGGATGTGTGTGAGATATAATTATAAGGCACCAATAAAAAATGTTAAATTCATACTGAATTTCTAAGTGAGTGTCATTTAAAGAAGTAAAAGGTGTCTCCAAAGTTAAAAACTTACTGAATCATGTTTTCTTGGCTGTGAACTAGCTTTGAAGTAGAATTGTTCTTCCAATGGGAACGTTATAAAAGCATTTGAACAATTTATATCTCCACCAGGGGATCTCGTTACCATGAAAGTATTCTTTGTGCTTCTGTTTCTATGATAAACCAAGGTCTTTTTATTCTCCTTTTCTGTTATTTTGTTCATGTTGGTCTACACTGAATACTAAGAGAATGGTGTAGTTTTATGCTGATCCTATAAACATAGTTACTGAAGAATTAGAAATGATTAGCTTAACAGTCATCTGAAAATGCACTGTTAAATAGTAAGAACTAATTCTGAAAGCTGGAAACTCTTATGAACAGCCCATTACTGTAATTGGCTTTTGTGCAACAAATGGAGTATATTCCTCAGGGCTTTGTAGGGAAATGAAATAAATTGAATATAAACTAGATTACCATTCCTCAAAGTACTTTTAAGTACTTTGTATAGTTTAGTACTTCAGAGATATTTGCCAACATTATGGCCTCCCCACATCTCATTCGTGTGTTGATTTTCTTATTAAAATCCAGTAAACATAAGGGAGCCCTAACTTAAGTGTCCACATGATCACAAGATCACTTTTGTGTTTTTAGCAGGATAAATGCAAGTCATCAGTTTGTATTAATAAATTTTAGAATGACCCTTCAGTCTTGGAGTTTTAAGGCAATGTAATCTCTACCAAATACATCTTTAATATATGTTTCAATATGTATTATCCCTTCCTTATAAATATCTCATTTGCGTACAATCTGATAATTGCATAGCATCTTTGTTTTAACTACCAAACATTCAAATTTATCTTGATGACTTAAAAATCCTTATACATCATCTAGGAATGCTGTACTTTTAATGGCTATAGTATCCTAGAAAGAAGTCAAACCTTATATTTACAGAGATCAATCCAGCCAGATTGAGAACAAAGAAAAAAATACATTTATTGAGACTTTTTAGGATTGCAATCTGGAAGGCACCAAATCCAAGCAGCCTCAAAAATTGTTTTCTGAGGTTTTAGGAAATGGTAATTATTTTCATATCTTAAACTGCCAGGGTCAGTATTAATAACATCTCTTGTTTGCAAAGAATTATGATGGGTATAGCAAAGGCTGAACTGTCTTATAAGAAAGAAATGGGTGACAGTCCTCAGATAATAAGGGTGAGGGATGGTTTCACCAACTGTTACAGAAGCTAGTGAACTTCATGCCAGAAGTTTGGCCAAGTTTATATAGTCAGCTCATACCTTGGTGAGTAGTAGAGAAAGCCTAATTCAAAGCTGAGCTTTGAGTGGTTTAACAGGACTTAGTATAACAAGACCTCTAGACTCCATTTTTTAAAAATAAATTTATTTATTCATTTTAATCAGTATATATGACAGCAGAATGCATTTTGATTCATTGTACATGATTGCAGCCCAACTTTTCATTTCTCTGGTTGTACATGATGTAGTGTCACACCATATGTGCAGTCATACCTTGTACCTAGGGTAATAATGTCCATCACATTCCACCATCTTTCCTGCCCCCATGTGCCCTTCCTTTTCCTCCCTCCCCTTTACCCAAAGTTCCTCTATTTTTACCATACCCCTTCCTCCCGTCATGGATCAGCATCCACTTATCAGAAAGAACATTCGTCCTTTGGTTTTTTGGGATTGCCCTACTTTGCTTAACATGATATTCTCCAACTCCATCAATTTACCAGAAAATGCCATAATTTTATTTTCTTTTAATGCCGAGTAATATTCCATTGTGTATATATACCACAATTTCTTTATCCATTCATCTATTGAAGGGCATCTAGGTTGCTTTCACAGATTAGCTACAATAGCAACTTATTTTAATAATAGCTCTTAAACAAACATAATTCCCATTATTGACTGCCTGGGACCCAGATAGAGCCTATATAGTTAACATTAGATTGTCCACCTGCTTAATCAGAATATTGACAATTAGAGGCACTCTTGATCTTTGTATAGTATGCACCTATGTGACCATGAACATCAGATGTAATCTTTTGTAGAACAAGAAATTTGAGCCCTGCTCCTAAAATTTATTTTTTTATTTATATATGATAGCAGAATGCATTACAATTCTTATTACACATAGAGGGCACAGTTTTTCATATCTCTGGTTGTATACGTATTATATTCACACCAATTCGTGTCTTCATACATGTACTTTGGATAATAATGACCATCACATTCCACCATCATTTCTGACCCCATGCCCCCTCCCTTCCTCTCCAACCCCTCTGCCTTATCTAGAGTTCATCTATTCCTCCTATGCTCCCTCTCCCTATCATACTATGAATCAACCTCCTTATATCAAAGAAAACATTAAACATTTGTTTTGGGGGGGATTTGGCTAACTTCACTTAGCATTATCTTCTCTAACTCCATCCATTTACCTGCAAATGCCATGCTTTTATTCTCTTTTATTGCTGAGTAATATTTCATTGTGTATATATGCCACATTTTTTTACCCATTTATCTATTGAAGGGCATCTAGGTTGGTTCTACAGTTTAGCTATTGTAAATTGTGCTGCTATAAACATTGATGTGACTGTGTCCCTGTAGTATGCTGTTTTAAGTCCTTTGGGTATAGACCGAGGAGAGGGATAGCTGGGTCAAATAGTGGTTTCATTCCTATTGTCCAAGAAATCTCCATACTGCTTTCCATATTGGCTGCACTGGTTTGCAGTCCCACCAGCACTGTATGAGTGTACCTTTTCCCCCACATCCTCACTAACACTTATTGTTGTTTGTCTTCATAATAGCTGTCATTCTGACTGGAGGGAGATGATATCTTAGAGTGATTTTGATTTGTATTTCCTTTTTAAAAATTTGTTTTAATTAGTTATACATGACAGTAGAAAGCACTTATACACTTTGATATACCATACATAGATAGGATATAATTTCTCACTTTTCTGAGTATACATATTGTAGAATCACATTGGTCATACAGTTACATACATACCTACAGTAATGATGTCTGATTCATTCTACTATTTTTCTTATCCCCACATCCTCTGCCTTCCCTTCCTTTCACTTCCCTCTACATAATCTAAGGTAACATTACTTTTTTTTTGCATTACAATTCTTAATACGCATAAATGCCACTTTATTTGTATTTCTGTTTGTATATAAAGTATGTTGACACCCAACTCAAGTCTTCATACATGTACTTTGTATAATGATGTCTATCACATTCCACCATCCTTGTTAATCCACTGCCTCCGCCCTTTCCCTCCCACTTCTCTTCCCTATCTAGATTTAATCTATTCCTCCCATGCTCTCTCTCCCAATCCCACCATGAGTCAACCTCCCTATATCAGAGAAAACATTCAATATTTGATTTTTGGGGATTGGCTGACTTCACTTAGCATTTCTTCTCCAATGCCATCCATATACCTGAAAATACTGAGTATTTTTTAATGCTGAGTAAAATTCCATTGTGTATATGTGCCACATATTTTTTTATCCATTCATCCACTGAAGGGCATTTAGGTTGGCTTCACAGTTTAGCTATTGTGAATTGTGCTGCTATAAACATTGATGTGGCTGTGTCCCTGTAGTATGCTGTTTTTTTAAGTCCTTTGTGTATAGTCCAAGGAGAGGAATAGCTGGGTCAAATGGTGGTTCCATACCCAGTTTCCCAAGGAATCTCCATACTGCTTTCCAAATTGGCTGCACCAATTTGTAGTCCCACCAACAATGTATGAGAGTACCTTTTTCCTCACATCCTTGCCAACACTTATTGTTGTTTGTCTTCATAATAGCTGCCATTCTGACTTGAGTGAGATGATATCTTAGAGTAGTTTTGATTTGCATTTCTCTGATTGCTAGAGATGATGAGCATTTTTTTCATATATTTATTGATTGATTGTATATCCTCTTCTAAAAAGTGTTTGTTCAGGTCCTTAGCCCATTTGTTGATTAGGTTATTTGTATTTTTTGGTGTTTAGCTTTTTGAGTTCTTTATATGCACTAGAGATTCATGCTCTATCTGATGTGTGAGGGGAAAAATTTGCTCCCAGGATGTAGGCTCTCTGTTCACCTCACAGATTGTTTCTTTTGCTGAGAAGAAACTTTTTAGTTTGATTTTATCCCATTTATTGATTCTTGGTTTTAATTCTTATGCTATAGAAGACTTATTAAGGAAATTGGGGGCTAATCCCACATGATGGAAATTAGGGCCTACTTTTTATTCTATTAGATGCAGAGTTTCTGGTTTAATTCCTAGGACCTTGATCCATTTTGAGTTAAGTTTTGTGCATGGTGAGAGGTAGGGGTTTAATTTCATTTTGATGCATATGGATTTCCAGTGGTCCAAGCACCATTTGTTGAATATGCTATCTTTTCTCCAGTGCATGTTTTTGGCACCTTTGTCTAATATATGATAATTGTAATGTTGTGGGTTAGTCTCTGTGTCCTCTATTCTGTACCATTGGTCTACCAGTCTGTTTTGGTGCCAATACCATGCTGTTTTTATTAGTATTGCTCTGTAGTTAGTTTATGGTCTGGTATAGGGATACCACCTGCTTCACTCTTCTTGCTAAGGATTGCTTTAGCTATTCTGGGTCTCTTATTTTTCCAGATGAATTTCATGATTGCTTTTCCTATTTCTATGAGGAATGCCATTGGGATTTTGATTGGAATTGCATTAAATCTGTATACTGCTTTTGGTAGTATGGCCATTTTGATAATATTAATTCTGCCTATCCAAGAGCAAGGTAGATCCTACCATTTTCTAAGGTCTTCTTTGATTTCTTTCTTTAGAGTTATGTAGTTTTCATTGTATAGATCTTTCACCTCTTTTGTTGATTCCCAAGTATCTATTTTTTTTTTTTTAGGAAATAGTGAATGGGGTAGTTTTCCTCATTTCCTTCTCAGAGGATTTGTCATTGATATACAGAAAAGCCTTTGATTTATGGGTGTTGATTTTATATCCTGTTACTTTGCTGAATTCATTTACTAGTTCTAGAAGATTTCTGGTGGAGTTTTTTTTTTTTTTTCTAGTATAGAGTCATATCATCAGCAAATAGAGCTAAGGTATAGTTCTTCTTTTCCTATATATATATTCCTTTAATTTCTTTCGTCTATCTAATTGCTCTGGCCAGTGTTTCAAGAACTATGTTGAATAGAAGTAGTGAAAGAGGGCATTCCTGTCTTTTTCCAGATTTTAGAGGGAATGCCTTCAGTTTTTCTCCATTTAGAATGATGTGGGCCTGAAGCTTAGAGTAGATATCCTTTACGATATTGAGATATGTTCCTGTTATTCCTAATTTTTCTAGTGTTTTGAACACAAAGAGGTGCTGTATTTTGTCAAATGCTTTTTCTGCATCTATTGAGATGATTGTATGATTTTTATCTTTAAGTCTACTGATGTGATAAATTTATTGATTTCTGTATGTTGAACCAACCTTGCATCCCTGGGATGAATCCCACTTGATCATGGTGCACAATATTTTTGATATGTTTTTGTCTCCGATTTGCCAGAATTTTATTGAGAATTTTTGAATCTATGTTCAGTAGAGATATTGGTTTGAAGTTTTCTTTTTTTGAAATGCATTTGTCCTCTTTTGGAATTAGGGTGATACTGGCCTCAGAATGAGTTTGGAAGTGCTCCCTCTTTTTCTATTTCCTGAAATAAATTGAAGAGTATTGGTATTAATTCTTCTTTAAAAGTCTTGTAGAACTCCGCTGGTTATCCATCCAGTCCTGGCCTTTTCTTGGGTGGAAATCTTTTGATGGCTTCTTCTATTTCCTCACTCAATATTGGTCTGCTTAAGTTGTGTATATCTTCCTGACTCAATCATATGACTTAAGAAATTTGTCAATGCCTTCAATTTCTTCTATTTTATTGGAGTATAATATTTCAAAATAATTTCTAATTATCTTCTGTATTTCTGTAGTGTCTGTTGTGATATTGCCTTTTTCTTCACATATGCTAGTAATTTGAATTCTGTCTCTCCTCTTCATTAACACAGCTAAGGGTCTGTCAATTTTATTTATTTTTTAAAAAAAACAACTTTTAGTTTTGTCATTTTTTTCAATTGTTTCTTTTGTTTCAATATCATTGATTTCCACTCTAATTTTAATTATTTCTTGCCTTCTACTGCTTTTGCTGCTGATTTGTTCTTTGTCTAGGGCTTTGATATGTAGCATGAGGTCATTTTTTGTTGCCTTTTTCTTCTTTTAAGGAATGAACTACATGCAATGAATTTTCCTCTGAGTATTGCTTTCATAGTGTCTCAGAGATTTCGATATGTTGTGTCTGTGCTATTATTAACCTTTAAGAATTTTTTTAATCTCTTCCTTTATGACTTCTGAAACCCATTGTTCATTCAGTAGTATATAGTTTAGTCTCCATGTGATGCTTAAATTTTTGTTTCTTATTTTGTCGTTGATTTCCAATTTCATTCGACTATCTCCACTTTTTTGTATTTGCTAAGAGTTGCTTTGTGGCATAGTATATGGTCTATTTTATAGAAGGATCCCTGTGCTGCTGAGAAGAAAGTGTATCTGCTTGATTCTGGTTGAAATATTCTATATATGTCAGTTGAGTCTAAGTTATTAATTGTGTTATTGAGCTCTATAGTTTCTTTATTCAATTTTTGTTTGGATGATCTATCCAGTGGTGAGAGAGGTGTGTTAAAGTCACCCATGATTCTTGTGTTGTGGTCATTTGACTCTTGCACTTGAGAAGAGTTTGTTTGATGAACATAAATGCACCATTGTTTGGGGCATATATATTTATGATTGTTATGTCTTGTTAGTGTATGTTTCCCTTGAGCAATATGTAATGTCCATCTTTATCCCTTTTGATTAACTTTGGCTTGAAGCCTACTTTTTTTGATATGAGTATTGAAATCCTTGCTTGTTTCCATAGTCAATGTGAGTGGTATGATTTTTCCCAACCTTTAACCTTCAGTCTGTGTATGTCTTTTCCTAGCAGATGAGTCTCCTGTAGGCAGCATATTGTTGGATCTTTTTTTTTAATCCAATTTGCTAGCCTATGTCTTTTGACTGGTGAGTTTAAGCCATTAACATTTAGGGTTACTATTGAGAATGGTTTGTATTTCCAGTCATATTTGTTTATTTTTATTATTTAATTTGACTTGGTTTTCCTCTTTGATTAGTTTTTCCTTTAGTGTACTACCTCCCTCTGCTGGTTTTCATTGTTGTTTTTCATTTCCTCTTCATGAAATATTTTCCAAGGATGTTTTGTAGTGTTGGTTTTCTAGCTGTAAATTCTTTTAACTTTTGTTTATTGTGGAAGGTGTTTATTTCATCTTCAAATCTGAAGCTTAGTTGCTGGATACAAGATTCTTGGTTAACATTCATTATCTTACAGAGCTTGAAATATGTTGTTCCAGGATCTTCTAGCTTTCAGAGTCTGTGTTGAAAAATCTGCCATTATCCTAATTGGTTTACTCCTATATGTAATCTGATTCCTTTCTCTTATGGCTTTTAAAATTCTCTCTTTATTCTGTATGTTGGTCATTTTCATTATAATGTGTCTTGGTTTGGATCTATTGTGATTTTGCACATTTGGCATCCTGTAGACTTCTTGGATATGGATTTCTGTTTCATTCTCTATGTCTATTATTTCATTGAACAGATTGTTCATTCCTTTGGTTTTGACCTCTATGCCTTCCTGTATCCCAATAACTATTAATTTGGTCTTTTTATGCTATCCCATATTTCTTGGATATTCTGCTCATGGTTTCTTATCACTTTCACTGTGCTGTCTACATTCTTTTCAAGATGATATAATTTATCTTCATTGTCTGATGTCCTATCTTCTAAGTGGTCTACTCTTTTGGTTATGCTCTTGTTGGAGTTTTTAATTTGGTTTATTATTTCCTTCATTTCATGGATTTCTGGTTTGTTTGTTTGTTTTTGTTTGTTTTGTTTTTGTATAACCTCTATCTCCCTGTTGAGTTGATCTTTTGCTTCTTGGGTTTGTTTATGTAGCTCATTGGCTCATTGACAAAGTGATCTTTCACTGCCTGTATTGGTTGTCTAATATCTTCTTTGAGATCCCAAAACAATGAATTCATTTATATCCTTAAGTCTTTGTCATTCTTTCTCTGTAGCTGTCAATTCTTCTAATGATGTGTTGTCTTGAATTATTTGTTGTACTTTCTTCCTTTATCTTTCCATGTTGCTCACATTTCTTTTTCCCCCATGCTCTTTGTGACTGGTGTGTTATTGTTTTTACCCTATAGATTTGTAGTTCTCTTTTATGGTTCCAAGATCCCTCCTTTGTGTGAAAGGACAACATTAACAGATCCTAATATCAAAAGTACATCACATATGAACAAATTATTGTTCTTAAGACATTTATATTTGGTGTCTATGTACAAAAATGTTGGATTCAATTATTATTTAAAATATAATCAATAGTTTTGTAAAAGGTGTACAGTTTCTAGTGGCAGACAGTGAACTAGATGATGGGTGTAGGACAATAGGCTAAGGGGGAAAGATGTGAGGGTATGGGATTAATTTACTTCAGGAAGTTTGAAAAAGAACTCTAGAGGGTTAGAAGCAGGGGAATAGACAGGAAGTTATTTAGAGTAGACAAGTACATGGAAGGACAGTAGAGTACATAAAAACAAACACACAAATGTATTTAGAAAATTACAGGCTGTTAAAATAGTAAAGTTTGGAGGGTGCAAGTAGAAGAAAGAAGAAAAGGGAAAGAAAGAGAAAAAAGAGAAAGAAGAAAGAGGAAAAAAAGAAGAAAATAGAATAATAAAAAATAAAGAAAACAATAATAATAACAACAGCAAACAAACTTCTTATGATTTTGTTTCCTTTCTGCTTCTCTTCTCTTCCAGTAGGTGGAGTTGTCTTAACCCCCCCCCCATTGTCTCCCTCTCCTGTCTTGAGCTTCCCAATCCTGGTTTCTCTGATTTGCTTCGGGTTTTTTGCTCTTATGTCACTATACCCCTCCCCTCCTTTACTTATCAAGTCTCAACTGGGGTGCCTCTCACTCTTGGGCTTGTGCCAGGTGGGTGGTGCCCTGTACCACTGTACTCCCATTCAGCTGAGAGTGGATTTTGTGCTGGGTATTCACTGTGCTGAGTAATTGCAGCTGGGGAGGGTGGGAGGAGTAGGAAATTGGGAACCAGTTGCCTGTTCAAACTGAGATCTGTGCTGATAGCCATGCCCACCAATTATGGCAAGAGGGATTTTCCAAGATGTAGTCTGTCAGTTTCCAGCCCCTGGATGTCTGGTGAGGTGGGGGGAGCTGGGATGGCTTTGTGCTGTGGCTAGATTGAAGCCTTGTGGCCTGTATGGGAGTGGAGGGCAGCTGATTAGGTGTTTCTGTTACTCTGCTTGAGAGCCGTGTGCACTAGTACTGTGGGCTTTGGGTCAGGATTCTGGAGTCTTACTGGATCTCAGAGGCTCTGATTTCTGCACAGGTGGTCGCAGCTCTGATGGTTTCTGTGAAAATCTGCTGTATAGGCATCCTGTCATATGCTCTGAGATGTTGTATTCTGTCTGGGTGAGAGCTTGTGGGGATGCCGCCTGATTTCTTGGTTTAATTCCACAGAGCAGCCAGAAACAGTACCTCCTCTATTCCGCCATCTTGGATCCTCCCCGATTTGCATTTCTCTATTTGCTAGTGATGATTAACATTTTTTCATATATTTGTTGATCCATTGTATATCATTATCTGAGAAGTGTCTTTTCAGATCCTTAGGCAATTTATTGATTGAGTTATTTGGTTTTTTTTTTTTTGGTGTTCAATATTTTGAGTTCTTTATATACCCTAGAGATTTGTGCTCTGTCTGATGTGTGAGGGGTAAAAATATGCTTCCAAGATGTAGGCTCTTGATTCACCTCATAGAGTGTTTCTTTGGCTGAGAAGAAACTTTTTAGTTTGAGTTCATCACATTTATTGATTCTTGACTTTAATTCTTGTGCTACAGGAGTCTTATTAAGGAAATTGGGGCTTAATCCCTCATGATGGAGATTAGGGCCTACTTTTTCTTCTATTAGACACAGGGTCTCTAGTTGTATTCCTAAGTCCTTGATCCATTTTGAATTGAGTTTTGTGCATGGTGAGAGATAGGGGAATTGGAACAAGACAGGGATGCCCTCTTTCACTATTTCTATTTAACATAGTTCTTGAAACATTGGTCAGAGCAATAAGACAGACAAAAGAAATTAAAGGAATACACATAGGAAAAGAAGAAATTGAATTGGCACTATTTGCTGATGATATGATTCTATACCTAGAAGACTCTAAAAGTTCCACCAGAAAACTTCTAGAACTAGTAAATTAATTTGGCAAAGTAGCAGGATATAAAATCAACACCTATAAACCAAAGACATTTCTGTATATCAGTGATAAATCCTCAGAAATGAAAAAGACTAAAACTACCCCATTCACTATTTCCTCAAAAAAAAAAAAAAAGATACTTGGGAATCAACTTAATAAAAGAGGTGAAAGATCAATACAATGAAAACTACATAACCCTAAAGAAAGAAATCAGAGAAGACCTTAGAAGATGGAAGGATCTATCTTGCTCTTGGATAGGCAGAATTATTATTATCAAAATGACCATACTACCAAAAGCAGTATACAGATTTAATGCAATCCCAATCAAAATCCCAATGGCATTCCTCAAACAGCCATGAAATTAATCTGGAAAAATAAGAAACCCAGAATAGCTATAGCGATTCTTATCAGGAAGAGTGAAGCAGGTTGCATCACTCTAACAGACCTTAAACTATCCTACAGAGCAAAAGTAACAAAAACAGCATGATATTGGCACCAAAACAGGCGGGTGACCAATGGTACAGAATAGAGGACACAGAGACTAATCCACAAAACTACAAGTATCTTATATTAGACAAAGGTGCCAAAACATGCACTGGAAAAGATAGCATCTTCAACAAATGGTGCTGGGAAAACTGGAAATCCATATGCAACAAAATGAAACTGAATCCCCTCCTCTCGCCATGCCACAAAAGTTAACTCAAAATGGATCAAGGAGCTTGATATCAAATCAGAGACACAGCGTCTGATAGAAGAAAAAGTTGGCTACGATCTACATACTGTGGGGTCGGCCTCCAAATTCCTCAATAGGACACCCATAGCACAAGAGTTAATAACTAGAATCAACAAATGGGACTTACTCAAACTAAAAAGTTTTTTCTCAGCAAAAGAAACAATAAGAGAGGTAAATAGGGAGCCTACATCCTGGGAACAAATCTTTACTCCTCACACTTCAGATAGAGCCCTAATATCCAGAATATATAAAGAACTCAGAAAATTAGACAATAAGATAACAAATAACCCAATCAACAAATGGGCCAAGGACTTGAACAGACACTTCTCAGAGGAGGGACATACAATCAATCAAACTAAAGGTGGGAGTGGAATAAAAAGTAGACATCATACTTTTGTAATTTTTTGGATTATTCCAAATTGAGTGATTATTATTATTTGGATTATTACAAGTTGAGTGATTCACAATTGTCATCAGAGAAATTTATCTCAGCAATTACCATCTTTGTTCTTCAATACCTACAGGCAGCATAGGCATGCCCCCTGACCTGTGCATCATTGCTTCCCACCCTCATGACCATAATAATATGTAGATAGAATTATGCTGTATACCTCCTAATATAATTTGGTCTTGGTCTCTTAATGAAGATCTGTTTTCCTATCAATATAGTTAGCTGGGTTTTTTTTATCTTTTTATAGTACTGTATGATAAACCTAAAGTATGGTTATACTTTAGTTTATAGAGACATTACTATTTTTGATAAATATTTGCCGGGGGCCAGCCCCGGCGGGGTCCAGGGAGTCCCGAAGGAGGAGTGGCGTCGGTGAAATGATGAGACAGGAGTCGTTCCCTTTGAGCAATCTTCAGAGAGAGAGCTAAAGCTGCTTTCTCTGGGTCCCCTTTTATTACAATTTTTCTCATCATTATAGATTCACAATACGTCATTGATTATATAACTTAAAACTTTGCCAAGACATGACATTTCCTTAACCATGATTGAGAGCACACCGATCTACATTCTTCCAGGATATGACCCCCAGCCATACAATCATCAAAGTACAGAATCATCAATAAAACATGTCACCAATTTACATCCTTCAGATTTTCCCAAGATTTACTATTTTTCCCAAGATATGTTATTTCCTTATTAACTAATGCCAAACTACGTAACCAGACTCTAAGTTTCTTAATTAATCATTAACCTAAAGTACACCTGCACTTTATTTTTAATCTAAAATTCCCATCTAAAAAAGTCCCTTTAAATCTTATATTTAAAATGTCCTAAAGTTTATGAATCATCCTTAAAGCATATCAGAAACCTATATAACTAAAGACTTAATAATTTCTAAACTTAAGAATCTAAATAAAATAATATTTTTAACATTATTCTAAAACTGTGTCTTATAAAGCTATTTTAATTAATTCCTAAATTTATTCTCATAAAACTGGTTGAGCTGCTTTCTCAGAGAGTTTCTTTTGTTTCTCAGTCAAGGTACACTAGTTCTCAAAGAATTTGTTTCTCAGTCAAGGTACACTAGTTCTCAAAGAGTTTGTTTCTCAGTCAAGGTGCACTAGTTCTCATAGAGTTTGTTTTTCAGAGAATGATTGTTGTCTGTTATTAGGTTTGTCCACAATGTACTAAGATAGAAGAATAGCCTTTTATTTTGTCCTTGATATGCTGAGGGGTGGGTAGCAGAACAGCTTCCAAGGCATGAACTACCTGTTCTGTTTTAGCCATCTGAAATTTAATTTGTTTGGCATTTAACATACTCATGCCTCCTGTGAGAAACATAAGCATGAAAATGCAAAGTCCCAATTACATAAAAAAGGGTCTCATGGTTTCGGTTACCCACCAACCAGCGTGGCTTTGCCAGCATTCATCCTCACTGTGACCCTGTCAAGACAGTGGGAGAGCGGCTTTGCCAACACTTTTTCTCACTGTGACCCTGTCAAGACAGTGAGTGGGGGATCGCCTTCACCAAATATTGAGATGATTTTCAATTTTCCAGAATTAAAAAGGACCCCACAACAGACATCTTAGTTAAGTATTGTATTTGTGTAAAAGCTAAATTCATACTGCAGGATATCTTTTTAGAAATTTATCGTAGAGTTTACCAAATTATCTTTTGTAGACTAGTTGCACACATACAACATGGGTGCTTTCTGGAAAACTTCTTTATAGATGTTCTGTTTCAAAATCCTGCTTTTGGGGGGGAGGGATGGGTTATCGGGGATTTTAACTCAGGGGCACTCAACCACTGAGCCACATCCCCAACCCGATTTTGTATTTTATTTAGAGACAGGGTCTCACTGAGTTGCTAAGCACCTCACCCTTGCTGAGGCCAGCTTTGAACTCTGGATCCTCCTGTCTTAGCCTCCAGAGATGCTGGGAATACAGGCAAGTCCACCACACCTGGCTCAAAATCCTGCATTTTAACAAGAAATTTCAGTGATTCATATTAAAGTTTGATAAACATTAGTTTTATAGAATCATATGAATATTGAAAAGCTGATAGCTATTTCAAACATGAAGTTTATCAATCAATTTTTAATTTTTGCCATATTGATATTATATTTTCATTTACTTATTTATTATGAGATGAGAATATTTTATTATATTAATTAACTATTTGACTGAATTGAACATTTGCATTTTTCTTTAAATTTTTAGACAATCTTTTTGTTTATAATCTCCAAATTCTGGATAACCTTTAATATGTTTTGCATATTTTATTCAGTCAGTTTTCTAATTTTACTAGTACTTTTATGTGACCATTTGTCCTGGAAAGTTGTGAAATATTAGCACAATTATTTCCTAATTGGGTTCTTGGTTTTGTGTCTCAATTCAGATGGTCTTCTGTATCATAGCAATTATATATTTTTAAACAAATATTTTTAATATTTATGAAAGTTTGATTTTTTTTCATTTTGTGAAAAATTTCAGTTTATTTTATCCAATTTTCTGCAAAAAAATATTGGAATTTTTTTCCATTCCTGTATTGAAAAAGCTCTTCTGTTATGTACTAAATTCCTACAAAGAAAAATTCTATTTCCATTCTGTTCCATTAACCATTTGTTACTTTTATTTCCATAGTTGTATAATAAGATTTTGTTTTGTGTCTGTTGCTGGTGATTGAAAACAGGGCCTCACTCATGGAAGGCAAGCACTCTATCTCTGCTATATCTCCAGCTATTTACAATGTTTAATTATATTCAGTGTTTTAGGCTAATTGTGTGTGTGTGTAATCATCATCCTACATTAAAATAAATGCTAAAGGAATCCCTCTAGTATTCCTTTAGCTGAATGAAAGGTCACTAAATAGCAATGTAAAAATATAAAACTCACTAGTAAAAGTAAGCTTCACATGAAATCAAATTAAAAACACATTTTAACAAAGAAATAGTGGGATGAAAAACAATTATATCTCTAGTATGAATATTAAGACAGCTATTAAAACAACTGTGGTTACAATAATTTATTACAATAAGAAAAATACAGCATAAAATATAAAATGTGTGTGGAAAGTAAAAGTGTTCAAGTAATCAAGGCTAAGTTGTTATCAGCTAAAAATAGTCTGCTATTGGGCTGGGGATGTGGCTCAAGTGGTAGCGCATAAGCACCACATAAAAATAAAATAAAGATGTTGTGTCCACCAAAAACTAAAAAATAAATCTTAAAAAATGCTCTCTCTCTGTCTCTCTCTCTCTCTCTCTCTCTCTCTCTCTCTCTCTCTCTCTCTCTCTTTAAAAGAAAAATAGTCTGCTATTAGTTTAGTATATTTTATGTAAGTTCATGGTAACCTGATAGTACTTTTTAGCAGATACACAAAAGACAAAAAATAATCAAAGCATACTACAATAGAAAAAAATCATCAAATCACAAAGAAAGAAAAAGAACAACAAAGTTTATACAAATTAATCATAAAACATTTAATGAAATGACATCAGTAAGACCTCAATAATTACTTTGAATAAGAATATATTAAATTTTTCAATTAATATACATTGAATTACTGCATAAAGGAAAAAAAATGCTCTCCAACTAAACATTCCTTATGAGAGACTTTGCTTCAATTTAAGGACTCAAAAAAACTGAAGATGAATATATGGAGAAAGATATTTCACATATATGAAATCCAAAGAGAGGAAAGGATGCTATACTTATTAGACAAAACACACTTTAAATCAAAAACTGTAAAATATGACAAGTCATTATATAATGATAAAGTGCTCAGTTCATCAAGAGTATATATCAATTATGGAACACTTGAATATATAAACCCAAAATTTAAAAATCTGAAGGAAGAAATAGACTATAATACTATAATAGCAGGAGACTTTACTCAATTTTTACCATTGGATAGATTATCAGGCAGAAAATCAATATGAAAACATTAGACTTGAACTATATTTTAGACTAAATGAACCTACAAATCATTTTCAGAATATCCCATCCAATAGTAAAAGAAAGTACTTTCTTTTTATGCAAACTGGAAAAATTCCCCAGAATAGATTGTAAGTTTGGTTACAATATAAGTCTTAAGAAATTTATGAAAATTAAAATCCTTTCAATTTTTTCTGTTCATAATATAATGCAAGTAGAAATTAAAACAGGAAGAACTATGAAAAACTCACAAATGTGTGGAAAGTAAACAGTATACTTTGAACCACAGATTTGTCAAATAAAAAAATTGAAAGGGAAATTAAAACTATCTTGAAACAAACGAAAAGGGAAAAGTAGCATATTGAAACTCATGGGATGCAGGAAAATCAGTCCTAAGTGTGAATCTTACTACATTCCTTAATGTAGTAGAAGGAAAAACTGTTATTAGAGTTCAAATCTTAAATATTCCCCAAAAGTTTATGTGTTGGAGGCTTTGTCCCCAGTATAGCAGTGTTCAGAGGTGGTCTCAGGAGATTGGATCATGAAGGTCCTGACCTCTTGAATGGATTAATTTCTCATGCAAATGAGCTCTCTTGTTGATACCTAACTGCTATAAGGTGAGCAGCTTTGCTCCATCATGCACTACCTTGTGTGTGTGTGTGTGTGTGTGTGTGTGTGTGTGTGTGTGTGTGTGGTGCTTGGGATTGAAGCCAGGGCCTTAGTGTATGCTAGGCAAGCACTCTATCAACTGAGCTATATCCCTAGCCCTTCCGCCATACACTCTCTATCGTGATGTTTTGTTCCATCATAGGCCCCAAAAAACTGGAGTCAGGTGATCACAGACTGAAACCTCTAAATCTCTGAGCCAAAGTAAATATTCTTACCTTTTAATTTGTATTTTGTCATAGCAATGGAAAACTAACTAGAATAAAAAATTTGGTACTGAAATTAGGTTTGTTACTGTGATTGTATCTAATGATGTGAATCACAAGCCTTTGGAAGTGGTCTGCACTTGCTAAATAAGAAAGTTTGGAGATGCAGGTTATAGAAGTTCTGGAGTTTTATAAGCAGAGCATGATGGGTTATTCTGGTGAGTATTCAAAAGACCAGAATACTGATAGGAATGTGGACAGTATAGATTGTGTTAATGAAGTATCATATAAAAATGAGAAATATACTGGGAATTGGCACAAGGCTGCCTAGAGACTTGTTTTCTGGGGATTTATTTCCCCACATTCAGCCATCCAGGCACTGCAGCTTTGGTCCAAAGGGTTCTGGATACTGACCATGCTTTGGGCACATCTTGGCGTAATTTAAATAGTATGGGTTTTGTATGCAAAATATAAGAGTTATGGAGTCATTGAAGCTTCCAATGAGATTTCAAAGGAGAGCCTAGAAGGTCAGGAAGTTTGTGAGAGGGTCAGAGTCCATGACTGCAGCCGCTGAATGGGTGATGCAGGAAGCTGTGTGAATGAAAAGCCACAATCAAGACAACAGGAAGTTGGAGATTCCAGGAACATGCAGTGCCTTCTGAGAGAAGTTGTAGGCAGCAAGCAAAGCCAGTATTAGAAAGAGGTCATGTGGGCTTCTACTAGCAAGATCATAGGAGAAAAGCTGCTCAAGATACTTGGAGTTCACATCATTCCATTAAGTTTCCCAGATGCTAGACATGGAACTATTGAATTTAATGCTTGCCCTGCTAGGTTTTGATCTTGTTTGAATGTAATCCTTCATATCTATGCTCCTGTTTCTTCTTTTTGGAATAGAAATGTTTACCTTGTGCCACTGTGTCTTAGAAATATGTATGTAACTTGTATTTTGACTTGTATAGTAACTCACAGCTAAGAGCCTGCTTGATTCTCAAAGGAGACTTTGGACGTAAATTTTTTGAGCAATGCTGGAACTGCTGAAACTTTGGAGAATCATAGGAGTGGACTCAATGCAACTTGTCTTGCAAGATGTCCATGAGCCTTTGGAGTCAAGGGAATAATGTTCTGGTGAAGATTTCGTGTGTTCCCCAAAAGTTCATTTCTTGAAGGATTGTCCTCCAGTGCAGCAATGTTCAGAGGTTGGTCCTCAGGGAGGTGATAGAATCATGACTGTTCGGAAATTGTGAATGGATTAATCCACTTATTGATTTACAGCTTAGTGAGTTTAGGAGGAGGTACTTTGTAATGTAAGAGAGCATCTCTTTGCTTCCTGACCACCATGAGGTAAGCCACTTTGCTCCATCATGTGCTTCCGACCTTAGTGCTCTGCCTCACCACCAGCCGAGAAGCAATGAAACCAAGTGATAATGGACTAAAATCTCTGAGACCACTAGCCAAAATGAAGTCTTTCTCTTTTTAAGTGATTTATCTAAGATATATTATCACAGAGATGGAAATCTAACACAGAAGGAGGAGGAGGAAAGGGAGGAAGAGGAGAAGAATAAAAAGGAAAAAAGTTATCAAATATACAATCTAATCTTATACCTTGAGAAACTAGAAAAAGATTAAGAAAGTAAGCCAAAACAGCAGAAAGAAGGAAATAGCAAAGATCAGAGTGGAAATGCTAAAATAAAGATAAAAATATACAGAAAAGATCAATGAAACTAAAGATTATGGGGTTTTTTTGTAAATATAAATACAGTTGACAAGTCTTTACCTAGATTAACAAGAAAAAAAGGAGATTCAGATATCAGAAATGAAACATTACAACTGTTATCACAGAAATGTAAAAGATCACAAAAGACTACTATAAACAGTAATATATCCACAAAATGGATAACCTAGAAGAAATGAATGAATTCCTAGTGACATGCAAGATACCAATTTGAATCATGATAAAATAGAAAATATGAACATAAGAGTCATGAGCCAGAGATTGAATCAGCAATAAAAGTCTCCTTTCAACAAAAGTCCAGGTCTTGAGGGCTTCACTGCTCAACTCTACCAAATATTTGCAGAAGAACTGTTATTGATTTTTCTCAATTTTTTTTCAAAAAGTCAAAGAGGAGAAAATACTTCTAAACCAATTTTACAAAGTCAATGTTACTTTGATAAAAATCCAGATAAGGATATTACATAAAAGATAAGCACAGACACAAAAGTGTTTAACTAAAAGTAGCAAACCTATTTCAAAAGTATATTAAAAGATCATTAGTCACTATTACATAGAATTTATCCACTGGATGAAAGAATGGTACACCATATGTTAATCAATAAATGTGATAAGCCATATTAACAAAACAAAGAATTACCACATGGTGATCCCAATAGATGCAGAAAGAGATTTTGACAAAATTTAGTATCTGTGATAAAAACTCTCAATAAAGTAGGCATAGAAGAAATGTATCACAACACAACAAAGTGACAAGCCCACAGTTAACATCACAGTTAGTGGTGAATAACTGAAAGACTGGGAACAAAATAGTAGGAAAAGAAGTATGTTCATGTGATGGACAAGACACAGGTATTGAATGGAATGAAGTGAATCTATTTCTGCCACATTGATGACATTAATATATTTTTACATTTATTTTTAAAAGGTATGGAATTTGGAAAATATTTTAGTCTAAAAATGGATAATATTTCAGTCTAAAAATGGATAATTCAAAGGTTATCTTGAATTTTCCTTTCCTCTCTCCCTCCCTTTCAATATCTCCCCCTCCAGCCTCCTCTCTAACTCACACTCACACACACAACACACACACACACACACACACACACACACACACATTCACACACATCCAAAATGAACAATTTGTGTTTGTCTCCTGGAAAAAAATGTACATGGACGATAGGGGTGAAATCACTTTCACTGTGTGTTCTTCAATGATATTAAATGCTTTTTAAATATATTTCCGATAATCATGAAATAAAAGAATTTAAAAAATTAGTACTTTGTGGCAAATAATTAAAAGGATATTTGTCTTGTAACTGTTAAATTAGTTCTTTATCAGTCACACATCTTAATACATCACAAATTGAAAACATTTCTTCTTTAATTTATATCCAATTGTCTACTGGAAATTCCTTCCAGAATATGACAGGAACACTCTTAGATTTCTGAATTTGGCCTGAGGTTTCATCATATTCTTTAATTTATATATTTTCAAGGCAAGATGGATGATATAATCCTAGCTGCTTGGGCCAGAAATAATTTTAAACTTACAGTCTACTTGATGTGTTTTCCCACTTGTTTTTAACATTGTATATGTTGCTAAGTATTTGTTTGAAATGTTGAAGGGAACTTTAACAGGAGAAAAGATAAAATTCAACCAGTCATTAAGATCTCAATTATCAGGACAAATTATAAATTACAAATGATTAAAAGGTTTCCTCCACTATGAGCTTATCCTCAAGCAAATACATTAAATCCCTTATTGGAGTTCTGAAAGCAAGGAGCATGTAGTTAACCTCAAGACTTCTTTTATGTTGATCATAACTTCCATAACTTCCAAGTATCATCACATGCAGTGCAGATGAATCTGTCCCTATCCATCTAGGAATTGTTATATAACATGCTCTCAATTTTAGCTGGCAATTCCAAAAGTGACACTTGGAGTTGGAAACCTAGCATCTTTACCTTTATTGCTCAAACATATCTCAGCATGCACATGTGTTGTCATTTTGTAGTTTTGCCTGATTTTTTTTTCTTTGATCCTTGGAAGCTGCTGATTTGCCAATGTGTCCATTCTGCATTTAGAACTTATGTTTAAATCAGTCTTATACTAACTACCAAGCATCGATTAGAACTAAACAATTCTTTATTAAACTTTACTGAATACCTGAATTATATTAGCCTACTATATGAAATACATAGCACACACAACAATTAAAGTTGAATTATATTGGTTTAAGGCTCCATCATAAATATTTGAGGTCTTCCACTCTTTTGGACAATGACATGCGGCATGGGCTAATCAAGTGAAGGGATTTTGGTCTTTCTCTTTTTCATTTGGGATAAGTTATTGACACTTCAGATATTAACTTTCTAGAACTCTGAACACTATCCTCTATGCCTCAGAGGAGCTCGATCTCCTGAACCTATTACTTCTCTAGTTTTTCATTCAATCCAACTGCCTCTTAGCCTGAAGCTAGTTATACTTTCTGTTAGGTTCCTTATGTGGTAACTTATATGAAAAGCTGTTAAGAATTCAAGTACATTAGTTTATGGAGCTACCTGCCTTTATTCCTCATTAACTTCTCTGGTCACCTTTTACCAGTCAGAGAGACACAATTTTCTTTTATAAAACACACTCAAGTCATCCTTTTCCATCATCCAGTAAAGCATGCTTCTGTGTATTTTCTGGAATTCAGAAGTTACAGAATCAAACAGGGCAAATAGAACATGGTGGGAAAAACAAACAAAAGGATGGCAACAATAACAACAAAAGAAATATTAAGGGATCTAGGCCAGGAAAGTATTTCCTCTGCATTGTGTATCTCTGTGTGTAGGGTGATGGAGAGGGTTTCACTGGGGAGGAACTAGTGCTGGATTAGAGAGAATAAAACATGCTGCAAAGCAAAGACACCGGAGATGGAATTCTCTGCACTGTCTTGGATACCTGGCTAAGAATCTGCAGGAAAATGTATGGAAAACTTTTTTTTACTAATTCCCTTTAAGATGCTCATAAAAATGTCCTGAATATAGAAGAAAGATGCAATCTTAGTGGAAATCACTACTAAGGCTAGGCCCAATTCTGGATTTAACAGACAGAAGAGTGGTGATAACTAAAAGTTCTCACTTTGCCTTCACTCTATGAGCGTTAGTCAGCTTCCCATCGCTGTGACAAAAAACATGAGAAAATCAGTTTAAAGGTGGAAAGCTGTAATTTCATTCATGGCTTCAGAGGTTTCAATCCATGGTTACTAGCTCTGTCATTTTGAGCTGTAAGTACAGCATAACATCATTGTGGGGAGCAGAACTGCTCAGCTCAAGGCAGCCAGGAAAGAGATAGAGAGAGATAGAGATAGAGAGAGAGAGAGAGAGAGAGAGAGAGAGAGAGAGAGAGAGAGAGAGAAAGAGAGAGAGAGAGAGAGAAACAGAGAGAGAGAGAATATGAATGAATGAGAGAGGGAGGAATGGGGCTGTGGGGAGATACACTCTTCAAAATCATATCCCTATGACCTACCCCTTCTAACTCAGCCCTACCTCCTGAAGTTTCCACCAGCTCCCAATAGCACTACCAGCTTTGAACCAAGACTTCAACACTTGAGACTTTGGGGGACATTTCAGATGCAAATTCTTGATATAATGCAATAAGAGAAAAAACTGACCAGAGGTAAGACTTCTCAAACTATATTTATCATAGAATTATTTAGTAAAACCATGAACCCCCCATCTACAATGATCTTACTCTCTGATTTAACTCTTTGTTAATATGTATATTTTCCTTGAGTAAAGGATCAAGGGCCATGGAATACTGGCTATAAAAGGCCAACTAACTGTAGCGGCCTATACCAGAAAATTCACCTTGAAATTGTAGGAGAGCTGAAGGTGAACTTACATCCCTGAGATGGAGTCATGAAGGTTCTTCCCATGGAGAAGATATTCCTTTTGTGATTGTTTTTCCTCATAAATATTATTATCTATACCTTGTTATGATTAAGTATAAATGGAAGAATTTTTTTACATTTATTATATTATGATGTATTGATTCTGCTAGTCCCACCTATCTGATTATTTTAAAAATGTCCAAATCAGACAACCCATATATGTTGACACTGATAGCATGGTATTGATGGTGTAGTGTGGCCATAAACAATGAGGCCTTAATTCAGGCATTGATATTCTACATTTCCATATCAATGTGGATAAGATGGAAATACTGTAGGAGAAGGATATAGCTAGATTTTTAAAGACATCAATTTCAAATGGTAACTAATGCCTTATCAGATTTTTGACTTTGGATATACAAGGCAATCCACATGATTTAAATTACTTTACCTATAAAATGATTTTTCCCCCAGAATATAATATTTATTAAAACATATTTATCTTCACTGGGTTTTAGGTAGTAAATACTAAGGAACATTATTCTGCATCCTGACGTGAAGTCAAATTACAGGAAAAACAAAAAGAATGAGTTTTACTGAAGTTCATTTCCATTCTATCTTTATGCAATCATCTTGAAACAGATCAAGAATTGGTAATCCAGGCTGGGTGCAGTGGTACATGCCTGTAATCCCAGAGGCTTGGGAAAGCTGAGGCAGTTCAAAGCTAGACTTAGCAAGGGTGAGGTGCTAAGCAACTCAAAGATCCTGTCTCTAAATAAAATACAAAATAGGGCTGGATATGTGGCTCAGTGGTTGAGAGCCCTTGATTTCAATTCCTGGTACCAAAGAACAAACGAACAAACAAAAAATAATTGGTAACCCATTAGTTTATGGTGATAGAAGTGAGAAATGCTAAAATTCTTACAAATTTGCTACCATAGTTCAAAGGAAATCCACATGTCACAGAAGTCCACATTCCATATTATTTCTTTATTTCATAAACATTACTTAATTTTCTTTTTTCAGTGGAAATACAGTTCATATCATTAAATTCACCATTTTAAGAACATAATTCAATGGTTTTTAGTATATGAACAAAGCTATGTACACATCACAACTATAGAACTATAGAAAATTTTCACCATGCGCAAAGTATCTATCAGCTGTCACTCCCATTCCCTGGCAACTACTAATCGACTTCTTGTCTGTATTGATTTGCGTACTCTGGACATACCATACAAATGGAATAATATAAGTGATCTTTTGAAACTAGATTATTTGGGGGGGGTATGGGGAGACCAGAAATTAAATTCAGGAGCACTTAACCATTAGCCATATCCTTAGTTCTTTTTTGTATTTTATTTAGAGACAGGGTCTCACTGAGTTGCTTAAGGCCTTGCTAAGTTGCTGAGGCTGGCTTTAAACTCACAATCCTTCTGCCTCAGCTTCCAGAGCTGCTAGGATTACAGACATGTGCCACCATGCCCAACTGAAACTAGATTCTTTCAGTATATTTTCAAGATTAATCTGTGTTGTAACACAAATCAGTACATAATTTCCTCTTGTGAGTAAAAAATTTTATTGTATAGATATTCCTCACTTGCTTCCTCATTCTTTATTTGGTAGATTTTTGAGCTGTGTCTATTATGGCTCATATTACTTACTAATATTCATATATGAATTTGGGGGTAAATATATATTTTCAGTTCACTTGAATATATATTTAGGGCAGGCATTTTTCTCATATAGTAAATCTATGTTTAACCTTCTGAGAAACTTGCACCTTATCTTTCACAATACTACACATTTTAGATTTCTACTGTCAATTGTGAGAAGTTCAATTTTTCCACATCTTCCCCAATATTTAGTCTTTCTTTTATAAAAAGTGATAACCACCTTAATGCATTTGAAATTGTTGCATTGTGATTTTGTATTTCATTTCTTTAATAAATAATGATATTGAACATCTTTTCTTTTCGTGTTTCTTGGCCATCAGTATATCTCTTTAGGAAAAATATTTATTGAAATTATCAATTTGTTAAGTTTTATTTTCTTTATGCTAGAGACTTGTGCATGTGATATGTTAGGCAAGTGTTTCCTACCTAGTCATTCATGTTCAGTTATGTTCCCTTTTCTTTCTTTCTTTTCTTTTCTTTTTCTTTTTTTTTTTTTTTTTTTGAAAGTTTTGCCCAGCCTGGCCTCTCATTTGTGGGTCTCCTGCGTCTTCTGAGTAGATAACAAGCATGCACCATCATGCTTGTCTGGGTTGTATTTTTTGTCATTGCTGTTGAATTTTTAGAGTTCTTTCTATATTTAAGACTCTATACTTTTGTTAGATATAAAATTTGCAAGTATTTTCTTTTTCAGTGGATCATTTTTTTCAATTTCTTTATAATGCATTTTTATGCATAAAATTTCTCAATTTGTCTATTTTTTTTCTTACAGAAAACACTGCCTAACTCAAGTTAAATGAGTATTTACCCATATGCTGTCTTTTAAATATTCTATAATTTGTTTCTGACATGTTGATTTTTTATTCATTTTGAGATAATTTTGTATATGATATGAAGAGCCACTGGGATTATAGTCATGTTTCACCAACCAATTGATTTGTAACAAGGGTGCCAAGATCATTTGAGATATATATATATATATATATATATATATATATATATATATATATATATATATATAAAATGATATATTATATGAGAGTAGACATCCATGGGTTGTTTCTGATCTTGGGCAATGTTTAACCTTTTACTACTAAATATTCTGTTGCCTGTGAGTTTTGTTTGTTTGCCTTTTGTAGAGACACTTTTAAAGGTTGAGAATTTTCTTCTCTATTCCTAGTTTGGTTTTAATTTTGTTCTTTCAAACTGTGACATGGCATTGCATTTTGTCAAATGGAAATTCTGCTTCTAAGACAATAATCATTTTATTCTCCTTGATTCTCTTATCACATATTAAGTTGATTAATTTCACTTTTATTATTTCTTTTTGAGACAGGGCCTTCATATGTTGTTCAGGCTAGCCTTGAATTCCTGGGTTTAAGCAATCCTCCAGTCTCACCTTCCCAAGTACCTGGGATTGCAAGTATGTGCCACACCCAGCCCCTTCTATTGATCAACTTTAGCACATTGAACCAATGTTACATTCCTAAAACAACTCATCCTTGTTCACAGTGTGTACTTCCTTTTATATTCCTTTTATATGGTGCTGGTGTTGTTGTAGTGTTTTGTAGAAGATTTTGGATCTGTAAAAAAAAACAATATTTTTTTTCTTACTATATCATTGTCTGGTATTGATATCAGAGTTGAATAGTCCCTCTTTATCTGCAGGGATTACATTCTAAAACCTACTGGATGCCTGAAATCTGTTGCACAGAACCTTATTTATGCTGTCTTTTCCTATACATACATACCCACGATAAAGTTTAATTTATACATTAGGCACAGTAATGAACAATGATAACTAATGTTATGATAAACAATTAAAACAATATACTATAATAAAAAGTTATTTAGAACATATAAATTTTTGTTTCTGAAATTTTCCATTTAATATTTTCAGGACATGGTTGACAGTCAATGACTAAAACCATGAAAAATAAAACCCTAGAAAAGAAATGATTACGGTAATAATAGCTTCAAAATGAGTTGGAAAGTATTCTTTCCTCTTTTAGTTTTTGTAAGAGCTTTTGAAGAGTAGTTGTTGATTCTTCTTTAAATGGTTAGTAAAATTCACCAGGGGTGTCCTTCAGAACTAAGCTTTTCATTATATGAAGCATTTTCTTTGTTTTAATTTATTTGTGTGAATTTGATTTTGCATTTCTTCTTGCATCAATTTTGTAGATTGTATCTTTTAGGAATTGATCTATTTTATTGAAAAATTTTAATGCTATCTAATGGATTCCTGAAAGTCTGTAAAGATCACATTTAGCATTTTTTTAAGACTAGTAATAAATTCTGTCAGTTTTGTTTATCTAGCAATGCCTTAGCTTACCCTTCATTTTTGAAGAGTAGTTCTGCTGAAGATAGCTTTCTTATTCATTTATTAATTTCTATTTTCTTTTCTTTTCTTTCCTTCCTTCCCTCCCTCTTTCTTTCTTTCATCACTTGCAATGAATACTCCTAAATATAGGCTGCTCGTGACCTTATTCAAGGCAGTTTTCTTTAGCTGAAGCAATTCCCTGAAAGGATTGTCATCTGGGAGGTGCATTCTGCATCACTCTGGGTAATCAGAGAACACATTCAGGATGTGGTAACTAGGTAGTGTATTATAGCATCCACCATATCACCTCTTATGCATTTAAGAGATGTGGTGAATGTTTAAGGAGAAAGATGATTGCCTATTATTTAAATATAAAGTTAAAATCGAATTTTAGTCCCATGTTGTGTTGCTAAGCCATCTCTTTCCTCCTGTTCTATTTGCCACTCAATCATTTAAAATAACATTCCTTCTTTTTTTTTTTTTCCTAGCTGGATTCTGGGCCCCATCACATGTATCCATGATTATGGTTCTGCTGATTATGCAATTCACAGCTGGCACTTTTCTCATGCTCTATGCCAGAGGATGAGTGACGGCACAGCATGTACCTACCTTCTGCTCCTTGTAGTTTATAGAGTTCCCTGCATTCAGAGGGGGCTAGGCTCCTCTGCCCCTGCAATGAAATTCAGGGAATTCTTTTGTAACAATGGCCATACTTCTCTCTGCACAGCTGTCATGCCAAAGTCATACTCAGCCATTCTGTCTTGTTTTGTTGTATTTTAAGATTAAGGAGTAATTTTGTTTTCTACAACAGTTGTAAACTTTTCTCCTAAGACAGAGGTATAAATTCATGGGAACTGGAAGGGAAGGAATATAAGAGGTTTATTTTAAATGATGATAATTTGATGTAAATCCATGTTTCTAGAACATAAATTGCACATCTCAGTCTTAATTTCTTCTAGATGAATTCCTTCCCATATGTTGTATTAGTCCTACCTGTACTTATCTGACATTCTAACCTAAACTTAGCCTTCACATATATTTTCGAGTGTTGACTACCTTGTCTACTAGAAGTTGCATTTTCCTTATTCCAAGGTCTTTGATCTATTTTGAGTTGACCTTTGTAGAGGGTGAGAGATAATGATCTAATCTCATTCATCTACATATGGATAATCAGTTCTCCCAGGACCATTTGTTAAGCAGGCTCTCTTTTCTTCATTGTATGTTTTCTTCAGCACCTTTATCAAGGATCAGATGACAGTATAGTGTGGGTTTTCATTGTGTATCCTGTTCTCTTCCCTTGGTCTATGTGTCTGTTTTTATGCCAGTACTATGCAGTTTTTTGTTACTATAGCTCTGTCGTATAATTTGAAATCCAGTGTTGTGATGCCTACTGAATTGTTTTCTGGGCTTAGAAATGCTTTGGCTATTCTGGGTCTTTTATTCTTACAAATGAATGTTAGGGCTGTTTTTTTCTTTCTAGTTTTATTAAGAATATCATTGGTGTTCTGATGGGAATTGCATTGAATCTGTATGTTGCTTTTAGTTATATGGCCATTTTAACAACATTAATTCTGCTTGTCCAAGAACGTGAGAGGTCTTCCCACCCTCTTGGTGTCTTCAATTTCTTTCTTCTATGTTTTAAAGTTCTCATTGTAGAGGTCTGTCACCTCCTTGGGTAGATTTATTCCTGGGACTATTTTCTTGATTTCTTTCTCAGCAGATTCATTATTAATGTATAGGAAAGCTAATGACTTTTCTATCTTCATTTTGTATCCAGCTACTTAGCTGAGTTTATTAGCTCTAATAGCCTTCTGGTGGAGCTTTTTGAATCTACTAAATATAGTATCATACCATCTTCAAAAAGTGATAATTTGACTTCTTCTTTTCCTATTTTTATCCTTTTTATTTCCTTCCTTTTTCTAATTGCTCTGTCTAGAATTTCTGGTAAAAATGTGGAATGCTTTGTTAATTTGTGTGTCATCTTTGCATGGGGACCATGCTAGTCATCTCTGTATTATCTCAATTTAATGTGTGCTACTGAAACAAGCACAGGCTGAATGGTTTCATCTAGCCATTATATGTGCATTTCAGAGTTGCGAGCTCATTATGTAGATGCTATTTATTATTCCTTTTTGTTTTTCTTCCACTTCTGTATGTTTTGTCACAACTTAAATTTTACATATGTCTAGCAGTTTGCCACACATTTATATTTAATTTTCTTTATAAAGAATCATGTTTGAATTGGATAAGATAAACATGAGTAAGTTTGTATTGAAGAATAAAGTATATATGTGTATACATATGTATTTATATACATATATGTGTATATATATGCACATTTATACATATATATTTATATATTCTATTTCAATTTTCTTCCCACAGAAAATTAAGTTTGGCGCTTATGATTTAAACTATTTTACTATGTGTCTGCATGCGTATATTTATATAGTCATATTGTATTTAAGTATTTATTCTGTAATATTTAGTTATATGCTAAGTAATATGCTGTGTTTATATTCTTAGAATACTTTTTCTTGTTGCAAATATACATTTTGGAGTTATTTTGATGGAAGTGTATGTTAAGACCTTAGTTTTGTTAATGCTTGCAAAATTGTCATTTAATATAATTTTTATAACCTGTAAAAGCATATTTGGTATGTTTCAGTTTATTCATTTTTACAAAAATGTAATGTTGGATATCTTTGGTTTGAATTTCAGAACTCCTTAAAATACTTTTCTAGAAATAGGATTATTTGATAAAATTCTGGTCATTTAGTATGTAAATTTTTAAATTTGATGTATTATATTAAAATTATCTAAATAATTGATACATACACCAGTAGCATTTGAGCGAGCCCAAATTATACCCTCCTTTACAATAATGAATATAATAAATTCTTTAAATTTTTTTGTGTGCTACTTAGTCAGCACTATTTTACTATTTGTCTTTGCATTTCTATAATTGTTGATGAGACTTTTTTTTCCCCATTTCTGGGGATTAAACTCAGGGTCAAAGCCCTTTGGCATGCTAGGCAAGCATTCTCAATCCTTTATTTATGTTTATCACCTCTAAGATTTTTTATTACAAATGTAGTAGCTATAAACAATGAAAATTTATCATATAGTCTTGGAGTTCATAAGACTGAAGCAAGTTACAAAGATTGAAAATCAAGATGCTTGGAAGGTGAGATTTCATCTTCTATTATACAAAGAAATATTATCTTGAAGGGGCAAAAGAAAACTAATAACAGTAAATAAAAATTATAAAATGGTAACTTGCTTATTGAAGAATTTTCTGAATACAATTGGGTAGTTGGTGGAAGGCAAGCAAGATATCATCATAGTCATTGAGTTAGCTTTCTGTCACTGTGAAAATGTATCTGAGAAAGAGAACTCAAAATATATCTGAGAAAGAGAACTCAACTCATGGTTTCAGAGACTTTAATCAACTGGCTCCATTGATATGGGTCTGAGGCGAGGCAGAACACTGGCAGTGTGTGATAGAGGAGTCTGCTCAGGCAGCCAGGAAGCAAAGAGGGAGAGGAAGTGGGAAAGAGCTGGGGACTAAATATACCCTTCCAGGGCACACTTGCAGTGACTTACTTCTTCCAACCCCCAATGACCTACTTCCTCCCACAAGGCTTCACCTCCCACAGTTTCCACCACCTTTTAATCGTCCATTTAATGATGAACCCATTAGTGGATTAATCCATTGATGAGGTCAGAGCCTTCATGTTCCAATAGCTTCCCAGAAGTCCCACCTCTGAGCATTGCTTCATTGGAGGCCAATCCTTCAATACATGAGCCTTTGGAGGACATTCAAGATCTGAACTACAAGTGTCATCTTTAGAAAAATACAATTTTCAAAATCTATTTTTTTCACTAAATATTGTTTGTGAAAATTTGCAAGTTGCTGCAGGTAGATGGTTCATTGTTACTGCATAACATTTTAGAACGTGAGAGCTCCACAATTATTTTAACCACTGTATTACTGATGAACATTTAGGCTGATACCAATTAGGAGCTATTATTAATAATGCTGCTAAAAAGTTTCTTCACTCATTTTTATGAACCCAATATGTGTCTTTCAGATATATACACAAGAATTGTTTGGTATATATAAAGCATACAATTTCAAATAAGATTTTCCATAGTGATTTAATTGATTTGTATTCAGGCAGTAGAGTCATTCCTTTTCTTTTTAATGTCTTTTCTAATATGCGATGAGATATTGCCAATGGGTATATAAATTCTAGCATGTTAATCTGCTCTATATCATTTTGAAAATTTACTTAAATTTGAATATAATAAAAATAACCTAGGTTTAATAAACAGTTCTGTGATTTTTTATATTTATGTAAGTATCACAATAATCAGAAAGTAGAATAGCATATACTCTGAAAATATCCCTGTTCTTTCTCCTTATAGTCAGTTCCTTTTCCCTCCCAAACCCTTGGCAATTACTGAATGCCATCTACTCCCCAAGAGTTTTGCCTTTTAAAAATGCCATTTAAATAATGTTACACACCATATAACAATAGCATTTGAGACTTTCACTTAGCTTAATGTACTTGAGATTCATCTGTGCTTTTTATGTGTTAGTAGATTAATCCTTTTCATGCTAAATAGTATTTGTACAAATATATCACAGTTTATCTTCATTTTCACTTAGAGATGTTTGCTATAAAATTTTTTCATGTAGATTCTTGTAAAAATTTTTTTTCATTTCCCTAAAGTAAATAAATATAAGAAGCCAGAGTTGAGATCATATGGCAAGTATATGTTTAACTTTATAAGAAACTGCCAATCTGTTTTCCACATTTGTTGTAACATTTTTTATTCCCTCCATCATTAAATCAGAGATCGAGGTGCTTCTCATCATCCCTAACTGTTGGTATTGCCTATTTTAAAGATGACAATTATTATACAATAAGATAATTTTATTACAAGTATTATCATTACTACTGCTATGTTGTGGGTATAGCCATTCTCATAGTGTAAAATGGCATGCTATTTTGAATCAAACTTGCATTAACTTAGTGATTAACTATGTCTAGCATTTTTAATATATGTCACCCATGTTTCTTCTTTGGTTAAATATTTGTTCAATTTTTTAAAAAATTTAACAATATATTTTAATTTGCTTATTTATTTTCTTATGATTGAATTTTGAGAATTCTTTAAATATTCTATATATAAGTTATTTGATACGTCATTTTCCCACATTTTCTCCTAGACTACAGCTTATCTTTTAAAAATCCTCTTTCTAATGTCTTTTATAGAAAAACATTTCATTTTGTATGAATGATTCTTGTTGTGGATTCTGCTTTTGGTGTTGATTTTAGTTCTTGGAGGAGGAAAAATACAATGACCAAAGATTCCCATGTCCTAATGCCTGGAATCTGTTAATATGTTACTCGGCAGGGCGAAAGGGACTTTGTGGACATGATTAAAAATAGGGTCTTGAGATGCGAGATTATCCTAGAGTTTCTGCATGGGTCCTGTCTACTGACTTGGGTTCTTAAAAGTCAAATAACCTTTCCTGGCTGTGGCACTGAGAAGCAACTCTGACTATGGAAGGATGGACATAGATGCAGTGTTGCTGATTTGGAGGCACAGGCAAGGCCATGGGTTAAGGGATGCTGGGAGCATCTGGATATTGCAAGAGGTGAGGAAAACAGATTCCCCTCTAGAGCCTCTAGAAAGAAATGCAGCTCTGTCAATGCCTTCACTTCTGCCCATTGAGACTCATGTCAGAGAATTATAGAACTCAGAACTTCTGAGCTACGCAGCTGTCAGATAATAAATTTGAGTTGTTTGGAACCACTAACTTTGTGGTAATTTATTTCACTAGCAAGAGAAAATGTATATACTCCTTAAATCATTACAACTTTTCTCAGAACTGAAGAAATTAATGATTAATGTGTATTCAGCCTAGAAGATATCACGAAAAAGAGATCTTCTGTTTTGACAAAGAAAAGGTTAAATTCCTTATTTATTACATATTTGTTTGGAGAAAACTATTAAAGTCCTACTAGAGTTTAATTCTGAAAATACAATGATAATCTCCAATGACATTTTAAATTTCTGGGCAATATTTAGATAATATATGCAAAATTCATACCATACTGCCTGCCACAGAATGTAGAATAAAAAAATCTATTACCATTGCATACACTTTTTTCCTGTTTCAATCATTACTTTCCATAGACTTGAACATTTATTAGCACCCATATTATGGGATTTACAAAGGGTATTGATAATTAGATCTGTTAGAGACCTATAGGTCCAAATCTTTCATTTTGCAGCAAGGAATTTGGGATAAGGATGAGAGGCAATTGAAAGACCTCACAGTTTTTAAGTTGCAGATTCAAAATTGAAGCTTTTCCCTCTGTGGCTGTATTCATCTGGTCTGAACAGAACACCATTCTTTCTATGGCTTGCATTTAGGGGAACTTTGGTGAAAAACAAAAATTGGCATCTACTTCATATGTACTAGTGGCACAATAATATTAATATTTATTGCAAATATAAAATTGCTTGCAAAGTGCTCTTATTCACTAAATAATTCTCAGAACATTTTTTATAAGATAAAAACTATTGTCATCATCCTTATTTTACAAATGTGGAAACATAGGAATAGAGAGATTAAGTAATTTTCACATTGTCACAGATACCAGATAATGAAACAAAGCTGGCATTTGCATAAAGGAAAAGTGGCTGCAAAGTGCAAGCTCTTAACTATCATTCTATAATGCTTCTAAAGGCTAATGTATAATGCAAATACTTCTAAGAAATAGTAAAAAAACTATTGCACCATTGCACCCCTCTTCTCACCAGGTACTATGTAACCTTTTACATGCATTACTTTTTAAATTTAATTTCATCATACTATGAAACTGTATATTTATTGTCATTCAGAAGAAGAGGAACACAGACTCAGAAAGGCCAAATAATGTTTCTAGTTCCATATAGCAGTAGTAAAAAATGGTAGCTATCTCTGCTTGACTTCAAAGTCCATGATTTCCATTACTTCTCAGTAAGTGGTGAGGCATTTAGATTGGCATTAATGATTCCATCTAAATTATGTAAAAAATATACAGTGGGCCCTCCACATTTATGGGATCCACATCTGCAGATTCAACTAAGTATGGATGAAAAAAAATATAGTTACAGTTATTGACATGTATTATATAGTTAGACCTATGATGGCCAAATCTATACTGAACATGTACAACATTTTCCTTGTCATTAATACCTAAACAATTCAATATAATAAATCTTTACACAGAATTTGCATTGTATTATGTATTATAAGTAATCTAGAGATGATTTAGAACATGCAAAATGATATACACAGATTATATGAAAATGCTGTGCCATTTTATAAAAGTGACTTGAGCCCTGCAGACTTTTATATCCAAGGAATATCCTGAAATCACTCTTCACTAATATCTAGGGACAATATATATATTAATCTATCTAGCTGGCTCATCATTATCATCATCATTTATATAACAGAAAACAACTTCTAAAGTAAATTTTTTTATTTTTTGATTCATAGTGTTTTCTATTCTTAAAAGTTAAATGTTCATTATTGAATTTGAAGATCTAGAGTTTGTTTTTTAATGTTTAACAGATATTTCAGAATATGTCTGTTATATAATCAGCCAAAGCAGACTCCTTCACTCTTATCCTCAGATCTTTCCTCCTCCTTATTCTCCATTTAACCTCCATATACACTAGCAAGGCAGAAGCTCAAGCCAGCATGTCGTCATGTGACCCTTTAGATTGGGCTGCGTCAGTGTTGCTGGGAAATGTGAGATCTCAGAAGCTGTAGTTATTGCCTCTGAGTATATAAATGTTCTCAAAAAATTTTTCTCCTAGTAATTTGAGAAGGCAGAGCCAGGAAGACTGGCTGGAACCAGGCTGAGGTGGGATGGTAATGAAGAGTTCACATTTAAAGACATTATTCTTAACTTGGGCTTAGGTATACTGCCAAAATATTTCTAGAATCAAATTATTATGTGTACTGAGAAAGGTGCAATTTATGTGATAGTTCATATTATTCATTGCTCTTCAAAATATTTGACATCCATTATTAAATATAGTATGCTTCAATATTAAAAATACATGAAAGCAAATTTAGTTTATAGGAAAAAGTATAACTTGAGAAATTTCTATTAGCACTCAAGCTCTTTCCTTAATGATTTTTTTTTCTCTTTAAATACCTCACTGGTATTGCTATATCATTATTTGAGCCATCTAGATCCCCTTTTAAGTTATGAAACATGCCCTATTTTCATTATGTCTCTATTTCCTGTTGTCATGTTTAGAGAACAGAAAGTAAGGACAGTTTTAGTGAAAATTTTTGACTAGGAAGAACAGCACGTTGTTAAAAAGTTTCATATGCCATATTATGTTAGAAAAGGGTGTGTTTACATTTAATAAGTATTTATAAGCAAAATCAGCATCCCATTATATATAAAAAAGAAAGGATCCCCTTGAATTTGCTACGAAAACGTCAGTCCCCTATATACAATTATAGTAAGAAATACAGGAAGCCTTGAGAAGGAAAAAACACACCACTTTAAGGAGAGAATTCAAAGAAGATGTGAAGAGAAACGTAAAGCTTTTTTTCTGAACTGGAAAAACTGAATATTTTAAATTAAACATTATTTCTCCAGGAAGGGATTTCTTAAGAAATAGAGCTTGGGTTGCTGAGGGTATCCCAAGAAAATTGGCCTTCTCTTTCTGGCCTCCTGGGGAGCACTGAGAGATGAATTGTGGTTGCTGTGAACCTATTTCTTACACCTGCTGAGTAGAGAGGCAGGTGCTCAGTCACCAGAACAATCAGGATGTAACACACAGGAGGAAAAATCAGACAGAATTGTCACCTTGTAGGAGGACTGTCTGCTATAGTTGCCACACCCCTAAGGACTGTTGGGGACCTGGAAAGAGTATCCACTCCCTGGTTACACTACACTTTCTTCCCTTTTATGCAATTGACTATATAGCTTTCCTTTATTCTATTACCATTTTAAAAAATTCACATCAAACCTAGACTGTTGATACTCTCATCAAAGACATCCTCAGTCCGTTCTGATAACCACACATTCTAATATTAAATCATGGTATGGAGCAAATCCAATCAATATCCTAATTCATTTATTTGGAAACCTGAAATATATATGTACATAAGATCTGTTTGGGGAAAAGAAACAAATCAGAGAGATGGCTTCTGGTGTAAAATGACATTTAGCTAGCTGACGATAGATGTTGATTCTGCTTCAATATTTATGAAGCATCAGAGAAAGATAAAAATAAAACAGCCCCCAAAAGTAAGGCCCAAATGTTTGCCTAAATCTGAGAATATTGACTCTACAAGCTCTGAAACCGAGATTGCAATCAATGCTTTCCACAAGCCTTAGGTGGCAAAAATGCCAGCTTGAAAAATACCACGAAATGATTTTCTCCCTCCTTTCTGCCTCCACAAGTCATTCTGTCCCCGGAAATTGAGGGGTTGTACCAACCAGAAAATGGAATAGCCATCCTTTCATGCATGAGTGAGTGCTGTAGAGGCTGTTTCAGTCTTCACCATAGACTCTCACTTTCAGTTGAACCATTTTGATATGAAAAACTGAGTACACCATTAGTGACATTAACTGAAATATGGAGTATTAGAAGAGGGTGATTTGGAGGAAGGAAAGGAGAGAAAGACAGACGCAGAATAAATTCAGTTTGGGACATGTAGATTTTTGAGATGCTTATGTAAAATTCAAAGATGATGTATAGTAAGATTTAAATACTTGTTGCTGGATTTCAGGACGGAACAGGCATAAACTCCCCAATTTCTATGGCATGTTTATACATACATCAATCCACTGCATTCTCAGTCCTGTCCATCACTCTACTGGAATTCCTCTCAACCAGGTTTCTATAACTACTGACTAAATCTAATGACTGAGTTCCAATATTTTCTTAATGGGCTTTTTTATAATTTGCAAAATTTGAGGTCTTTCTCCTCTATAGAATACACCACTCTTTTAGCTTCAAAAATTATTTTTTTTTGTTTTATATAATTTATATAATTTTGTTTTATATAATTTTTTGCTTTATATAATATGTATGTATATAATGTATATATATATACATATATATAATATATACATATATAGGCATATATACATATATATGCACATATATGTTTCGAATTTAAAATTCTAGTCTTTTCCCAAACAATGCAGTACAGCATATATTTACATAGCACTAACATCAAGTATTATAAGTAATCTAGAGATGATTTGAAGTATACAGGAGGACAAGTGTAGGGTATATGAAAACACTGTGTGATTTTATATATAGGACATGAGCATCCATGTAGCAGTGGTCCACCTCATGCTTTTAACATAGCCCCCGCTGCTCTGCCAGTGAGGCTTATTTTTAAAATGGACATGCTTTTCTTTTTCTCTTTGCCCTCTCCTTCCCCAGGCTGAGGTTGGGGAACAAGATTGCCTCTTCCCATTCTAGGCCCAGTATTCTGTTTCCCATGCCCATCAGAGGAAGGAGATGATGCCAAGTCTAGGGAATGACTATCTCCCAAATGAACAGGTGAATTTCAACACCCCATCAGGATGCACGTGGAATGCAGCCTTTGAAGAGTGTTTTTAAAAGCCATCTCTTCCCCTTATGGACATAATCAGCCTCAGGACAGGAGTCCCTTGTGTTTCTCCTTTGCTAGCAAAGCAATAAACCTTCTTTCTTCTTCTCAAAACTGAGTCTTCCTTATTAAATTGGCTTGGAGGATAAGGACCAACCTGTCAGTAACATGCACAGATTTTGGTAACTCCAGTGGATGTTGGTGTCAATCCCCTATGGATACCAAAGGGTAACTCTATGTCATAATTTCCTTCTAAGGCCTAGAATAGCTGCTCTTTAAATTGCCATTTAAATTCGGAATTTTCTAATTTTCTCATTGTATTTTCTTCTCCTGGATTATAATGGATGACTTTTCCATAATGATTTTATTCATCCTCATGACTCTATCTATGTGTTATAATCTGATTATCCCCCGAGCTTTATCTCAAGACTTCTTTTAATAGATATTTTTCCAGTGTCTACGACATTTTTCTTAAATGTTCATATTCTCTGGGGAGAAAAAGCTATTTGGTTTTATCCCAGGTAGGGATCAGTACACAAAGAGTCCCTGTTTTTCTCTTTCAGGACCAGGTAACAAGATACAAGGAAACTTTCCTGCCATTTCATTCCCTCTAGATTCCATTTCTGGCAATGTGGCAGATGAGATATCTTGAAAATGTTTACTTTATAAACACATTGAAAAACTGTTTAAACTGTAACAACATTATAAGTACATAGTTGAATTATTCATAAAATAAAAAAACACTCCAATGAATGAAAGTAAAGGGGATACAGAAAACCAAGGCAGTGCAAGAGACAATGACTGCAATGTGGGCCAGGGAGCTGGGAGTTGGCTGCCAGTTTCCATAACAATGGTGCTGTGATTCTCACAGTCTCCTGTGGACTCTTCCTCAGACAGAGAGTTGTCACTGAGTGCAACTGAGGCAGTACTAGCAGCCAATATGGAAGGCAGTATGGAGAATCCTTGGAAAACTGGGAATGGAACCACCATTCGACCCAGCTATCCCCCACCTCAGTCTATACCCAAATGACTTAAAAACAGCATATTACAAGAACACAGCCACATCAATGTTTATAGCAGCACAGTTCACAATGGCTAAACTGTGGAACCAAACTAGATGCCCTTCAGTAGATGAATGGATAAAGAAAATGTGGTGTATATACACAGTGGAATATAATTCAGCATTAAAAGAGAATAAAATCATGGCATTTGAAGGTAAATGTATGGAGCTGGAGAATATAATACTAAGTGAAATTAGCCAATCCCCCAAAACCAAATACTGAATGATTTCTCTGATTTAAGGATGCTGATTCATAATATGCTGTGGGGGGCAGGGGATGGAAGGATTAAATGAACTCTAGATAGGGCAAAGGGCAAAGGGAAGGGAGGGGGCATAGAGGTAGGAAAGATGGTGGAGTAGGATGGTCATTGTTACCCTAAGTGCATGTATAAAGACATGAAGGATGTGACTCTATTTGTGTACAACCAGATATGAATAATTGTGCTTTATATGTGTAATGTGAATTGTAATATATTCTATTGTCATATATAACAAATTGAAATTAAAAAAAATAACAAAATAAAGACGTTGTAAAGGATGTGGATGGTTTGTGGTGGATGCTTGAGATTTAGGGTAGACAGGATAGAAAGAAAAGGGAAAACATGATGTTTTAATACTCTCAACCACTTTTCAGCTCTGGATCAGCTTTTCTCTGTGCTGTAGTAAAAGCCAGAATTTCTTGAACATTCACTGTGGGTCAGGCACTGTTCTAAGAACTACCCATACATGGGATCTTTGGCATAGTGTTGTTTTCAGGAAGCCACTATTATTATTTCCATTTACCCAGGATGAATTGGACATACCAAATGGTTAAGTCACTAGCCCAAGCCATGAACATAAGAAGTACAGCCAGCATTCAAACTGGTGCAATATTATTCCATTGTAAAACAACAACAACAACAACAACAAAAAAAAACAAGAACAAAAAACTGTTATTGATGGGTGAGGTGGTGCACCCCTCTAAACCCAGCAGCTCAGGAGGCTGAGGCAGATGGATCCAGAGTTCAAAGCCAGCCTCAGCAACAGTGAGGTACTAAGCAACACAGAGAGACCCTGACTCTAAATAAAACGTAATATAGGGCTGGAGATGAGGCTCAGTGGTTGTTGAGTGCCCTTGAGTTCAATCCCCAGTATCAAAACAACAACAACAAAAAAAACGTTATTATTAAAAATTTCAAACATATATTTGGCAGTTGAAAAAGTAGTACAATGAATATCCACCCATATACCTAATAATTACACTTAACTACTTTTTTTTTTTTTGTACTAGGGATTGAACCCAGGGACACTTAATCACCAAGTCACATCTCAGCCCTTATTATTTTATTATTTTTGTTTTGAGACAGTCTCACTAAGTTGCTTAGGGCCTCACTAAGGTGCTGAGGCTGGCTTTAAACTTGGAATCTTCCTGCCTCAGTCTCCGAAGCCACTGGAATTACTGGTTTACACCATTATGCCTGGCCCAACTAACTACTGTTAACAATTAGCTTGTGTCCTTTTCACACACACGTGCTCACGCACACGCGCCCACACACACACACTCAAAAGCATGGTACTTTTATGAGTTCCGTTTCTTTGGTTTTTGATGACTTTTGTATGTTTCTGCTGATTTACTTGAGAATACATTTCAGGAGTATTGATATTTCAGCTCTAAATATTAGGTATTCAGCCATATATCATATGATATGGACTCCTATTAAAACTATTAAGACTTAGGAAAACTCAGTTTATATCCAAATTTTCCCAATTGCCTTAAAAATATTTTTATTAGATTTTTAAAAAATCAAGACTCACACATTGCATGAGAACTGTGTGTCTTCTTATTTTCTTTTGAAACTGCACAATTTCCATGCCTTTTCTCTCGTATCACAACATGACTCTCTTTTGTTTGCTTGCTTTTGTTTTATTTGCGGTATTGGGAATCACACCCAAGGCCTCACACATGATAGGATGGGCTCTCCTACTGGGCTGCACCCCTGCCATCAATATTGACTTTTTGAAGATTTCAGTCAAGCTTTATTGTTGAATTTCCTATATTCAGGATTTGTCTCATTTCCTCCTGGTGTTTTATAAATGGTTCTTCTATAAACTTTAGATTTTATCATTATATTATTTTGCTTTTTCTTTAGACTCTAAGAATGGAATCATTTACCAAAAAAAACCCTTTATTTTTTTAGAAAATGATGTTGTCTCTCTATCTTTAAATAGAATGGATAATATCTTAAAATCTAAGATTGATTTGGACAACTTCCGTGGTAACTGACATCATGGACTCATTTTATTAGGTGTGTTGGGAACTTTTTATAGAGGACAAGTTAGCAAGTTAGGGCATTAGCCAATGAGCGCACTGGAGCAGATGGTTTTGCTGATATGGAGAGCCAGCAAGGGTGAAGTAAAATCTGGGAATCCTAGAGTTATGATCGATGGAATTTCTCTGAATCTGATTGCCTGGGTATGTGTCTGTGCCTGTGAACTTGCACACTCATCAATTCCTCATAAAAAACATATGGTATAGATATTATTATCCCATTTGAGAAATAAGAGTTGTTACATAGGAATTTAAACCAATTATTTAGAAGGGATTTGCCGCCTTCTACAGAAAAACTGAAATGGGAAAAAAGAAAATTCCATCTCTTAGGCTGACTCTGATGATGTGCTTTTAAAGGCTAATTAGAATATAGTCTTGAGGATAATTCTGAGAATAGGCTCTATCCCATAATAAAGGGTACTAAGAAAAATAATGTCTGCCATGAACTCTAGCAAGAATGAATGTCAGTGTATGTATGAAATATTTGAAAATGACGCCCAATCCACAATGAACATGTTGCAATTAAATTCTCCTTCTCTCTGGGAACACCAATTTTTTTTTCCCTCCAAAGACAGCTGTAGTCCTCTAAGTGTTTTATCAATTCAAGGTATTGAGATATTGGATCCTGTAGGTAATATGTGTATTGAAGAAGAGGGGTGACACTGGAAGGTGGTTGGAGGACAAAGATGAAGTTTATTTCATAAACTAGACAAGAGGTTACTATTTATACCTGACTAGAAATAATGACTATGTAAATGGTTGCATAAAGCTTCCTCTAACGAAGATTCTGCACAAGAGAGCATTTAATGTGAAATAGCTTCATGGGCCATTTAGATGAAATCCACATTTTTGTCACTGAGAAGTGCTGAATGGATGCTTTCTATTTAGTTCTTCTTAGAAAGCTCCAGACCCATGGAAAGCATGGATAAAAAACATCTTTGCAGGCTCTCATCTCCAGGCTTCATTTACCCCACTGTACTGAAGGCATTGTGACACTTGAGAAACAAATGTTAATTAGGAATGGAGGCTGTTGATTTGATTTTGTTATTAAGTCTGATGTAATTAGAGACATAATTTGATTCCCTCTAATATGGCTATTAAGTAAGAAGTCATCAACAACACTTGAGATGCTAGTATGGAAGGATGGGGAAAATGCTTAAAATCTACTCCGCATCCTCTTTCAAATTCTGCTGCCGTCTACCATTTCCCAGCCCCAGACATCATTTCCACACCAGCAACATCATAAGAGCTTATATTCAGGCATCAATTTCACTTTTCAATGTGGTATTTCAACAATTACCTGAGCTGAACTTGACAACAGCCTAACCCAGAAAGGAACAGAAGCTCATCCCACCCCTGTTTAAAATCAGAAGAAGTTGACATTAATGATGTCAAACGATTAGACCATTATCACTTTATCTGAAAAGGTGGAGTGTTAATTAAAAGTACAGATTTTTCTTTTTTTTTTGTTTTGATTTGTTTTGTTTTCTCTACATTACAACAATCCTAGAAGTCAACATTAAAAAAAATACTTAAAGAAAAGCTGTCAAGTAATCCATTTAATGTGTTATTCCATGTCTTACCTTATTAATTAATATCTCATGTATTATTATTATTATACTAATTGTTGTATTATGTATCATTATGTAGCTCCAAAACCTTCTGCCCGCTTTTCACATCTTTGTTTTATACACTCAACCGCTTCCTACAACCACATAAAAGAATATTTTCCTTTACTATCGCAGGTTCTAAGGATCTAGAATTTGTTTTCTCATTAATTATTTTATCATCTAATGTAGTCACTGTTGTCCTGGTAATCCTGCCTGTCACCACATAACTTTGAAAACAGATAAATCTATAATTTTTATTTTGTTTTTTCCTTTCGAAGTAAAGGAGAGAATTATAATCTTGTATGTGATAACCACCTGAGGAACTTAGTTCTATAGATCCCTAGAATCTGCTCACTGAGAATGAGGGCATGTCAGTTCTCATTTGGAATCCAGGAACATGTATGTATTTTTAACAAGTACTGGAGAAAAAATTTAATTTGAGTCATGTTTAGACCTGAGAATCACTACAATTGGAAGGGCATTGGAAATAATTTAATGAGAAACATACAAACACTTCTAATCTTCAAATTTTATAGCTTGGGTCCTTTGTCTATGTTCTTGTCTATGTTATGAAAAGCTTTCTCCTCCCATCTATATCTCTAGGAGATTCTCATCTCTGCATTCTGGTACCATCTTAGGACAGGCGATCAAGATGTGGCCAGTAGTCACCATAGTGGACAGAAGAGCTCTAGAGTCTAGGGACATGCTTGTCCATTCAGCCCTAGGCTTTTATCTTTTATGAGATGACCCTCTCTGAGACATAATAGCTCAAATGTGTAAGTCAGAAATTCACTGTTTTCCTTATTTTTGACTGTTTGAGCTTCAGTTCAGTATCATTGATAGAGTAAACTTTATTTTTCAGGGACTTTCAGAGGATCCTTGGGTAAGTTATTTTCTTTTTTGAATGGACTTTAGTTTTTTAGTCATTTTAGATGGATAAAAAATTCAAGCAGAAAGTACAGAGTTTCAATATTTGTTCTCCAAATTCCCCTTGCTTTTCTGCTGTCAAGTTTCCACTATTAACATCTTCTATTAATATGATACATTTGTTATAATTAATGAATGAAAAATTATACATTGTTATTAACTAAAGTTTATTCTGTACATTAGGGGTCAATTTTTCCCCACCATTTTGTTTTAGTTGTAATTGGACACAACACCTCCATTTTATTTTTATGTGGTGCTGAGGATGGAACCCAGCACCCCACACATGCCAGATGAGTGCACCACCACTGCGCTACAACCACAACCCCCAGGGTCAATTATTGTGTTGTATAATTCTAAGTCCATCAATAATAGTATCAACTGAATGGTTTTACTATGCTGAAAGTTCTTGATGCTCCACTGTTAGTGCACCCCTCCCCACACCCACTGGACTCCAGGAGACATTGTTTTTTGTTTTTGTTTTTTTACTGCCTCTACAGTTTTGCCGTTTTCAGAATTTCATATAGTTGAAATCATACATAATCTCAGAAAGGCCAAAATCTTGCCCAAAGACACAGGACAGCCAGAAACGTGGTTCCAGAGCAATGCTTGTCTTCCTCTGCCTTGCTGTTTTTATAATTTGGGAAGTCTTTTCCCTAAGAAAAGAGTCTCTGGCACCTTAGCAGTGAAGGTTATCTCATAAAGAAATTCTTACACTGGATGTAAATAGCATTACTCCTATGACCTTGACTGTCTCATCTGTTTCCTGGTGATAGTTATTAAATTATATTTCATTCTCAGTATGTCTGAAATACTATTAGTTTTGGGGAGGAATATTAGAAATTGGCACAAAGAAATTGTGTATTAAACCAGTATGTCAAGTCTCTAAGAGTTTCTGCTCCATGTGGTATTTAATAAATAATATCTGAGGGTAAAATAATTCAAGTGTACTTTGAACACACAGACACACACACACACATATATATGTATATGTATATATGCCTAGAATACTATTTTTATCCCCCTTTGATATTCTTTCTATTCTTTCTATTAAACAGCTTTCTCATTGTGCTACCCTCTTTCCTAATTTTTTATTGAGGCTCTGTCCCTGCAGCTTTTCAGAGATCTATAGGAGAAAATTCAAAGCCAGCTCTCTTGCTATTGCTAGCGGACAGAACTAATGATGATGCAAAGATAATCATCATTTCAGTTGCTTTAAAAAAATCCACAGGTGTTAGTATCATGCATATAAAAAATTATGGCAGCTGATTGAATTTGAGAATTTGTGGTGCCCATTTTGAAGCTATGCAAACCAGATGCTAGTTTACCAGGGTTGCCACCAACAGAGTGACCCCAATGTGCTCATCGGCAAGGAGTAACATGGAGATTAAACAGAGCAACTTGGTTATGAAATGCCTTATTTATGATCACATTCAGAAAGCCATGAACCCTTCCCACTTGCTATCATATTTTAATTCACTGCCACACTTGTGAGCACACACATAAATCAGTGTGTATCTTTGAAAGATGAATCTCACACCAAATCCAGAGCAAACTAGTGCATCCTGTTTTATAGAATCTATGTGACCTGACTGCAAAGAACATTTTTGATTAATCAGAACTAAGGTTTTAATAAAGAAACAGCAGGTGGGCTAAACACAAAATTAAAACTCCCAACCGTCTCAGAGTAATAAAGTCATAAATATAAAAGTGCTCAAAATATCTCATTTGCATCTTTGAATAATGTCCCTGTTTAACAAGGACAGGACACCTGGTTGACCAGCAGAGGGCAGATTCCTGTGGATGTTGTCATTTCATGGTACAGTCTTGTCGCAGTATCTTTTTCAATCTTTCACTGCATAATGGAGCGGGGCCTCTGTGGTAATTAATTGCCATCTGCAGTGTGTTTTTACCAGTGATATTTTATACCCAATTGTTCAAAATTGCAATATCACATCAGCTGAATTTTGAGACATCCTGGAGGAAAAAAAAGGTGCCTTTGGTTTCCTAATCAAATTTTGTCAATTTAAGGATTTTTTTGTTGTTGTTGTTTTATTGCAGAAACTATGTCAGTTTATTTCTGCAACTGTGGCACAGACTCCCTGTTAGCCAGTAAAATTTTATGGCTCTTTGAACAAGGCGGATCAAGGTTTTAAGTCAGACTCAGATGTCTAGTGGCTGTGTAACCCTATATTGTTTTTTTTTTTTTTCATTTTAAAAAAAAATCAATTTTCTTATATAAAATACAAATAACAATCCCATATCCCAAGGCAGTGTTCAGATTTACAGATCTTAAAAATTCACGAAATATATACTGGAAGATGTTCATCCCAGCTACACATACTCAGAACATGGCCTCCAAATAAATATACCTCCGGAATTTTTGAGCACAGTAACTTTGAGCCATGCTCACTCCCTCTATGCAAGCAGCAGAATCAAGAGTCCCATCTGTTGTTTTGTAATGATAGTAAACATGGCAAAAGAATGATGGCAAGTCCATTTTACAGTTCACAACATGCTTTTAAGTGCATTATTTTATTTGTTCTTAAACTCTCTAACTAGGCAGGCAGTTTTAGGATAGCTCTTTTGCTATGAGGAAACTGAGCCTCAGAAGGTTAAGTAATTTCTCCAGCATTGCACAGTGAATAAATAATAGCTATAGAGGTAGGTACTTCACTCTGATGTGCATTCCACGGTGTTTTCTTTTTTTTTTTTTTCAAATCTTCATACATATATTCCCCCATCCTTGCCAATCCCTTCCCCCTCTCTTTCCCTCCCACCCCTCTTCCCTATCTAGAAATAACCTTCCTCCCATGCTCTCCTTTCCTACCCCACTTTGAGTCACCCCCGTTATATTAGAGAAAACATTCTGCATTTGATTTTTTGGGATTGGCTAACTTCACTTAGCCTAATCTTCTCTAACGCCATCCATTTACTTGCAAATGCCATGATTTTGTTCTTTTTTAGTTTTGAATACACACTCTGGTCTCCTCTGAGGAGTCCCAGGACTTTTTCTCAGTCTCAGCCTCTGTACTTGTAACTAATTAGGCCAGTGCAGAATTGCCTCCACATTCTCTTTCAATTCTGATATTCCAAGAGGTCCGAGAATGATTTTCCTGAAAGAGAGAGTTGGAAAACCAGGTGGGAATTACTGCAACATGTGTAATTTTCATCATTTTTCAAGAAGGAGGCTTCATGGCTCAGAAACACAGGAGAAGCTTCATGATGTCAAAGAGGAGAGGGGAATGATGTTAAGACACTGTGGGTCCATAGGCCAGTTCATCATTAGGCTCAAAAATATCAACTCAGCCAGATGTGGTGGTGCATGCCTGTAATCCCAGCAGCTGGGGAGGCTAAGGCAGGAGGATAATGAGTTCAAAGCCAGCCTCAGCAAAAGCGAGGCACTAAGCAACTCAGTGAGACCCTGTCTCTAAATAAAATATAAAATAGGGCTGGGAATGTGGCTCGGTGCTTGAGTGCCACTGAGTTCAATCCCCAGTATGTATAAATAAATAAACAAATAAATAAATAAATAACTGCTTCTTTTTCTTCTTCCAACACTCATAAAGCATCACATATTGTCATTCTAAATACCATCCCCTAAAGCAGTACATGATGATGCAGTTCTATCGAACTTCTTTCAAAACCAACCAATTATAAAAAGACAAAGAAACCTAATCTCCCTCACTGCCATTCAACTCAGTGAGACCCTGTACCACCCCTAAAAAACAGGTCAAATAACCCCATATAACATCATCATCATCCTCACCATCACCATCATCATCATAAATATTTATGTACTCTGTATGTGCCAGAATTGTATTTACTGCTTTAAATGCATAATTGCATGTATTTTAATCTTTGGGGCAGGAACTTTTATGATTCACATTATACAGCTGAGTAATTTACCTCATCTTCATCTTTCCTGCAACATTTCTTGACCAGGCTACCATCATTTATTTCCTAGTTACTGTAATTTTCTTTTCACTGACCTCGTTTTTCTACTCTTTCAAACCAACACATCCATCTACAAAGCATCTGGATGGATCTTTTAAAAACATGAATTTAATGATGCCATTCCCAGGGTTAAAATTTTTATGAGATTTCGATTGCACTTAGATTGAAAGTTAAATTCCTTTGCAGGACTAAGAAGGATTTCTGGCCACAACAGACCTTTAACATTTCATAGAATATCCTGCTCCTTCCTTCTTCAGACAAGATGTGTCAACCACATTCAAGTCTCTCCATAGCTGAGGTGAAGAATTTTCCCAGCCCAACATCTTTTCCCTGCCTGGAATTCTTTTCCTCCTGCCTTTCCCTGCGTTATTCCAATGCATGTCTCTGAATTCTTGTTGGTTCTTTCAGAAGTCTTTCCTGGAGGACCTACTTTCAAGTATGATAGCACTGTTAACTCTTTGGTTTGTGCCTTGCTTTTTTTTTTAATTATGATTAATAAGACTGATGGTTATACATGTAAATCTTATTATTTTGGTTTATTTTAACTAATATCATTGGTAGTTGAACATGTATGTAAATGTTTATTATTGTGGTTTATTTCATGAAAGAAGGGGTCCATGTCCATTAACTTATTCATAGATTCTCAAAAATTCTGCACAGTTCATAATAAGGTTCAGAAAACATTAAATAATAAAGCCAATAGGTTTCTAATTCTTATTAATCATCCTTACTCATTTCTCTTCAATTGTTTTCCCTGTATAATGACAAGACCTTTAAACAAAACATCTGTTAGACAAATAAAAATAAAAATAAAATAATGAGAACACATAGATTCATAACTAAAAAACAAACAAACAAACAAAATTAGGTGAGGATAGTGCCAGAACAAGCAGGAACTAAATGAATAAACTCCACCTTTTTATGTAAGATTTTTACTTTAACTTTATTTTAAAACTTTATGTATATGGCTTTATAGTTATATATACATATATATATATATATATAAAACTGTACAACTACCTATAGGTATATATAACTTTACTTGATGTTATATTTAAATTTATATATAACTTTACTTGATGTTAATATTCCAGATATTCTGGATCAAGTAATAGAAATTAAAATTATTGGGGGAAGGGAACTGGTTGCCATCTAAGAATTGGGAAAGTATTCAGGGATGAAATTGAGAAACTACTGGGCTCCCCATTTAATTGGAAGAGCCATATGTAAGTCATAAAATTATAATTATAGGGATGAGGCGAACTGTGACTAGATCATCCAATCCCAGAATAATACAACCAGTGGAAATCACCATAACTTTGAAACTCGAAAGAATTACGAACAAAATAAACAACAGTAAAAATACAGATACACTTTAGAGATAGGATATGAACTCAGATATTAGTATGATTTCACAATATGGGGGATAAGACACTGGGGGATCTATCATTTAGCTTTCTTTATAGATGCCCTATAGTAAAGGCATACTTGTTTCAAATTGTGTGTGTTAGTGAAGGTTTTTGTCACTGTGTTCAAAATACCTGAACAACTTAGAGGAGGTAAAATTTATTTTAACTCATGGTATCAGAGATTCAGTCCAGGGTGGGGCAACTCCATTGCTTTGGACCCAAGGTTGAGGCAGAATATCATGACAGAAGTGGAGGGAAGCTATTCTGTTCACTGCAGTCATGAGCAAGAAAAAAGGGACCTTAGGGAAGTTGAATCTTTCCAGGGTATACCCCAAGTAACCCATCTCCTCCAATCATGACCCATCTGCCTACAGTTACCACCCTGTTGGTCCATTCAAACTGGGATGGATGGATTAGGTCACAGTTCTCACCATCTAATCATTTTACCTCTGAATATTCCTTTATCAACACAGGAGCTTTGGGTGGATACCTCATATCTGATAATACAATCCATTAATGGCACAGATTCTACAGATATTTGATGCACTATATTAAATTATTACCTACCATTGCATAGTATTTTAGTCTGCATTTTATTGTCAACTACTTTTTTTCTTATTCCACTAACATCATTGAAGGAGGGCTGACCTGCCTTTTACTCAATGATTGCAGGACTGAATCATCCTCTGGATCATATTGTTACCCACCTAACTCTGCCGCTTAGTAAATCCAAGCTATCATCTCAGGAAGATTATTTCCTATACTCTGTCCTAGAGGAGACCCAAATAGACTTGTCCACATAAGAGCTTTGGTTTCATGTTACATCATTTATTCATTTGCTTATCAATAAATATTTACTAACCCCCCAGCACAAACAAGGCAGGTGCTGGAGAAATAAAATGGAAAAGTGAAAAAAAAATATCTCATCACTTGCAGTGTACAAAATAGAAAGAAAAAAATAATAAGTGATCACAGTATAATGGGTGTAGAGCTACAAAAGAGAACAGGTGCATGATATATGGAAAAATTAAAGATGGAACGTTTCATAGAGAAGAGGACATTGACTTAAATCTTAAAGAGAAAAATTTCACAGAGCAACACTTGGGAGGTAGAAAGTAAACATTTATAGGAAAGACAAAAAAGTGAGTTTCAACTTAATATGTGTAAGAAAATGGAATTTATTTTAGGGGGAGATATGTCTGAAGTAAAACATTCAACTTAAAGTAAAGTAAAACTTAAAATTTAAAATTCCGTGTTGGAGGCATTTGGTAAGACTGAGACCACTGAGGTCTTCCTTGGATTTTGAGAGAGAGGAGGCCAGGCAAGCTTTCTAGCCTGTCATGTTGGATGGAGTCTGGTGACACTCTGAGGTGGGAAGAACAGGAAGTAGGACAGGTGTATATGTGTGTGTGTATTTGGGAGGGCCAGGGAGATGGCATAGAATGACAGGTCACTTCCTCTTTGGTGAAGTACTTGTGGGTCCCTTAGGCTGAGATGTACAGTAGGCAAATTTATACACAGGACAATGAAGATCAGAATTTGGCTGTACATTATGACTCTGAATCATGGAGAGAAAGCCATGCGAGGGATGGGAACATACAGGAAGACTTTGAGAAGACAGATGAAGTGATGCTATTTAATGAGAAGTTATAAAATGACACAATTTGCTTCAAGGAAAGTTATTGAATTCTTCTACTATTGCCTCCATTTAGCAAATGGAAAATGGGAGCACAGTCAATGACCATGTATCACTTCCCAGACACCAAGAAAGGCATTGGACTTGTTTATACTTTCAAAGAACAAAATTATAACCATTTAGTTTAAATATCTCAGTTGACTTTATTTTTCCTTTCCAGCATTGGGCAGTGCTTTATTCTGTAAAACAGAAGAGATGTACCAGTGTACTGAGCTGAAGAGATTAATTTAAAGAGAAGAACTGAAAAAAAATAATAAAATGTGGACTAGTCATTTTAAAGTTCCTTTCCTTCCAAGGGGGTGGGTACAAGAAGATAAAACAATTTTAAAAATAACAGATTATGTAGCATCAGCTTTCTTTTTGGTAAGGATTAAAACAGAGAGAAGTTCATTATCATGCCAATTGAAACTAGCCTATTTTAGAAACTTGCTGTTATCTCTCTCCTGATTTCTCAGAAGGTCAGGTAATGACTAAATTTAAATTTAGTGATATGGACCTTCAGCCTAAGTAACTCCATTTTAATACTTAGTTGGTCTGTTGGAACCCAGTGAAAGAATTTTACACAAATGAGTCCTTCTATAATTTTTACTTAACAGTACATAAATTAAGCAAATAATTTTTTAAGGAAAATTAAGCCCTACTGAACTCCAAAGTGTATTTATTTTTAATTGTGGAGTGCTGACATCTAGGAGAAATAAGCTTCTAGTTATGATTTAGCAATATTAGGAGGAGATACATAAGTAAGTATGACATTACCTTTTTGGAAGAGCAGAATGACTAAGGGGCCAGGTTTTTGCTTCTAATAATAAGTAGAGCAAGATGGGAACAGGAGAACATAAGGCAGACTGCTCTTAGGACTGGATTCTCATTATATAGTCAGTGGACCTGAAATATTCATTGACATCTGTCTCAACCGCATGGCTTGTGAAAGCCATGGAACTAGGAAAACAGTGGTAGAGAAAGATGACCTAAGAAGAGTTGCTACATTGCATGCACAGCAAAAGCAGCTGTCTGGTGTTTGGGAATAGTCTTCTTTGGGACCATCTATAAATATAAGTGTAGGAAGTTGGCCATTTCTCCCTTCTGTGTCTATAGGATTCTATTAGAGATACAATATTGAAGTAAATGGATGATGAGTAAACAGAACCACTGGCATAAACTCAATGTGCAAAAGTCCATATTCAAGGAAGACTGCAATATAACACTACTGTTCTTAACCCTCCTCACCCTGTCCCCAATCTTCTGTTGTCTCTGATGATTTCAATTTCTCAATCTTAAGAGATATTGGTGCCTAAAAGATAAAGATGCCTAAGCATATCCAGATACATCAGATTTCTCTTTGGTCATTCTAAAAATTAATTTGAGAAAAGATAAGCTTGGGCGAGTGGGAAACATCTCAAAGAATGCAAAAAGAAGGAGTTATCTGGCTCAAGAATCATTAGAAACAACTGTCTATTCATCAGAGTTAGACCCATAAGAGCCTCTCAATTTTTGAAACTTCGAATATGCCAAGGAAGTCATGATCAGGGATTTAACCAAAGACTTTGGATTCCAATTACTTGAAAATTAATTAAAATTGATTTCTTAATAAATATTTTATTATGCTGGGACTTGGTCATATTGTGATCCTCCTTTTAACTATTTTCTGAATTAAGGCAGACTTTTATGCTTATTTCTCTAACAACTATCAAAGCCCTCTCATGTTCTTTAATTCTTATTAACTCTATTAAACTGAAACTATAAAGGACATGGTGACAGCTGATTAAGGGACTGAAACTTTAAAGTGAAGGCAAGATTTAGGAAATGAGGATATGATTTTACATGCACAGCTTAGTGCTTGGAGAAAGTAGGCAAATGGTCCTACTGACTGTTTCAATGGCAGAAAAATAAATTAATTGAGCATTATTGTCAACCATTCTAGTAAATATCATTAAAAAGTAACATTCTGGGAACTGGAAAACTATGTCCTGACATGTCTTTCTTACAGCTTTCTCTGTGATCTTGATAAACTACACTCTCTTTGGTCTCTATTTTATCATCTTTGAAATGAGATGCTAAGACAGTCCTTCAACTCTAATATTCTCTGGGTCTATGAACTAGTGTGGGATTTGAAGTCCCAAAGCAAAGCTTGGCAGGAGCAAATTATGTCATCTTAGGCTCAGGCAGATCCATACCCAGTTGCCACAAAGTGTAGGGAGCCACACAGAATCCAGCAACTTTTCTGTGTCTGGATGCTGAGTTATTCATCTTGTAATTTGAATCTCAGAAACCGGGATTTGGGAACTTTGCCTGATTCAAGTAAGGTTTCCAGATGAGTAGAGGTAATTCTACCAACTGCCCTCAATTATCTGCACCCTAAAACTAACAGGAGTGAAAACCTCCATCTGCTATCCATGGGCACCTGGTGACACTGGGAATTATGTGATTAAGTTTCTAAATAGCACTCCAGCCACAATCAAAACAGAAAGGCTGGGTCACAATTGTCAGTGCATCCACTGGCTATCTGTGTGCTGAATAAATATCACACTTCCTGTGACACAAGCTTGCCAAGATAATCCTCACTCTTTTCTAGCATTAAGGGCTCCCAACCAGGAACTATGTCCTGAGAGATTGTGAGGAGCTCTGCCACACATCAATTCACACACCTGTTTTTGTTTCCATAAATTTGCAATTATTTTTCCTCCTGGCTTAGACTGATTAGTGTACTCCTCTTTCCCCTCCAGTTGTTACAGAAGCAATTCTAATGTGAATCAGCTCAAATGCCAAAACCATTCAAATCTTTAGCTTTTAACCTCCCCAATAAGACCAGCTTAAGTTTAAAAAGGAGACTTTAAGCTTTTCTGTGTAATGCTGTCTCTTGGCCTCTGAGCAAGAAACCAGGAGAGTTAATAATGATCACAGAAGAGAATTCACTAAGCTGCTCTAATTGAAGATTGGGAGTGGAATGAGTGGTTAAGGCCCCAGATTCGACCTGATTGAGCCTGGAATCTAGTGTGGGAAGACAACTAGCACCTCATCACTTTATGAAGAATTTCACTTACCTTCATCGCAGCTAAAAAAATAATTATTATCCCCATTTTACAAATGGCTCAGAAAGGTTAAGTCTTTTTCCCAAGGTCATATATTTACAGGTAGAAGGGCCACAATTTGAATGCAGATCTGTCTCCTTCTCTTACCTGGCCTGCTGGAGAGAGAAGCCAAGGCTTAGGAAAGTAGGAAGCAGCATTAGGAATGGTGTTGTGGGGAATCAGTGTGCTCTGGTAGCAAGAAGCTGACTGCATGTCACATGGTTGGAGGCAGGAACATGAGAAGGAGCAAATGAGTCTGACTTAATGAAAGGTAGGGAGGGCAGGCTAAGAGAGAAAGCAAACCAAAGCTTAGGCTTGTAAAGAACTAGCTGAAGTCTAAACACTTCACACAGAAGCCTCACCTTAAAACTTCTCTTACTAGCACACCAGGCCCTCTAGAGCTGGACACCCTGAGGGTCCAACCTTACTAATCAAGGCTGACTCTCTCTTGCCCTGCATTGCAATCACATAGTAAGATGACAGGTACCTCTTCCCTGAACTTCCCACACCAGAGGGCCTTCCCCAGTCTCCCAGATTCAACCCCTACACCCACCTTCCTCCTTCCTTAAAACTGAGATTAAAGGTCTGTAACCTTCTCTGAGTCCCCAAGGTGAAAGCCAAAGCTCCTACCAACATGGTTCCCTGACCATCCCTGTCTTCCAACCCACACAGCCACCTACTGGTCTTGGCCAAGAAGCCACAGCCAAGCAGTGGAGAGGCAAGAGGCAGAGTGGCAGCTGGTCTGGATGGGTTGGAGCTCTGGTGACAAGCATGGGGCTATGGCCACCTGGAGCCTACCAAGTAGACTTGGAGAGCCTGAGGACTGTAAGCCAAGCCACCCTTTAGTGGCCAGGCCTGAGCACAGTATGAGTGTCTGCTGCAGAAGCCTGCTCCGTGCAGCACAGTAGCTCAGAACTTGGGAGCATAGACCGTCCCACAGTGAGAAAAATGTCAGTGAGGCAGACCAAAGTGGAAGTTGGCACGCAAGAGCTGACCAACCGTAATAGCATAAATTTGGACCAATAACCTTAGTAATTTTTGCACACATTAATTAACATAAATTTCTACCAGTATTAGTGACCCAAGTGCTATATAAACCCTTAGACTAGCACATAAGGACAAAGAAAACCTGCTATTTGAACCTCTTGCAGTGCAAGAATTCTGTTCTTGTTTTTTATTTTTCAATAAACCCTACTCATACACTCACTCATCCTGGTCTGTGGATTTTAGTCTTAGAATTCAAAACAAGAACCTGGGGGATGGGGTTCTGGCTCAGTGGTAGAGTGCTCACCTAGCACGTGCAAGGCCCTGGGTTTGATCCTTAGCACCACATATAAATAAATAAAATAAAGTTATTGTGCCCAACTACCACTAAACAAATATTTTTTTAAAAAGAACCTGGAAGGAAGAAATTGATGTTGAGCAGCTGGGGTCTACAGCACTTTGGAGGGCATGGCCCACCACTAAGAGCTGCAACACTTCTCAGCTGCAGAGGCCTACAACCTTATGCAGACCCCACCCACCAGCATAAGCAAAGAAACTCCAGTCTCACCTGCTAGCAGAAGTGGGGAATCAAGTTTCAAATCAAAACTTTGGTTTCACCATCACTGAATGCCCTTACACATTCATCAAGTCCAAACTGAAGTAAGGTAGAAGAAGATTAGAGAGAGGTGAAAAGGGGACAAAGAAAAAAGGAAAAGTAAACTAAAACTGTACTCTAAAAGCTTTTTGTTAAAGTTTCTCACACCTTTCATCCCCAAGACCATGCTCTCTCCCAGGCCCCATAAGTTCTAATTTCCCGAAAAATGTATAAATCTTCACTCATGATCTTAAAGTTACTGGAAATTCACATGCTTATGAAAATCACCCTGGGCACTGTCAATTATCCCACTAATACATGCATCTATAGACTAGGTTGAGCAAAGGGAGACGCAAAACATATAAGGTATTTCCCAATGCTATCTATTGATCTTATAATGGAGAAGATGTCAACCTAAGGATCCTGAGAATGGCCAGACCACCATAAACCATCTTGACATCACCAAGCTGACATCATCCTCACATACCTTCCCATGCCTGTCCCCAGAGAAGAGCCTGAGAACCTGGAAGGCATTTCTTACTCTTGAGAGCCTGAATTCTGCCTTGACTGTGTGCCCCTAACTGCCATAAATAAGTCTCTATGCTTCAATATTGGACACATGCTAATCTTATTTTCTATCATGTATATCAAGAACCTGGTCATCCTGAGTTAAGGTTCCCCTCTCCAGTACCTCCTTAAACCCTCTCCAGTGACACTAATGACATGGTACTTTCTGTATAAGATGTGTTCTCTGATAAGATTTTCAGGTCCTTAAAGGTTGGGGCAAGATATATAGAAGAAAAAGCATCTATCTGGGGGTCGAACATCTTTCTGCCTCTTAATCTCCTGCCTAAGATGACACTCAGAAAATATGTGAGAAATAAGGGAATTTATTCTCACTGCTATGCTTACTTTTTATTTTCTGTTTTGGCTATGTACCATGACTACCCATTGAGTATTCACTAAGCACCAACTCTAAGCAGAATTTTGTGATGGCCCAGGTCAACCCAAAGTGTTTTCTGTTATGCTAACTTACAGGATGTGTGGAGCAGGGAAGTAACATGGCCAGAGTTGTTTTCCAAAATGGTGCTTCCTGGGGCAGTGTTAAGGACTGAATGGAAGGAGGTAAGCCAGGCAACAGGAAGACCAGAAGGATGTTGGCAGTATTCCAGGCATGAAATGACAGTAGCTTAAATTGATTTTTACGATGGAGAGGGGTAGAACTCATGGAATAATAGAGCCATAAGTTTTCATAGTCCCTTTAGATCCCAGGTTTAATCATCTATAATCATTTATAAGTAATATTTAATATCTGACCACTCCCGCATTTCCATTTCATGGACTTTGTCTTTTTGTAGAAATGCCAAACATGAAAGAAAAAAAACTTTGGTTAATAAAAGAGAAAGAAAATGTGTTAGTTTTACATAATAGATCATTTATGGAATTAAGAAGAAATGAGTTCTAGAATGAGTTTGGCCTCAGAACACTGTCATGAATTAGACCTATTTTGCTATTGCTTCCCATCACAGATGTGTAGAGTCACTGTCCCTGATATTGTTTACTCCAAGAATGATCTTGTTAGGATCAACTTTATAGTGCCAATCCAACTGAAATCTTTCACTAGGATGGCCTGTGAAGACTTTCTCATTGGCAAATCTGAGCCTAACCAGCACAAGTGGCCTTTTCAGCATTATTCTCCCTTTTTGGAATAGGAGATCTAATGTGTCCAGTATTGATTTAGACAGAGATAGGGACTATTCATTCCATACATGCTTCTGAATGTCAAGGACCACATATTTCATTCTGACATAGGTGTCCGGGGAAGGCCAAAGAGGATTTATCCATTGAGGGGCCAATTAGGAGCTGAAAAACAATGAGATTCTTTTAAGCTACCAATGTTCTGGATGGTCCTACAGGAAGTGTGGTAGCTATTAAAATCAACCAGTTTGTCTCCTGGTCTAGGCAGTTCAGATGATCCCTTTTGACAGTCTGATGTACGATTTTAGCAGGACATAACTCTATCATATGTGATATATACTGTTCCTCTTTGAATGGACTCTGGGTGGTATCAGAGGGCAGACCCTGAGACCAACTATGATAGTTTCTAGTGCAGGCTCCATGGAATATGGTCTGCATATGCAAGTATATCCTTTATCTACACATATAGTACATACATCCTTTCCTCCTATGTGCAAGTAGTTCTGTACCTTTGTTCCACCAATATATCTTGAAGAATGTATTATATTAGCATAAAAAGAACTTCCTCACTTTTTGGTTTTAGAATTGTATATTATTTTACATGGAGGCATTTAAATAAGCAACCTCTAATATATGTTTAGATTTTGACTTGAATTTTAATAAATTATTGTAAACATTCTCTGATAATGAATGCCACTTTTCACATTTATAGGAGTGTAGATTTCTGATAAAATCTCAGCATAGATCAATAGAATTCTCTGACAATCTGAAAATTGAAAAGAATATCCTAAGCAATTTTAAAATTTTTCTTTCTTATTAAGGGAGAGTGAACATTGTTTTCCATATTAAGAGCCATTAACATTTCTTTTTCTAATTTATATCCTTACTGATTTTATTTATTTTCAGGAGTTCTTCATAAGAACAATTAGAAATTTTGTTTTTTACTTTTATTAGAACTACTTCACATATTTTTTTCCCATTTTTATTATGGCTTTGTATGTTATGTTTCTTTCCCTATAGACGTTTTAAATCTGTTTTCAGGTTTTCAATAGTTTATGATGTCTAGGTTTTATACCATGTATTTAAAATTTTTAGCATGTTTTCACAAATATTGAATGAAAATTTAGTTTTGTTTACCATACAGAACAAAATTTGTAGTTTTTTCTTCCATACTTTGAAAGACTTTTCCACTCAAAGATCCAAGTTTCTGTTGTTTGATTTCACATTCTTGTTATGGTTTTATTGTTTCCATTTAAATATTTTATCTAACTGAAATCTATTTGTCTATAAGGTTTAAGATGAATTCAATTCAATTTCTTTTTGAGGTGGCTACCTGGTTTTTCCAATACAATTTATTATATAGCTTTTTCTCCCTGATTTGAAAAGCAACCTGCCACATATTAAATTTCCCAGAGTACTGTTATGCATTTTTTTCTTCTTTGCCTGTTCATGTGGCCCTGCCACAAAGTTTTGTTATTAAGCTTCACTTTATATACTAATTTTTGATTGGGTTGTTTTCTATAAATGGCATTATTTTTCAGAATTTTCAGGGATATTGTTTTTCATTTTTTATTTTACAATGTAGATATTAAAAGTAACTTTTCTTAGATCAAAAATATAAAAACAGTAATTTTATGTAAATAATACTTTATATATAAGATTCAGCATAATATGACTAATCTATAGAATAATACAATGTATCACAATACTTAAATATATTTCTATATGACATACAAAAATAATGTATCAGTATTGTATTTAATATATTAAAGAGATACATTATATTTTACATATATTATGAACAGTATTATGTTGAATCTTTTTTATATTTATTTTTTAATTGTAGTTGGACACAATATCTTTATTTTTTATTTATTTATTTTTATGTGGTGTTGAGGATCAAACCCAGGGCCTTGTACTTGCTAGGTGAGTGCTCTACCACTGAGCCACAACCTCAGCCCCTGTTGAATCATTATTATGTAGTATTATTGATTTATATATAGCATTACCAATTACCAATTACTCATCAATCACCCACTTATATCAAATTTGCAATACATTAAGAATATGGAATAATTCAGGGAAAATTTTCATCTTCATGATGCCAAATGTTCTACTCAAGACTTTGATACAGTTTTCTATTTATTGAACTTCCTCTTGTGTCACTTAGTAGTATTTCAGAGTATAGATGCTCATCAAATTATGATGGGGTTACAGGTGAAATATTCCAAGTCAACAAATGTATTTAAAGAATTTGGAGTTTAGCTCAGTGATAGAGTGAGATCTTAGGATATGTGAGATTCTGGATTCAATCCAGCAACAAAAACAGGAATAGCAAAATACAAAATATATCCCAGCTCAGTCTTGCCTTCCTTACACATGCTCAGAACCCTTATATTAGTTTACAGTTGGGCAAAGTCATCTAAAACAAAGCCCATTTTATAATAAAGTGTTTAATATCTCATGTAACTTATTTAAAACTCTTCTGAAAGTTAAAAACAGAAGGTTGTTTGGGTGCTCAATAGTAACATATGGTAAATGTATGTTAAAATATGGCTTCTGTTGAATGCATATCACTTTTACACCATCATAAAATTGAAAATTTTAGGTTAAAAATCATGTCAGGGACTACTGGTATCTTTTTTTTTTTTTTTTCTCAGAGGGGACACTAGAAAATTGAGACAGAACATTCTTATGTTGTATAGTACTGACAGACATAGTTAGCATTTTATGTATTTGTGAAAGTTTATTTTCAAAAGATTCCTGGGCTGTTAAATCATTTAAAATTATTTTCTATCCCTCCTTTCCTCCCCCATTTTATATGCTTTGCTTATTTCAATTTCCACAGGGTTTTTGAGGTCCATCCATGGGTCAAAACTTCATTCTTGCTATAACTGAATAATATTCTATTGTTTGTATGATCTACATTTATTTTTTCCACATGCTTTCCTAATGGAAAAACTAAATGTAGTTCATACATACATAGTTGGAGTTCTCTCCCTTTTTTTTTAACTCTGGGCTATTGTGATGAATGTTGCAATGAACATTATTATACAAATGTTAGTTTGAATCCCTATTTTTAATTATTTTTGGGATATACCTGGGTGTGGGATTGCTGGGCCATGAAATAATTCTGTGTATAGTTCTTGCAGGAACTACCCATACTGCAGATGAACCAGATACAGCTTTTTAAATTCCCTTCTACAGTTTTAAAAAGTTCCATTTCCTTCGTACCCACACTAACACTTGTTATTTTTTTGTTATTGTGGAGTTTTTCCAGCAGGTATGAAGTGATATTTCATTGTGGCATTGATTTGGGTTTCCCTAATGACTATTGATGTTTAGCATCATTTCTTGTGACTGTTGTTCATTTACATATATTCTTTAGATAAACACCTATTTATATATCATATGCCCAATAATATAGATTTTAAATATGTTGTTTACTACCTTCCTGCCTCCGTGGCTTCTGATGACAGATTGGCTATTAGTTTTAGGTTATCTGGTGTGTGATAGGCATTTCTTCTTCCTTTGCTGCTTTTAAGATTCTGTATCTTTGGTTTTCGCCAATTTCAAAATAATATATATTGTATATTGAATGTTATAATATGTGCTGTATATTTGAATGTCCCCAAAACAAAATGTAGCTCAGTGGTAGAGTACTTGCCTAGCATACCCAAGGTCCTGGAGTTATCTTCAGCACCACAGGGAAAAGCTATATATATAGGTGGAAACTTTAAGACATAATTGGTTCAATGCTATTATCATGGGATTGTTTTATTTATTACAGAAGTGGCTCTTTTATAGTTAGCTCTTTTGCATGTATCACCTCTCAGTTCTTCCCTGTGTCTGGTGCATGTGTTCTCTGGCTCTGTCTTTGGCCATGTAATGACACAACAAAAAGACCGTCATGAAGTGCAGCCCTTGGATTTTTCAGCCTCTAGAACTGTGAGCTGCATAAAATTCTGTTGTTTATAATTTTCTCTACCTGTGGTATTCTGTTACAACAGCAGAAAAACAAAGACACTCTCTTGAAGTGAGTCTTGAAGTTCTACTTGGAATTCATAGAACTTCTTAGATTTGTAGATTATAGTTTTTCATTGAATTTGAGATGTTCCCAACCATTAGTTATTCAAATATTCTCTCTTCTTTTTTTCTGTAATCTTATACATGTTTGTCCACTTCATGGTTTGTCACAAGGTCTCTTAGTCTCTATTCACATTTTTTTTCTTTTTTTTTAAATATCTGCTACTCAGATTCTATAATTTCAATTGTCCTGTCTTCACATTTCCAGATTCTTCCATCTGATTCATCTTTGAACTCTCCTATTTAATTTTTATTAAAGTTTTATGTTTTTCAGTTCCAGAATGAATTTGATGTGTTTTAATAATATATATCTTTACTGATATTTTCATTTTGTTTGTATGTTTTTCCTGATTTCCTTTAGTTCTTTGTTCATATTTTCTTTTAACTTCATATTGAAAGGGTAAAGTTTCTAAACTGGAAAGCTTGAATGTAAAAGATTAGGTATTATTAAGTTCCTCTGTTACACCCAGATTCCTGAGATAGTTAAGACAATGCCCTACTGGCCGTTTAGCCTAGGGCCCTGAGCAGTTCCTCACAGGGCCCAAACCAATCAGTTTGAATGTGTAACCCGCTTACGAATGACCAATCACCCTCGCCCGCCAATGATTGTGCCAATCACATCTCAGAATTGTTGTTCAATTTCCCCGTGCCTCATGATGATTTGTTCTGATGTATGCAAAGCCTCCCGCCCTCCCCAAAAAGTGTACTTAAGCTCTGTTTGAACCTCTGCTCGGGGCTCTGGGCTGCTGTCCCTTCTTGAGTGAGCACAGAGTCCCAGCGCACTGGAATGGATCCCCAATAAATCCCCTTTTGCCAATTGCATGGAGTAAGTCTCTTGTATGGTCTCTCCCTCCGACGCTCCGCCGGACCCCTCTTACAATATATATATATATTTGTTGTTGATGATGATGATTATGATGACACATATACATTCAATCATTATCCTATGGTAAATCTCAAAATCAGATTCTTCTTCCTCTCCAGGTTTGGCTGTTTTCTTGAGCATTGAAGCCTACAGTAATTGTCCACTTGTTTAGTGATATCCATGCTATTTTTGCCACTGAAGTCACTGTTGTTTTAACTTGCTTTCATCAAATGTCTTGATAGAGATTTCTTTGAGAAACTCCAGTCTTTGAAGATTGTCTCTGTGTTGGAGCATTCCAGTGTTCAGCCAGGTTGGCCCTCAACCTCAGATTCACCAAGAGGTGAAATCTTAGAACCATTTCAGGTCCATTATGAGCATGTGGGTGGACATGCATGTGACTTTCTTTCCAAATCCATCATATATCTAAGTACTTATGAATGTCCTAATTTCCCAAAGATGGTTCCCCAGACTTTTCTTCAGGAATGGTCTAATATTAAGTGTACTTGCTTACCCTAATTAGCATATAGTACCTTGTTGGCTCACCCTGCAATATTTTTGAGCAATGCCTACCGCTTTCAGAGATTCTGGGTATGTAAAACAAACATGAACGTCTCCCAGCAGTCTTTCAGGAAGCCTCCAGACAGTTTAGAACAGACCTATTGATAATTTGACAATAAGGTCTACTCTGCTTCCTCTGGACCCAGGACCCTGGTCCCACAGTGAGCCACTGCAGCTTTCAGATGCACCATACACTAGGGATGAGGCAGGGCAAGTTCACATACTGTGGTTCTCAAGGCTTTCCACCAAAGTCTTTTCTTTTTCTTGATTCATCATTGGCTTGGTTGTTGCAAACATTTGACTATGTTACAGAGTTCCGAAAACCTGATTCTAAGTTTCTGTTTACTTATTGTCTCTCTGAGAGAATGGGACCTTGAGCCTCCCTATTTCACAATACTGTTCACATTACCCTTGTCTCTTGTGTCTCCTCTCTCTGCCTCCTGGCTACCTTAGGCTATGCAACGTTCCTTTACTTCTTTGAAGTAAAATTTTGTTGAAGTAAAACATGCCTTCAGAAAAAGACACACAGCATCAGTAAGCAACTTGCTTTTTTGCAAAGAGAGTATACTGGATTAACAAGGAATCGAATCAAGAGAGAGATCTGCTTCACAACATCCTACTTAGAAGAACTATAGGATAGCACTAACTTTCAAATATTTTAAGAGTTAACTATATGATATTGTTGACCCTACAATATTTCACAAAGATAGATCTCATTGTAAGTATTCTTTCAAGAAAGGAGAAATTTGGGAGATAATGGATTGGTACATTTTTGTGGTGATAGTATCATGGGAATAATGCATATGTCCAAGCTCCTCAAAATAAGGATATTAAATATGTGTAATATTTTGTATATCAAGTATACTTTTCTAGAACTTAAAAGAGAGAATATTAGTTGTTCTCTAAATCTTCCTCTTAGGTGTACTTCACCAGGCCTCACCAACTCTCAAATGTGGCCATCCTCTAGCCTCTAATAACTTAGGTTAGTTTATTCTCTTTTTAAGCTTTATAAGTGAAATTACATGTATTCTTTTATTTTCTGACATATTTTACCTAATCTTGTATCTAACTGTAATTCATTAATTTTCACTGATACATATTTGTTCAATTTTTTTTTCCTTTTTCTCTCTTTTTTTCTTTATTTTGGAATTGAACGCAGGGGCCCTCAATTACTGAGTCACATCCCAAGCCCTGTTTTGTATTTTATTCATGGACAGGCTCTGAATGAGTTGCATAGAGCTTTGCATTTGCTGAGGCTGGCTTTGAATTTGCAATCCTTCTGCCTCAACCTCCCAAGCCACTGGAATTATAGGTGTGTGCACCACTGTGCCCAGCTCCTTTCTCTTCTTAATGGATATTCTTATTTATAAATTTTTACTATTACCAATATTACTATTATGTGCATTTTACACACATCTTCTCCTGGACATATGTGCTGTTATAGTTTGGATATGGTCTCCCCAAAAGCTCCTGTTTTAATGCAGGAGGAAAAAATGATTAGATTATGAGAACTGTAACCTAATTGGTGGATTAATAATTTGAGTCGTAACGGTAGATAGGTGGGGTATAGCTGGATGAATTAGGTCACTAGGGGAGTGCCTTGGGAATGATATATTTTGTCCTTGTCTCTTCTCTCTCTGCCTTCTGGTCACCTTGAGCTATGCAACTTTCCTTTGCTATGCCCTTCTTCCACGATACTCTGCCTCACTGCAGGCCCATAACTATAGAGTTGGCCAAGTATGGACTGAAGATCTGAAACCATGAGCTCAAAATAAACCTTTCCTTTTCTAAGTTGTTCTTATCAGGCATTTTGATCACAGTAACAAAACTAACACACATGCTCATGGCTGTGTGAGAAATCTCTGAGTTTCCATGTGTAAGTTGAGTTTCAGTTTTTCAAATTCTTTATACCAAATAACAAATCCACCAACAATGGAGGAAAGCTCAGATCCTTGTTCAAATCTGCTACCATCTGTGATTTATAATTTTTGACCTTCCTGATGTCTGAGTTACATTTTTTTTTTTTTTAGCATTTTATACCACAATCAACAAAGAATGAGAGTTCTGGTTCTGCTCTACTTCACTGTCCATTTGGTATTGCCAACCTTTTTAAGTATTCTGATAAATGTGAGCTATATCTCATTGTGGTTATAATGTGCACTTACATAAAAAATAATAAAACTAAGACCTGGAAAGTTGTCTTGATTGCTGAGGGCCATTACCAAGTAGGTATGACGCATCGTAATCCTTGCCAGTGTACCCCATGTTAAATGGACTTGCCTTGGAAATTTGCTGCGACCTTGCTTGTGTGCTTTAGTAAGATGACCCTGCTCAAGGTGATCGAGGGTGGATCCAGGTTTGAGGAAGTATCCTGCAGGTTTGAGGAAGTATCCCGGTCCTTGGGTTTAAGGCATTTCCCAGTTTAAGAATATGGGTTTTAGGGAAGTTGAGGTTGAAGATTATTGCTGCTGGGATTAGGGTGTTCCTGCGGCTTGTTGAGTTCTCGTGAGATTAAAATGGGATTTGGAAAAAGCCTCGTGGAGTAGGATTTGGGATCGGACATATTGGAATTGCCCCTGAACGTGTGTGGAGGCTGGTGTGAGATCGGGAATAAAGAATTGCTGTTTGAACCTACAAAGCTGTGTGGTGGCTCGTGATTCTGTGCCAAGCCGAGACATTGGCACTTGGCTTTTGGCACTTGATCAATATCTTTCAAAGTGAATTTTATTCTTTTTTTTTGTCTTCAGTTTTAACTTAGGCATTTTTGCATTTTTCACAACACTTTTAAGAACATAATTATATCCATTTCATTTTGCTTACCTTTTTAAATGCTGTTCTTTATGACCCTTTTAGAGTATTTAGTCATGTATATCCTCCTATTATCACTAGCACTTTTGCCTTCCTGTCTGAGCTGTCTTGTCCATCCTTTTCTTTAGTTAGCTCTTCTGTTCACATTTGATTATATTCCAGTCTTGGCATCTTGTTCTAAACTTATATATCTCTCCCTATATCTGGCAGAATTACATTGATTGTATCCATTTTACATTTTTGGTCAAATAGTTGTTTAGGACTTCTCTTGCTATTGTTATTATTAATATGTCTATTGTAAGTACGCTTCCTAAGCATTTGGCTTTCATGTTGTTTATTTCCCATGACATCTTTCTTTCTGTGATCATGCCTTTTTGATTTCTGAAGGAAGTAATTTGTTTTCTGAAGCTATTATTTTTGACAGACCATTAAGAGAGGGGTAAGGTCAGTGTTATATGGAAAGAGCAATTTCTCATCAAGGAATCTTTGGATTCAGGGTATTCCATGTGCTTCCTTTTACTTTTTGTGTCTTATCAGTAAATATAAGTGGGCAGAAGATTGCAGAACTAATCATACATTCTTTCTCACGTCTCCATTTCTTTGGGCATGTTTTCTGCAATCGTCAAAAGTTTTAGGAAGAAAACGGTAAGGTGCTATTTCTCATTCATCTTTTTTTTTTCTATGATGTCTATTAGACAATTGAAGAAAAGGAAAATTTTTATATATCCCACTACAAATTAGAAGTTCACAAAATCATTTATAAGTCTGGGGGAAATTAAGCTATATTTTATAAATATTCCATTTTTATACCTAGACCATATGTTTAGGAAATAAGAGGAACTGTTTTGGTATTGTGGTTGTTTAGTCAGCTTTTCAACTCTGTGACCAAAATACATGACAAGAACAATTTAGAGGAGTAAAGTTTATTTTGAATCACAGTTTCAGATGTTCAGTTCATGGTTGGCCAACTTCAGAGCCCCAGGCCTAAGGTGGAGCAGAACATCATGGTGGAAGGGCATGTCAGTGGAAAACAGCTCAGGATAGGGCAACCAGGAAGCAGGAGAGAGATGTGCTCTGCAGGAACAAAAAGTAAACAACAAAGGCAAACCCTCAATGACCTACTTCCTCCAACCACACCCTACCTGCCTACAGTTACCACTCAGTTTATCCTTACTAGTGAATTAACCCTCTGACGAGGTTACACCTACCACAATCCAAACATTTCTTTTAGGAATATTCTTATGTTGTCTCATCCATGAGTTTTTTGGTGATACCTCATACTTAAACCCTAACAGTGGTATTCTGGATTTTCTCAATATTCTATCTAAGAGAAGAGGGGAAATGACCCACTAGCCTATGTAAGTAGCAGCAAGTGTGATTATGATTATGACCTTGTTCATACTTTAATATAATTTCTTCACATGGCTTGTGAATGCTTTCTTCAAAAGGTGATGAAGCAGTGTTGAGATGAAGGTATCATTTAAGCCCAATACCAGGTAGAAAGAATATCAGATTTTTAAAATATATTTTAATATTGGTTACAATCATAAGTATAATATGAACAAAAATCAGAGTAATTAAATTTTATACTGAGGTTCTCATGAACTGATGCACTATTTTTATTTTCCATAGATTTGTCTTCCCAAGTTTTCTTTTGGTTGAGATCCAATGCTACTTATGTGATTAATGACATCAACTTACCAGAACAAATAGATAGACAAATGTGCCCTAAATAGACAATTGAATGAGTGCTTTGGTTGTGCATGCATGTGTAGGTTTGTGTAGGCAGATGTTCTATAATAGACGTTTAGGGATAATAAGACTCTGAAGAATGTATCAATTGATATGGTATGCATAGAAAAGGAAAATTTGAGAATGATGGCTAGATTTCTTATTTCGTCAGTGACATAAAGAATATAGAAGTTGTGATTTTTCAAAAGTACAAAAAACATGAGTATAGCTTTGGACAAGTTAAGTTTCAGGTGTCTGAGGGATATCAAGGTGGTGTCTAGTAGGCAGCTGGATATATGATCTGGTGCCCAGGAGGGAAGTTCGGGTTGGAAAAGAGATTTGGAAGTCATCAACATCATGTCAAGGGCCTGTCAAGTAGAAACTGAAGCAAAGGCCCCCAGATTCATTCTGTGTCCAACAGACCAAATAAAATACAAGAAAATTCTTTGCGCAAACAGTACATTTCTCTCTGAGGAATGACATTCTAATAGTGGGAAACTTTAGTGTTTTAAAACTTACTGCAGTCCCCCTGTGAGGTGTAGCTTTTGATAAGTGATAATACTATCTCTGTGCCTTTGCTATAAAAATCTGTATTTATTCTACTGAAGTTGCAATGGAGATAATAAAATGAAAACTGTACACAATATTTTAACTTAATGAAAACACCTTCGGCATTTCATCCTAGTCTCTGTAATTATTGGTATAACCTTTAAGGAAAAGGTGTTAGGAGAAAAAGCGGGAAGTGCAAGTCTACTTAAATTTGCATTTATGAGTTTTGTTTTATGGTAGTAAAAACAACAAAATTTGCTATTTTAACCATTTTAAAAGGTATACTCAGTGGCATTAATTATATTTCCAATGTGTGCAGTTCTCACTATTATGAGAAATAATTTCTAAAGAGTTAATGGGTTTCCATCCAACATGGAAAAGAAAGTATAGAAAAAGATACTAGTGTTGTATGTGTTCCTTTTAGGTAAAATCTTGTCTTGAAAAGGATCATGGGACAGTAGAAATGGGCTTAAAAGTAGAAAGTTTTGAGATCTACTCCTTCCTTTTTAAGATTGGGCTCTGCTTTTTTGTGTAAGGCATCCCTCCACATTTAATTTTATCATCTGTAAAATGAGATAATAGTATCAAAAATCATATAAAAAATATGATTTTTGATACTATTATATATATATATATATATACTATTATATATATATATATATATATATATATATATCACTTATCACATACACACACACAAAAAAAACATTTTATATGTGTCAACTAATTTCAGCCACTGACCTTTGCATCTGAAGCCTGAGGTGGAGAGGTGTATGTTTCTTAATTGTCCAGCATCTGTCCCCTGACAATGATGTACCCTGGAGAGTCCCATCTCTCCAGGAAGATGAAAAAGATTGAATAAAAATAAGCTGTTGAGGGGCTGGGGATGTGGCTCAAGTGGTAGCATACTTGCCTTGCAGGCGAGGGACACTGGGTTAGATCCTCGGCACCACATACAAATAAAATAGAGATGTTGTGTCCACTGAAAACTAAAAAAAAAAAAAAAATACTCTCTCTCTCTCTCTCTCTCTCTCTCTCTCTCTTTAAATAAAAAAAAAGTTGTTGAATGAATGAGAAAGGTTTATTATTGATACTGGAAGAAAAACAACTTCATTTGTTACAGAATATTCTGTAAGTAGATTTTGAAATGTCATAAAGGGATTTGGAAAATCCTCAGAATTCAAGAAGCTGCTGAGGAGGTATAGGTTTTAATCAGTAGGAGATGATGAGACCACAGTTGAAAAGTCCAAGGAAGGATTAGATATCTTATTGAGGAATTAGGAGAAAGAAGAGGCAGGAGAGAGAGAGAGACAAAAGGTGGGGGAGAGGAGAAAGAGATTGATTTTCTCAGATATTGTTATGCGCTGTGCTGGTTTTTCTAGAGACACCTGCAACAACAAGTTTATCCAAAGGTTAGCAAAGCAAGTTGTGGAGGGAGGAGGTAAGTGGCTAGTCAGGAGGGTGGCCTAGCTTTTTAATTTCTTGTAAACATAGCTTTAGAAAAGGAAGGGTCCTGAAGATTTTAGAATGGGGGAGTTGAGGGGAGGCTAAGCTTCCTAAGGAGAAGGGAGAAGAAGTATCAGTTACTGAGCACAACAGCCATTTCTCCTATGGTTGCTTCTCCCTGTTTGGAGCTAAGAGCACAAGTTTAAAATTAGATCACAAAATAAACCTTTCTACTCATTGCTTAGTCACATACATTTATGCATTCACTAATCCATGTATTTATTAATTCAGAAATAAAAATTGAAAACCAACTCTATGCATGGTAAAAGATACCCTAAAACTTTTCATTAGGTATTTGGTGATAGGAAGAACAAAAAGGAGGAAAGAAAATTTCAGCATGAGAGGAAGAATCTGACAGGAATATAGGAAATCCAGAAAAGGAATCAATTTTTACACGTACCTGAATGAAATCTGTAAATGCATATGGACTGCCAGATGTACCTTCCCCATACAGGTAGAACTTACTTTTTTTAAAGTGTCAATTATAAGACTTGTTTATCTGTTTTCTTGAAACCTAAATCATATTTCCTTAGAACACAATGCCATGCATGGTTAATAGTTCCAATGTTTTCTCTGAAAATACCTCATTAATGCCCAATGTGGCAGGAAATGAAACTACTAGTGGTTCTACAAGTATGCAATGAATCTTTTCATGGTGTCCTCAGAGCTCTGCTTTAGAAATACTGCCTTAATTGGATTACAGTGAAGTTGCACTTAACTATGAAAATTTGACTAAACAACACAAAGGAAAAACATTAAAGAGTGGGTCAGAAAGAGACAGAAAAATCTGAAATAGCAAACACTGATTCTGACACTTCACTCCATGAAATTGAAAGAGCAAACACTGATTCTGACACTTCACTCCCAGAAATTATGGTCAAGAATAATCACATGATAGGGCATGAGATTGAAGTACCTAAGTGTGCTACATCCACATGTACCCACCTTTCCTTCTGTTGTGGTTTAGATATGAGGTTTCTCCCAAAGCTCATGTGGAGGAAGATGCAAGAAGGTTTAGAGGTGAAATGAATGGCTTATGACAGTCTTAACCCAATCAATGAGTGGTAACTGAAAGCAGGTAAGGTCTGGCTGGAATAGGTGGATCATTGTGGGTGTGCTTTAGGGTTTATATTTTGTTGTGATAAGATGAACTCTCTCTCTCTCTCTCTCTCTCTCTCTCTCTCTCTCTCTCTCTCTCTCTCTCTCTCTCCTTCCTGGAGCCAGGTTCCCTCTGAAATTGTGAGTCCCCAAATAAACTTTTTTCCCCTTAAAATTGTTCTGATCAGGTCTTTTGGTCTGAGCAATGAAAAAGCTGATTAAAACACCTCGTATACACATCCTTCTAAAAGTGATTCCTCAGTAAAAGATTCCTGGGGGGAGAAGGGGGCTTTACGAGAGGAAAGTGTGGTGGCATTCTCCAGAGTTCAGAAGTCAGTCATTGTCCCATTCACTGGCAGCGACTTTCATCTTTTAAGATTTCTCTTTTGGAAACTGCTAGCTTCCTTTCTAATTATGATGGGCTTCTACTGTGAATGCTTGTCTACTTCTCTGAAAATTCCCTCTTCTCTCTTTGATTACCCAAATTTCCTGACCCCTATCTCTGAATTCTTAGTACAATCAGAATTCTGTTGGAACCCTCCAGCTGATCCTGCCATGTCCCTCTGTGTCAGGGATAGCAGTCAGGAATGGCATCACCTTCTTGTTTTTCTGGGTTTTCCCTTATCATTTGTGCCAAACTGATATTATTTCAATGATGAAAATTTAATATCAATACCTCATTTGTATTATGTCTTTGATAAATATCTGAGGACAAGATGAAGTTTATAGCTCAAAATAAGTACTAGTATTTCTATGAGCAAGTGCTGTCTTTCTCAGGAACAGGGTATACTCCTAAAAGCCTTTTTATCAAAAAAAGTCTCTGTTTAATTTTGAATCCTTTGGCTTATGATAGCAGAAAATGTCTGGCGATTACAAGCAAAAGTTTAGCCACTGAAAATAAGAGCAAACAGTGTTTTCTATTATGGAACAGAGTAGAAAGACTTTGCCTTTTTATGGGTAAAAAACACTACTCACCAGTAGATCTGGTATGTACTACATGGTCAATATGTAGGGGGTTAAAATATCCTTGGCTGGAGTTGGAGGAATAGAGCAGCATGATATATATGCAAACTTTATATCTAAAAATAACTAAAATAAGGTCTCTATATAATAAAACATAGTGTCAGAAGTTGCCTGCATTTTTTTCTTCCTAGATCGTATATGAAATCATTTACTCTAACAGATGGTAACTGCTATGATTTAGATCTTGAATGTTTTCCAAAGGCTCATGTGTTGAATGCTTGGCTCCCAGCTGGTGGTGTTATAAGAAGGTGGTGCAGACATTAGAAGATGGACCTAGTGTGAGGAGGTGGGTTTGAAGAGGTGAAGAGGCATGCATTTATCTGAATTACTATTCTTATTAGAATCTAAATTACTGTGATTATTAGTCTCCCACCCCTATTGTTAAGGTCTGTAAATAAGTCAAAAATAACACCTGGTATTTTGCCAGAGAAATGTTAGAGTTCGTAAACAAGTCTGGATGGTGCCTGGCAAAATGTCAGAGGGAGTGGTTTGAGAAGTAACAAAAGTGAGCCATTAAGTGTGGAGATTCCTTATTGGTTGATTGATGTATCTAGTTTATGCTAATTAAGATAAGCTGTGCAAAATGTATAAATAGCTCTGTTGCCCTACAATAAACGGCTCCTACTCCTGCTGTATCAACGAACACAAGTTATTCGTCACCCCCCCCAGCTATTTTGCTGCAGCCGGACTGCGGCAGATGGTGGCCCGTTACGGGGAGCCCCGGGACACTCGGGGGTAAGTGACGAAAAAAAGCTGCCCGTCCATAGATAGGACGGGAGCAATCCGCTCGTCCCTAGGCAGATAGGGCGAGAAAGGAAAGAGAGAGGAAAAATGGCCATTTCGAGAAAATGGAGAAGATTGATACAGTATGTTTGTGTCTTGTTTTGTCTAAGTGTATTGTATTGTCTTTATGATGAGAATATGGAAGGGGTGAAAAGTAAATTACTAAGGGAAGAAGGCACCCCAGTAGAACCAAGAATAATTAGGGCATGTGTTGATAAAAGCCCGGGAACTCTAGTCAAGAAGAAAAAGAAAAATAAAGTTCAGGAAAAAAAGGATTATCAGGAAAAAAGTTGCAGCAAAAGGCTATTACTAAATACTTTTCGTTACCGGAGGGTGCGTGAATCGGAATCTGTGCAGCGGCTGCCATGTGCGCAAGCAGGTCATGGTGCAGCAAGTACCTTCCAAGCAGCGGCGGCAGCCGGCTCTTCCACTGCCGGGAGCCCAAATCTAGACCTGACCTGGAGGCACAGTCTCCCAGGCTCTTGCTCCCTGTGCCCAGTAGCAGTTTGAGTCCGGGACACTCCCCAGGGCCATCTGGGGCTGCCCAGGATGCTACAGCCAGCAGAAGACGCTACCAGCGTCCCTGATGTTTGGTCATTTTCAATGCCAATAACTAAGCTACAATGGTTCTCCCACACCTGGAAGCTAATGAGTAATGAGCACTATTAAGGCTTATTTCAAATGTAAAAAACCTTGAGATAATGTACTAAATTGTTCAAAAAGTTGTTTTCTTAGTGGAATGCTACAGGATTTTCTTTAGCCAGAGTTGCAGAGTTCCTGCCTTCATCCCAGTGCCGGTAAAGACAAAGGTGGAAGAATTTCCAGTGTTGCTGAAAACTGGACGAAACTTCGGCTGAAAAGCGGACGAGACTTCGGACCAAGCTAGCTGCCTGCAGAACTTATCTGGACTGTGATTTAAGCTAGCTGCCTGCAGAACTTACCTGGACTGTGATTTAAGCTAGCTGCCTGCAAAACTTACCTGGACTGTGATTTAAGCTAGCTGCCTGCAGAACTTACCTGGACTGTGATTTACCTGGACTGTGAGTTATTCTATTGAGATACTGCTTTACCTGGACTGAGACAACAAACTGTAATCTACAACAAATTGTAACTCAATATCTTTGCAAATGGTGTCATTGCTGGTATAATTTTTCCAAGGGCTTCTTGCATGGAGCCATAAGTTGGCTTGATATTGTTACATTTTGTATCCTCACTTTCTGTTTGTAGCAGGTTATTTATGGTGTTTCTGTAAAAACCACTATGGTCTTTATTTAAATTAAACAAAAGGGGGAATTGTTAAGGTCTGTAAATAAGTCAAAAATAACACCTGGTATTTTGCCAGAGAAATGTTAGAGTTCGTAAACAAGTCTGGATGGTGCCTGGCAAAATGTCAGAGGGAGTGGTTTGAGAAGTAACAAAAGTGAGCCATTAAGTGTGGAGATTCCTTATTGGTTGATTGATGTATCTAGTTTATGCTAATTAAGATAAGCTGTGCAAAATGTATAAATAGCTCTGTTGCCCTACAATAAACGGCTCCTACTCCTGCTGTATCAACGAACACAAGTTATTCGTCACCCCCCCCAGCTATTTTGCTGCAGCCGGACCCCGGCACCTATAAGAAAAAAAACCTGGGAAAACTGACATATAAAAATAAATAATAAATTTGGTCTCATGGTTTTGAAGTTCCAGTCCATGATGAATTGGTCCTAATGCTTTTGGGCCTGTGGCAAGGCAGCACATCATGGAGGAGTCATGTGGCAAAGCAAAACTGTTTTGTTGTTATTGTTGTTTGTTTGTTTTATGACTAGGAAGCAAAAGAGAGAAGAAGGGGAGGATCAGGTACTACAATCTTCTTTGAGGGCATACCCTTGATGATGAAAGACCTCTTGCCATACCTACTTTCAAAAGTTCCACCACTTCTTTGTTAGTCAGTTTTCTGGAGCTGTAACAAAATACCTCAGGAAATCAGTTTATAGGAGGAAAGATTTTTCTGGGTCACAGTTTCAGAGGTTTCAGCCCATGATCAATTGGCTCCATTGTTTCTAGCCCAGTGTTGAGGCAGAAAATCATGGTGGAAAGTACATGGGAGAGCAGAACTGCTCTCCTCTTGGCAGCCAGAAAGCAGAGAGAATGGGGGAAGAAAGGGGCCAAGTTACATTCTTCAAGGACATGACCCCAGTGACCCACCTCCTCAAACTAAGTTCACCTTCTAATGTCTGCACCACCTTCTTACAACACCAACAGCTGGGAGCCAAGCATTCAACACATGAGCCTTGGGAAAACATTCAAGATCTAAAATACAGCAGTTACCATCTGTTATCATACAATGATTTCATATAGTATCCAGGAAGAAAAAAATGCAGGCAAATTGTGACACTATGTTTTCTTACATAGAAATCTTATTTTAGTTATTTTTAGATATAAAGTTTGCATATATACCATGCTGCTCTATTCCATAACTATCTGAAGACAGAGTATCTATTGTTTCTCTGCTTGGTCAGAGTGTATTTTTTTTGTATTTTTTGAGAATACTTCAAATGACAACTAAACAACACATTCTAATCAACCATGCACATAATACAAAATCAAAATAATGATACTATGGAAGGTTATCATCAAATGTGTGCACCTCAGTCAAGAACAACATATACCATGAGAAATTTCTGGCCTGCTGCCTAGCTGATCAGATTTAAGTATTCCACCAAATCTAAGGAATATTACATCCAATAAATCTGTAGTATGTTAAAAAAAAAGTACATAATAGAATTTTTGAAATAGTGTACCTCAAGTAGAATAAACTCTTTTTTTGATTATGATCAACTTAATAAACTTAAGGGTAGCTTAGTTTTGTTCCAAATAATGTGCAGATATTCAGAACAAGAAATATGCTAAAGAAATTGATTCTGTTACTTAGGAAATTGTCACCATGATAGAAAAATCATTTTCCCCCAAGGGATGTTCTGTCTGTACCTGATAACAGATATCAAGCTGGCCATTTGAGAGAGAATACAGTGATGTAGTGAGGACTGTAGTATGGAGAGGACAAACTGCCTTCTAATAACATGGGGAGCTAACACTTGGCATAGGGTGAGGTCACTACCTGCAACAGGCTTTCTCATGCATTATTTCTAAGAAACTTCATAGCCATCTTATGAGTTAACAACCTTGTAGCACATTTTATTGGTAAGGAACTGAGAGGAACAGACAAGCTAAGTAACTTGCCTGAAATTCCGTAGCTAGTCAGTGAAGGTGGAGAATTCAAAAGGAAGCATTCTGACTGCAAAGCTCAGGAACATTTCCCATTGTGCCCTTCTGTCTCCAGGAAAGTTAGTCTGGGCCACTAGCCTTTTTCTTTATGTTCCAGGTGTTTATAAATTAGGCATTTGTGAGTTGAGAAGTAGCTCTACATCTTTGGCTTTATATCAGAAGCAATCGGAAATCTCACAGGTTTCACTGTGGAACCAGTCGGCACAGGTGCACTTGGTATCAGAATGCTTGAGGGTAGCTGCAAAGCACTTGTTTTTTCATATACATTTTAGAAGATTTTAGTTTATGAGCTTTTAAAATTACTTTTCAATTACAAAATTCACAGAGTTCATTGTTATAAATTCTATGTGGTATAGACGTCTACAATATAAACATGAAAGAGCATCCACCTTCCCTTCTTCACTACTCCAAGGCTAAATCATTGCTGACAATGCTAGACATCTTCTATGATGATTGTCATGAGCATGTCCATGCAAGTTTTAATGTTCATGAAAATTTTATAAAACCTTATACATTGTTATGAAGCTTGTCTTTTTATTTACCAATATATCATCTAAAGAGAAACTTGATTTGGTCTGCTTAAGTTTAAAGGGAAAATTATTGGTTCATATATTCCAAGGATATATTAAATGATTTTAGCTATAAGAAGGGAAGGGTGGAACTGCCCTTGGTATTTCCTGGAACCGAAACCTTGAATATTCCCCTCTAGTTTCAGATTAATATCTCTTATTACAAAGCAAATTATCTACAGGACAGGAATGTGGCTACCAAAATTTCTCATGTGGGATACCGAAGAGAGATTGGCACTCTTTCTCAGTTCCACTTTAAACACCCCATGACATAATTGATGCAACTTGGGTTTGGAGTCTATCTGTGTATCATTAACTGAATGTTGAGGGTTAGTATATTATGTCTGACACATCTCTTTGTCCAGGTATCAGATCCTGGCATATTCAACAGCAACATAACAGAGAGGATTATTGCAAATATGCAAGCTTCCATTCAGCATTTATCAATTCACTCTGCTTAGAGATTTCTTTCTAGTGTTCATGCATCTATTTGTCTCCCCTATGGCATGAAATAATCTTTATAAGACAATGAACCATATTAATTAGCTTGTGTTTTGTATTTCTTCATTCTACTAATTATCTTGTCTAAGTATTCCTCACCTCTGAACCCTGCCCCCAAATGTAACAACAACAAGAAAGTTAAATAAATTGTTAACTAATTTATTTGATGACTTGTTTGTTTACATATTTCATCTTAGACTGTAATAAATGGCATCAGGACAAATGAGCTGCAAGACTTTTCTTGTTCCATCCCATTGCTTCACAATACATGATATAATTTCTTATTCAAGTTGTCCAAGAGCACTGACATGTATAGAGATACTTTTCCCCAAAGAAACTATATATTACTTTATTTCTGTGATATACAATTATAAGAAGATAGTATTTCTTCTCAGAATTAAAACATATTACCAAAGCTATTTACAAGTCTTTCGGTCGCCAGTGATGAACAATGAAACTGGTTGGATACATGTCACTGTTTAACAGCTTGAAGATTCATTTTTGTGTGTAAGTAACTCTTATTTAGCCCTTTATAGTCAAAGGAAGAAAACCAACATGCCTTATTTTCTGTAATTTATTTCCATTTGTGTATCCATTTATTTTCATCAATAAACATGTTTTAAAACACTTATGGACCAGGGTTGGTGTTAGATGTCAAATGTAGGAATGCATATAAAATGGCCTTTTCTTCAAGGAGCTTACAAGCTGTTTGCAGATGAAGATGTGAACAACTTAACAGGACATGATGATGTGATAGAAGAAGTGTGTACAAAGCTTGGCAGTGACCAAGAAGAGCTCATGTTCCTCTAGGTTTGACGGGTGACTTCTGGTGTGTTTTTTAAAAAAGTATGTGTGATCATGGGATTTATTTTCTTAAAACATTTTTAATGTTCATAAGAAAAAGTTCCTAATGTGAACAAACCTTCAGAATCTGTCTATCTCACTGTAATCCTACACTCTACTTTCTACACTCTAGCAGTATGCATCTTCTTTCAGCACATTTGCAAGTCATAGTTTTTGCACTAAAGTTTGCCACTGCCTCAAAAGCTTGTTTTATGACTAACCTCCTTCATTTAATAGTTCTACCTCTCTACCTGATTTTAAATTAGTGCTACTTCCTGTGAGAGACCTTCTTCAATCTATGTTAATTAGTCAATTCACTTTCTTTTAGGATTATTAATTGTGTGATTAGAATAATTATTTGCTCAAAGGTGTCTTTACCACCAGATCATAAGTTCTTTGACGAGCAGATACTATATTTTTCATTCTTCAAAATATATCCAGTGTCAGTCATGATGTCTAAGACATTGAAGGACCCCAATGTATAGTTTTCTGAAGTCACAAATAAAGAAAATTGGGAACACCAATAAATCAGAAAGGAAAATAAAAATGAGTTGGGTATTCAAGGTGGTAGAAAGGATATCAATTTTAATGCCTTAAAAAAAGAAAAGTATTCTAAGTTCCAGAGATTGAATATGATTTAACATATCATGTATAATGATATGATAGAGTGAATATGAGACCTGGAGAAGATAAGGCTGAGTGGAGTTTATCATAAAGATTCTTGAATGACAAAACAAGTTGAGAGAAGAATTTTGAAGAGGAGTGGTATTAAATAACTTTGCTTAATAAAATAATATCATTATGAAAATATTAAGAAATTTGAGGAAGGCAAGGAATTAGGAGATTAACTCAAATAGTCTATAGCCTGATTGCTCTAAAAATAGCAAAAAAATATTATAGGAATTGTAAGTCATAAGACACTAGTCTGAATATTTTCTGTAGAGTGTAGGAAAAAAATATCCTTCTATCTTTAATTTACATGAGAAATCTGAACCAGAAGACATTACATTAAAGTATCTGTGCAGGATTGACTTAGGAAGACAATGAGTTGTACAGAGCCACTTTCCAGGGAAGCTAGTGAATTTTCTTTTTCTTTCTTTTTTTTGGGGGGGGGGGACAGAGAGAGAGAGAATCTTTTAACATTTATTTATTTATTTATTTTAGATTTCTGTGGACACAACATCTCCATTTTATTTTTATGTGGTGCTGAGGATTGAACCCAGTGCCCGGCGCATGCCAGGCGAGCATGTTACCACTTGAGTCACATCTCCAGCTCCTGAAAAATATTGTTTTTAATTGATTATTTGAAGCCTGTGGAAATAATACCAAGGATAGACAACAAATGAAAAAACACAATTTCAAGAAAATCCAGTAAGAAATGTGAGGTTCTATAGTAATGGAAACAAGACCACTTCTACCCTCCTCCCTTCCAGTTCAGTGGGCCAAGAGTCCACTCTGGAATATTGCAGCCAAGAATACAAGACTCCCTCTCCTCTTGATCACATCTTTTCCCCAGGAGGAGAGGGATGTGAGGTCCTCTCATCTTGCCCCAGTTACCGCTGAGCCTAAGTCCTCAATGGCTGAGGTTGAGAAGTAGAGAGCTCCTTCTTCTACCCAGCCCGCCTGATGGAAGCACAACTGTGTCTTGAGTGTGGGATGTAGAGATACTAGATTCTGCTCTCTCTTGAGTCAAGCCAAGAAGGCCTCAGTCTACTTTCTGTACAACCTCTGCCCCTGCTCAGCTTCTGGGATGGGGGTATCAAAAAATTTGTACCTCATTCCCCACCCCCCCCCAGATCCAAAGAACTGGCTCAGAAATTCTGTCATGGGTGAGAAAAACAGCATTCTCTTCATTTACCATAGGATATTCCATAATTGTTGTAGTGAAAAGCAATTGGGAGATTTAAGTCACAGTCTAAAGTGGACTAACTAATTTTTAGGAGAGAAGTAAGGAGGAGTCTTCCTGGAGTCAGAACAAATATCAAACACTGACCTAAGAACCTATTCTTTAAAGGACCTTAATTTCATTAGGTTACCTTGTAAGGGAATTTATGCCCCAAGCTACTGTTAAAAACAACAGTAAAGTGACAATCAATAGGTATGGTTAGAGACATAGAGGAATATAGTCCTCCCCAACCACTGGAATTCCAGAGTAAACGTGAGCATATCTGAGCAATGTTAAGAGTTAACACATTAGGGGGAGGAAATAAAAACCACTAAAATATCTATTATGAAATAAACAAATAGGCAAGAAAAGATCAATAGCAAGTCCCAGGGAGGAGAAGGATATATATCTAGAATTAATGCAACACATCATCAGAAGTGCACCATTTTTAAAAATGGAGTTTTACTCAGCCTTACAAAAAGAATGAGATTATGGAATTTGCTGGTAGGCGGATGAAACTGAAGAACATCATGCTAAATTAAATAAGCCAGACTCAGAAATTCAAGGGTCAAATGTTTTCTGTCATACACAGAAAGGAAACCAAAGTAAGTGTGAAAAAACAAATAAACAAATAACAACAACAAGAACCAGATATATGGAAAGAGGTGAGATCCCATGAAAATAGAGGAGAGATCAGAAGAATAGAAGGGAATTCAAAGGGAAGAGGAAAGTGATGGCAAAAGAGAGGAGTTGTAAAGTGAAATTGACCAAATTCTGCTATGTTCATGTATGAATATACCACAGTGAATTTCACTTTATATGTATCTAGAAAGCACTAATTTTAAAAGTGTATAAATAAATAGAAGGAAGATCAGTAAAGAGAACAGAAAAGGGAAGAGGTGAAGGAAAGGGAAAGTACTGGGGAATTAATTTGAAGAAATTATATTCCATGCTTGTGTAATCATGTCAAAATGAACCAAAATATTATGCATAACTATTATGCACTACACACACACATAAACACACACACACACACTATAAAGCAAGTTCTTCATGATGAAAGCAAATAATTTAAATACATACACGTCAAAACAAACCAAAACAAAAACACTAGAAGTAAATGTGTATTTATGAAATACAGTATAAAATGTACATATTTATTTCATTTTTTTCCTTTTAAATTATTTGAAAAGTAGTTGAATAAAGTAATATCTATACTTGGAACTAAAATCTGTAGAAATGTACCAGAAGTGTAATATATTTACCAATAACAGCACAAAAAAAATGAGCATGGAATCAAAACTTGATGGGATAAGGAAATTAATATAGATTGTAAAGTAAAATTATAACAATATAAAAGTTGGGTTTATAATGTAAAAACTTTTAAATATTTATAGTAAAAATCAGAATACCTGGAAAAGTGTGGGGAGGAAAATGCAAATATTAGGGAACAATGTTTCAATTTTTCAGTGGAATTACACTAGAACAAATCTGAAGCTAATTCTGAATGGTTAAAATATGTACGGCAAACCCTAGAGCAATCACTAAAATATGCCGAAAAATAATTAAAGAAATTAAATAATACACTAGAAAAAACTTAATGTAAACGAAAGCTTACTTAAATATCCCCCTTCAGAGCACACCACCAAGGTCCTAAATTGCTCCCACGAGGCTCCACTTCTTAAAGGTTCTGCCACTTTCCAGTAGCACCAGAGGTTGGTGACAAAGCCTTCAACACATGAAACTTTAGGAAATTGTTAAGAACCAAACTACAGCAATAAGATATTTTATAATGATAATAGGCTCAATCCATGAGGAAGATTTAAAATTATGCCAAGTGCAATGACTCATACTGATAATCCCAGCAACTCAGAAGGCTGAGGCACCAGGATCACAAGTTTCACGTCAGCCTCAGCAACTTAGTGAGGCCCTATGCAACTCAATGAGGCCTGTCTCTAAATAAAATATATTTAAATATTTAGAAAGGGGGTGAGGATGTGGCTCAGTGGTTAAGTGTCCCTTAGTTCAATCCTTGGTACAAAGAAAGAAAATTGTAATAATGTGTGCACTGCATCTTGAGCAGTAAATACATTTATACTATGCCCTCTGTTCCAAAAGGGACACAAGAGAGATTTTAATATCTCTGAGTTAGATGGATCGAACTGTAATCACTCAAAATGAGGGATGAATAGAGAAGACAAGAAAATCCTGAGCTACTCTGAAAATAATAAATTCATTTTCTCTGGAAAAGTATAAGAAAATAAAGTTCAACCAAGTGATCTCATGAGCATAAATGTTTTCCAAGCTAATATTATAAGTGCCACGACAAACATATCTAACTTTTTGCAATAAAACAGTGCGGTAGTAAAAATCCCTGGATTTTACAGTTTGGGGATGGGTTAAATAGTTTATCTTCTATGAAATAGTAATGAGATATGGAAGGTGAAGGAATTTGTTCTCCTTGTCATTTCAATGAGTCACCTTTTAGAGTTGATTTCAATTCAGATGCTTTGCTATCACCAACAGCTATGAACTCAAGATTTAAAAATCATTCTAACTTGCTGAGAGCAAACAGCACAGAGTCAAATGAGAAGCCAATGGCAAAAATACCAGCATGAGTCCAGTCGGTGGATGCATATCTGTGGCAGGTCTATGAATTGCCTCTATTATCTGCTTGTTTCTCCCTTCTCTTCCCTGGGACACCCCAACTATTGCCTCTCCAACTCTGCACTTATAGGCCAAGTGATCCCTTCTTTCTAACCAAATGATTCCTTTTTTTCTATCCCTTCACTCATTTAACAAATATTTACTGAGTGGTTAATAGGCCCATCCATGAAATATAAAATTTTAAATAATTTACAGTAGGCAAATGCACAAGCAAATACACAATCTTAAGTGATGTGTTAGGGTATTTACTGGTATCAGTTGGAACTGAGATAATGGTACTATTAGTTGTGGGTGGAATTACTACTAGAGGAGCAGAAACATGAGCTGCAAATGCATGTGGAAGTACATTGCAGGAAGAGATAGCTGTGGCAAAAATAGTCTGGAAGATTCTCTGAGCTATTTAATGGCAAATAGTGAGGAAAGACATAGTGAATGTGGCAGGACTGGTGGGAAATTATATAGAATGAAAAATTGAGATCAGATTCCAAAGAATCTTGATGAGCTGAAGAATACATTGTTTACCCTGGTCAATAATGGATGACTGTGATCAGATTAAGTGTGTATTCTAGGATGATCACTCCAGTGCGGGGTGGAGAAAATTTTGCATAGAACATTCCAGTTTCTAAATTTCCCACAATATGTAGAAACAACTTTTTGAGAGTGACATCTTTGTTTACACATTTTATATACTTTAATTGACAAGATTGTTGCTTCTAAAAGGGAGACACGTTTTTAGAGAAATTACAGGTGAGCACAGTTTTCCCCAGTATCTAATAAGCTATTGGAAAATAAAGTGATTTCTATGTATCTTGCATGTAAACCTAGAAGCAATATGGTAAGTAGGGAGGTACTGAGAGCATGACTCTCTTTTGATCCTCAGGGATAAAACATACCAGTGGAGAGAGAGGCTGAACTAAAATCAATACTCAAATGGAAAATAACAGTTTATGGGAGATATAATATAGAGTGCCATCCCCATACCAATCCTTTCTCTGATGAACTGTTTCCACCCCTCCTGTTGAAAGAACCTGTACTCAAATCAGGCCCCAGGTGATTTGGAGCAATGAGAAGAGCCCATTCTAAAGATGGTTGAGCCATTAAATATGCTTAATATGCTATCAACATCAAAACCACCATCGTGGACAGGTGCCTCTGGTATCTCCAGGCAGATTGTCAGAGATGCAAAATCTCAGGCCCCATTCAAAACATAAAGAATCTATCTGCCTTTTATCAAGATTTGAAGATGATTTATACTCCTATTAAATTTTGGAAAGCACAACTCTAGGCCAACAAATCTAATTCTCTGGAGAATTTAGGCAAGAAGCATTGAAAATATATGAATTATTAACATACAAAAAGAAACAGACACATGGAATATACTACATTTATGTTGATGGCCAATTCCTGGACTGGAAGCCTCGTGACTCTTTGCTACCAAGGTATTTGGAACTCTCCTGTGTCCAGACTCTCTCTGGGTACAGTTGTTCAGGTGCCACTTGTGACATTTCTGTTTTCATGAGAGTACCACCTTTCATGTGGATACTTACAATAGACCTCCCTCTTGAAACCAATTTGAGATTCTTTATTTCCTATGATAAATGTGGCCAAAATAAAACTCTTCTAGTAGTAGTAATCACGAGGAATTAACATGAACACATCTCCAAATCACCCCAGTAATTGATGACATTCTGTATACAGAAAGTTACGTTTATTCATGACCAGAAAAATGAAAGAAGCTTTGTCAAGATAAAATTGTCCTCTCCTTTCAGGATGAATTAGTGATCTTTGCTCATAGTTATTTGGGGAGGAGAGGGTCTTTGTAGGAATTACGATTTTAAGTTCAAGAGTTTTTGGCGTTCCCCCAAAGATCTTACAAAAAAATATGCCTCTATAGTTACCTTTTCTCTTTAATTTTCTTTAGAGAAACCAGTATTCACCACTAACATCCATCCTCCCACACTGAAAAATATTTGACCTTAAACAGATTTGTTAATCTTTCTGCTTCTAGATTTTTCTCATTTGTAAAATGGAGATATAAAAACCTGTTCTTCCTATATGATGCTATGTGAAAACCAAATCCAGTTATATACATACAGATAGCCAGGTGAATAGATTTTCAACATCAGTTATATAAATGCAAGTTATTCTCTAAATTTTCCACATGTTTTAGTATTTTTTGCAGTGGAATGTTTTGTTCAAAGAAAATGTTGCATATTTAATAAATTTTAAGAGCTAGAGGTCAAGTTCAAACAGCTATTGATGAAAGTGCCTGGAAATCCAAGTAATTAACTCTTCCAGCATTACAACTAAATGCAGGGTTTCATAAAGAATAATGTAAAATCAGATTTTTTATACAGGAGATACCATGTATTTATCTCAACAACTACTATAGAGAATCTGACCTCTATGTCAGCAACATGAAAAAAAAAATACAGATTTCAGTTAAGCTGGGAGACGGAACATATTTTCTTAGATAAAAATATTGCATGTAATGTATAGCTAATTAATTTTTGAATTAGTGTGACTGAAGCACAATCTCTCACCAATTATCACAGCCTGATGAAAGTGGGGGTAAAACTTCATCTGCCTAATGAGGGCTAAGGAGAAAGGAAATGAGGCTACACTTGACCTCAGCCTTTAAAAATTTATAAGAAACTTTTCTTGAAATAGGTGTGAAAGAATGTTTCAAATAAGAAAAACTACAGGCAGGTAAAAGCCTCAACTGCATGAATCGGTGTCTTCAACAAAAGCATATGTTCAGGGAAGATTGGAACTTAGTTCACAATGGCTGGAGAAAGAAAGGTAGAGAAAAGCTTAAAAGATAGGCTAAGAATAAATTTTTAAGAGTTTTGATTTTAGCTCTGTCTATTGAACAATAAATGTTTAGTAAGTATCTTGTAAGGTCTCACCAATGGGAGTCACCAGGCCAACCCTGGAAGGAGGCAGGGTAAGGATACCTTCCTACTTTGCAGCTCTCTCCTTGTTGAAACCCTATGCTGAGGGACCTAGCTCCTTTTGTATGGCCTTCTTCAGATTATAGTATTCTGTTGTGGTTTTTTATTTCCCCTTCCACTCCATTTATTTATTTATTCTTCTCCGTTTATTTATTTATTCTTTATTTAAATCAGTCTGAACTCGGTCATTCTTGATTTTTTCAGTAGGATTATAATCTGTTAGAAGCATTATTTTCTAATCCAGTTGTTATAGTCTTAGACGTTGAGAACTTTACTAGCTGCCTCTAATGTCCTCCTGACCTATCTCATCACTGTTTTAGAACTTTCTTACTTTGAAACTCAGTAAAATATTCCAGGTTCATCTTAGATGTGTGAGGCCCCGGACCTGAAGCCAGCCATTTTTCTGTGGATCTCAGTTTCCTCTTGGTTACATATGATGTCTCATTGCTGTGGTGGTGCTGCAAGACCAATGCAGCAAACAGACCTAGGGAAAGTGTGTACATTTCTAGTAATAACTCCACATCTGCTCTAACATCATATGATTCATTCCAGTATTCTCCTTTCATACGTTTAACAGCCTTCTCCAAATGACAGAAATGTGGTTGCCATTACCATTAGTATGCATTTATTTATTCTGCTATCCTAGATTACCATGTAATCTAGCAGAATCTAATCCAATCTAATCCAATCTAATCCAATCTATGTTTTTCATCTAATCTAATCTAATCTAGGTTTTTCATCACAGCAACCAAAGGATCTGACAAGAATATTTTAGAGGAGGAAAAGTTTTTTGGAAGGTTGTTTTCATAAGTCTCAATCCACAGAAGGCCAATTCCATTATTCTGGACCCCAAGTAGGCAGAATATCATGATGGAGGGGTGTGGAGGAAAACAGCTCAGCTCATGGCAATCAGGAAGCAGAGAGACTAAACTTGGCTACAAGGGACAAAATATATACCCCAGACATCCCCAGAGACTCACCTTCTCTGGCCACACACTACTTGTCTTCAGTTACCACCTAGTTAATCCCTATCAGGGGATTAATGCACTTGATTAGGTTAAGGCTTTCACAACCCAACCATTTCACCTTTAAACTTTCTTGCATTGTCTCACAGAAAGTTTGGGGGGCCATCTTGTACCCAAACCATAATGCACGGAAAATAGTTTCATAATAATAAGTCATATTACTGAGAAAAAGAAACCCCCTTAGATTTAAGAATATCAATAGATCTCTGCTGTTACTAGTTTTGAAATATTGTGCCATTTCTTATCAATTTGCCTAAAACTCCATGATACTTTGTTAGTAGTCTCTTTTATTAGATGATCTCTCTGTATCCATTGAATTCTACTGTCTGCTCTCTACTAGGACAATAACTGATAAAGTGGGCTAGAAAGTGACCATTTACAAGGAGGTTACAATATGTAGCAAGAGTCAATTTACCTAACTGTCCAACTGTATCATCCAAGCATTTTTTTGTGTCAGCACCAAAATGTTATCTCCCGGATACACACGAACAGCCAATCCCTCCTTGTCCTGTACAGGGGTATGTACACCTTGCTGCCATTCACAGACTCCAAGTATCTTCTGTGTGAGGACTCCAGGGCTTCCATTTCCCAGTGAGGTCAATCCTGACTTTTTCCTCAGTGTTTCTATCTCTCCTCACCTCCCTGCCTTTATAAAATTTCATGCAGGATCTCAGATTTAATAGAATTCTCAATCAGATTTTGCTTTATACAGCATCACAAACTTTCTTTCAATATACTTTGAAGATGAAAGGGAAGATGTGATACAACTTAACAAGTAGAATAGGATCTGGGTATGAGTTCCAGAAATGAGCGGTCAATCCTCTTTCTTTCTTTGATTTAGTTTCATTTGTGTGCACCTTTACTCTGAACATTCAGATATTTTTCCATAAAGATTTTTGAAAGACCTCAAGAGCAAGATTCAACAATAACTGGAGCTTTTCTTAGAAGACTAAACTTGAGAAGCCAATGTGGACAGCATATATGATACACATTGAGTTTTGAAGACATGTTAATAACACACTGGAATTTTGTATTCAACACAAAGCTCTTGGGCAGCACTGGAACTGGCTATGGTTGCATGTGGTATCTGGGTCCATTTTATAAAACCTCTTCCCTAGAAGCTTCCAAGTGAGTTACTGTCATTTTGGTAACTTTTTTTTTTTTTTTCAGGACACAGAGCTGCAATTTTTAAGGAATCCATCCAGACCCTAAAACTAGCAGAAAGTTTTCAATGTTCTAATTTGTCATTAACTTACTTAATATGTATCTAGAATACACTACCTTTGGAGGCATTTGCAATGCAGTAAGAACAGTGGAATCTGAGTCCAGAATGCAGAAGATCATTTTATATCCTGTTAGAGAACAAAATAATAGACTTATATTTAGAGACCCTGTGATGTCAAGGAAGTTATCAGAAGACCTAGACATATATGTTCATCTATATTTTATGTATTCAATCAATGTCTAAGTATGTGAAAGCATTATTTAAATACTAAATCTCCGTAGGACTGCTAATTAATTATATTATTTATAAATGCTAATATGTTTACAAACAACTTCCAGGTTACATATAATCAAACATAAATATAGAATGTAGTTTTCACCTCAGTACTTTGTTTTGTATTTAAACCATACCTACAAATATTTAATCTCTGACCTAGTATATAATGTAAAATTCCATTATACATTAAAGAGGAATAAATTGTAGAGATTTTCAACTTAAGTACACATGACCAAAATTATAGGGATGTTACTCTAAAATAATATATCCATAATTCATTAGAAGGACCCTGAAATACATAGAATATTTTCCCTTTCTGTCATCCTCACTCCACCAATTAAGGAAGCAATGCAACAACAATTTATTGATGATTAATTATATGTTACGTGTTATAAAAGTGCCATCTTGCATTACATATATTTTTTTTAAAGAGAGAGTGAGAGAGGAGAGAGAGAGAGAGAGAGAGAGAGAGAGAGAGAGAGAGAGAGAGAGAGAGAGAGAATTTTTTTTTAATATTTATTTTTTAGTTCTCGGCGGACACAACATCTTTGTTGGTATGTGGTGCTGAGGATCGAACCCGGGCCGCACGCATGCCAGGCGAGCGCGCTACCGCTTGAGCCACATCCCCAGCCCCACATATATATATTTTTAAAAGCATATACATACTAGAAGCATCAAATTGTTTTTAAGTGAAGCAACGTTACTATGGCAATATGATGGGATAGACCTATCATATTTATTCCCTGTTCATTTCCACTATGCAAAGCAGTAGATATTCAGGGAAGTACATAAAGAACGCCCTAAAGAACAATTTTCTTGAACAGTGACTAATTTAGAGCTAAGTCACAAAGACAAGCATTACTCAAATAGAACAGAGAGGGAAAGCTGCAGTGAACAGTTTAATTCCCCTGTATACTAAAAAAAGATGCATAAGGTTAATTTTTTTCTAGAAGTCTATGAATTAATTTGTTAATTCAATAAACATTTCTTAAGGTTTCTGAATATCAGAACTGTTTTAAATGTTCTATGGGGGGGCTCTTTGGACAGAGATGAATAAAGAAGAAAACTATCACATGGAAGTTGCATTTTCATTACAAGATTAGAATTGAGAGAAAATAATATTTGCAATAATATTTAGAATGTGTACTATACTGAAATTTTTTTCAACAAGAGGTAGAAAATTGGGACAGAGTAATAACCATAAAACATTGTCATTAATGATTATGATGTGCTTCTTTTCTATTATTCACAAAATTATGTCATAAATGTGCCTTTAGGCTAAATATTCTACAATTTCTGTGTATATTTATTACTTACTTTGATAAAGCTAAAATAAAATGCAGTTCATGTTTATGGGAGGAATTCACATAAGCACTTAGATTAATGATATTGTTTAAAATTTTTTAACAGCAATTACTAACTTTATGTAACAGTATTCTATAAAAATATAACATAGCAATCTGATGGGCATTTAAAAAATATTGAAATTGCCCATCAATTAATTTGTAAGTTTTAAACCATAGATAATTAAAAATATTAACAATCACCAGTGCTACCATTGCAAAAATTGATAAAAGTTGACTTTTTATCTATCTTAAAATATTTAAATTAAATAAGTAGAATATACAGAAAAATATGATGCCTCTTTGTTATTCTTTCATGCTCTATTCTCTTCCTTCATATCCTCAAAAGCAAACACTTGTATGCCTGTTTTATGTAATTTTGAACACTTTTTAAAAGCTATTATTTATTTTTATTCATAACTAATCTGCCTATCTGTATAATTTATGCAATTTTTATAAATTAACTTTTTAATTTAATATTTTGTTTTTGAAATGAGTTAATGTTGATAAAACAGTCTTATTTCAATTATTTACTTTATGGATAGATATAATCATTTAGTTAGATTTATGATATGCATATTGTTTTCCAATCCTTTGTGCTGTCTTTTCACTTTGTTGATTAAATGTTTTTAATTTTGATCTAAGGCCAGCTTAATCTTTTCATTGATAACTTTTCGTTTGGGTTTGGTGTCATAACTAAGATATTACCTAATTCAAGATTATAATTTATTCTTGTATTTTCTTCTAAAGTTGCATAGTTTTGTCTCTTAAATTTGGTTGAATTATATACTTTGAGTTAATTTTTTTGTGTGGTATAAGATGAGAGCCAAAAGAATTTTTTGCATGTGTGTGTATCTTAATATGACAGACACATGGAGAAATGTATTCATTTGTCCAGTTGCTTCATATATCAACATCCTATTTTTCTGAGAGTAAATTTATTTTTCCTAACACTTTTTTAATTATTTTTTTTAAGCTGGGGATTGAACCTAGGGGTGCTTTACCACTCAGCCACATCCCCAGCCCTTTTTATTTTTTTTATTTTGAGTCAGGGTCTAAATTGCTTAGACTCCCTAAGTTGCTGAGTCTGGCCTTGAAATCATGATCTTCCTATCTCAGTCTCCCAAACTGCTGAGATTACAGGCATGCACCACTGTCCCTGTAGGAACCGTGGAAAAGTTCCATAAATTCAACAAGCTGAACAATTGTTTATCTGTCCGAGATTTTATTAGCTGGAACCATAGTGGCCGGTTGCAGAAGAGAAGTGGGTCAAGAGAGAGCACACAAAACAGGGTGTTAATATTTTGGGGCTCAATGTGGGGTGAGGGGAAGCAGGGGGGATGGGGCTGTTACTTCTTAATTGGCCGAGAGTTTGAGCCACTTCAGGGATTGGAGGTGATGGTTCATGGCCAAAGTTTGTGCCATTCAGTGCATCATGGACCTGAATTCCCAGAAGAGAAGCACTCTGTGCGTCATCTTTACCAACAGTGCCCACCTCCCTTCACCTTGATACACTGCTGAATTTTACTTGTTCACATTTTACTTATGACATTTGTTAATAAATAAATAACTTGATTATGATGAAACTATACAGTGTATTTATAGTGTAGTACTATCCTGTACCAATTAAATTCCTCAGGAAACAAGGTGGACAATTTGCTCACTTCTTTTTTTTTTTTTTGGCTCTTGAAGAAATTTTATTTATTTATATTCAATAAAATATTATTTGTATATAGTGACTTTTCTCTTTGTTTGTGTTTGTGTGTGAGTGTATGTGTGCATGCACAACCATAGACATCTTAGGTTAATAGAGGGTGAGAAAAGATCTTTAAAAATGAAATAGCTGTTAAAATAATCATCCCCCTTTTTATTCCCTTACTCAATTTTTATTATTCTCCTAAAAATTATTTATTTAAAATATGCTGAGGTACATGTGTATTTGTTGTTTTAGATGATGGCCATTCTATTTTATTTTGGATCCCTGTTTTATTCACAATATTGTCTTTGAAAGCAAAAGTAAACAAAACAGGATCAGTGATGCTTTCTTAGCACCAGAGGGGCACATTTTCAGGAGGAAAATGGCAACTGATTCCAGGAGGAGTCTGAGTTTATGGTGTTCGGTTAGATTTGAATCATAGCAGAATGTGTGGCTGGGCTTTCAGGGAGAACAGTTGAGAAAGTTCACAGCCCATTTTTGCTGGGAAATGGTGAAACCCAGAGTCTAATGTCCTTCTTTACTCACTTTTTATTGGGGTGGGGGATTGTTGCTTTCTATATCCTTCAGTCTTTATTTCATTCATTTTTCTTCAGCCTTGCTAGGTTTTGTATATTAAGTATCTTTCTCACAATCCCACTTTCAATTTTGTGTATCATATCTCTTATTTGATTTGGGCTGTCTTGTATTATATAAGGCCATGCTCATTTCTTTATGGTTCCCTATTTTTGAAAAAGAGATAAAGTGGATGATCAAAATATCTCCTTTTTAATCTTCTTGAGTTGACTGTTTCAAAAACTATATATTTCCATTTTTTCTTATTATTGAATAAACTTAATGCTAGAATATCTTTTCTGTTCTTTTCTTCAGGTGCAGAACACCAGGATTTGATTTATCACTAATGCTACCATTAAAGAGCTATTTTTTGTTTCTATTACTCTTTCTTCTTTAAACCATGGAATAATTAAAGATTCTTTTCCAGGTCATCAATATATAGAGAGTTCAGATGATTATTAACTATTGATTTCTCATTTATTTCATTATGATTACATATGTAGTCAGGAAAGTATGAATTCTTTGAAATTGGTTGAAACTTTACTTACAGCCTACTCTGTAAGTAAGATTTTTTTATATTCATTTTTTTAGGTGTAGATGGACGCAACAAATGCCTTTATGTGGTGCTGAGGATCAAACCCGGGTCCCCCCAGTGCTAGGCGAGTGCTCTACCGCTAAGCCACAATCCCAGCTCAGTAATATTTTTTAAATTATTATATTTGCCTTTGAAAAACATGTGTATTATTTATTTTAGAATTGTGAATTCTGAATTATCTAACTTTACTTCATTTTAATTGAAAAATCCTGTCTAATGCTTTTGCAACTTTGAAAGTTAAAAGGCCCTGAGCCATTCTGGCTTCAACTAGGAATCCCAGCCCTGATGCCCATCATCTTCTTTATTCATGAGTCCATGAGACCAGGGCACTTTTGTCTCTTAATGGGGTAATGCTATGTGTACCAAAATGCTTTCATTGTGTTTACTCAGAATTGCATGTGTTTCGAAAGAAATGGAGGAACAATCAGCTATTCATTTTATTTCTTCTTCTTCTTCTTTTTATTTATTTATTTATTTATCTTTTTTATTTTCCAGGAGTCCATGAGAGTAGTTTTTAAAACTTTAAAAATATTATTTTAAATTCACCAATCCAAATGGTCATTTTGGACAAAAATTGCTTAAGACTCGGAAAAATAAAGATTTTAGTACTTTAAAAGACATTATAGATTACATAAAAAAGGAATGGTTTTCTTAATTCATTTTTAAGGGATCTAGTATATTACCAAAAAATGAAAAAGACAGGTAACACAAAATATCAAAATAAAAAATTTCTCATTATTTTAAACTCCACATTCTATATTAAAAAATCAGATAAATTATTTAAATAATGAATTCAAGCAAGAAAATACCATATTAAAATCATGTTTACCCAATAAATAGGAAATTAAGGATTCTTAAAATTTGTAAATCTGGTATTATCTATTTTAATAAGGCTAAAATATTCATTTCTACCAAGAATACTAAGGCTAGAATTATACTTTACATCATAATTTTATTCTGAAACCATATTAATAAAAATGATAATAATGATAATTTAATGCTTGAACATTCCCATTAGATCAAATATATACCATATCTGAACATTTTTCAAAATGTTTTTTAAGTTCTAATCAATCCAGTTTGCAAAGAATGAGAAAATTAAAGCATATCTTCAGAGAAGAATGAGAATTTCATAATTATTTGTGTTGGTTTCTGCAATGGAAAACAAATGGTATAAATTGATAAAAATATAATAAGAAATTTCCGTAAGGTGTTAGCTTATAAACCAAGTTCATAAAAAAAAAAAAAACCCATTATCTTTCTATGAATAACATGGTAAAATATGAGGAAAAAAGACAAGAATTATGGGAAAAATTAAGTGCCTACCTAAAGAAGACAAATTACCAAATCCCATGTAATGAAATGATATAAATTCAAAATACATAATGTAAGATGCAATCCAACTTGTCTATAAAATCTATAACAGTATTCTTCTATAGAAATACCTAATTCTAAAAATTACTTTTAGAGGGGAGGAATAGAGAAAGTTTTGCCAACCAGTACCACTTGAGTAAGAAGTTCTTGAGTGCACATTAGGGTGAGTACAGACAGCAGTGGTGTGTTGTACCCCCAAAAAGCCAGAATAAAAACTTTTCTTTCATCTTAAAGAATTGATTAGTAAATGCTTGAGCACATCGATATGTTTAAAGTGATCACACAATGTGTACATGTATCTAAATATCACATGATACTGCATTCATATGCACAAATTTTGCATAAATTTTATGTCAGTTAACAAAAAAATTTAAAAATAAAAATTTAATCATTTTGAAAAATAAATGCTATGGAATAAACATATTTCAAAATAATCATAGACTGATGAGATATTATCTATCCTCATAGATATTAAACCATACTGGGATTTCTTTGGTCTGTGTGTTATCAGCACATTGATTTCACACACACTGTCTCCTTGATTGTACTCAAAGACCAAATCCACATTTTCCTATAATAGTGACTTAAAAACAATATGATCTATTATGCAGCATTATTCTCTCCAGTACTTTTATTAACTCCAACAGCATCTACATTTTATAGTAGTGTTTATGCAGTGATTAAGGTAATAAATTTGCTTTCTTGCATCATTTTACAAAAAATGAGTGCAGAATAAACCTTTATGTCTCAAAACCTTAACATTGTTAAGGTGATGCTGGAAAACATTGAATGTAGAGAAATAAATAATCTTTGATTTTGGTCTTACACCCATGGATTTAGCTTGATGTACTGTTTCATAAAAATCCAAATTCAAGAACAAGCTGCCCAAATGGGACTTTGCTTATAGTTAGAAAAAACTGGCATTGGTGCATCTCTAGATTTTCATGCTTTTTTCACCTGCTTTATCTCCTACATAGCAAATAAGGACCTTGTTTATCTACTTTATCTTACTGGCTGCTCCTAGAATAATGTCAGCACAGTATGTACTTACTGAAACATTCAGGGACAGAGAGGGAAACCTGCTCCTCTGGTCTCTCCCCTGGCCCCACAGCATTCTGAGAACTGATGATTGTGTGAGGATGAGGTAGAAGCCTAGAGATTAATGAGCGGGCAAGTGTGTTTCAGCCTGAGCAGGACTATGCAAAAGGGGCTATTTCAACTCTCTTAGTCTCTTTTCCTTTTCTTAGCTCAAGGACAAGAGAGCAGTACCTGCAGGAAAAGCCACAAATTGTTCAGAAAGTGCAGCTAACAGAGCATCACCACTTGAGGGCAATGCTTGGAACTAATCCTGGAGCTGTCTTAACAAAATGCAAAATCCAGCATCTGTTCCTGCTGGCCCTGGGGGTGGCCACACAAAAGCATCAGGGGAGGATTCTTTGCCTGTGCAGCACACCCCAGTGGCCCTGTAGCCCATGGCCTTGCAATTGCTGCTGACACATTTGTGAGTTCATATACATCGTTTGTGTTTCATCTTAGAGTTCTGCAATAACTGGGGAGCAGTGAGAAGAGAAAGCCAGCATTTTTTCAAGCTGGTTGAAGGAGTCAGAGTGCATTTTTCTTTTTACTGTGTTTATGAATCCGTTGTACCTCTCCATTTGTCTAGCCTGGGAAAACACCTGTTATGCTTTCAGAATGCTGGCCAATTTTTTTCTGCTTTATAAAGTGAAAATACAATTCCCTTTAGGCTTCAGAATCTACATTGCTAGGGAAATCTCCTGCTTGTTTTTCCCTCTTCTCAGTTTCCATTTCAAAATGTCTCGGTTACTTTTTCTCCAAGCAAGCTGCACCGAAGTGAATGTGTAGGAGCATTGGCTACATGTTAGAGTCCAAGATATCCTGATACACATCTAAGAAGTATTGTACAGGAAATCCTCTAGGGTGAAGGCAAGAGCAGGCTAAGGCAGGCTCTGGAGATTAAGACCTGCTAGTATGTCATTATCACACTCTGCCTGACCCTGCTGAGCCTCATTCAAAAACTGAATATACATTCAAATTGGTAGAAAGGCTTTCCCACTAGGAAGAGATTTAGGACTGGAGGGGAACAGTTTCAGACTGTGTTTGTTTGTCTTGTTACACATCTGCAGGGCAGGAAATGGCTACAGCTTTGCTTTCTCCTGTCCCCCTCTCCTTGATAACAAACTGAGATGTGGACAGAGGAATGGATTGGGGTGGAGGAAGGTAGGAAGGAGATATGGGAGGAGGGGTATTTTAGTCAGTTTTGTCAGTGCTGAGACTAAAAGACGTGACAGTTTTAAGGAGTCAAAGTTTATTTAGGTGTTCATGGTCTCAGCTGTCTCAGTCCACAGGAGGCCTGCTTTATAACTGGGGCTTGAGAGCAGGTAGAACATTATGGCCGAAGAGTGCGGCAGGGGGAAGCAGCTCACAGGGTGATCAGGAAGCAGAAAGAAAGACTCCACTTGCCAGGAACAAAATATATACCCCCAAAACATGACCCCAATGACCCGCCTCCTCCAGCCACATCCTACCAACCTTCAGTTATCACTCAGTTAATCTCATCAGGGGGTTAATTCACTGATTGTGTTAAGGCTATAACTCAATCATTTCTTCTATACAAGTTTTCTCATTATCTCACACATGAGCCGGTAGGGGACTTCTCATAACAAGGAGGTTAGTAAAATTTTCTTTTTAAATGTTAGTGTGATAATCAAGTGAAAAGAAATTGACTAAGAGAATATTAGAGCAGATTGAATGCTTTTTCTAAGACAATTTATTTTTAGTACATGTGACACAGCACTTTCCAAGTTATTCTCATAATTGCAAACAGAAAGGAAAATTTTTTGCTACTCTGTCACCGATATCTGACTTTCTTACTTAGTGAATTTCATTCTGTGGTACTCTGCTTTGGCTTTGGTTTTCCCCGAAAAGGATCATGTACTGAAATCCTGGTCTCCAGTGTGGTGGTGTTAAGGTGATGGAACCTTTAAGAGATGGGACCTAGTGAAAGGCGATTAGGTCAAGGGGGCACCACTCTTGTAAATGAATTAATACTGCTTCATGGAAGTGGGTCAGCTCTCCTGGGATAAGGTTAGTGAAAGGGTAAAGTTTCTAAGCTGGAAAGCTTGAATTAAAATGTAAAAGATTAGGTATTATTAAATTCCTCTGTTACACCCAGATTCCTGAGATAGTTAAGACAACACCCTACTGGCCATTTAGTTTAGGGCCCTGTGCAGTTTGTCACAGGGCCCGAACCAATCAGTTTGAATGTGTATCCCGCTTAGGAGTGACCAATCACCCTTGCCCGACCTGTTCCCGCCAATGAATGTGCCAATCACGTCTCAGAGTTGTTGTTCAATTTTCCCGAGCCTCATGATGATTTGTTCTGATGTATGCAAAGCCCACCACCCTCTCCAGAAAGTGTACTTAAGCTCTGCTTGACCTCTGCTCTGGGCTCTGGGCCACTCTCCCTTCCTGAGTGAGCCTTGAGCCTCAGCGCGCTGAATTAGGATCCTCTTCAATAAACTCCCTCCTGCTCATTGCATGAAGCTGGTCTCTTGTGGTCTCTTTCTCCAATGATTCACCGGACCCTTACAGTTAGTACTCATAAGAGTGGGTTGTGATGACGCAAGGCCATCCCACATGCTTGGTCTTTCTGCATGGAGCTGGCTTCTTTACTGTTTCTCCATCATGTTGTGACAGTCAGGAGGCCTTCACCATGCAGTTTGGATTTTCTACTCATCAAATTCATGGATCAAATAAAACTTGTTCTTTTTTTTTATTTCTATTTTTTTAAGTTGTTGATGAATCTTTATTTTATTTGGAAGGCTAAGAATTGAATCCAGTGCCTCACACATGCCAGGCAAGTGCTCTATCACTGAGCCACAACCCCAGCCCTAAAACTTGTTCTTTTATAAATAACACAACCTGTAGTATTTTGTTATAGTGAAGCCAGATTTAAAATTAGGCAGTCAGTGTAGTTAGGTAAATTGGGTCTAATACCGAGTGAAATCTAAAATGGAGGCCATGAGGGGGCTGGGGATGTGGCTCAAGCGGTAGCGAGCTTGCCTGGCATGTGTGCGGCCCGGGTTCGATCCTCAGCACCACATACCAACAAAGATGTTGTGTCTGCCGAGAACTAAAAAATAAATATTAAAAATTCTCTCTCTCTCTCTCTCTCTCTCTCTCTCTCTCTCTCTCTCTCTCTCCTCTCTCACTCTCTCTTTAAAAAAATAAAATGGAGGCCATGAGAATGAATTCCCGGAAAAGTTGAGCAACTCTTGAAATGTTAATGAAGTCCCAAGAAAAGCTCTAGGCCCAAAGTCCATCCCAAAGAAATGTTAATGAACAGCCCCAGCAGATTTGAAGATAGCCCATCCCAAAGAAGTGTTAATGAAGTCCTTCCTGCCCTGATTACTTCTTTGGCCAAACTGTGTCCCACCCCTCTGGCCTTCCAACCTCGGTTCCATCACTGAAAGAACTATAAAAAGGGGAAACAACCGCACTTCCATGGATTCCACCTCTTGGGTCCCCTTCTTCCTCCGGGAGAAGTCTTTTCTGCTGTCCTTTAATAAACTTCTAATTTCTACTCTGACCTTGCCTCGGCATGCTTCTCTGGTGTTGTTCTTCAACATTGGGGAAGCAAGGACTCCTCACAGGTCAACAGCAGTAACAATAGCAACACAAAATAGACTAAAACATACAGCCATGCTCTGTGGATTTTCTTAATCATTAAATCTGTGTAATTTACATATAACTTTATGCTCCCATTTAAAACAATATTTTCTCTAATAAATATCCATACAGTCTTCATATTCAATATTTAATTAGATCTTGATATGGAAAAGCATAGTAGAGATTTAGCCCATGCCTCTTATTTACAGGTGAAAAACACTGGGGAATCTCAAAGAGGTGCAAGATCCTATAGGCTGTGAGGACTATATGACAGAAACACACAGATTCTTCAATCTGGGAGTCATTCTCTGAGACATGGAGTAAGAGGAGAGAGGGTGGTAGCTACAATAAGCTCCTCCTGGCTTACAGTGTGCCTAAACCAGGGCATGCTGAAGGCAAAATCAGTGACCACATGTTGAAAAAGCTGAAGGTTCTCCGAGGACTTTGGGTGATTATATACTCTGATATACATTTTAAGTACTCAATAAAATGACTGTTCCTTATTCATGAGGCCAGATCAAAGGTGACTCTTTAGGGGAAGCCCCGCTGAGCAGAATAATTTTCTTCTTCATTTGCATTTCTGTATCACTTTGTTCATAACTACTTTATGACATTTGACACATTTATTTTAATTATCTGTTCAAGTGTCATCTTCCTCCTAGACTGAGAGCATGTTGAGGAGAACACTATTTTAATCAGTTTTTCTAGCTCTGACATTTTACTTTGGCACATAGTAGGTGATTAATACACATTTGGTTAGTTCAATTGCTATATATCATGATAGCAGGTAGCTTTAAGCTCATAGATATTTCTCAGATTTGCAAAAGCACAAACAGGTTGTATTTCTTCCAAAATAAGATTTAATAAATATTTACTAAATATTGGCTCTTTGTTGGGATTTGTGCTAAGATTAAAGATAAGAACATGAATCAATGCTACCATATTATTATTATTGTCTTTCCTTGTTTTCAGTGAGCTTTTTAAAGTGATAAATATGGAAGAAAATCAATAAACACAGCATGGTAAAAGTACAATAGAAAAATGTATAAGCAAGGACAGGCACCTTCTCTACATGGGAGCTCTTTTAATTAAAACTCTTTTCTTTATATGTTACCTAGCCTTGATATTTTGATACAATAACAGAAAACAAATTAATACATAAATAAAATCTAGTCTCACTATGAGATGGGAGAATAGGAAGTAGATATAAGCATCCAGATTTTTTGTAGGATGTTGATTTCTGATCCCCTGAATTTAACTACAAATTTTCCTCCCCAGAACTTTCTGCTGTATCAAACTACTCCCCTTTTAATGCATACCATCATCATCATCTACTTGATTAGTCCTGCTGAAAACCAATCAGAATCACTGATTGTCCATTCTTCTCATCCACATAGGCAAATACCTGGAACTTCTCTGCATCTCCACTGTCCCCAACCATGTCTGAGCACTTTGTCTCTTATTTGAACTACCTTGCTCTCGTCCTAACCTGTCTCCCCATTTCCCTTCTCACTCTCCTCTAATAGAATTCCTACATAATATCCAAAACAATCTGCTTAAAATAGGAAGGCAGGAAAATGTTTCTCTACCACTTCAATTTATCAATAGTTTCTAATTTCACATAGAATAAAAGTCAGGATCCTTTCTTTAATTTCTGTCTCTGCAAAGTGTGATTCATGCTTGAATCATGAGGCTAGATCAAAGGTGACTTTCATGTTATGGCATTAACCCCCTACATTATCCTGCTGCAACCACAGCAAACTACTTTAGTTTTTCTACAAACATCTATTGTTTCCTTTCTGTATGGGTCATAGGGTTGGCCTCCTTTTTTTTCCCCATCAAATCTTATTTTAAGTGTCACACTTTCAAAGCCTTCTTCAAGTATGTGCATTAGTAAGTTTCCCTTTTTTAATTTTAAACTTATTTATTTATCCTTTTTGTTACTCTTAAATGAATAAAATATAGACAAAGGCCACTGCTGTAGAATGCATGTGCAGTTTAATTCATTATGATGAGAACAACACTGGCTTAAAGAAAAACTTAACACAAATTAGATTCAGCAGAATAGATTTGAGCAAAGAGCAATTCACAAATTGGGCAACATTCACAGTGAACTTTCATCTGCTGAGGGTTGAAGCAAAGTATTTGCCTTATTACAGTATAATCTGGTGGAAAGTCCCCAGTTTGAGGTTAATTAGCAGTTTCTGATTAGTTAAGTTTCATTTTACTGTTTATATTGACTTCAGTTTTCTTATGTAGGGACCTACAGCAATAGAGATATCTTAGCCTAAGAGATTCCAGTTAAAATTTTTTAATACATCTTTATTAACACTTGGCCAAAAGGTACAGGCATATTACCATTCATTCCAGAACAGTTTTATTTTCAGTAAACACACAAAAAGCCTTCCCATTCCCTTCAGCAAATATTCTTATGACTTTTAGAATCAATTTCTTGAATTACTTTTGGGTTTACAACAAAAGTATACCTCCAGAAGCCCTGTACTTTAGAATTGTACATTCTTTTTGTTTTTCTTTTGTGTATCTGTCCATTTTAAATTATAGTTCTAATTCTTTCTTTCCACCTGTTTCACTTTTTAATTGACATATAATTTGCAGGAAGTAAGATACAGATTTTAAGCATACGTGCCAATAATTTCTTACAAATATACAAATCCTTATCACCAGCAGGTCCACAACTTATTAAAGTTTTCTCATTACGCTTGCTTTTTCATCAATACCATTTCCCAGAGGCAATCATTTTTTCTCATCTTTATCACCATAGTTCTTGTTCTTGAATGTCACATAAAGGCAATACTTCAATGCAAGCTCTTCTGTTCCTAAGTTGTTTGGTTTTGATTCAGCCTCTTGTTTCAGTAGTCCTCTCTTATATGAGGTTTCAGTTTCCACTGATTCAGTTGCCTGTGGCCAACTGTAATCTGAAAATATTAAGTGGAAAATTCCAGAAATAAACAGAGACCACATTTACACAACCTTTAATTCCAATATATTATGTGATTATTCTATTTTGTTTTCAGTTCTGTAGTTTACCTCTTACTAAACCTAATTTGTAAATTTAACTTTTTCATAGATGTGCATACATAGGAAAAAACATACTACATATGGTGTTTGGTACTATCCATGGCCTCAGATATTGGCGGTAGATCTTGTAATGAATTTTCTGGGGATAAGGGGAGACTACTGTCTTGTAAATTTGTTTTCTTTTCTGATGAATTGTATTTCACTTTATGAATACATTATACTATTTTTAAATCCATCCTGTTTTTCATGGATGTATCAGTTGATTTCAGATCTGAAAAAAATATCAGTAAAATGCACACACTCTTATATAGTTTTTTTGTGAATATGTTTTCATTACTCTAGGGAAAATTCCTAAAAGTGGAATTGCTAGGTTGTGTAGTAAGCACATGTTAAACTTCATAAGAAACCACCAACTCTTTTCCAAAATATGGGTAAAAATGTATTTTCCAACAAGTAACACATGAGTATACCATTTGCTTCCTATCTTTGCCAATAATTTGCAAAGTTGCTGAAGCTGGGCATGAACTTGTCATCCTCCTGCTTCCGTTTTCCAGGTTGCTGGGATTACAAGCAGGTCCCACTGTACCCAGAAACTGTTTGACTTTAATGATATCTAATTCATTGCCTTTTTCTTTGGTACTTTTTGTCTTTTCAAAAACCATGTCCTTTTCCAAGGTCACAAAAAAAGTATTCCCCCGGGCTGGGGATGTGGCTCAAGCCATAGCGTGCTTGTCTGGCACGCACAGGGCACTGGGTTCAATCCTCAGCACCACATAAAAATAAAATAAAGATGTTGTGTCCACAAAAAACAAAAAAAAAAATAAATATTAAAAAAATTCTCTCTCTCTCTAAAAAAAATTATTCACCCATTCTTTCATCTATAATCTATTGTTTTAGTATTCATGATTATTTATGTGGTCAATCTCAAATTTTTGCATATGGTATGATGTACAGATCAAACCTATTTGTTTTCATACCAATGATTAGGGTTTTCAGCACCATTTTGTGTGTGTTTAAGTATGGTACTGGGGTCTGAACTCAGGACCTCAGGCATGCTAGGCAATGCTGAGCTATATAGTACATAGTATAGCTCAATGCTGAGCTATACCCCCCAGCCCTATTTTAAAAAGACAAATTTTTTCTTACTGAATGTCCTTGGAATGAAATCAATTGATTATATGTGTGAGTATATTTCTCTACTCTCTTCTATTATTCTATTTTTAAACTGTTAATACAATATAACTGTCATGAGTCCTTTAATTTTCTTTTTTCACAAAATTACTTTTTAGTATCTTAAGGTCTTTGAATTTCCATATAAATTTTAGATTTATCTACTCAATTATCAAAAGCCTGTTAGAATTTTGACTTCAATTGTCTTGAATTTTTATCTTTATTTGCATTTTTATTTATTTATTTTATCATGGTAAGCCTATCTCCAATTCTGGCTCACTGTGTCACAAAGTATAATTTCTCTTTACCTCTGCAAATGCTCTATCAGTACAGCTACAGTCCCATCTTGAATTCTTAGATCACTGTTTATTGCCTTTTAGAAGCATTATTATTGTTGCTTTTCCCCAAAGGAAAAAAACATAAATTCTGTTATTGAAGCTCCGGCTGAGGTTCTGCTGGACACCCGCAGGCGCCTGTGTCCCAATAAACCCCCTCGTGCTTTTGCAGCCAGTGTTTCATGTGATTCTCCTTGGACAGGGAAACGGGGGTCTTTCATAAACAGGGTGCTTTTCATTGGAGGTCCCACCGAGATACCCCTCCCCCACCCCGTCCGGATCCCTGCTTGAGGACCACCAGCATCACTGGGAGGTAAGCTGGCCAGCTCATGTCGTGTTTGTCGTGTTGTCTGGTGTCACTTCTATGTCTGTAATGTTTGTAACTCTTGGCTGATACTTTGTTTCTATGCGCTGCATCTGTACGATTACGCGTAGTCGCTCTGTATTCTGGGCAGCTTGAGAAGGAGTTGACGAACTCAGACTTCTCCCCTGCCACCCCGGGAGACGTCCCAGGGATTTTTGTAGGCAAAGGTGGAGCTTCTGCTCCACCTAAGCCATCTGTATCTGTAGGCAACGGTGGGGCAGCACCGAAGCCATCTGTATTTGTAGGCAACGGTGGGGCAGCACCGAAGCCATCTGTATTTGTAGGCAACGGTGGGGCAGCACCGAAGCCATTTGTATTTGTAGGCAACGGTGGGGCAGCACCGAAGCCATCTGTATTTGTAGGCAACGGTGGAGCTTCTGCTCTACCTAAGCCGTCTGTAGGCAACGGTGGGGCTTCTGCTCCACCTAAGCCATCTGTATCTGTAGGCAACGGTGGGGCAGCACCGAAGCCATCTGTATCTGTAGGCAACGGTGGGGCAGCACCGAAGCCATCTGTATCTGTAGGCAACGGTGGGGCAGCACCGAAGCCATCTGATCTGGCAGCGCTCTTTCTATTCGGTCTGATTGTAGTGTTATTGTGATTGTTGTGTTATTGTTTCTGTCTCTGTGTTCTATCTCCTCATCTAAAACTAGCATGGGGCAATCAATCATGACCCCTTTGAGTCTCACCCTCGATCATTGGTGAGACGTCCGGAATCGGGCAGATAACCTTTCAGTAGAAGTCAAGAAGAAAAAATGGGTAACGCTTTGTACTGCAGAATGGCCAACACTCAATGTGGGTTGGCCAAAGGAAGGTACATTTAACCTGATCTTATATTACAGGTGAAGTCCCAGGTTTTCATCCAAGGTCCTCAGGGACACTCTGACCCTTCATCGTTACCTGGGAAAATTTGGCCTCTGACCCCCCCTTTGGGTCGCCCCTTTCTCTCCGCCTAAGCCTACTCCACGATCTCCTTCCAAAGCCCCACCCCTACCCTATCAGCCCCAACCCGTACTGGCTCCTGATTCCATCCAGGTTTCCTCAGAGGAAGAAGAAGAACAAGTAGATCCAGCCACCAATAACCCTCCGGGTCCACCCCCCATGGTCGGGAGACGTCCCCAGCCCCTTTCTGGGTTCTGAGTGGATTGCCTGTAGTAAAGTATTTGGTGAAGTATTTGGTAGCTGACGGATCCGAGATCCGCCTGAGCTTTTAGTAGCAATCCACGACGCGCTGCGAATTCTGTGGCCGAGCTGCGAATTCTGTGTTTTATGTTTTTGTTTCTGTTGTCCTGTCTGTCTCCACCCCTTCCCCCTTTAAGACCTAAGGCAAATTAAAAACTGACTTTACTAGAAGGTTAAGAGATATGCCTAGTGCCTAAGGTCAAACCAAACTATAGAAGCTAATCAATCCTGTAAGTGCAAGGGAAAACTGAGGAATTCCCAGCAGCTGCCAGAGCGTTTTTTTGCTTTGGGGAAATTTCCTCATTTTTTCTCTTCACTGTAAGGATTACCCCACCTAAATGCAGTAAAGTCAGTCACACTGAGACCCTATGTGAGAACATCTGGTCCACTCATGGGAAATCTAAGGTGCCACTGATAGGAGTCATAATTAAATGGAAGTTCAAAACCTGGAGAGATATTTTCTTGTCTGGTCTGTTTTAAAGGTTATTATAGATTGTTTCTTGGGGATAATCTAGGCTAAATGTGTGTCTAAAAGATGTTTCATCTGGTATCTAAATGAGTTTGAAGCATTGCATAATCTTGCAGTTAAAAGTTAGGGTTAAGTAATTGTTTAGTTTGTGATTTTAGATAATTCATGCCAGAGAACTTAAATACTTAGGATAGAAAATTAAAAGAACTCTACTTCCAAGTTGGCAAGTAACTCCCAATCATTCAGTTTTATTTTTTATCAATCTTTGAACTGGGTAGCCTAAGGAGATTTTACTAGGTATACAGTGCATTGATTTGGGCAAGGATAGTAGATTATGATTTGGTATCTGTTTCTCTCAGTGTATAAGATTTAGGAAAAAGTGTTGAATTAAAATGTTGGTCTGGCTCATTGAAATGACATTTATTAGCAACAGTCTTGGGAATTTTCAAAGCTTAATTTTAGATATACATGGTAGTGTGGATTTTTTTTCCAGGTGATTTAATGTAACTTAATACTACTTTAGGAACTTCAGAACAAAGAAAGTAGCTTAATGATCCTGAAGGAACTTCTTCTGATGGTGGCTTTTATATTATCAAGAAAGATCCTATTTTCAGTTTTGTGTGAGCAAATTTTTCTAGTGTAGGAAGATAAATTGTGACTTATGGTTAAAATGCCTTAGGCATAAAGTTTCTGCTCAAGAATTCTGGCTTTCCCAGTCCCTTCCAGACCTCAGCCAGGGCTTTAAGCTGATATGCAAACAGAAGCAGCTTGGAGCTCAGGCCCAAGGAAAAAAAAAAAAAAAAGAGTAAAAGTGTCTTTTTACCTGAACTCAAACTAGACCAAACCAAGAAGTAAATTGTATGGCATTTACTAATTACTGGCCGGTTAATCTTTTTAGGACTTTTGCTTTTTTAGATTCTGTAATTTTTTTTCTTTGAGCTCATGATTTTGTTCCTACAGACAAGTTAATGTTTTTCTGATAAGTTCTATTTTTGATCAACTGGATGGAGTTTGTTTTTTTTTTTTTTTTTTTTTTTTTTTTTTTTTTTAACATTGCAATGAGATTTCACCTGAGGAAGCTGCAAGGCCTCCACCATTGTGTTATGTGTTACACTTGTGTTACGTGTTGTATGTCGGTATGTCTGTATATGTGTATGTCCATATATCCTGCAGTGATATAACAATTGACAGATGAGGAGCGCTCATATAAATTAAAAAAAAAAATGGATCCAAATATCTTTGATTCACGTGATTCAAATGGTTCAATTTAAATTGGGTAAACAGATGAAAGTAAAGATGTCTTTAAAATTAAGCTTATAAGCTTTTCTAGGTGTTCAAAAAGGCCCTAATAAAATGTTGATGTCTATGAAATAATCTGCTTAGATTCAAAGGTTTACAGGTATTGTTTCAAAATGTGAACAGAAGGAGGTTAACAGATAAAAAAGAGAAACTAGAAGGTTCTAGGTATGGATTTAATAAGAGGGAAAGTGTGTTTCTGGATAAGAGTCTATATGATTAAGTAATTAAGAGGGTTTAAGTAAGTGATAAAGAAGGTCTGTGTAAGTTTTTGAGCAAGTAATCTTAAAGAAATTAAACAGCTGGTTAAACAAGTGCTGTTGTTTTAGAGAATTGTGCTATGTTGTTTCTTTAAAAGCTAAACTTGGTTAATATAAAAACATCAATGTAATTGGTGCCATTAATGTGTTCATATCTTCCAGGTATACAAGTCTATAAGGTAGAAGCTTTAGAAAGAGCATTATATCAAGCTGGTATTCTAAAAGTGTATGGTAATTTAGGCTTAAAAGAAAAACATGTTGGAAATTTATTTATATCATTTGTGTTCTATAACTGTACTTATTATCAATAAGTTATGTAAAGTTCCATGTTACTTTTTACACTGAGATACAATTTAAATGTATTTTTAAGTCAATAAGAGCCTGATCTGGGTAAAGGTTTTATTGTAAAACACAAAAGTACTTTGCTACTTTTCTACAAAAGGTTAAAAGTTTTCAGCCTTTCTTTATATTGTGTTAGCTAATATTCATATAAATTTGAGCAACAATTTATGTAGATGTCTAAAAAGCAAAGATCAGCTTCAGAACTATAGTATTTAAGATTTATGAAGGGCCCCGCCTTACTTGAGATAAAGCTCTATGTCCCATCTCATGTGAAAGTGACTATGGAAGAAGTAGGCCAGATTTCAGTGCATTTAAGGTTGTGTCCAAAAGTTGGTTTTTGTCACGATTGCCAGGACCTCAAACAGGGGATTATAATGTATAACTCTGCCAGAATTCAAGGTAGCTATTACATAAACTAAATATGTTTTTATCCTAGTTAGTTTTGTTTTGTAGTTTGCTTTTAGATGGTCTAAAGATTGCCTGTTAATATTTTAAAGAGGTACTGCTTTAAGAACTCACAACCTGGGTTAACTTAAGATAAGGAGTTATCACCTACAGGATAGAGAGATAGGTACTAAAGCCCAGTACTTAGTATAAGGCTGTTGAAGTTTATTTGCTAGATGTTTAAGATTAAGTTTTAAAATTAAAGTTAAATTAAAGGGCCAAGAAAACCAATATTTGGCTCTTGCCCTCTGAGTCAGTCTGAATCAGGGATAGGGGACTTCTCCAAAGGGCTTTGCAACTCTAGGCCACATAACCTCCTGATCAGGGAGATTAATGAGACCAGTGGAGGACAGAAAGCCAATCAGTGCATTTGCTGTGGAGAGGAGGGTCGGCAGAAAAGGGAGACATCCCTGATGCTTCTGAGGGAAGCCACGTGGTCAAGCAAGGCCTGGACCCATCCTAGCGCAAATGACCCATCCTAGCGCAAATGGCACTAGCAGAACTGAGAAGCTGCTGTGAAGTTCCCGAGGACTCCCAGGAGAGACTCAGCTGACTATTAACAATAGATGGAAACAAAGTCAGTTTGACTTGCTTCATCTTAAACACTTAGCAAAGACAGTCAAAGCCAAAGCACAGCTGTTCCTGGACATCTTAAATAATAATAATAGTTAAATGTAACTTCCATAAATAAGTAGACTGGAGGCTGCAAAAGAGACTCTTAGGTAGAAATGCCTGATAACTATCAAAAGGGACTGCTAGAGTAGTTTTAGTCTAAGGCCTTTATTTCTAACCAACGCAGGTAGGCTTAATGTTTGCAGAATTAAAGATTTCTCTATTAGACACAGGTCATACTAGTAAAAGGATTTTGCAAGATCAGATGATATCAAATTATTAAACTATATCTTAAGGGAAGGACAACTGTAACCCTAAAAGTTAAATGTTGTGTTTACATCCCTGATAATTCTGGCAATGTGACAAATATCCTTAAAGATTTACATGCTTAGATAGAAGCCATGTCCTCAGCAACATTGTCGTGGAAACAGTATCTTAACTCCTAGTTCCTGGTACTGCCTGATAGAAAACATTGTTGATCTTTGTCTTGGCCATTATACTCATTGGCATATTTCTGTGCTGTGGCATTTCTTGCTGCATCAATCTGGTTCCAGTACTAATGAATTCTTGTTTCTCTTATAGACCACCTATCACTCAAATGGCCCTCCAGCCTATTACTTTCAATTGGACTTTTAGCATGGACCACTCGATAGACCCGATATTTTTAAGGGGGACTCCAAACTGCTTGCCCCACACCGTCCCTTTTCAGCCTGAAGAAGCCAGAGAGATCATCTTCGTCCCCCTTCCTCACAGCAGTAAGGAGTTCCCAAATTAGAGGGGGGAATGAAGGCAGATTTAAAGTTAGGTAGTCAGTGTAGTTAGATAAATTGGGGTCTAATATCGAGTGAAATCTAAAATGGAGGCCATGCTGGGAATGACTCAGGGAAAACACAGGACAATGGATATAAGATTCTATCCATGATAAAGAAAAAGGGGGGAATGAAAGACCCTAGCCCAGTTAGCCCAGTTACCTAAGGCCAAGATATGAAACCAAGATATCAGGCAGGCCATAAACAGGTTCAGGCGCCTGGCATGCTTTCCGGACAACCGGTTGAAGAACAGAGCACCCGCATCCTGAGGCATGAATGAATAAACCGGAACAGATAAGCAGGAACAGAAAGAATAGAATGCAGACCTGTGGTTTTTGGAATGCAGACCTGTACCCCCTAGGTGGCCTATATGCTAGATTTAAACAAACCAATAAGAAACCTGTTGCTTCCCGCGCGCGCGAAACCTGTCCCAAACCCTATAAAAATCTCTGTATCCCCAAGCCCGGTGTGCCAGTTCACCAAAGCTCCGGCTGAGGTTCTGCTGGACACCCGCAGGCGCCTGTGTCCCAATAAACCCCCTCGTGCTTTTGCAGCCAGTGTTTCATGTGATTCTCCTTGGACAGGGAAACGGGGGTCTTTCATAAACGGGGTGCTTTTCATTATAATACCTCTAATCAAATGAATTAAAAATAAGGAATTAGACATTGTCAGGTAGAGTTGAAATTGGAAGGGAATTAGCATCTGTAATATATGATTTTTGGTCCCCTGAGAACCTATTTCACTCCTCATGATGGGATGAAGGAGATGATTTTGCTGCTTTTGAGAACACATTTTTTAGGTGGATGTGAGAAGAATTTTAACAATGTTCAGCTTTTCATTTCATGAACTTGCTCTTCTTCTCTGCTTTTTCATGTCTTTGTTGATTTTCCTTAGCAATGTTTTCTAGTTTTCAGTGTACAGAGATTTAACATGTTTTGTTTTTGTATTATGAAATTCATTCTTAAGCAAGAGTTTTGTTTTTCTTATACCTTAAGAAAGTGATTTTTTATTACACTTTTAATTGCTTATTATTAGTTCATGGAAATACAATTAATCTTGTATTGATATTCTAACTTTTATATTTTCAATTTTTAATTCTAGTAGTAATATTTATTTATCTTTGTTGGATTCTTTAGGATTTTATACCTAAACCATCACGACGTTAGCAAATAAAGACAACATCATCTTCAGTCTTTATGTCTGTTTCCTGATAATAACACCTTCCTGAGAGGAGACTTATAGAAGTATAAGTGAGAAAATATAAGCTGAAAGCAAGTAACTTTGTTGCTGTTTTCCATTTCTGGATGCTTCTCAGTAACAACCACTTGTGACTCTGTAGTCAACCAATGTGCCAGCTGTTGCCTTTTCTTCTCTGGATATCAGGTCGCTGCCAAAATGCATGGATTTATCACCTGGATCGCCAGTGGTAGGATCACAAAGGTTTTCCATCATTAGAGTCCAGCTGAGCAAAGGAGAGCCTTCCCAGCTAGCCTCCAAGAGAAAACACACCAGAAAGGTTTGGCTGGTAACTGCAAGTTTGTGCAAACTGTGGTTTCTTTCAGGTCAGTCTCAAGTCTTAGGTTTACCAGGGAGGTTCACAGCCAGGGTTTTCTCTCTCAGGGCTAACTTACTTTGATATCCCCGGAGGGATCTAAAAATTGTGGTCCTGACTGAGCTAAGGTCAGGAGAAATGAAAAAATGCAATTACAGTGAAGACACAATCTATTTCCTTGTCATCTTGTTTTTGTATTTGCCTCTGTTAGCTTCAATATTGTGCAAACTTGATAATTAGTTCCTTGGGGATTTTGGGTACTGCCTCAAATTAAATTGAGGGAAAAGCTTTCATCAAATATCGTTAGATCTAGATATAGAGGAATTAATGTGTAATACAATGGGAATAAAGAAAAGCAGAAGTAAATGCTCAGGCATTGGGAAACAGTGAGGGGGGTAGTAAAGGAGAGTATACACGAGAAAAGGAGGGGCTAAAAGGAAGTTCCAAAACATATCTTGAAAATTTATGTATGAAATTTTTTTTCTTTTTCTTTCTGTTTTTTTTTTTTTTTTCCAGATTGGATAATTCTGTCAATTTACTCCACAGGTTTACTGACTATTTCTTCTACCATTTCAAACCACTCTTGAGCTGAAGATATATTTCAGTGGTAGAGGGCTTCCCTAGCATGCAAGTGGAGTACTGGGTTTGAACCCTAGCACCACAAAACAACAACAACAAACAAACAATCAACAAACATACAAAAGACCCTACTCTTATGATCACTTAGTTTTTCATTTTACTTATTGTACTTTTAATTTCTATAATTTCAATTTGGTTCTTTTTATGTGTAGCTTTTTTGTGTGTGTGGAGTTGCTATTTTACTCATTAAAATGTTGACTTCTTCCCATTCCTTAGGGATTACAGGTAACAGGGATTGTTTCATCTTCCCCTAAGAAGTATTGGGTTCTGTTCTGGTGGGTAATTCTATTATCAGCAGATCACCTTGAATCTGTGTAAGGTTCGATTTTGCCCTCTGTTGCCCTTGTAAAAAGGCCAAGTTGTTCTCTATCTAACCTGGTAGATTCCAAACTCTGCCTCCTCAATAGCCACCCATCTTGTTTATATGTAAACAAGGTATTTGAAACACGAAATATGTAAACTATGTATTTGAAAGACGAAAATATTTAATGTCGATATAAACATCTAAGAAGAGAGGGAAAAGATCAGAACTACAAATGCTCCATTGCTGGCTTAGCTTCTAAAAGATTCCATGGGCATGCCCTGATGGAGCCTCCTTCACTAGAATCCCATCTTCAAACTCTCTGCAGGTGACTGCTAGCTTCATAGATAGATTCCTCATGACTTATGAGCCATTTTTATAAAATAGTAGACATAAGTATGTAGTATAAGGCCTTATAAGACCAAGTTTCTTTTTTCCACATCATTTCTTCTTTACTTAGAAAATGCAAATAAATGAGTCTCAAGCACACTTGTCTCTGTCTTGTGAATGTACCTAGTTTGGAAAGTTCTTCCCAGATCAGCTTCCCACTACTTTCTTCTTTGAATACCCAGTGATACAAATTCAAATATGAATGAAAGCAAATCTTACTTTGTGCTTGCAGCTCCTGAACTATAATGTGCATCTTGGAGAAACTACAAGAATCATTTCTTTAAAAAAAAAATTCATTGAGATATAATTCACACATACAATTCAGCCATTTAATGTATACAGTTCAACAGTTCTTAGTGCAATCACAGACTTATGTAGCCATCACCACAACATTTTTTCTTTTTTTTAAAATTAAAGTATTATAGTTATACGTAGAAGTTGGATTCATCCTGACAAACTCATAAATGCATGTAATTTGATTTCAGTTCATGATCCCCTCCTTTTCTTCCCCCTTTTTCCTCTAGTCCTCCCTCTTCTCTCTCATTCTTCTTCCTCTACTGGACTTCCTTTCACTCATCTATTAATTGATATTTGGTTGGTTCTTTCTAACGTAGCACAAAGGTGAAGTTCTCTGTTATATACTTATATATGCACATAACATGATTTTCTAAGAATTGCCCCCCTTCTATCCATCCCTTCATTCTGCCTCTTCATCTCTTTCTCCATTTCCTCAATAGCTCTTGTCAGGGGCTGGCTCATGTTCTATTAGGGTAGGTCTTTAGTAGATGTTCCTTTAGCTTATAGATTTTAGTTTCAAGCCATAGCTTTTCCTGTGTCCCGGATGAAAGTCTAGAATGTTGATGAGGTCTTAATGCTCTAAATAGACTGGATCATCAGTGTCCCCTAGCACAACTCAGTCTCTGCTGCATTTTCAGTCCATGCTTTTTGGTACATGGAGCTCATCCTGTGGAAAAAGAGTCACAGTGAATTACTACACAGTCTCCTAGTGGCCCATCCTCCAGGATGCTTTGACTAATAACTGCCTCTTCAGATCACTACTTAGGGATAAAAACACATCCTCAGGCAAAAAACCAGGGCTCAGCTTGTGATATTTCCTTGTTCAGGGTTACATTTCTGTGCTGATTTTTATCTAATATCTACAAATGGTTGTTTCATATATTTTTACTTGTTTTATGTGTGCTTTAATATGCTTGTTTTATCTGGTAGCAGTTATTCTATCACAGCTTGAAGCAGAAATCATATTTTATTTTTAATATTAAAAATTACCATACTTATAATTGGAAAAAGTGAGAAAGAATGGGCTCATATGACTGTTGGTGCTGGCAAAATCTGGAGGGCAAACCTGCAGGTTGGTTATTCAGCTAAACATTGAAGATTGATATTACAAGAGTCAGATATCTTCAGGGCAGACCAGACAGGCTGGAGACGCAGATTCAGGGAGGGTTTCTAGGTAGTAGTCTTTTTTTTAGGACTGAGGAAATTTAATATCTCATGGTTGCCAGGCTGACCAAGGCCTGAGGACCAAAGAATTCTTCCCAATTTATTGAGGCTACCTATGTTTCCTGAGAGTTAGGAGCCCTGTAGGAGTAACTGGTAAATGTCTCGTTGCTCATGAAGACTAGAGCTAGGAATCACAGATAGTTAATTCAGAAAAATAAATAAATAAATAAATAAATACTTGTTGAAAGTTTGAACTATACACTGAAATTTATAACCATTATTTTCTCATGTTCCTTACACTTTTCCTTGTTTGTTTCACCTGTCCCATATCTATTTTTGGTCATCCAGTGTTTCTGTAATTGTTTTCATGTAATAATCATTTCTTTTAAGTGTAATATGTACATAATATAAAATAAATTTAATTAATTCAACGATTTAATTCACTCCCTATAGATTAATGTAATTAATTCATAGGGAATGGTGGTTCTCTTCACCACAAAAATTGAATTAATTCAAAGATTGTCTTCATGTTGGAAGAGTTTACTCATTTCTGTTGATCACCTTCATTTATAAGTTTGTTTTTCTTTTTTTTTTTTGATAATTATTCTTATGTCAGGGGTCTAAAACCTACAATTTTTGAGCTTATGTTTATTTTTTCCAGCACCTGTTTTATATGAATGAGCAAAACTGTTTTACATTTTTAAAGCATTTCCAAAAGAAAAAGAGAGAAAAAAAATTATGTGACAGGGACCATATGTGACACACAAAACGTAAAATATCTGCCATAGGGTCTTTAATAACACAATGTTTGCTGACCCTGCTCTGTTGTATTTAAAAGCATGCATTTAGCAGAGGCTCTCCCTGCCCTATTCATTTTTTCTCTGAACTCATTCAGTTGCCCCCACAGGTGACTTTGGGCATAGGGAGTAGGGGTTCCCTTCACCACACACCATGGCTGGAGGTAACTGTAAGAGCTGAGGTATTCATGCCTCCATCAGAGGCAATATAATATTAATCAGTGTCTTTACATCCAGCCTCTGCTGTCGGGTGGGGGTTGATCTGCAAGATCCCTCCTGCACCAGCTTGCACAGCTTCTTGACGTGACCAAGCTCCAGCTAACCTCAGTGGTCATGTGCTTGAAGGTGAATATTTTATAGTTTATTTCTATCACTTCTCTGACTCCCTCACTTCCTTCTCAGTATCTCCTGATAATTACCTCCCAATTGGCTACCTACGTTTCACCCATGTCTCATTGCCTAACATGTTCTTTAGCACACATTTTCTGTTTTTTCCTGCCTCCTTAAACTTTCACAGTTCTTTAATTTCACGTACTAGTTAAAGTATGTATAAATTTAAAAGGCATAACTTGAAAAGAGAGACTTGCATTTTATATGTTCCTAGAGAGCCAAACATATGATTTGAAATATTGCATGACACTAACCTTTAGCCACAAATTTTAAAGACACATTTAAAAAAATATTTTGTACTTAATTTTCTGTAAAACTTATTTTTCTCCACAATTCTCACATGAGTGGACCATGTGTATCTTAATTATTAAATGAAGTTAAAGATCTATCATTTTAGACAGGCTTAATAGTTTCATTTTTGATTCAGTGTTTTGCTGTTGTTGTTGCTGTTGTTGTTTGTTTGTTTTTGTGGTACTGGGGATTAAATCCAGGGGCTCACTCATGTGAGGCAAGCACATGAGGCAAGCATGCTACCTACCACTGAGCTATAACTTAGCCCCTGAGTTTTCTCCCATGTGTATTTGTGTCTCTGACTGGCAACTTCATTTTAATTTTTCTTCTTTTTCAAAAATTTCCATTAATTAGTTCAAAACGAAATTATATTTTCAAATAACTGGAATAATTTTTTTTTCAGATAAAAGACAATAGTGCTTCTGCTTAGTCCTACATGGGGCAAACAGGCAATTTTACCTTGAGATATTTCAATTTCTTTATTCATCAAATAGAATTAAAATAACATACTTAATATAACAAAGAAATTCAGCAGCTAACACTGTGTGCTCTTTCTAAAGAATACATGTACAAAAGTTAAATATTTTTAAAAATAAATAGAAGCCTGCTAGACATTTCCCATCTGCCTCTTCCAGGTGTCTTTATAGTTCTGTATTGCAAGTTATGTCTCTTACTCTGCTCAGTTCAGATGCATTTTTCCTAGCTGTGACCAAAATACCTGACAGGAACAACATAGAGGACTAAAAGTTTATTTTGACTCATGGTTTTTAAGGTTCAGTCTGTGGTCGGTCAACTCCATTTGTGCAAGAGTTGAGACAGAACATCATGGCAGAAAGGAATGACTGGGGGAAGCAGCTAAGAAAATGACAAGAACACAGTAGAGAGAGAGCACTGCTTTCCATGACAAGATATCAACTCCAAATGCCTCTACACAGTGACCTACTTCTTTAGCCACACCCTATCTGCCCATAGTTACCACCCAACAAATCCCTATCAGTGGGTTAATCCACAGATTAGGTTACAGCTCTCATCATTTCACCTCTGAGAATTCTTCGTTGGCATCCATTGTCTTTCAGTGTTTGAAATACATTGTTCCTTGCATTTTCTCATTAGCTTCTTATACTTGCAGAAGGATAAATTTATGTACTGTATTTATTCATGACAGTAGATCTCAACCATGACTGCACTATGGAAACCCAGGTGCTTAAAAAACAGTATAGAAACATGGGTTTCACCTCCACAGCTTCTATTTCAGTTGGACTGGGTGTGACCTGAGCACTGGGACTTTGAAAAGCTTCCCAGGTAATTTTAATGTGAAGCTAAAGCTAACAATCACAGATAGAATTAGCTAGGAGTGCCGGGATTCTTTGGGGCTTTAATATTTTCTTGTTTGAATAATTTATGTCGTAAGAAAAAAAATTGGTTTGTATAATTTACAGTTTAGTTCCAGTAGGGAGCTTCGTTCCTCTTCTGAAACATTTCTTCCTCGTGTGCTCCTTTTTGGAACACCTGGCATGTTCCTAGCCCTTTGTGTGGCCAGGTGATTACTTACTGTCACATCCTGTACCAAGAGGGTGCACCTGTACTTCCCAGTGTCACCACCCTGAGCATAAGTAAACCAAGAGGATTTCTGTCACCTCTGCTGTACCAGAATTGTTGAGCCCAAATATAGGCAGATTCTGAAAGGCTCTTCTCTTAACCACCTTCTCTCCTCAAGCTCAGTATCTCCTCCCTCTGTGTCTGACTTTGTCCCTCTGTCTCTCTCGTTCTCTCACTTTATCATAAAATAGCTTTTATAGACTGAAGAGGATAATCATTTTGCCAGAATTGTTTGATTATTTGAAGCAGAAGTTGTTCCAGTTTCCTTTCTAGAGAGGTTTAAGGCACCTATACCACGAGAAAGGCACCTATACCCCTTTCTTATGTCTTGGTGTATATGGCAAGTGCAGTGTTGTTACTAAGCCTAAATCTTTATTTGGGGTGATTTTAGAAAAGCTGGTGGAGAATGTCTTCATGGTTCTCTGCAAGGTTGCAGATACTCTTTCACTTTGATCTGATGGTGATTTTCCAGTCAATATTGTTGAAATTTTTCACACACAGCTACGAAGATTTCCTTAATATTAATACCAACGAAGTTTCTTCTCTTTTATTCTTATTTTGTTCATTTCAGTGGCAATGTGGGAGTTGGGAGATAATTGTGGCTGCTCTCCTACACTTGAAGAAAAGTGTGACTAGTGATTTCTGATGAAGCTGATTGGATAGTTAGAGTTCTTTAATGAGAATCAGACTTTGCCAATGAAGCCAATGATCATGAGTTCATCCTGTTGTAACCTCAGAGGAGCTGCCAATCAAGGCAGCCTTGTCAGATCACATATGTGTACAGTGTTGGAGACAGAATTTCCACTCCCACCCTCTGCCATCTGTGTATTCAAATCATTAGTGGACACTGCTCTTTCTACCATTGATGAGCATCTAATGAAGCAAGATTGACCAGTCATGAGAGTTACCTTGATAGGCACAGCTCATCTGTAGATGGATGAGCACTTGAGGTGAGATGGACCACTAAGGACCCTCCCCAGAACATTTACGGAGAAGTAGAGCCTCGAACCTAGTCTCTTTAGTGATAAAACTTGGGTGTAGGGGACACAAGTATTATTAGTGACCTCACTGCCTGCTGTGTGGATAAATCTAGGTGACAAACAGTGCTAAGCAGAGAAGGAATAAGACTCAGCAAAGATCCTAGGCAAGTTCAAGTGTCAGAAGCCCAAATCCTAATTTCTACTTTATGTTAGCCAGGGAATTTTTTCTTTCGCCTTAAATACTTTGAGCGGGGTTCTCTCATTTCTAAACCAAAGGGTCCTGCTTAGTAATTAATATCACTAAAGCGGTAATCAGAAGATGTGAAGGTGAGACCTAGCTCTGACCCTATGAATTTAATAGGCATTTCTCTGAAACGACAATGACTCCAGTACAGAAAAGATGAGAAAATTCCTTCTGCAGTGTCTGGTATATAAGAACACAAGAGAATAGCATCTAGAAATCTAGAAATTAGTCACCTGCCCCTTTATCCTCCCCCACAGCCCTCCACTCACCCTGAGATCCCAAACACAATGCCATTTTTTTTTCCCCTTTTGAGTCCTCTGTGAAAGGGTCTTCTGTACAGGTTTAATTTGGGGATTCAACATAATATCACTTGAATCATATATTATTCTATTAAAGAAAAGTAGAGGTGCAAGCATTTCTGATATTTCCCTTGCCCTAGAATCCTTCCAGTTCCTTCCTTCTGAATACCAACATACCTTTTCTTAATATGTTATTATGTACATGACACATGCCTAGGAGTTTAACTAATCTATAGATAGAACTAACATGTTCCTCTAGTTCAGCTGTTCAGAACTGGGAAGTAAACTGTGGCAAAGTTTGAAAATACCCACAGAATTCAGATAATGTTAACAGTCAACGGAAAAATAAAAGAATATTTCACGTTATTCAATTTCAACAATTTCCGTAAACATCTTGACAAAACCAACGCCTTCTATTGATCAGTTTACTGTGCCATTCTCCTCCAGAGGAAAATGGTAATAAAATGAATGCCATTAAGTGTTCAGGGACCCCATCACAATATAGTATATGTGACAGATCCCTCTGTGCTCAGAATGCTCCACATTTATAAATAAAAATTCTCTTGCCATCTTCCTAAACTCATTTTTTTTTTGCCTCTAAAAGTATACCTGTGTGACTTTATATTTCAAATTCTTATCTTGTTCTTGTTTGTGCATTTGCCTCCTGCTTCCACTTGGGTGAGGGTGATATATTTATATCCTCACTTTGAGTCCAGAGACAGCAGAAAGAATTGGATAAACACACCAGGGGCCTGACAAGGCCAGGCAGTGCCTCCCTCTGTTCCTGTACACTGCCTTCTATTACAGAAATGCACCTTGTCCTTGGAAAAATATTTGTTTATTTCTCGCTTTTGGGTACCTTGGTGTCTTTATGACACTCTACCAAAATTCCATTAGATAAAAAAATTGAAACTAAGGCAATGAAAATGACAAGCAGGCCAGGGTGTCTCAGAAAACGTGTGTTCCTATCAATTAACATGGAGCCTCCTTACCTTGCACAAGGATATAAACATCTCGATATAAATTGTGTTCTTTGCCTATTGATCTTTAGAAGAAAAAGTGGGGGCCTGTGGTCAGCAGATAGTTTTATTCAGGTTCAATTTCTGTTAACAGATTATGTTTGCCTACTGAAAAAAAATTTAACCCTGTGAATAACAAGTCTCCATTTTTTTATAAAATAGGAATAATAATAATAATAATAATAAATACATAATTAGTATTTTTTTAAGGCAGAAATGAGATAAGGCATATGAAACAAAATTTAAAACATTTTTTTAACAATTTTTTTAGCTGTAGAGGACACAATTCCTTTATTTTGTTTTTATTTTTATGTGGTGCCAGGGATCGAACCCAGTACCTCACACATGCTATACAAGCACTCTACCAGGGAGCCACAATTCCGGCCCCAAATTTAAAACATTTTCACCAATATATTTTGAAATCAAATCAACCCCCCAAAAAACTTTCTGCAGGGTCATTGATAATGTCTTCAAGAAAAATAGCCCTAACAAGATAAATGTCAAAGTGCTGCTTCTTTGTGGGAAGAGAGGGAAGTTAAGCCACATAATTAGACACCCACGTGTTTTGCCCGCTACTCAATGTCTCACTCCCACTGATGTTTGAATGACCTAAGAACAGTTCTCAGTTGCTAATGGAAGAGAGGTATTGAGGTGACTGCAGTAAAAACACCTGTTCATCCCTCTGCATTTTACAGCTGTAACAGAGCTGTTACTCATAATGATCCCAGAATCAAGAGGCAATGCCCCACACATCAGTCAAATGGAATTCTTACCTGGCCTGGAGTTCACTGAGGGGGCTCTTGAGACTCCTAAGAAAGCACTCTAGAACTGATTACATGCTGGCTTGACAATCTGCAACAGGGGACATTAGAAACACAGTGTGGGTGGTTATTCTATAACTCAAACACCAAGGATGCTCTCTATCTCTACCTTGGACTGGCTCCCCATATGGAATCTGATTCTTCTGGATGCTATACCTAACCTTTTTCTCTGGCCTCATTCCCTCTCTGGTCCTGACACTTCTCCTACCCATCTCCACTCTAGGCTGGCCTCCCCCAATTTCTATGCACCTCTAGCCTACATGGCGTGTAAGGGGAGACATTTTTATTGTGTGTGTCACACAGGTCTGTATTCCAATATCTCTATGATTCCCTTTTCCCAGTAGGAAGTAAATAAGTGCTGACGAAGCAGCCTGTAAGAACTGTAGATTCTATTTCAATGAGAAAGGACCAAACTCCTAAGACAGCTGAGACTAGATAGGGCAACTTTTTTTTTTTTTTTTTTCTCTCCTTGCTTTTCTTTTGCCATGTGCCTGTCAGGAAGGTCACTTGGGCTGCTCTAGTGTTCAGTGGAAAGTAAATCTAGTTTACAGACCACCAGGCAGCTGTCTTTGACTTTAGGACCCTATCTTCTGTCATAATTTGAATTATCCTCACGCTGTATAAGCCAAGGACTTGGATGTTTAACCATTTCGTACCAAACCAAGCTAGGTAGTCATTTATAAAATATGTAAGACTGAGAGTGGCAGGATGTGATCCATAAAGACATTAACCCTGGGTTAATATTTTGAAGCGTGCCATATTTTAAAAGATAGTAGTTTAATGTAGACTACTAAAAATTTCCTTTCTATTGTTGAAAAGATAGCAGAGAATAATATACATCAAATCAATATTTCAAAAATGAAGAGGTATATTCCATTACAAGTGGAAGAAACTTCTTGTTAATTTAGAAACAGTCATTAGAAAAGATTATTGCCCATATTGTGGTCATCTTACATTTTTAATAAAATTATTTTAGACGAAGATAGAGATGCATTTCAAGTTAAAGTAAAAGGTTAACAATATTTTACTTAGAGGGTTACTGTAAAGATCGACTCTAAATCTTGAATACATGGACACTTCTTAATATTACGGAATATAAGTACTTTAGCAGTTTTCAGATCATATCCTTTGATTTATTTCAAATACTCTCTCAGAGAGAATTGGAGTCTCTCTATAATGAAACTGAGCCATATAACAATGTATCTGGAGGGCCTTATCACTGATGATAATAAATCTGTCAAAATTTTAGCAAAACCCTAAATATAAATGATCTGCTGCCTTTCTACTTGATTAGCAAAAAAAAAAAAAAAAAAAAAAAAAAGAGAGAGAGTCTTTCCCTGTTCCTGGATCCTTCTTTTTTACCTCTAGGTGGAATGTATGGTGGAGGTGGCAAATCTTCCCCTTGGTAGTTTTACCACCCCTCCTTAGATCCATTATGATTGGGGACTTGTCTATTCCTCTAGAGTCTGAGGCTTTGTTCATTCTTAGCTGGGGCTGCAACCCTAGAGTTGCAGATGCTCTGTGTGCTTCTTGGAGCTGCTGATGCATTCTCTCCACTCTGGTCAGCAATAGAGTTATTTTTTTCTCTATCTTTCCAGACACTGTTTTAATGAGAAACATGCAGGAGAATTCTAACATCAGTGAGTTATTAAGTGTATAGACTTCACTTAAGAAGAAGGGGTAGTAATGGTGGAAATTGGCAGGTGGCCTGGGATGCACAAAGAATGGTTAGGAAAGCTTTAAGCTAACCTCAGACATTTGAATCCTGAAAGACAAAGAGCAGAAGGCTTAGAAAAACAAACAAACAAACAAAGAAAAAAACAATCTTATTGTCCCTATGGCACACATCTGTAATCCCAATTACTAAGGAGGCTAAGGTAGGAGAATCACATGTTTGAGTCCAGCCTCTGAAACTTTGTGAACTCTTATCTCAAAACAAACAAACAACAACAATAACAAAAATCTTGACTTTAATCCTAGTTAACTAGCTCTATGACTTTGGGAACACTTTAATCTCCGTTTTCCCCAAACTAGAACAATATAATTTCCTGCTTAATGGATCAATGGGAAATGACCTCACTTTGTTCTTGGAACAAAGTTAGCACCTTCTGAAAGTCAGCTTAATATTCAGCCTTCCAGTCAATCACTAGAATGATGATACACCTCCATTTTTTTTTTGCCAGTATCGATCTATTAAGATATCTAGATTTGATCAACATTTTTCCCTTATAGTAGACTAAATATTGCCTTTTGTTAATTTCATGCATGAATTCTACCTTTAATTTTTATAGTGTATGTGTCTAAACTCTTGCATATATTGACTTCTAAAATATTCAAAGGCAATTATACTTCCCTGTGAGGTTTCATTCTTCTAAGTTATATAGCTATATCAAAAGAAAAATATGAAATCCTGAAGCCATGTTTTCCTTCTCCCCCACACATCCATATGCACACTAATTTATCAATGCTTTATTAAAGACTATTACCAAGGTTACCCCAAGAGTGCTTAAAAATGCAAAATTCAACTGAGCTTCTACTTCCATTGATGCTCTCAAAGAGCATTTGACTTTTTCAGGTACACTGTGATGCAAAGTGAATTCTAAGCCAGTTAAACTTCTAAAGTTTTTTACATTCTTGTATATCTTATATTAGGGAAATTGATTTGTTTTTAACTTACAAACTGCATTTATACCTACCTTGGTTAGAGTGCGCATATTAAATTCATCAGATTCAGCTTCATAACTTCAACCTGCTGAGAATTTTTAGATCTCAGATTTGATTAAGCAAGATTCTATATTTCTCCCACTTTGGTCACCCTCAAAAGTTATAAGCATGCCATGCATTTTATTAAGTCATTTATAAAAATACTATCCACAACTTCTAGTTAAATTTGATGAAGACAATATATATATGTGCTCTACTAAAAAAATTACTTCACCCAAAATAGTTACTTCTTTGTTCCATTTTCTTTCCTTCCTTCCTTCCTCTCTTTCTTTCTCTCTCCCTTCTACTATTGGTCCCTGTCCAATACAGATTTCTGTATACTTCCTTATTCTTGACTATTCATACACATGTGATTGCATCCCTGGAAACCTCAAGGGGAACACTATGTTTCAGGGTTTCTAAACATTTTATTTTGTAGTAGACAGCCCTTTGGAAAAGAATCAAGAACACTGCTGAAGTTGGAGAACCCTGAATTAACCTAGTCAATCTCATGGACAAGTACGATGTCAAGGGGAGAGAAAAGCTCAGCAAGACGCTAAGGCAAGGTGCAGATATATTATAGTATGCTACAAGAGAGTGAAGAATTGGACAAATAATATGATTTACTATACCAGGTTACAATGGATTGAAAATTCCTTTCAAAGAAAGTAGACAATTGTTTCCCGGGAAACGAGCATGGTCTTTACTTCCTGGAAAGGAAATGCGTGATTATTACTGTGTTTCATAGATTCCATGATGTATAATTCTTTTCATGTTCTAACATCTTTGAAGTAACAATGTGTCTTACGTTCAATATAAGAAGTATTCATCAAATATTGTCATTTTAAATAAATCTGAAGAGAAAATATAAGATAGTCTCTTACCTTTAGTGAGAAACTATCCAGTACTTTTTATGTACTTGTCTCATGATAAGCAGTAAATCGAAAAGAACTAGTAAAGGTAAAAATAATTACATATTATACATACAAGTATAGACCAGAACCTTGCCCATCTCTACACGTATACAAGAGTCTGTCCTTTTCACACAGCTTGTAAGAGGCAAAAGATGATGCAGAAATTCATCTGTCAGATTAAAAAGCTACATTTGAAAGCACAGGTACAGCATAACATGGTGGGGAAAGATATGGGTCTTGGCTTCTGAGGTTAAATGAAATAATGAATGAAAATATTTGGAGTACAATTTGACATATAACAAATATACAATAAATAGTCATTCTCAACACTATATTCCTGGTACTATGATAACTGCTTTATGTAATTTATTCTGTTTAAATCTCCCTATCTTCAATGAGATGCAACAGAGATTTTTTTCAAATATGGCACCAAGATCCAAGAGATTGAACAACCCAAGCTGGCATAGCTGAAAGTGGTGCACACTTGCTGGAGAGTGGCATTGTAAACACATCTATGGGGCTGGGACTGTGACTCTTGACCTTCCCTTTCTCTGGGATACCACGTTTTTTTCTTAGAATCTCAGCATGCATGACCAATACTGTGGAACTATTCTTCTACTTATGCATATAAAAAACAATGCAACTTTCACATCAAATGGTTTCTTTCATTTATTTATATGGAAGAAAATAAAGTTAAGAGGAAGTAGTGGATACGCAGAGAGAGGACAGTCAGCAGTGTTTGTCCATGCTATAACTTATAGGAAATACTGACAAAAACAGTGGACACCCAATTTTTATTCTTCTTTCCACTTCTTGGTGAAATGCCCAAAATCAACAATCAAATTATCTCTTAAATGAAGGCATAGGAACATTTACATCCAATCTAAGAAAAATGTTAGCTAAGCATAACATTGCATTGTCTGTTGGACAATATTAATTTAGTGTTAAATGATTGTATAATCTTGGTTAAGTTAGATGTTCTTTGTTCCATCAATGTAATGTGAAGCACTTGACTTCTTTCCTACCTTGAATATTCAGTGGTTTTAAGTGGATAACTCTGGATAGCAGCAATGATTTTGAAATTTAGTTCATCTTATTAGGCATATTGACAAATAATTGCAGTATCTTTCAGTTCATTAATATATTGCCAAAGGTTGAGCTTATGACTTCATAAAATTAAAGCTTGGTTTATTAGGTGGACAACATTGAAATAATAGAATCTGTATCTTGGTCTTTTTCATCTGGAAAGAAAGGGGGATACTAATTATGTAGTGCTAATGTATTATATACATTCTATGAAATAACACCCGCTGAGTGGCTAACCGTGCAAGCATAGAGACTATACATGATGAAGTGCCACTGACATATATCTCACAATGTGTAAGACTCCTAACAACTGTCAACTATATTTAGCCATATAATATTTTTGTTTTCCTAAAGGGCTTGGGCTTAATGCACTTTTTTAAAACATATATATACACAGCAGACTAATCAGTGCAGCTTTTTCTTGAAGTTAAGAAACACTTCCGTAAGGTAATAGTGAAGTCAGCATTTATAAAAAGAGGTTAAAAAAAAAACTTGTGAAATATTTAAAGAAGACAAATGAGTAATACTTTAGCTGGTTTCAATAGTTATTCCTCTAGAGCAAATCTTACATCAAAGCTCCCATTAAAGTTTCCTCTGAGCACCTTTTATATTAGTTAACATGAAAATGCAATATTTTCTTATACTTTAAATTGTCATGAATATAAATACATATTATTGTAAATAGATAGACCATGGAAATTGACTGCATTTATAAAGGGGAAAAATTACATAACAATAACCTTCTATTACAATGGCTGTGTAGGGAAGAAAATCTTTACTACTATATAGTAAAAGAGCAAAAATATACTTAGCAATGAAAGAAGAAGTCATAGATGGGAGTTATGGAGAAGGAGCTCCCTGTTTGCTCCCTTGACAAATGTTGCAGCCATATCTTATGCCTATGTCTACAAGCAAATCAAATTAATTTCTAATGCATTTCTACTTCTAGTTAGCATTTTAAGATAGGGACTTGGATCATCTGACTTTCCAGCTAGGTCCGGGGATATGTACATACCATTGAGAATTTAAAAAATTCATTTTAATGAAGCTCAGGACCACATCAATAAAAGTCTAAAACCGTCATAGAAAGTGCCTACCCTCTGTTAGAATGATTTCCTCTCTTGTTTTGCTTGTATTTTATCTTTTTCTACTGCTACTATTAGGTACATGCACCATCCCAATGTTGTAAGAAATTTGAGAAAGAAGTGAATAATATCACATTAAGATTATTATTATAGACCCTCAAGTTATTGAGAAAAAATATTTTTGACTGATTAAACTTTGTTCATGGAGCTGCTGTATAGTTTGCTAATAGGAGAGTGAATCATAAACTCAGAAATACCTGTTTTTCAGAACTTTCTTTCAAATTTCAGAGAATAGTGTAATGTCATGGCAGTCTAATTTGACTATATAATCATAATCCAGCTTTGGGGTTGGATTCAGAGAAGTAACTATAAATTTGTAGATTAAAACTCTTTTAGTATTTTGAATTTGTGACTCTGGACTAGTTTGCTAACCTCTCTGGATGTCCAAGACTGGGTTGACACTGTGATTCTCTGTCTTAGGTGCACCTCACAATCACCATAGTCTATAAGTAATAATAATGCCCATTAGAGAATCTCTATCAGGGAGGCATGAGTTTGCACATTTTAAAACATCCCCACTAGCCAGGCATGGTGGCACATGCCTGAAATCCCAGCAGCTCAGGTGGCTGAGGCAGGAGTATCAAAAGTTCAAAGCCAGCCTCAGCAAAAGCAAGGCACTAAGCAACTCAGTGAGGCCTGGTCTCTAAATAAAATATCAAATAAGGCTGAGGATGTGGCTCAGTGGGCAAGTGCCCCTGAGTTCAATTCCCAGTACCTATATAAATAAATTAAAAAAAAAATCCCCAAGTCATTTCAGTGGAAGTGAGAATTAACACCACTATGTTGACTGATTCCTAAAATACTCTCCAAGCTACTTGTCAGTGCAGGAGGAAATGTCTACTTCCTTCCCTCTTTTGTTTCTATTCACCCACTTTTTATTTTATCTATCTCTTCTTTTTCCTTCTTATTTGATGTAATGAACAAACTAAGTCCTAAAGTTGTAAGCCTATTTTCATGATGTGTGGCAATATCAATCTAAATGTTTTTTAAAATCAGGTAATTTTTTTTTTAAAGAGAGAGGGAGAGAGGAGAGAGAGAGAGAGAGAATTTTTAATATTTTATTTTTTAGTTCTCGGCGGACACAACATCTTTGTTGGTATGTGGTGCTGAGGTTCGAACCCGGGCCGCACGCATGCCAGGTGAGCGCGCTACTGCCTGAGCCACATTCCCAGCCCTAAAATCAGGTAAATTTTTAAAATCAATATTTTCTGCAGAGTACTGAGCTGAGCTCAGTTCAAGACAAACCAGAGTTATCTGGAAAATGGAAGGGGATTTCTATCTCTATTGTTTGGCTATATTCTGAATCTTCTGATCAAGGAATTTCTGTGGGAAAAGGAAAGATGGCTATTTGATAGAATAATTATTTTCCACTGAAAGCTCTTTAATTTTCCTAAAATTCATTGCTAGAAGTAGAATACTTTTGTTATACTGTTGTTTATGCATTGTGCTGGTAAAATCCCCAGACCCCCACACAAGAGGTATATGTCCATTCTACTGCAGAAACTCTGGGGTACATGCTATTTATCCCCAAGGGTAGAGTCTATGTCTATGTCTGGAGTAATGTCACATTCAGCATCCATCTCAGGAGATTAGCAAATTGTAGGCAAGCTCTGATTGGTGGATAAAAAATCCCCATCTGATGTTTTCCAGTTGACACCCGGTAGATAGATTTTTTTTTGTATGCTATTGATTATAAAATTCCTGTAGATAAAATCTCTAATAAAGAACACACTTTGTTATTTATTTTTGCTTAACTTTACCAAATTTACTGCAACCACTCATCATGTATTTCATTTATCTCTTCAGAGCTCAGAATGAATAACCCTAAATTAATCAACTGATTACAAATTCCTTAATTCTATGCAGCACATTTCTCATTCTTCTGGGTTCTTTTAATTGTAATTGAGAATTAGACTCATGGGACTATGCTGTCAGTACCGGCTAGGTATTAAGTAGAGGCAGATTTCCATGGCTTCTATTGCTCTAGGAAATTCCCAGGAAAGACAAAATTTTATGCATTAAATATCTGATTCACTTGGAAAGTGAATAGGATTCTGTCTGGTCATCCCTTTAAGAAATTCACATTTTTATTGCCTCCATCTCCCTCCAGTGGTTCTTTAGGGAATCAGGAATAATTCAATTTATGAACCCTCCCCCTCGGATTATGTAACCACACAGAGATCAGGTAATTATCTCTTTCACTCATTTGAAATATTTATGAATGTGTACTGTTTCAGGCACAGTCACACATCCTGGAAGTAAACAGTTTTCTGAGATCTGGGATTCAAGTGACAGAGAGACATCAAGTGGTATTAAATACTCAGACCAAACAACAACAACAACAACAACAACAACAAACAAGGATTGTTCCAAGGGGAGAGAGAAAGTGCTGTTTCATATATACAGTGTTCAGGGACCTCCTTTCTGGCACAGTGACCTCTGAGAGTGGTTAAAAGAAATCCAGCTAGTGTGTGTGGAAAAGTTTTCAAAATAATGGTAAGAGAAAGTGCAAAAGCCCCGAGGCACAAAAGCCTGGTTATGTTTAGGAGCAGCAAGAAAACTGAAATGGCTGGTCAATGAGGGTCAGGTCATTGGAACTCTGTAGCTATGATAAAAAACTTTGACCTTCATTCTGATAGCTATTAGAGCTTATTGAACAGACCTCATGCCTGTTTCAAAGGATCAGTCTGATGGCAGAGTGAAAATAGGCCGGGGCAGGCAAACCAGTTTAGAGCCTTCGTGTGTGGTTCCAGGTAAGAGGTGATACGGGTTTAGGATGGCAAAGTGTGATGGATGTGGTATCAAGCAGTGAGATTCTGGATTTATTTCAAAGAAAGAACAGAAAATTCACGGATGGCTTGCGTAGGGTATAAGAGAAAGAAGCCAAGGATGGATCTCAGTGTTTCTGTAGACCATCATCTCGAGCCATGTTATGGACATAGCTCAGATTTGGGAATGAGAAAGAACAGGTTTCAAATTATTCTTCTACCAGTTGAGTGGCTGTAGATTATTTTTATAAGTGCTATGAGCCTTAGTTTCTTGAAAGGCATATTAGGAATAATTATTCTAAAAGACTACTGCATCTTTGGGTTCAAATTGAATAATAAATAATAACTGTAACTCTATTAAACTCTCTATTTTTGCAACTTAATTTTTATAACAACCCTATGAGAGAAGAGAACTTATCCCGATTGTTTGGATGAGAAAATTAATACATGGAGAGATTTCAAAATTGGCTCAAGGTCACACAGAAGAAGACACGGGAAGAAGAAAACAGATCGATTGGACATCAAACCCATCCCCAAATATTATGATAAGACACACAGAAACAGTGATTTGAATAATACAAAAAGCTGAGGACGCAACATACCCGTCCTTTTCCTTAATAACTCACATGTGTTCTTTGAGTTCTTACAACTCCCTACCAGTTTCAAGTATTATCTTTATTTTGTAAATCAGAACATAGAGAGCCATAGACATCAAGTAACTTGTCCATACAACAAAAACAATCACCTAATACACTTTGGCTTAAACTTTGGGTCAACACCACATAAAATTATCGGCTTCACTGACCCAAAGATAACCCCACCAAGAGATACAGTGTGTGTTCCTCCTGTCAAAGAAGAGTGGGGCAGGGGTGGGTAATAGGGCTGGATGTGGAGATTCTTATGAGAACCCCTTATGAGTTCCCAGGAACAGCAGGTGTGGGTGCATATAGGAAGCCAAAGAATTAAGCAAGGACTGGCTGCTTTCTTTCCCTGGCAGATTTCTTTGAAGTTAATATTGCAAGATGTTAGTCAGCTTATTCCTCTATAAACAGAATTTATTGCATATTTTTCATTGCTTTCATTTTTTTTTGGAGTTGATTAAGTATTTATCAGAAGGCATGCTTTTGCAATTCATAAGTAAGTGCTCTCCTTTCACCAGCAAATCCAACTGTTTCATGCTGAGGGGAAAAAAAGAAAAAAAAAGTACAAAAAAAAAAAAAAAAAGCTGGCTATTGTTCCATCTTTTTCCCCTGGAAGAAATGAGAGGAAAAAAAAAAATCACCAACTGTTTCAAAGACAAAAGCTAACTGCATTTGAAGGATTATAAAGAAGAAAAATGTTATTTATTATCAAATAACAGTGATAGATCAGTTTCCCCTTGTTTCGACCTATCATTATGAAGTCCCAATATAAATCTAACAGAATATTTTTTCAAGGATATTGTAGTTTTTCTTTTTTTTTTTTTTCCTTGTCACCATTTGGGCAAAATATCAAAAGAATTAAATTAGCTCTTTTAAAGCCTACTATTAGAAAAGCAGAGATTAAGGCAGTTCTAGAAATAGCAGTGGGCAGAATTCTTCTTTACAACAACGCTTGGTCGTTTGATGGAGGAACCCCTTGATTCTGATGGAGGGACCCCTTGATTCTGATGGTGAAAGACAGAACACTGAGAGTTACAGGGCTCTTTATGTGTCTTCCGCAGCCCCCCAGGAAAAAGCTGAAGGAGAACAAGTAGAATGCTTAACCAGTGGTGGAGGTATGGTGTTTTGATTTCTAGAAAATTAAGGACAAACATGTTGTTTAAACACCTTCAATGTACCTGACCAATAGCTAAGCATTTCCATACACTAATTTAATCATAATAGCCCCTGCCAGAGCGAGATAGGTCTTTCCGTTCCTGTTGTAGAGATGAGGAAACAGTCTCAGATGATTTCTGCTGTGGTTAGCCCATGTGTTAAAGGTGTGCCGCAGCCCGGCCGGGGTGGGGGGGTGACGAGCAACTTGTGTACATTGATACAGCAGGAGTGGGAGCCGTTGATTGTAGGACAGGAGTGGTATATATACATTCCACACAGCTTATCTTAATTAACATAAAATAGATACAGCAGTCAACCAATAAGGAATCTCCACACTTAATGGCTCGCTGGCGCCACCTCACAAACAACTCCCCCTGGCAAAATGCCAGGCGCCATTCTGACTTGTTTACAGACTCTAACAAAGGTGTGATTTTACAGTCTGTTGCACTATTAGAAAATGGTAGAACATTTAAGAGGTGGGGCCTAGTGCCGGGCTTTCTGGTTTTATAGCAGCAGTGTGCCCTTGAAGAGAATGTTAGGAGCCTGGCTTTTCCTCTTTCCCTCTTTTTCCTTCCCAACCACATGAGCTGTGAAGCTTGTTCCATGATATGTTCTCTACCACAGTGTGCTCCCCTCTCATAGGCCCAAAAGCATTGGGATCAACTGACCATGGACTGAAACTTCCAAAACTATGTGCCAAAATAAACCTTTTCTTTTTTAAGTTGATTATCTCAGGCATTTTGTTACAGAAATGAAAAACTGATGGGCACAATGTCTAAAATATATATCTAATATAGAAGAGAGTTGGTGGGCTATAAATCTGAATGTGCAAACAACTCCTATTCATACCTACTATCCATGACACTGCTATTAGCATCACACCCTTCTACTTCCTCTTCTGTAAAACAGAAGTGTGTGTTTTCTAAAAGAATTCAATCTTAAGGAACATGTGTCAATCATCTAGTATAGTGCCTGACACATTTTAGAAGGTTTTATAAAAGTATATGTGAGTGTGTGTGTGTGTGTGTTAATGTTTTGTGTGTCTGTGAGTGTTCCCTTTATAGATAATGCTTCTTTCTGTTTTATACAGAGCTATCTGAAAAGAGTGCTGTGGAATAAATTGTCAGAACTCCTAATAATCTGTTGATGTTAGAAAGTAGAGAGGCTAACCTTTAACATTTTATATATACTTTATTTTTTTTAACTTTAAAGGTTTTATTTGGTGCATGTTCAAGTTATTCTCTTTTAGAACCTTGACTGAAACATATGTATAAGGTGCATATATTTACACATACACATGTGTATATATGTATTGTATTATGTATTTTGTGTAAATATTTAAGGAGATTTGTTTAGGCAATGAAGGGGTTGGAAAGTCTAAAATTCACAGTGGGAGGTGACAGTCTGGTGACAGGCAGGAGCTAAAGCTACAGTTCAGAGAATTTCCTTTTCTTTAAGGAAACCTTATTTTTCCTCTTAATGCTTTTCAGCTGATTGAAATTGGCCCATCCTCTTTATTGGAGATAATTTTTACTCAACGACAACTGGCTATAAATGTTAATCACACCTACAAAATACCTTCACAGCAATTCCTAGCTTTGTGTTGGATTAAATAACAGGGTGCTATAGTCCAGTCAAGTTGACACATAAGACTATCCATCACTGTGCCTATTTGGTACCCTGTGCATCAACAGAAACTTGCCTGAATCCTTCAATTATATTTGCTAATAAAAAAAAAATGCTGCCTATGAGTACCTTGTTGATAATCTCCAGTGGGGTAAGTGGATTGATGGAAGAGAAGCATTGAGCTTCTCCTTGTGTCTGTACACTTTTCCGAGGGGGGGGGGGGAAACTATGGTAGTATTTGTTCTTGTTTATTGAATTATCTGAAAAATGCCGAGAATTCAATGTTTTCTTGAAGGCAAACACTTGTTAAATTATTCATAATGCTACTTTCTGAGAATAATGAGATTACCTGCTGCTTACATAAGCCAGGAGACTGTAGCACCGAAATTTGAGAATTTATAATGTTTTATATGCATTTTCCTTGAATATTGTAGCTTTTAGCTGGAAAGGGGAATAGGATCCACTCTGAAAGAAATTTATGGAGCATATTTTATGCTGATGGCCATTGAGATTTTAGAAAAGGTGATCAAAGAAAACCTGTTGACAGATTGACCTTGAATAAGCATCAGAAGCAAATGAGGAGGAGATATATGCAGGTATATCTTCAAAAAGCATTTCAGGCAAAACTTCTATGATAGGAGCATCTCTGGTGTGCTCTGGGAAATACAAGGAAGGAGTGTGGTTTAGAAGGGTATTAATGAGAGAACAATAGTAATAAATGAGGTCAGACAGGTAAAGGAAAGTTTGAATCCTATAGGTATGCTTGCTTCATTGTGGTTCATTAGATTATTTTTCAATATATTCTCTCTCTACCTCCATGGGAAGACATACTTTCTTTCCCAAATAATGTTGGATTGGCAATGTAACTGGAATTGCAGCCAATTAAATGTGCTGCTGAGATCTTCTTCAAAGAGGCCTGCTGCAAGGAGCATAATTGGACTGAAAGTCCCACTGCCATCCTGCTGATCGATCCATCACCATGTTCACCCAGAGGCTATCCTTCTACTGGGCTGTTCCTAGCCAGTGAACATTTTATGCTGAGCATTGCATGGGCACTATTTCCAACATATTTTTGTGTAATGAAAGTCCCCTCTTATGGAACTGTAAGATTCTGCATGGCTTAAACTTTCTTAGAACGCCATTGAAATCTGAGATTGTATTCACTTCCTTTTCCCTGTCCCTCTCTTTACACCCATGTGGGACATGCATTGCAGCTCTGCATTGGAAGTTCTTACTGGCCCTAGCCTTGGTCAACAACTGTCTTCTCCTGCTGAATCTTTTGAATGTCTGATCCATTTCCATCATCTTGCTTTCAGAGACTCCAAACTGACGCACTTGACTTGGCTTCATATTGTTGTACTGTGCCTCTTTCCTGGATTTTGGCTTGTCATGTGGTATGCACTCACTAATGATAAGAGGTGAATGAGTCAGAATAAAACCCAATCTGCAGCCATAACCAAATGCATGTGAGCTTAGACTATCACCATACAACCACCTCCAACCACCCCGAAACTATGAGCATGAAGTGCAGGGTGTTAAGTTTTGAGATTTAAGATGGTTTGTTGCAAAGCACAATTGTGACAATAGAAGATAGGCATAGAAAAAAAATTGACATTTTCCTAAAGTAGATTGAAAACTATTGGAGAGTTTGAAACACAAGATGATGGGATTTGAACGATCCTGTTTTAACAGGTTCGATTATCATCATGTTGATAATAAATGGAAAGAGATAAAGGGCAAAAACAGAGAAATCCAATATTTGCCTTCTGAAATAATCTAGTCAAGAGTTAAGAGTGGTTTTGACCAAGTTGGAGAGCAGGATAGGAATCAAGACATTTTTCAAAGGTAGGATAAATAGGACTTATTGATGAAAAGATGTGGAGTGTGCAATAAAAAGAAGAAAATGACAATATCAAGAGTTTTGACCTGAGCAATTGGAATGAGGGAGCAATCTTAACTGAGAAAAGAAACAATCTAAAATCAAGCTTTGTAAGATCCTTGAGCTTTTGCAATTATTGTGCAAGTTGCCATTATATGTATCTCCAAACGCTTCAGTCCCCCTCTTTCACAGTTATTTCCTGGGCTTTGTCTTCACTGATAAATACATCACTTAAAGAATTGAGATCCTCAGTATGCCATACGCTGGTAACTATCCCATCAAGTTTATACAATTTAGAACCTTATTTTTTAAATGGTTCAGTGTTATTAAGGACTTAAAAAACGTATGCTATAAACCTTGTAGTTTTTCCCACTTAAAGTACAGGACACCTGCTCCTTTACTATAAAGACTCAACAAGAATTTTTCTCGGAAAAAAACATCTCAGTTCCAGTCATCTTTAACTGTTCTTACTTAAGGACAGATCCTCTCCCATGCTCAAGCTCCTGGGTCTTCCAATTGTCTATTTTACCAAGTAAGTAGTTTCTGCAGACAAATCTGCCTTAATACATCTGTGTGTCTTTTTCTAATCCATTATGAAGTATCTGCTCTTCTTTCTGCCACCTAATGTGCTCCATGAAGTAGAAAGAGAGGTCAAATCTACCAAATGGAGTCTGGCTGCTGCCCAGACAGTAATCTGGGTTTTGTAAGTCCTGGGTATTGGAGCTCCCTCATCCTCTCACATACAAAAATCCCCAACTACAGTCTAAAGCCCACTGATGCCTATTGTTGAGGCAATGACCCTTCTGTTCAGCCATGCATTATGTATTTCAGGTCTGTGTGCCAAGACACTGGTGAATAACCAGCCATAAGTATGGACCTGGGGTCCAATAGTATGGCAAAAATTATTGGAGCATCAGCTATTATGTTGGAAAAGTGGGAAAGATATATTCATAGAAATGATTGCTATGAGGATTATCATCTTCATGCAAAGAATAAACTCTTGTCTTATTTTATTATTACTCAGATTTACTCTACTTAGATGTCATTAGGATACACAGCCAATGCTACCAAGGTCATGTGAATAATATGTTCAACTTATCTTTGGGATACAAATGAATAGATCAATAAAAGAGATAGATAAAGATAACAAATTAAACAATTATAGGTAGAGACAATGGATACTACAAAATAAAACCTATATTCTCAAAAATATAAGATTTTATCAGATATAAATTAAAACATGAATCTAAAGATGATTATATTTCTGCTACTTAATAATGCAAAAATGTGCAGACATCATGGCTGGTAGACGAGATCTACAGGAGAAAAAAATTCTAGGACCAATATAATAAAATGATAAATCTCACGAAATTAGAAATCTGTTCATATTTAAGATTCATGACAAAGCAGAATTTTTAAGTGAATTGATATAATTCTCCTCATTAATAAAACAATAATAGAATTTACAATACATGAATTTCATTTAAATTTATCAATATGTATAGAAATCAAATTTATAGCCTAAGTAGGAACAGAACAAAAATTTTTTAGCATTATAGTGATCATGTACCAAACTTTATAAAAAACGTAATACTTAATTTTGACACTGTAAACTATTTAACTTTGTAAACAACTTAGCAATAATCTTAAAATAGAAAATGTATATATCATAAAAACTACATACAATATTAGTCATTGCCTCTACTTTTTTTGGGGGGGGGTGTACTGGGGATTAAACTCAGGGGCACTCGACAACTGAGTAACATCCCCAGCCCTATTTTATATTTTATTGTAGAAACAGGGTCTCACCGAGTTGCTTAGCACCTCACTTTTGCTGAGGCTGGCTTTGAACTCCTGTCAGCCTCTCTTGCCACTGGGATAGAAGTCTAGTCATTGCTTCTTAATATTCTCTGAAAGATAAACACAAGGTTAACAGGTTCATGTGATAAAACATAATGTATCTCAAGAAGAACAAACCCAAAACTACAGTTCTAGGGGAAGAGAAGACTTAAATAAATTAATAAATTAAGTTCCAGTTCAATACAAATGTTTCTAGATTATATTTGAAAGTCAGCACATTGCCATTTAAAATGATATAAAATTAAGAATCTAAGATTGATTCCCTTATTTTGTTTTAAACTGATAAATCAATAGTGTCACACACAAATCTGAACACAGAAAACATTAGATGTTGCAAATGTGAAAGGGTTTTGAAAAATTTTTGAAACATAATATTCTAGAGCAAAGATCATGAAACTTTTCTCTAAAAAACCAGCTAGTAAATATTGTAGTGTTACTAAAATAAGCCAAAAGACATCTCTATTACACATTCTTCTTTGCTATTTTTCAACTGTGTAATACTACATATGATAGTATTGTAATAACACTAATACGTATTTTTTTGCTGATCTAATACAGAGACACAATAATTCATCATGACATTGCCATCAAATGCATATCTGATTGTTTTATAGGTTTTGTTCTTTAAATATCCAGAGTTCAAAATGGGAGCTATATATTTGGTCTTCACAGAACTTGTGTTCAAAATTCACAATAATTTCAAAGAAATAATCATTATCACATGGTGTCTTATGTATTCTTCAAAGCACATTTGACTTTCAAAATAAAGTTCCAAAACGTGCAATGTTAAGTATAGAATGTCAGTCACTGCTAGTAACTTTACCTCTTTCAAAGTTCTCGATCACCTTTACTCTTCTACAACCCTTTTGCCTGCTCAAATTAAATAGCGTTGCACTTCCTTATTGATCATTATAATCTGATTTTGTGTCTCTTCTACAATGTTTTAATCAAAAAGAAACATAAGCAAACATCGATGGGGAGATAAATTTATTTTGATTTTTACTCTGCAAGAAGAACTTAGAACAAAATCTTGGGGTTTACATTTTCTAAGGGTGATAAATATTTTTGTGAATTTGTTTGTTTACTTGAATGATGAAAAGATCCTGCCATATAAACATAAATAAAGAAAATAAAAGGATGGGAGAGTTATTGTTCAAATTATATACTGTTGGTTATTAGTACATGCCACACCAATAACAAGAACAATTCATTTTCCCTATAGATAAAAACAGGTATACAGAATACGCAACTATTTGAAATCTATACATGGATTCACACTTTACCCCTAATTACCGCTTGTGAATTTGGCATTAGTAGAGCAAATCAGATAGTCGAGGAAACTGAGTTTCTAAGAAGTTAATTAATCTGTTTCAGGTCTCCCAGCCTCTCAGGTTTCCCTTTCTTCTCAACTCGGCATCAACAAAATGTCCCTAATGTAATTGGAATTGAGAAGATGGAGACATAGCCCCATATGCTTTAGAGCACCACACATGAGAGAACCAAGTACAATTTAAGACTCTGTAAATGGGGTACTATTCAGCCATAAAGAAGAATGAAACTGTCATTGCAGGAAAATGGATGAAAGTGGAGGACCTCATGTAAGCAAAATAAGTCAGACACAGAGACAAGTATTTCATGTTTCATCTCCTATGTGGAAATGACAATAACAAAGGGTGACCTAGAGAAAGAAAAGTTGGCTATTAGAGAGTGGGAAGTAGGCTGGGGGTGAGAATATAGAGGGGAGGTGGGGAGAGGGTAGAAGGGTAGATGGAAATGATCATGATCAATATTGAATAGAAGAAATAGAAACATAGCTAGAAATGAGAAAAGAAAGGACAAGGCGACTGGAGCTTTAATCTTAACAGCCAAATAACAAGATAACATGTATCTCTCCTTGGAAATTTCCACACCAGAGGGCCTTCCCCAGGCTCTGCAGATTCACCCCTCCCCACCTACCATGTTCCTTCTTCAAGATGTAGATCAAATGTTTGTAACCTTCCTTGAATTGCCAAGGTGAAAGTCAAGTCTCCTACAAACGAACACCCCTTAACACATTTATCAAGTCCTAACTGAGCTAGGGTAAAAGATAAGAGAAGAAGAAGGAGGAGGAGGAGAAGGAGGAAAAGGAGGAGGAGGAGGGTTGGGGGAAGGGATGAATGGGAAGGGGAAGAGGAGGGGAAAGGAAAGGGGGAAAAGAGCCTATAACTTTAACCTAAATCCCCGTGCTTTCCTTTCTCCCTCTCACTCTCTGCCTCCTGACTGCCAAAAGCTGAACAGCTTTCCTCCACCACCCCTTTCTGCCATGATGGACTGCCTTGCCTTAGATCCAGTGCAATGGAGTTGGCCTTCCCACAAACCAAAGTTTCTCATACCTTTTCTCTCCAAGGCAGTTCTCTTTCTGATACTCCCAAATATCTGGAAAAACTACAATCACTCACAGTCTTAAAGTTATTGCAAATGCACCCGTTTATAAAAATGCTCTGTGCATTGCTAATTAGCCCACTAATACATGTATTTTTTAAAATAAATTGAACAAAGGGATTTTTTTTTAAAAAAACTCTATAATATAGTTACTTTTCCAATGTCATCTATTGATCATATAATGAAGAGGACGTCAACCTAAGGATCCAGAGAATTGCCAGATCGCCATAAACTATTTTGAGATCACCAGGTGGTTTTTGCCTCCACATACCTTCCCAAGCCCATTCCTCAGCAAGCTTTAAGAGAAGAGTCTGAGAACCTGGAATGCATCTCTCACTCTCAAGACAGCCTGCATTCTCCCTTGACTGTGTCTTTGCTTTTCTAAATAAATCTCTGCCTGTGTCTCTGATTGATGCATCTTAAATTCATTTCTGTGATATTTGTCAAGAAGCCCACTCATCCTGAGTTAAAGTTTGCCTCTCTAGGAACTCCTTGACATCTTTCAGTGACAAATGCATCATATATAATGGAAATATCACATTGTATTCCATTAATTTGCACAATTAATTTGAGTTAATAATTAAAATAAAAAGACTATAAAAACAGGATGGTAATTGAACACAACATTTTCCACTATAGAATTCTCATATTAAATTCATCAATAAATTTGTACTGTTGCTTAAGTACATATTTCTACTATATTCTAGAATAATGGTAGGCTTCTTGTTAGATACTGAAGATATATAAATGCTCTCTTTGACCTGAAGGAGTGTATATGTGATCTGGTGAGAAAAGATTGATAAAAAGAGATAATTAATAATTCAGAGCATGATGAATTAATTTGGTTGGACATAAGTGTTATATCTTTAATTGGAATATTATACAAATTGCCCTCCAGAAAAAAAATCTTCCCCATTACTTGCTCTCTGTTATGTCAACAGGTATATCATTTGAGCTGCAGTAAAGTAAGCTAAATGTTTGACATTAAATAGCAGAAAAATTATTTTTGTAAAGAGTAGATAATAATATTGCTATTAAGTCATTTGTTTAGGAAATATTTAACACCTGTTCACTTCAGTTTTTTTTTTTCTCATACCAATCAATTCTCTGTCTGCTCCCAACCGTGTATCCAACAACTGAATGCAATTCTAACACTGAATATCCAAAGTTAAATCAGGTTGTACAGGATAAGGGCTCAGTTCCATAGGATTGCACTCACCCAAATGCCAGTGGAAAATAGGGTGTCCGCCTATCTACATTTCTGTAGAAATGATTTTAAGTTTACTCTCATAACACATCCTCTCAATCTGATGATTCTCTAGCACAATTCTCAGGACTTGGGAATGCATTTAGTTTATTATAACCTGGTGATTTTTAAGTGCTAAACCTTGGGAACAGCCACTTAGAAGAGATGCATAGGACAAAATATGGAAAGGTACAGAGCTTTCATGCCTTCTCCAGCTATACTACCCTCCAAGTACCTTGTTGTGCTTGCCAACCTGGAAATGATGAATATCATTGTTTAGGGTTCTTATGGAAGTTTCATTACATGGCCATGTATGTGAGGTGTCCCACCAAAGGTCCTGTGTAAATGCAGGAATAGTCAGAGGCGAAATGATTGGATCATGAGAGCTGTAACCTGATCAATCCACCCTAACTTGAATGGAACGACTAGGTGGTAACTATAGGCCGATGAGGCATGGCTTGGCGAGGGAGGTGGATCATTCAGGGAATGCCCTGGGAGAGTTCCTCTTCCCTGTATCCCTTTTCTCCCTCTCCCACTGCTTCCTGGATGCTATGAGATTGTGAACAGCCCATCCACCATGATGTTTTGCCTCACCTTGAGCAATGAGGTCAGCCCACCATGGACTAAACTTCTGAACCCTGTGACAAAATAAACTTTTCTTCATTTAAGTTATTCTTTCTTGTTAGGCATTTTGGTCATAGTGATGCCAAACTGACTAATATCATGATTGATCAATCATTGGTCATTGGTGATTAAACTCAACATTCCAGGCCCTCCTTTTTCTTCTAAGGTCCAGCAGTGAGGCTGAAAATTCCTCACATCACACCATTGGTTCCTTACCACCAGCCTCAGTTCTAAAATTGTATAGGGGTTCACCAAATGTCACCTCATTAGCTTAAGTTCAGATGTAATTGAAAAGGGTCTCCTTAGGAATACCATAAGGCAGCCCTTTCACTCAGGAAATTCAAAAGGTTTTAGGAGCTTTGTGCCAGGAACCAGGGACAAGGACCAATTATTTTTTTATTATACCACATGACTGAACAAAATATCTTTATATCAACTCTTTATTGTAAAGTTATCAAACGATGTTTGAAAAAATAGCTCAAATTTAGAAGATAGCATGTTTAATAGCTAGTTTAAAAAAAGAAAGAAAAATCCAGGGCTCTTATGGGGGCACACAGATACATTCGAGTTTGAGTTTGAGGATGAGATTATAGGCTTGTATCTGATATTAGTCAATAACTGTCCAGGAAAATTATATTTTTCTGTGAATTTCAAAAGTGGAAAAAAAATCTTTTTATTAAGTTTTTGCCTCTGGGCAATTTTCCCTGAGTGGAAAATGAAAACAGAACTGGCAAATCAAGAAAATTTATGTGTTACAATCTGCATGGTATCCTGGATGAATCTCTGTACTTTACTTTTGGCTTCTATATGAAATTGAACTCAGATATTTTTCATTTTTGAACACATCTAAGTTTACTAAATTATAACTGAAATCTTTCTTTTTCCACAGGTGATCACTACCTAATTGATTCATGAACTTTCAACTAGGACATTGTTTGAAGTTTTCAGTAAGAGATTACAAGAAAAAGGAAAAAAAAAAAAATCTAGGGTCATTAAATTTGTCTTTTTTATTGTTTTCTCATTATCATTTTTATGGATGTTTTTATCACATGTATCTCACATTTTAAAACAGATGGAGCTTCATAAAGACCTTAATACAGTTCTTGTTTTCAAACTTCATAAATCCTGAACTCCAATAACAATTATCTATTATTTCTAATATAATTTATGTCAATATTTGATCTTATATTTTATCCAAAACATCTATTAAAATTCCACGAGCCTTCTGAAAGTTATCTTCTTTTCACATATTTGGTGCATATGGGTTTGAACGTGGTTTAATTTCTAGGAAATATAAGATTACATTTCTCTGCTGTGCATAGGAAGTAAGATAGAAGAAATAAAAATACAGGTAGAATGGAGACAGAGGGCAAGGAAATATAATTTTCATCTAAAGTCTACATACTTTTTTAGGCCTGTCACTCTTTCTGTCATTTCTTCTCTCAGACCTATCACTTCCAAATTTCTGGTAAATCTATACATCTTAGAGTTATAAGTTCACCCACGTGTGAAAAGTATATTGTTCACTGTGAGTCAACCTACGTGATAGGCAAATTATGCAAAGTCCCTATACTCTAAGGGACTTTCCAACATCATCTACTGATTATGGAACAAGGACTTAGACTCTTCACTTTTGCCTCAAATGTCTAATGTGTGGTTAAAAGCAGGATTAGAGACTTGGCATGTCTGCCTCCATTCTGCATCTGTCTCCTTTGCTCCAATTCACATTGGATTTGAGGAAAAGCATCTGATCCAGTAAATATCTTGTGATGAGTGGATGCTACCTCTAGGCAACCTTGACAGCAACACTATCAATCCTGAGGTCATAATGAACAGGCCACACTCATCCAAGATCACGTGCTTTGACAGTATATAAAGCCTCCACCTTTGTAAACCTTTCAACTTTTGCCCTCATTCTCCTTTTTATAAAACTCCAGGATCATTGTCAGTCCCTCAAAGACAGGGTTGAGGACATGGGTCCTCTTGTCTTCCTGGTGTAGCTGCGCTGATCAAAGTTTCTTTCATGTTTCTCACCATTACTTTTTTTCATTTGGTTTTTGGGGCAAGTAGCCAGACCTGCTTTATTGAATGACCAGAATCAGGTCTCTGGCCTAGGACTCCAGTATTAGGTAGTGGAGAACATGACATCCTAAGGATCCTGAGAACAACCCAAACTATTTCAGGTTACCACATTCGGGTCATTCTTACCTAACTTCCCTTGACCACCTCCCACCAAGTTTTCTTTTAAAGAAGAGCCTGAGGACCCCAAGCATGATTCTCACTCTTGAGATAGCCTACATTCTCCCCTGAATGTGTCATAGGGAGACATGTCTCTGAAGAAGGGGCAGAGGGTGGACAGAACTCCACTGAGGACCAGCAGGTTTCTTAGCATATATTATAAAAAAAATCATCATGAGCTAAAGGCATATACTTAGGTTCATTTAGGAAAGTAGATACATATTGAAGAGAGAAAGGGAACCATCTCAAGAGAGACACCTTTGGGGGTAAAGCAAGGAAGACACACTTAAGGGAGAATAAGGGACATCTCTGGAGTTAGATATTATTTCAGGGTCCCTGACTCTTCTTTTAAAGGAAACGTGGTGAGGAATAGGTATAGAAATGTATGTAGGAATGATATCAATTTGGTGATCTCAAGATGTTGGTCTGGTCATTCTCAGGATCTTCAGGCTGATGTGGTTTTCATTATCTCATGAATAGATGGTGCTGTCATGTCCCCTAAGTTATAGGTTCCTCAAGATACTGCATCTGCCTTTGCTCAGTGTATTTATTGGGGGTTTCTTAACTTAGCACAGGTAGATTTAGAGATTTCTCAGGAATTTGGAAGTAACAGACCTGAAAAAGAGACAGGATGAAGGGGTAGCAGGCCTTAAAAATTAGGCAGAACTTCTAAATTAAGATCTCATTTCCTTGTCCTTCCTTTATGTCTCCTTTCTACCTATGTCTTATTTCTTCTATCACATCTCAATTTCACCAATAAATTTTAAGGAAGGAATAATGGTAACTTCATAGAAACTCTTCTAAATAAGAGAATAAAGAGAAGGATCTTTAATGAGTTTTATGAAGTCTGACTAACCGTAATAAAAAAAGAAACACACAAACAAAAAAACTTCTTAACATTGCAACCAAGGAAAGTTGAATGAATTTCCACTCTGGAATATACGTAACATGATAAAAAAGTTATTATTATACCAAAGTCAAGTTACAATAAGAGAATAATATATAATAACAGATTGGGTTGATTTTAGTATAACACATATGGTTTAACACTTAAAAATAAATCAAAATTCACCAAATTAACAGAGAACAACATCACATCATTTGCAAAAATCATTTTGATACAATTTAATATCCATTCATAATGTGAACTCGGAATAGAAGAGATCTTTCTTAAGAGAACTTTTCTTAATGATGTAAGTACTTTGTATCAGACAAGGAAAGCACAGAAAATACTTTGTCAGGTTGCTGATACAAAGCAAATATCATCATTAAGTTTGAGATGTTGAAAACTACTTTTATTATTCTTAGTTAAGAAAAGAGGAAGAGTGACAAGCTCCATGGTACATGCCTGTAGTCCCATGTACCCAGGAGGCTGAGGCAGGAGGATAGCAAATGCCAGACTAGCATGGGTAACTAAGAAAGATCCTGTGCCAAATAAATAAATATTAAAAGAACTGGTGATGTAGCTCCATGGTAAAGCACTCCTGTGTTCAATCCCCTGTACCAAAAAGGAAAATAAAAGAAAAGCGGCAAAGCATACATTCTAACACTTTTAATCTATATTCTCTTAGAAAATGTAACTGGTACATTAAAATAAGAAAAATAAACATCTAAGAACTGTAATAGAAGAAATAAAATGAATTATTTGTACAGCATACAATTGAGTACACACAGAAAATTCGAAAGAATCTACATACATATTATTAGAAATAATCCATGAATTTAGCATGGTTTGTAAACTCAAAGCTGAATAAAAATCCATCTTTAACTACGTAAACAACAAAGTTTTGGAAAACAATTTAAAATGTTTTTAATAATTCTATTTAAATGTGCTACTGTTTAAATTATGAATTCTAATTGGTGTTATCTAGTAATGTTAATAATTATGTCTCTGAGAAAGAAAAATCATATTGCTCATTCATCCCTTTGGAAAGTCTTCATGCACCCTCAGGAAGGAGTGTGTCACTGCTTGAAGAGCAATGACCTAGACAATCTACTGGGATGTCTTTTCAAAGTGACTAAGAATCTAGAATTTGCCTCTAAGAAAGAACAACAATATAAAGGTAATAGGGGACACATAACTTTGGCAAGAAAATATTATAAAACTCAATTTTGAAAGATTAAGTTTCAATGTGAAATCTGCAACACAGCCTATTAATGGAGCTCAGCAAAAGGCCTTTGAGTGAACAGAGTCCCCATGGGGATACTGAGATAGAATCAGAATGAGGCCCTTTTAGACAAAAATAGCATCCTTGAACTAAAAAAAAAAAAAAGAAAAAAAAAGGAACATTGTAATATATTGTAACAGGGCCCATTTAAAGCTAGAAATTTTCAAATAAGCCTCAAATTGGTTATTTTTTTATTTTTTATTTTTTTTTTTTAGTTTCAGCTATTGTCCTGGTACCTGTCCTTAAAGTTATTTTCTCCATCCCAGCTTCCTACTGGCAACCACCTCATGCTGAGAATGGAGCTGAAACTGCCCCCTAAGCCTTGGCCCCTGGAATCAAGAGGATGCAAAAAAAAAAAAAAAAAAAAAAAAAAAAACCCAGAGAAACACAACTATAATCTATCTCATGAATCCACAGCCTGGCTAAATCTACATATGTATATTTATCACTTTTTGTTCTCCATAAATGATCCCTCTTACACATAGTAACATTTCTGTGGGTTGGAGGGAAGGCAGATTAGCTGAAGTCCCAGATTTGGCCAAACTGAGATTGAATTCATTGTTTCCCCCTTTTATCTCATTTTTTCTTATTCCTGATGTGGGCAGTTGACTGCATCCAGGCAGTGGGAAACCCATATTCTGATCTCTGTCTTGGGCTTCGAGTTAAGTGAGGTATTCAAGATTCAGGCAGGTCCAAGAAAAACTTGTTATGTCGTTTCTTCTCATCATCTTCAAATATCGCTCTTTCTGAGTCAGTGTTCCTATAATAAAATCAATGATGTGGGAAATGATACAGAGGAAAAGACCTGTGTCTACCTTCCTAGTTGTTACAGGATAGGAGAAAAACCAGAGCTGGCAATAAAGTGGTAAAAACAGAATTGTATTCAAGACTATTGCATGAAGAGAAAAGATATCTCAATGTAGGGTGAAGCTCAGTTCTGAACAAAGCAGCGACTGGGTGGAATTTCTAGTGAAGGAACAAGACACGGGTCAGTAGAAGGAAAATTGCTAAGAGCAACAAGAGGGGTAAAGGGATATTTGGACTAAAGTGACCTAGAAGATTCAGGGTGATCAGTTGTCACTAGGAACATGGTAAAAGATGAGGAACTTGATCAGATATCAAGCATGCGGGCTTCTAGAAAAGTGCACTGAATCTGGACAAAATTGGGAAATCCTGATATTAGTATGCAAATTCAAAAGTTAAAATCTATTTGAAATTTCAAGGGAGCCTGAGTAAAGTATGGTCAAGAGGAGTATTTGTCATTAGGATAGTAGAGTTGCTGGTATAATAAGGCTATCAGGTTCTCAGGTCAGTCTTGCACCAGAGACTGTTGCATGGTTACTGTTGAGGATCTGAGGTGTTTATAACCTTGACTCAGCACATGTGCTGAGTTGTTCCCCCTGCATTCACATATGCCTGCTTAATGGGAAGATGAAGCACATATTTTCATTTCCGCAGTGGTCATATTTTAGATAATTTACTAAATGCAGAGAAACAAATTATTTCATATAATGTCAATTTGCTCATTTATTTATTCAGTGTATGAATAGAATATCTACTACAGGCCAAATCTTGTTTTAGGAGCCAGAGATACTCCAGCAATTAAAACGAGGCTCCTAAGATACTAAAGTTGTAATGATAGGAGGTAAAATAAATAGGTAGCATTTTTGGCATATTGGTTGATGATGATTACCTGTCATGGTGTAAGCAGTCTCTGTAAACTACCAATGAGGGCACATGGCATCATTGACTGATGAAGTTCAATTGAACTTATACAAATTCATCACTGAACTATTTTTTAAAAAGTCCAGGTATGCCACAGCCTTGGCCACAGTTTATTTACTCATGCCAACCATCAAAATCCAGTAACTAGAAACATCGAAGTTTCCATAAGCAAAACAGATTCATTTTTAGAATGAATTTTATATAGCCTGTACTTTATAAATAAATTTAAAACCATGACAGAAAAACGTATGAGGAAGAATTTAATAAGGGCGCACATTAATGTGGGAACAAAGTAAGTCAAAATAGGAAGCTATAAAGAATGTAAGTCCCCACATGTATGAATTTTCCCTGGGACAGGATGGCGAATCGTTTTCAGTTTTGTGGGACCAACCCTGATTGCTTGTCTCTGGTTGCCTGAAATGCTGTGCTTGAGGAGCCTAGCTCCAAGTGAAAAACCTGTGTGTGTGTGTCACTTTTCTAGGCCTGACCATGTAAGGCCTTACAGGAGAAAGCTGGCCTCCCTGCAGACCTGGTGCACAGTCAGTGCAAGGCAGACTCTGACGGGAGCTGCCGTCAAGAACTCAGGCCCTCTGGGCTATTCATGGTCTTCTATGCATCTTCATTCCTAGTTCTCTTCATTAGAGGCCTTGGGCAGAGGTCTTCAGGTGCCTCTGCTGAGATCTTCTTTTGGGATGGCATAAACTTCAACGTCCCCTTTGCACACTCTGACTCAGTGTTCATTTCTACTCCTATCTTCTCACCTTTCCTTCCTCCCTGGTCTCTGGTCCATATACCGCAGAGTCTGTGCTCAGGGCTCCATCAACAGCTAAACAACCCTGCTGGATCCCGCACCAAGGAGGTAAGGGGAGCTGGCATTTTCCCCAGTTTCAGTTTATTCTCCCTTGCTTGTACTCTTCCCGTTACTTATTTTAATTAACTTTTCCAACAACCTGGTAGTTTCAGCAGCTCAGAGATCCTGAGGATACTGAGAGAGGTGTGAGACCAAGACTCTCTGGAACACGAAGTAATACCTTCTCCAAGGTCAGCACCTGTCTGAACCAATCCTGAGTGGACTAGTCCCAGCAAATTAGAGCATTCAGTTGTCTCACAGGGGCAGTATGGAAGTCAGCCAGGCCAATCCCCCTTGTCTTGACTCTATCTTTGTACTTTAAGTCAGAATTGTTTGCATCTAGTCAGAGTTTTCATTCACAGTTCCTTAAAACTCAAGCCTGTCCAAAGTCAAACTCTTCCCATACTCAAGGTTTCAGAGAAAACATACTAAAATTGCCCAGTAAAAATGAAGGACAGGTGTTTTATCAGGAATAAGAGAACGAGTACTGTGTGACACCAGATTAAAAAAAAAAAAAGGCACATGTTTTGTCCATATTTATAAAAATGATTTCACCATGTTACCTCCTACAATCATATACAAGATGAGTGATGGCTCTAAAATGCCTTAGGCTTTGGATTCAAAGGCCTTTTGATCCCTGTGGGTCAAACCTCTGTGCTCTCAGAAGTCAAAGCAACCATAGCAAGACTGACAGTTTTATGAATTTCCTAGACCTCAGGCTAATTCACAGATTAGAACTACGAGGGCAGTAAATATGTGAATAGTGAACCTTCTGTAATTGCTGCATAGGACTAGGAAGAACAGAATGTCTTCATTAAGGACAGACCATTGGTTTTGAAGTCAAGCACACGTACGCTAAATCCCTGGCTCCCTCCCTTAGGTAGTAGTCTGACAGAAGCAAATTATTATTAGTTTCCTGTCCTCATTTCCATAACAAGAAAAATATCCATTGTAACTAATAGGGCTAATGTGGTGAGTAAATAATTTAATGCATTTAAAACTTCTAGCCCCTTGATTGGCACAGAAAGTTATAAGACAAGAATATGAAACTTTTTCCACCTCCTAGAATGATAAGTGTGGAAGGGCCAGGACTGGTCTATGGAAGAGAGAACAGAGAAAGCTGAGTTCCTCTGGCTACTCTGGGTGGAAATGTATTGCCTTAAGATAGGATACCGTGTTGCAAATGGGAAATAATTTCTTGTTGTGTGAACTTTAAGGATCACTCCAATATGACTGGCAGTGTAAATGACACTCAGAGATGAAATGAAATTAGAAGTCTCAGATATCCTAGAAAGGTAGTCAAGACACATCAGGCAGAGGGCCATGTAGATGGAGCATCCAGGGAGGAGGTTCCACTAAGCAGGTAGAGAGAGTGAGAACACTTTATTGGGGTCCAGTTGGAGTACACAGGCAACAGACACTAGGGGATTTCCCTGGTGCATTTGAATGCCAGTAGATCACAGCCAGAATGGATAAGAATGGGTATTTGTGGAAGGGATCAATTGCCTGAGCAGGGTATTCACAGACTGTTTGGAGGGATTGTTGAGACATCAGAAAAATAAAGTTTGAGAAAGTTACCAGATGGTTATCGTTCTTAACCCCCAAACAAGAAATGCTATTGGGACTCAGGAGAGATTAAAACAAAAATAGAAAAGACACAGCCTATATGAAAAACAATAGCAGCAATGGTTTCTTGCTGTCTTTTAAGAAAATTTCCCCTCCTGGGGTTGCATGGCTTCCATGCTCTCTAAAGTCCTAATTTTATGCATTTCTCCTTGCACTTTAAGCAGGATGAGTTTCTCAGGTGCACCAAAATATCTGTTCAGTTTAACCACTTAGGAGAAAAGTAACCAAACTATGTAAGTGTATCATCCGCTTTTTCTCTCTGGGAACAAAATGCTTGACAAAAACAACTTAGAAAAAGAAAACATTATTTTGGTTGATGTTTCAGAAGTTTGGGTCCATTGTGGTGGAGGAAAGCTGTTCAACTCATAGCAGTTGGGAATAAGGAGGAGGAAGAGGAGTGGGGGGCAGGAAGAGGAGGATAGAAGGAGGAGGAAGAGGAGCAGGAGAAGGAGAAAAAGAAAGAGAGAGAGACAGAGAGACAGAGAGAGAGAGAGAAGCGGGGGGGGTGTGGAGAGGACAGAGAGAGAGAGAAAGAGAGAGAGAAGAGAATTAGAATGAATCAAGGACAAGACAAAGTCTCCAATTGCATACTTCCAGTGACCAACTTCCTGTAGCTACATCTAACCAGCCTATAGGTATCACCCACTAGTTCATTCAAATTATTAATCCATCAAATGGACTAATCCACTAACAAGTTTACAGTTCTCATAATTCAATCTTTTTACCAATGCACATTCTGTATTGCCTAACACATGAGCTATTGGGGGATTTTTCCATTACCATACCACAACAGTAAGCAGTCAGTAAATCTGAATGATCAGCTTCAGTTCACTGGTTCAGCTTGGGTCCAGATGCTCATGGCTGGACCATGAACATTTTAACTGAGAGGGTTGCATTTGGATAGCTGTACTTGTAACTTTGGCTGAGGTTGCAGAATGGGAGAGGATATGAAAATAGTCTGCAAAATAAATATAGTGGAGGAAGGAAGACAAATAAACATCCTTACTAGAGAAAAATTAACAGTATTTAATTTGCTCAAAATCTAATAACATACGTGTTTTACCATGGTTTCCAACAAAGGACAATGAGTTGGCATGCTTGTAAATACATTGAAATAAAACAAACAACAAAAATAACCAAAAAACAAAGATGAAATTTCCTATTTAGGTGCTATTAACTGGCTAAATGCAGTGAGAGGCACTATTTTGAAACCATGTGCACATTAAAGATAATTGAGAAAATGCTCATTATACATTTAAAGAAAGGGTAGTTTGTCACAGAAGCAAGTCCTCCATGCAATTCACTTCTTGATAATGTAACTGAGAAATAACACCAAGAAATCAAGACCCTGGATATTATCATAATTATCTTCAGAGGAGTCCATGAATTTTGCAGAAAAATAAATATAGTTCTATGTAAGTGTCCACTATCTTGTTATTATATATACATATGTATATATAAAATACATAAATATATTTACACACACACTTATATAATAGCAAGTAAATTATATTTTTACATCCTTCTTTTAGACCCAAAGAACATCTTTTTTATGTGCATAACATGAGCAAATTATAAAGCATTCAATTTAATTTCTATTTAAAACTGTATAGGTAAGAGCTAAGGGTGAAGTTCAGTTGTAGGCCGGGCACTTGTTAAGTAAGCATCGGGATATTGGTTTGATCCCAAGCATTCACCCTCAGAAAAGGAAGCCTTTATTTTATTGTATATATGTGTTACATATACATATAATACATAATAGATGTGTGAATATAATAAAATCACATAATTAATAGCCTTTTTAATTTCTAAAAAATAGGATTATAATACACATTTCAAATGGATCTTTGAGAACAGTATCCTGAATACAAGGCAGTGCTGAGAAACTCTCTTTTTCTCTACACTCTAAGATATTTAGACATAAGGAACATATTATTTTACCATTAGTTAACTGAAAATTTTAAATTTAAGTATATTCTTATATTTTTATTAGGCTTGTTAGTGATCTTTTTTTAATTATAGTAGATTTTCCAAAGATCTTTTTAATATTTATAATTCTACTCAATATTCATTTTCTAACTCATTATATTCTGGCTTTATTATTTTTTGATCCCTTTCTTCTGGTTTTCATCATAAAATTATTTGTTTTTATTTTGTAAAAGTTTTACATCAAATTCCTAATCCACATAATTTTATTTTTCATGTTTAATCATCTGTCATTTATAGACATGGGTTACCACTGAAGGAAACTTGGGCTACCCACCTCACATTTTGGTATGCAGTGTTTTTAATCTCTTTTTTTCCCAAATATATTGAAATTTATATTTCTAATCTCTTTCCACACCAATCTTTATTTATAACTGTTCAAAATATTGCAGCATTCAAGTTTTATTTAAGGTATCATTTTCATTTTTAACTTTATTATATTTTGATCATTGAATATAGCCCTACCATGTCTGCTTAATAATATTGACAGAGATATTCTTTATGTTCTAATATAAAATTAGTGTTGTTATATTATCAATTGAACAACATAAGATTATAAAAAGCTAGACTCATGAACAATGTAGTAACATGAGTAATGTTCTTCTTACCTGAAAAGGTCAAAGTTGTCCACAATTGAGAAAGAAAAAATAATTCCTGTTGGTAATCAGACAGTAGCAGACATTCAAAGCCATAAGCAAAGCTTGCATAAAACAAAGTTCCTCCCCAGGCCACACAAGAGCCACAAAATTGCTTTTTGATTGTACTTGATTCAGAGCTGCTCAAACTCTAAAAAATTCTCCTTCCTGTTTTTGGCCACTGAGGTGAACAGTGGCTCTTTCTGTCCATTCTCCTTGCCACCAAAACTTTATAAACACAACTCTGTTTGACTACAAGTGTGTCCCTGCTGTTCTTCATCTAATGGCTTTACATTCCTCATACCAATTTCACAAAAAATGCAAATTACCTATACTAATTACTGTAATATATAGCAAAATGAGAAAATGCACATATGTATTAAGCATAATGAAGGTAGCCAATAGCATCCCCCCATTTTAGAAAAAGTGTTCTATAAATTCCTGGTGAAATAAAACCAAAGGAAGACAATGAGGACAGGTTAGTAATTTTCCTTATTGTTCTTTTGATTTCTTGTTGGCATTATAAGAACCTCATACAATGTGAACAGTGGTGCTTCAGCATTGGTCTCTGGACAGCTTCCTTGAGTTCCATGTAGTGTTGGATAGATCTAGGACTCAGTTCAGTTCAGTTGTGTCATTTACTATGTGATCTTGAGACTTCATTTCAATTTCTTCAGCATAAAGGGATACCATGTGGCTCTTAAGTGGGTCTTGAGATCAAGACAGCTAACTGTTGAAGAAAATTGAAAATTTTAACTTTCTATGCAATGTGCCCATTATCATTAATTCCACTACTCTTACTAAGTTATATAGCTAGATGAACTAAGATCCAAGAGAAGATGAGAGATCTTCTTATTTGTTACTTACCAGCAGTGTGACTTTGGAAAGCGACTTTTTCTTATCCCTGAAAGGAGGAACCTAGTTGTGCCTAACCCTTAAGAATGAATGAAGAATTAAATAACTAATGTCCGATGTGCTATGTAGGAACCATCTGGCCACATAACAAGTATTCAAATAACTGTTATCTTTGGAGGGGCTTTTTTGCCCCATAATCTAATTCCAAGTCTGGTTCTCTTCTGCAAACCTCTTACTTTGGAAATGAATGAAAACAGATAACTTTTAAATTTGTTTTTTAAATTTGTTTTTTATTATGAATTGTGCTATGCTGGTGAACAGTGAACCATACATAATAATTGAGATGGCCTTTTTACTGTTACTACAACATCTGGACTCACACATATATTTTCTTCATTTCTTGCATAGTTCATTTGCAAGTTTTAATTATTTATCCTTAAGTAAAATACCACAGTGATTAAAATTAAAGAAAAAAAATACCATAGTGAGGACAAAGCACTCTAAAGACAGTTTCGTCCTTCTCAGAACCTTTAGATAGTTTATGGTTTACCTGGTTCTGAGTGTCACTCCTGCTACTATGCACACCTACCCGCCTCTTAGCAGGACTTAGCAAATCTCCTAACAGTGGTTTTAAGACCAAAGCTAACAGAAGGGAAGTCAAATTATAGTAGTGCCATCATTAATAAAGGAAAAACAACTTTTTGCTGTAGCAGGTGAGTTTTGAGCTGCATAACTGTGTGTAAGTCACATTATTGGTATGTTTTTTCTTATCATAATCCTTTAAACATTCAATGAATTCTTGTTCTCCAAATGTAAATTCTTCTTTTTCAAAAAAATCCTACAATTACAGATAATTTAGGGTCCCAAAGTTTCTCTCCCACATGTCACTTGTCATCTAGATCTTAAGTATAACCCAAATAAATGTCATTCTGTCTGGGCCCCACTGAACAAGCAGGGAAGCATCTGGGATATAAAAGACACACTGCAGAGGAACATACTGTGTTCCCACATATTTGGCAAAAAAACCCCTTTCACCTGCTTGACAGAATAACTGTGGCTCCGATTGCCCTATGAGTTATAGGTGTTTTAGATACTTTTCCTTGGCAATATAAGATGACAGTCTTTAGATGGAAACAAGAATGACAAGCCAGGCAGCAGTTGTTAAGATGTGATTGGAAAATCATGTAATAAACAGGATTCAATCTATTTCAGCCAATTTCCTTGACAATGTATAATTAATCCATGGAAAAACCCTAGTATTATCTTGGGGATTGTGGGAGTACCAAGCTTGACCTACCTGAAGAAAATTCCTCTATGATAGTCTTCCTTGGACCTTCATTTTCAAAAAGACTCAGTGGCCTTTCAGGCCACCCTGACTAAGGGCTTATGCATAGGCTATTTTCAAAAATCTCCCTCTAACATATGCATTTACTTCCAGGCACTTCCCAGACTCTATTCCAAACATCCTGACCCATGTGTGAATCTCTTTCTTGTTCTATACCTGCTCTCTCATTCTTGATGAGTGGAGCCTTGCAGAGCCCTCTGACCAGTTTAAGGATTAGATGCAGTCTCCAGTCCTTCTTCACAATATGTCCCATTTCTCTCCTTAATCTCTTCCCTAAAAGCCACCACAAAGGGTATGTCGTCTTGCTGGCACCAAACAGAAGGATACCCTCATTTTTACTCTGATAATCTGTTGAGACCTCTGCCATTTCACACTCTTCATTGATCTATGTTAGGTTTTCATTCCTGGGCAAAAAAATCTCAGTCAGATTATGGTTTCCCAAAATTCAGATAAACAATACATGTGGTTGTCTGATAAAATTAGGATGCCATGTTAAATGTCAATGTCAGGTACAAAAAATGAATTAAAAAGTTCTCTACTGTTTAACTATATTGATAAATAGTTACCTGAATTTCAAAACCTTATTTTTTATTTGCTGCATCTGGCCGACCTATAACATATTTTCCTCTCTGTAGCTACTGAAATTACTACTAGCTACTACACTCTCAAATTGCCTATGAGATCTGGAGACTGAAGAAATGTGAGTCTCTCAATTCTACACAGCAAGTCATTGTGACTTCCAGAGGTTGTGTCCTTGTCCATGGGCTACAGCACTTTCCTGAAAGGAATTTTTAGAGGCCTTTCCAGCTTTTCAGGGAAAAGAAACAGGTTGTGTGTTTGAGAGCTGCCTAAATACATCACCTCTACTGCTCAGATCATATTTATTCTATCTAAATAATAGTAAAATAAGGCTGCTATATTCTAAATGTTCCTATACCTTCAAAACCCATATATAGAAATCCTAACCTCCAAAGTGATTGTATTAAAATACGGGCCCTTTGTGAGGTAAACAGGTCATGAGGGGAGCCCCCCCCCACAATGAATGGGATTAATGTCCTTATTAGAGAAACCCAGGGGAGCTTTTGTGTCCATTCAGTATGTGAGGACAGAGCAAGAAGGCAGCATGCATGAACCAGCAGGTTGGCCTGCATCAGACACTGAATCTGACTACCTCTTCTTCATGGAATTCCAGTCCCTGGAACTATGAGGAATAAATTTCAATGTCGATAGGTGGGTTTAGTTAGTATTTCATTGCTGTGAACAAAATACCTGACAAGAACAACTTAGATGAGGAAAAGTTTATTTGGGGCTCTGATTTCAGAGGTTCAGTTCATGGTTGGCTGATGTCATTGCTCTGGGTCTGAGAAGAGGCATCATGGTGGAAGGGTATAGTGGAAAAAACTGCTCAGCTCATGACAGCTGGGAATGGGGGGGGGAGAGAGAGAGAGAGAGAGAGAGAGAGAGAGAGAGAGAGAGAGAGAGAGAGAGAGAGAGGGAGGGAGGGAGAGAGAGAGAGAGAGAGAGAGAGAGAGAGAGAGAGAAAAGAAGAAGAAGGAGGAGGAGGAGGAGGAGGAGGAGAGGAGAGGAGGAAGAAGGAAGAAGAGAGAAGAGAAGAGAGAGCACAAGGAGCCAGAAACAGAAATGAGGAATAAGAAATAATCTCCAAGGTTATGCCCACAGTTACCTATTTCCTCTAGCCATGCCCCATCTGCTTACAGTTACCAACCAATATAGTGATCCCTTCAAATTATTAACCCATTAGTACACTGATGTATTCTCATAATCTAATTACACCTCTGAACATTCCTGCATTGTCTCACATGAGCTTTTTCAGGAGATACTTCAAGTCCAAACCATAATAAGAAGTCATTTTATCTATGGTAATTTTGTTGTAGTAGCCCTAACAGACTTAGAAACTCTCCAGTGTTCTCCTTGGTAAGACATCTCCGAATGTGTTTTGTGCTAGCAACTGAGTCGGTTCTGAACTCCTAGGACAGGGCAGGGATCACATTGAGTACGTTCCAACTCACTAGTCAGCAGCCTCAGTTCAGGACATCTACAAAATGAGCACGTTCTTCACTCTGTGTTCGCCTTTCCTTCCTTCACAAAGGGTTTTTTGTTTTATTTTCATGTCCTGGAACAAACATGCTGGGTTATTAGCTTCTGTATTTCTATGCAGTGGGAAGAGAGACTCACACAAAGTTACTACTTTGCTGTTCCTTACCTTTATTTTTAAACCTGCTTAAAGGCTTTCTTCAGCAGAATTTCTCTGCCTCATTATTGTGTCCTCTTTGCTATATGTCTTCCTTTTCCTCCTCTCATTTCTTCTTTTACTTTCTCCTCCACTTCTTTCCTCTTCGCCTCAACATTCTTCCAAACACAAGGTATAGCAGGAAATATATAGACTTTGCCATCAAATAGATATGAGAGTAAATTTCAGCTAAATCTCCTGCTATACAAGACCTTGGGAATATTGCCTGCTCTGTGTCTTCTCATCTGGAAATGAAGAAAATAAAGCACATGACTCTGACATTGCTGGGAAGATTAAATGAGGTAATGCAAGTAGAATTCCTGGCATGCAGTAATTGCTTAATATATACAGCTGCCTCTCCTTTCCTTTTGACCAGCAATTCATGGTACAAATGTTATAAGTACATAAAAGTGTTTCCCACACTAAGATGTGAATATAGCTAATTAACTTCTAGGCCTACTTTGTCTTTGAACATACAATATAGAATATTACCTGGAATCACTACTTTCCAATTCCAAAATCATGTCAAATTATAGTTTTTTGACCTACCAACATTGTCTCCCAGTTCATTTAGTTACTACTACAGTCCAATCTTGCATAGTATGTTAAATCCATTAATTCCCTTAAGCTCTCCCATTCCTTTTAAGCTTGTTGTCTAAAAGTTCTATCTTCTCTATGACTTCAGCTGTATCTCTACTGGATTAACTTTACCCTTTCAGAATTTACCTGGTACCTCAAAAATCCAGAAATGCAAAATGCACTACTTGCCTTTGTATATTAACCTGCCTAGTAAGACGTCTGAAATGGAAGTAGTGCATGAGAACATATTAAATGCATGAATGTGTATATGATTATGTTCCCTACCTCTACTTAGAATCTTCCAACACCTTCCCATCAATCTAAGAATATAAATAAGTTTTTAACATGGCCTTAAAGACCTGTATCATTGGGACCCTGGATCTCCCAACATCACCTTGTACTAATCACTCATTCAGTCAATTGGTCAAGAAATATTGGTTAAGCACTTACTGTATGTCAGGAATATTCCAGAACTGCATGTGGAAATATGTGAAGCAGAGAAATCCATTATTCTTTATAGATCTTAATTCAACTAAATGTCCCTTTACAGGAAGTGAAAATACAACTAAATAATAATGTAATATGTTAATGGTGTGATAAATGGTGTGATATGTTCTGTAAAAGAATAAATATGAAATTAGGAATTTACAGTTAGATCCTTCTGCACAGTTGAGGCACCTGGTCACTTTTCTACATCCTCCTTTCTTGGGAGACCCATGTAAATGTCATTTTCTGTGCTGAAAATGTTTTCTACAATGCAGTTCCCAAATTTTCTCTACTTATTTTTCATTATTTCACCTCAGCTTTTAACTTTCTAACTTCCTCAGGTGAACTTTCACTTTCCTTCCACCTTGCTATGCCTCCCCCAACCCTTCCATGGTGCCATAAAAACAAATCATTCCCAATGTTCTCTGTCTTCCCTGGTCATAATCCTTTCTTTCTGAGGCCTTTTCTCATTTTGGAATGATCCATTTATTGAGAGATTAATTATTTAATAAAGGTCCTTATACTAGAGTGTAAGCGTTACAAGAACAGGGACATTGCATTTTCTTTTGTCCCACCTCCACTGGTATATGATAGCTTCTCACAAATGTTCATGAATGAGAAAGGAGGAGCCCATAACACCATGCAGTAATCAAAGCATCCACATGCAAAGCGCCATACAAACATTAATAATGAGACAGAAAAACTGGGGCAATAAACTGAGGAACTAAATTCAACTTTATTTATCTCATAGCTGCCTGGGGTCAAAACTGTTTTTAAAATTTCTGAAGATATTACAGTGATTTTCTGTATAGACTTTTTGAACTCCCTGAGCTATAACCAGTAGGGGATTCCACTACTTATTCTGCTAAGCTAAAAAATGAGTTTATGCAAATACAGAACAGATCTTGTCCTGGAAAACAAAACTTTTCTGTGAAAATAAAATTTTCCTATACATATTAATCAAGTCCCTGACTATTATGATTTGGATCTGAAATGTCTCCCCAGAAGCTCATATGTTGAAAGCATGGTGTCCAACACAGGTCATTTCAGAGATGGGACTATTAGGAAATGATTAGATCGTTATATGAAGGTTATATCCTCATCAGTGAATGAATCCATTGATGGATTAATAATTAGAATGTACTATTGTACTATTGGGTGTTAACTGCAGGCAGGTGAGACACGACTGGAAGAAGTAGGTCACTAGTATGTGGCCTTAAGGTACTATATTTTTCACTGGCCCCTTTCTCTCTCTCTCTCTCTCTCTCTCTCTCTCTCTCTCTCTCTCTCTCTCTCTCTCTCTCTCTCTCCTTTCTGGTTGCCATAACCTAAGCAGCATTCCTTTACCACATCCTTCTGCCTCACCCCAGGTCCAGAGCAATGGAGTCAGCCAACCATGGACTGCGATTTCTAGGACCATGAGCCCAAATAAACTTTTGCTTTTCTAGGTTGTTCTCATCAGTTATTTTGGTCACACAGATGAAGATGAAAAGCTAACACACCGGGTTTTTCACATTATATCAAATGCTTAAAAAGAAGTATAAACTTGCCTTCTGGAATTCTTGGCTAATGATGAAGTTTTGCTTTGCTTACTGAGAATGTAAAAATTCTCCTGGCTTTTTCCACCCAGGCCTGTGTCCTCTGTATACTACTGTGTACTTCAATTGCAGCTCCCACATCCTAGGTCCAGAATAAACTGTTTGATGTAAAGACATTGAGAACTTGAGTGTTCCTGGCAGATTTGTAATTCAGGTGGTAGAGGAAATGACCACCTTTTCCAGGTTGGACAGCAGCTGTCCAAGATGCCGAATTGCCCTAACACCATCTGCTTGGCTGACCCACTAATCTACCAGCCTGTTTTTGTGAACACCAGAATTGTTTCCCATTGGAGATTTCTTGAAACATCTCCTACATCCATTAAAGACTAAAGAACAGATGGTGATTTCTTGAGACAGTGAAGGATTTAACTGATTCATTACTCATGTAGGAAACAGTGATAACAACCAATTGGGCTTTATATGCCTTGGCTTACTTTTCTTTGAGGTTGTCAATTCCCAGTGTGTTTGGAAATTTCCATTTTAGAAATGGAAATATGCTTCTATGCTTGAGATGATGGAGATTTGTAAGGATGCCACATAAAGTCAGCAAGCACAGGAATCTGTCTCAATAATGCCAGGGTCAAGTTTTAGACCAATGAAAATGGTGTCTGACATCATTCAGATGACAGAACAGCTTCAAGGACACTCAGGAAAACTATTGAAGTTTGACAGTGAATGCCAAACTTAGCATTATCTCTGGCACACAGAAATAACTCAGGAAACAATAGTTGGCATTACACTACTAGCAACGAAATTTGAGGAATTTAACAGCAGCTGTTTACTTAGTTATTTTGACATAGTATTAGAAAGATGTACTTACACTTGTCTAATAATTTTACTATACTCGTTACTTTTCCCTGACCCTGTCTTTCTATTTTTATTGGTTTTTGTTTGTATCTCTCTACCAACCCTTCCTTTTATACATCACCAAACTCTTCAAGAGGTAGAAATTGATGAAGCAAGTTTTTAACAATCCATTTTTAGAACACACAAACTGGGCATTCTTATGCCAACCTACTCTTTAATTTTCCCCTTAAAACTAACCTATAATTATTTCTCTTTGACTCTCATGTAGACTCTAGATACATGCACACTAGTGAGGTTAGTGGGTTTGCAGAACAGAAAGCACAAAGAATTGTGTATAAGATCACCCTGATGTACTATGTTTAGGAGACTAGGAATATAGGACACATTGAGCTTCATGGAGTATTTAATATACTAGTAAGTCATTTTTCTTTTTCACTGCATCTAGTAATAACCTACTTTTCATTTCTGGTTCAAATCTTTAAAAATCTGTCAATGAACACAGGAAAAAAATCTTGCTCAGAAAGTACTTTTGAATGATGACTTCTTCAGAGCTTAGGGAGCTGTTTGGAAAATTTGCAGTAGTTCACAAAGTATCTTCCATTATACACGCCTCTAGGTCCTTAGGGCCTAGCTGAACCTTGCCAGCTCATTTTGGAAGCAATCTCCTGACTAAGTAAATTCTCCCTGACTCCTGGAAGGTAACACAAAGTAAGGGAAAGATGAGAAGGTAGATCGACCTTAGTTTAAATCAGTGTTCTGTCAGCAACTAACTAACATATTACTTGGCCTCTCTGAGGTGCAGTTAACTTAACTAAAAAAAAAGAAAGTGGGCATATAGTTCATGTAAGATGATATACACAAAACATCTAGTACAGAAGTTGGAGCAATGCATATTAGTTCTTTTTCCCTTGGTGGCCTATTCTGAACTCACTGAATATCCCTTGCATGCAACCTCCCTCTGCTAGTTAACTGGGAGTGGGCTCTTCTAATTTTTGTATGTACTTGGTTCAAACTCTGTACTACACATATAGATGCTGATACTGCAGCTTTTGATGCTAGAATGTCAGCATACTATGCTGCAAAGGAGCAAACTCTGAGGACTCAGGTGATGCATTCGTGGAACTCTGGTGGGCTAGCCCCTAGACCATGCATTATGCATAATATCATGATGTATACATGTATGTATACATATATATAGATGTATACATGTATACATGTATGTATACATATATGTATATATATATACATATATATGTGTGTATATATATATATATACACACACACACACACACACACATACACATACACATATATAAATATACACAAATGATTACACAGGAATGTACACATATATACATTTATATATCTCCTATTATATAAAAGAAATTGCTATATAGTGATATAAATGTACATAAATTGAATATGTGAGTGGTAATCATAAAACAATATCCACTATTCCATGATTTTATATAATTCCATGAGACAATTCCTATAATAAATCTCCACATATATAGGTATATATTTATTCCTTATATATATGCATATGCATTTTTTGTCTTTATCATCTATCTTTATCTATATGTCTATGTGTACACACATATAAAGAGAATTATTAGTGGATATAATCAAAGGTTTATGGAGACCAAGAAGTCCCATGATTTTCTGCCTTCAATCTGAAGAACTAGGAAACCTGATGGTGTAATTTAGACTGAGTATGAAGGCCTGAAAAGGAAGGTGGGGTTGTACTGATAAAGTAAATCCAGAATTGAATTTGGAGGTCTGAGAACCAGGAGCACCAATGTCTGAAGGTAGGAAAAGATTTCTGCCACAGCTCTGAGAGCAAGTGAGTTTGTTCTTTCTCCATGCTTTTTTATATTTTCAGGCCTTAAGGGATTGAATGACACTCATTCACCTTGAGATGGCATGTATATTTTACTGAATCTTCTGATTCAAGTGCCAGCTTCTTTCAGGAATGTTTTTATAGGCACAGGATCACTGTCTTACCAGCTATCTGGGCACCACTTAGCCCAGTCAAGCTGACACATAAAATTAAACATCATACTCCATTGTTGATTCAGTGACACCCAGCATAAAAGTCTCAGTGTGAATGGTCATGACATTGGTGACAAGTCACTTTCTATATACCTGCTTGGAGCCCCTGATTCCACCATGACAAATTCACCAGATATAGACCTTAATGATTTGAAGCCTTATATTCCATTTCTGAGGTTTCCCTCTTATGAGACAGAATACTCCTTCTCACCAAAAGGATTCCAAAGAGAAATTGCAAACAGAAATACTGATACCATCAATGTCTAATTAGTGTGAATTTGGGGATAAAAAATTCATATTCATTCTCAAATATAGTTCCTGATATCAAGACTTTGTTATTTAAATAGAAAAAGACTTTTTGAACTTTGTGTGGATGTCAATACCTAATAGATGTGGTTTATACACATTTAACACTAGGTTTTACCTGTATTTAGAGAATCAAATTAATATAAAAAATTTTGATGATATGGTTTCTAAATTTCCTATTAAAATATATGTTTCTTTGAAAATAAAAGTATTCTTCATATATACTGGATTTTTTTTCAATTGTATGGTCATGAATCTTATTAGGTTCTTGATAAAAATGTGTTTAAGGAGTTGGTCATTTTATTAATCTGTGAATATTCTTGGTGTTAAGGCCCTCTCTAGAATATTATTCCTATACAATATCACCTTCTTTGATTACAAAGTATTTTGGTCACTCCTTCCTGGGCCATCTACCCTTTATCTTCATGAAGATTTTGAAGTAGTTATTCTTTCCTCAGTTTTAGACCTTCTACACATATCTTCTCTCTGAACTCGAAATGGCAATGCATGCTTCTGAATCTCAGAATAATAAGACCAGTCTAAATAAAGCAGGCAGAAGGAAATAATACACTTTAAATACAGAATTTCATAAAGGTAAAGCAAAGTAAAAGCTATTGAAAATATAATTATTATTCCTCTGCACACCTGAATAAAATTGATTTATGGCAGTCATTTAAAAACAACAACAGAAAGAGAAATGCAAATGCCATAAGGAAGAATGAGTAAGCAGACAGAATATAAATGAAGAAGTATCATTTCCCACTTCCTTGCTAAAGAACACTAAAATCCCAGATGGGATGAATATAGAACAAAATAAAAATACCCCAAACCAATGCCTTTTGATACCAAGATACTAAATCCTAAATCATATTATACCATCATCTTATGTAAAGAATAACAGTAAAAAGTTTATTCAACAAATGAACATAGGGTTTGACATGGGCTAATCCATTAATATAATTAATCACAGTTATGGGTTAAAAAAATTAAAGCCAATTACATTACCTTCATAATGAGATAAACATTACAATAAAAAAATAAATCACAGCTGGGCTTGGTGGTATATACCTGTAATCCCAGCCACTCAACACACTGAATCAAGAGGATCACAAGTTTGAGGCCAGCGTCAATAATAGGGAGAGTATACCCTGTTTCAAAATAAAGGGCTGGGGATGTAGCTTGATGGTGAAGCACCCTCAGTTCAATTCCTGGTACAAAACTAGATGAATGAATGAATGAATGAATGAATAAATAAATAAATAAATAAATAAATCATTCCTAAAGATATTAAGATCATTGACTACATCAAACTTTAAATATTCATGATATCCTTGTTTGATTGCTGGTATCAATTTGCTACATGTACTTTTAGATAATTTTCTGTGCAACAATACATTTATCTGCATACACATATGTATTTATAGCAATATATAGTCAATTTTTTTTTCTGTATGATTTAGTTTTTCCTGTTTAAAAAATTTAAACACTCCAGGGCTAGAGATGTAACTTAGAATGTTTGCCTAGCTTGCTCAAGGCCTTGGGTTCAATCCTGAGTACACACACACACACACACACACACACACCCCACAAAAGAAAAAAAAAAAGAAAATCCTTCTCCATATACAGCAAAATATAGTTTTTAAAAAATAACGTTTATTTATTACCTCTCAGAAGTCAACAGCTTCAATGTCTCTAAAGTAGACAGCTACTGAATTGATGGAGCTTTCTTGCATATGCAGGAAACTAGAATATGGCTAAAATATGCATTTTTGACAAAAAAAATATTTTCAATAAAGGCACTTAAGAAGCAGAAAATGGAGGGAAAAAGTCTCTCTGTATCTTCTACCTTTTCTGCCCAAGGGGATGATAATAACTCTTTTTTACTGGAAACAAGTCTTACCTACCCAAAGACAGTACCAGAAGAATCTACAAAGAAACTTTATCCCATCAGTTTTCCCCATATATTTACCTTCCCATAGTTTCCTGCCTTTGAAGTCCAAAACTGCTTTCCTTTGTCCTGTCATTTCTCCACAAATTTTTGGTTCTTTGCTTAAGATGCCACATAAGTCAAGGTTCTGCTCTGAGCTACATTTCACCCAGATTTCTCCTATGTGACATGTACTGTGTATATTAATAAGCTTGCTTGTTTTCCCCTTGTTAATCTGTCTTTATTACAGAGGTGGGACACAACTACCAACTTAACAAGAGTTAGGGAGAAATTAAATTTTCTTTCCAACACATTTTTTAGGAATTCTTCAACTCTAGGCTTTTCTAGGACTCTCTTTCTCATGCTCTATAAAGTTACATTGCAAAGAGACATTTAGACAGAAAAGAAGATTTTTTTTTATAAACTTTGCAGCACAAAATCCAGAATATTGCATCACATCCATGTATTCTGATACAATTTTGAGGAAATACAGTGTTCATATAAGACAAAAAATGCTTAGTGAACCAGTAAGAGAAGACATGATAGAAGACGCAGAACTCAGGTCCATAATTAATAATATCTTTAAATTCTAAACTATTGAATGAATCCTACTAGAATGAACTTAAGTCAGGGATCACTTCACCATTGCTAAGATGAAATGTGTAAGTTAATAGACTCCTTAGAGCTCCCCCTCTTTTGGTCTTTCCTCTCCCCATTCCAATTGCTAATGGACCCCCAACACAGCTTTGATTGAGGAGTATGAAGATTTCCCACTGGGTGGGTTAGTGGTAAGATACCATCCACAGGGGTGGTTTTTCAGAGTTGGTTTTCCTACTGGAAGAGGAATTTAGCTCTGAATGTGCCATTCTTATAACATTGTCAGTGTTTTTATTTTAAATATAAAATTAGATAATCTCATTCAGTACATGAATCAAAGGAAAGTTTGAAATTTCTTTCTGTTAAATATAAAGTATGGGACATTTTAATTTATATTATTGCCAATGCAGGTTAACATGTCCTGCAATGAAGAAAGGTAATTGGTTTGAGATGATTACATAAATATAAATTATGGTGGCACACAATACAATGGTAAAAAGCTCATACCTAATTAAGAAAACTTTGGAGCAAAAACATATTTGGACTTGGCTATGGTACACATATAATTCATAATTGCATCCAAACAAGCTTTAAAACTATAGCAATCCAAATAGAAGTTATAATTATAGAAATTTACATATATTATATAAAAGTTTTACAGTTACTCTAAATGTGTGTATATAAGATGATGCAAATTTATGAATATACAAGTATACATTAACACAGCAGTACATGATTTTTGTCTTTGCTGCCCATTATACTTGGGATGTTAAAATCATTTAAAGCTTTAAAAATCGACTTTGTAAATCAACCTTAATTTTTTAAAATTGTATGAAACTCTAATTTATTTTATTGTATGGTTTCTCCACCTTTTGGTAGCATTTTTAAAAAATCTGTTGGAAAATTTTATTCAAACACATTGAAAATAATGATTATAAAGAAAGCTTACAAACTGAAATGTATCTTTCTGTAATCCCAGTGACTTGGAAGTCTGAGAGAGGAAGATCACAAGTTCAAGGCCAGCCTCAGGAAATTAGCCAGGCCCTTAGCAATTTAGTGAGACACTGTCTCAAAATAAAAAATAAAAAGGGATGGCATGTAGCTCAATGGTGGTAAAATACCCCTGGATTTAATCCTCAGTGCCTCCACAACCAAAAAAAAAAAAAACTGAGAAAAAAATGAACATATTAGCAATGCAACCTCAGGCAGTTTAAAAGACTTTGAAATATTCAACAATTATGTATTGGATTAACTAAAATCTTGGAAAGAATTTTTTATGTTAATTAGACTAAATTTCACTTGGTATTGGATTAGAATAAATTAAAAAGTGCTACAATTTTTCATGCATTTAAATTTTATAAAAATTCAAAATAATGATTTATATCTATTGAGCCTATAGAAGAAAGCAACCATGAATGGAGGGAGAAAGTAATTAACTTTCAAAATACAGAAGTATTTTACATTTACATAAGAAAGTAGTAAGTAAAATTAATTTTATTTAATGAAATTTAATTTGAACTTACAATGTTCATTAACATTTATGCAGAGTGCTTTCTCAATTTAAAAATAATTTTCAGAGAAAAATCTATTCAAGGTGCTGACAATTTTATATTTGCTAACCAAAAATCTTTTTTTTTCTTTTTATATATGCACGACAGTAGAATGTACTTTAACATATTATACATACATGGAGTATAACTTCCCATTCTAGTGGTTGTACATGATGTGGAACTACACTGGTGGTATATTCATATATGAACATAGGAAAGTTATGTTTGATTCATCCTACTGTCTTTCCTATTCCCATCCAGACTCCCTTCCCTTTATTCCCTTTGTCTAATCCAAAAAACTTCCATCCTCGCCCACATTATTTGTTAGCACTACATATCTGAGAAAATATTAGGCCTTTGGTTTGGGGGGATTGGCTTATTTCACTTAGCATGATGGTCTCCAGTTGCATTCAACAACAACAAAAAACTTTGAAGAAGACTTCAGGAAATTTATAATTTAATATTAATAATCATACTAATTTTTAAAAAAATATTTTCAGGAAATGTAATTTTCAGAAATATCTTAGGAAATAATCATGTAATATTAAAGATAAAAACATCTAATAAACATATTTAAGTATATCACACATGTTACTACAAATAATTCCACCCATTATTTTTAATACTTATTTAACCAATATAAAGAAACTTTTAAAAAATGTTGCATCAAAGTATAAAGAATTTTATTCTTAAATAGTTTTAAAATGGAAATGTTACATAATTCCAATAACAGGGAAAATGTTTGGCATTCAATCGATAAACACACAATTTGAGAAATCAAATAATATAAATTATTTTAATACACCTTTTTAGTCTTAAGGTGTTTTGTTGTGAAAGAACAATTATATGGCTATCCCACTCAGTGCCACACAGAGTAATGAAACAATGTCACATAGATTTTCCCATGCAGTGGCCAAAATTGACCTTATCAGATGAATGACTCCTACAGCAAGAGCTTAAAACTTATGAGTACTAGAAACTATTTGGGAATTAATGATGATTAAACAACAGTAAACTTTATTTTTGTCTTTAAAAGAAGGGAAGAAATAAAAAAGAAAAAGCACTATATTTCATAGATTAAACTTTTTTACATATCAATGTTTCTGAAATTCAAATGAGTCCCATAATTGCTTTTAGCCAGGAAACAGCCACCATGTAGCTGCCTCTGCTGGCTTCCCCACAACTTGCATGCAGCTTTTCATGTTTGGATCAGTTTAACTATGTGCATCTTTGATGTTTAACCAGGAGGAATTAAATTATTTAAAAAATCTTTTAATAGAACTTACATGATTTTAAGTCAAAATGGAAAGCATATTCAGTAAGGCATAAGATACATTGTTAAGTTATAAACTTGATATTTTTAGAGATATTCATTGTTGGAAGACTGACAGCCATCTCTTATTTTTCTGTTTCAAAGCAGCAAGCAAGAGCTTAAATGAACACAAGAAAGGAGGGAATCCAGTAATAGAAGACCCTAGCTGTATTACATTTTGTTACTGAGATACATACAGACATATTGACTATAGCAAAACAAATATGCAACTGAAATTATCAAATCCCTGAAAGGGTTGAATGAAATTTCAAATCTAGGAGAAGTATCAATGAATAAAGGATAGAAAGGGGGGCTGGGGATGTGGCTCAAGCTGTAGCGCGCTCGCCTGGCATGTGTGCAGCCCGGGTTCGATCCTCAGCACCACACACAAACAAAGATGTTGTGTCTGGGGATGTGGCTTAAGCGGTAGCGCGCTCGCCTGGCATGCGTGCGGCCCGGGTTTGATCCTCAGCACCACATACAAACAAAGATGTTGTGTCCACCACAAACTAAAAAAAATAAATATTTTTTAAAAAAAATTCTCTCTCTTCTCTCTAAAAAAAAAAAAAAAAAGAAAGACCGTAATTGTCTTTTGTTTGGAGTGTGGGTACTGGGGTCAGTCTACCACTGAGCCACATTCCCAGCCGTTTTGAATTTGTGTTTTGAAACGTGGTCTTGCTAAATTGCTCACGATAGCTTCAAACTTGCAACTCTGCCACAGAATCGATAGTTGCTTATATTATGAGCTAGTGCCATCATGCCTGGCTGTAATTGTCTTTTACAAGGTCTCTGTAGTTATTAGAAGTATAATAAAAGAAATGTGCATAAATGAAAAATCAACATTTGAGATTTAAAAAAAAATTATTAAATTCTAAATACTCTCAGATTTTACATGTTTTTCCCTCATGACCCCAGTGAAATACTCAAAATTGCAAATTGTATAGTATAAATTGGTTAAGGTCTTAGCTACAAAGAGATCCCTCAGAAGTGGGGATTAGAAGGAATATTCAGAATTTCTGTTTTGAACGTGGGGACTACAGGATTTGTGGATAAATTAGCTTTAAGTTCTGAGATGAAGGATTAAGGATAAGTCTAAAGTTATGTTTTGCTCAGCAAGTAGAAAGACGGCATTGCCAATGTGTGTAATGGTGGGAGAAAAAAGAGCAAGTGTTGAGGTAAGGGAATTTCAGGTCACATCTACTAAATTTGAGATGTCCAATAGGTGTCCAAGTAGGTAGGTCATAAATGTTGCATGTGGGAACCTCAGGTTCAGAGGAATGCTTGGACATGAGGACATCAAATCAGGAGTCATCACCATGATGTACAGCTATGATATGTGAAATAACCTCAGGAAGAAACAAAAAAGAGAAATGATCTCAAGTTGAAGGGCAACATCCGCAATTTGTAGAAAAGTGGAAGAATCAGCAAAGGAAACACAGAAGGAGTGGCCAGTGAGACAGTGGCAAGGAAATGGAGCTTGGGAAGGAAGGTGAAGTACTTGAAGTCAGATGAAGGAAGCATTTTTAACTTTAACGCCTAAGGTCCCACGTTTTTGATTCAGTGAATTTGTCATTAAAATTGACACCAGTGCATTAAAATACATTGAAAAATCATAATCTAGAGCTGTTATATATTATTATGATAACATTAACAAATATTAATTTACATACTAACAATTTGTTAATGCTAACTGGTATCACTATACTACTATTATTATACTATAATTTCTGTTACTACATTATTATATTACACATACTGCTTTAAGTTGTATAGGTGTTTCACATCTGGGAGGATGGTACAAAATAGGTTAAAGCAAAATCACTAATTTCAGTATCACATGTTGCTAAGAAGTCAGGTAAGATCAGGAGTGATGTAATTGGTTATAGAAGGAACAGAGTAGAAATCATTCAAAACCTGAACTAGATGAATTTTGGAAAAGTGTAAGTGTGAAAGTCCAACCAGAGAATTTGAAAGAGAAAAGAAAGAGAATTAAACATGTTTCTCAGGGATTTGGCTTTAAAGGTGGAAAGACTAAGTGGAGTAGTCGATAAAGAACTAAGTGTCCAACATAGCATTTAACTTTTATAAAACTATGAAAAACAACAAGCATTACATTTTTTTTTTTTTTTGCTGATGTAAACTGTAGAGAGAAATTAAGAGGGGTCATTTTTAAAATGAGAAAATCAGGAAAGTCATCTAATGTGCAGCAAGAGGCTGACCTTCAGAAAAATGTGTAAAGGTCATCAATAATAACAAGAATGAAACCCGACTGGGAGCACAGATCCCTAAGGGAGTGGAAGTGGAAGCAGAAACTTGCAGGTTGTTAGGTTTGTTCCCTTGTATAAAATAGGAAGCGATGAATCTGCTGAAAATGATATGGGGCATGTGTGTAAATTAAATCTTGGTCTAAAACTGTAATGTTTATATCTGTTTTATGTATGTTTGAACAGAATGTGTTCTCTAATTGTTCTCTCCAAAATGCTCTTTACTTATCTATTGTACCAAGCTTGCTAATTATGTTTTGTTGTTGTTGTTGTTTTGTTTTGTGGTGCTGGGGATAGTACCCAGGGCTCTGCCTGCTGGACAAGGAATTTCCCACTGAGCTATGCCCTGCCCCCTGTTTAATTTTATTCTAAAACAGGGTCTCACTAAATTGTCCAGGCTATCCTTGAACTTAAGGATCCTCCTGACTTAGCCTCCTAAGAATATGGGATTACTGCACTACACCCAGTTTATGGTTGGTTTTATCATTGATATACTTAGCGCTTTCTGTTGTCTCATTCATTGGTTTTATTTTGGTTTCGGTATTTATATCTGAAATATGGGGAGAATATTGTTGTAATGTGTGGAGTTAGTTTAAATAAAAATTATGAAGACACCTAGAACTTGGTTTGCATACTATAACATGAAATTTTTCTTTTCTTTTTTTCTCTTTTCATTGCTATTAAAGGAGGAAATTCATCTCTTATGGAATTTCCAGTCTGGATTCCTGCAAGCAAATAAGGACCCACCGTGGTTCTTAATTATTGATACACATCAGGCAAGTTATAATTAAATACATCCTCTTCATCACTTTCAGTTTAAATATATGTTTCATGGAGTCAAATAGGAGAAAAAAAAAAGTGAATGAATGCTCCCAAGTGCAGACTGTTTCATCATATAAATTTATTGCTGAGAAGAGATTGCTTGTGGTAAAATAATTATAGGTTAGAAAGAAATGAGAGGGGAAATAGCTCAATGTATAGCATATGCCATTATTGACACAATCAGGAGGTGATATCCTGGCAAGAGCCTATGCTTGTATGACTAGGATCCTCTGACCTCTATTGCTAGTTTTATATCATAAAATTTCACCAGTGGTAATTGGTGATTGATTTCTTCTCTATGAACAAGGACTTGGCTCTTGTAAGAAGGGTCCTAAGTCAAGGAAAGTTACTATTAAGAAATTCATTCTGTAAAGAATGTTATCAGCACCCTCTTCATATACCAGAAACTTAGAATTGCTCCAGAGAATGTCAGTTCTGTCACCCCTACTGAAGCAAATCTATCAAGAGTTAAAATTTGAAGATGAGCAATGCATATGGCAGGAAAACTTTCCTTCACTATGTTATTAATGGAAATAGAAGAGCGGTCCTTTCTTGACAATGCAGAGTGCTGAAGAATCTCTTCAATTTTAGGTTCCAAAGATACAAGGAACCATGTAAGAAAGTGAAAGCCCCAACTCAGTAAAACTAAAGAATAATTGGACCAAAGCCTTATTGTACACTTTTAAGAGTGTATATGAGAAGAGCTATAAATTTTCTAATGAGGGTCTCTTTTTCTTGGTGCTAGTCTGAGATATGAATTAGCATAAAAATACCTTTACACAAATCTCAAAGGGATGCAGACTCTATCAAAAACATCAACACCACTTTCTCTCTAATGTGAAGTTTGGATTTTTTTATTTCAAAGTATGGATTATGATGTATAAGAATCTTAGAAAAAGATGGATAAGTCAGAGTCCAAATATAACTCATGTTCTTGATACCATATAAAAACTTACAATCATTATAAAATACATCTAATAAAACTAGATTCAAAACCATAGAAAAGTCTGGAGGTAGTGCTTATTCAGAATGGTGTGCTGGGTAGAACTGATGATGACAACAATGTCTCAAATGATGTCAGAGTAACCCTTCACCACCCAGTATCAGTGTGGCTATGGCCAGGCTCCACCCTTTAGGGATGTTCTTCTGTATGCTTCCATTGTTTTTGGTGGGTAACCAGCTGAACTTCAGGACAGTATATTGATTATTTAATACATTGATACTTCATCTTTGTGACTTCTATACTAAGTTTGGAATAATAGTTCATTAAAAATACACTGATTGAAGACTTCTGTTTTCAGTTCTGAATTGTAAGTTTACTTAAAAGCTTATTATTTTCATATTGATGAGAAGGAAAAAAAAAACACAAACCAAAACCAAAACCAAAACAAAACAGAAATTAAAAAAAAAAAAAACAGAGCAAAATGAAAACCAATCATTTTATTGTAGACTCCATCAGAAGACTGACGTTTTAGAGTAAATGAGTACCCTAAAATCTGGAAAGACAGGCTCAGGTAAACAGAAACAGGTGAGACCCGCTGGTGTAGAGGGAAAGCTGTTGGAGTAGTAACTCCATGGTGGGCACCCCAGTGTTAGCTCTACTGAGTGACCTGTAGATTGAGCATGAACTAATGTGAGGGTGAGAGAATCCTTGGGACTGCCGTCCTAGGAGGAGCCCCATGATTTGAGGGATTTGCCTCCAGGAATACCACTAGATTCTCATAGTGAACATATGAAAAAATCCTTACATGGGTTTGCCAGGCATGGAAGAGAAATCATGGTTAAATCAGACCAGAAAATTCTCCATATCAAAAGCCAATAGAAAAATGAGAATGACTTGAACATCTAAATTAAAAAGCAATTCTGAATATAACACAAAGTATAGCATATATACCCATGAGCCTACATTGATATAAACAAATGAGAAGGGAGGTAAATAAGTGAATGAAAGAGAAATATCTCAATCAGAATTATAAATGATTTATTTTCTATTAATGAATGTATTTAGATACTGCATCCTAAAGCAGATATTGAACAATTCCCCACCCCTTCTGTGTGAGCTGTAACAGTGAAATCTTTCCAAGGAGTATGGTATGAAAAGGGATAAAATAGAAAAGTGTCCTCACAATGGAGAAACTCATCAAACAATCCCCTCAAGTCAGGTGCTGACTGTTAATATCAATAAGTTATATAATAGTATATAATATGTCATGGAAGTGGCACTTTGCCTGTATGGTCTTACAATGGAGCCATAATCCCTACCTGGTAATGGGAGAATTATCAAATACTCATAGAAGGATAGTGTGCAATTTATCTGATCAGTATTTCTAAAAAAAAAAAAATGTCAAGGTTGTTAAAACAAAGAAACTGTCACAGAGAAACTTAAAGAAACATGAAAAACAAACGTAATATGGTATCTTGAATGAGGTTCTGGAATAGAAGCATGACATTAGCTAAAAACCAAATTAATTTGAATAAAGTAGATACATTCATTAATGATAAGGCATCAATACTTGCTTACTAATTATAACAAATATACCAAACTGATGTAAGATGTTAGTATAAAGGAAACCGAGTGCAGGGCACATGTCTGTACCATGGTCTTAATTTTTCTGTTAATGAAAATTCTACTGAAAAATAAGCCAAGAAGAAGGAGGAGAACGAGGAGGAAGAGGTCAAGGAGGAGGCAGAGAAAGACAAGGAGGAAGAGGAAGAGGAAGAGGAGGGAGAAGAAAGAAGAAGTAGAAAGAGAAAAAGCAAAGAAAGTAACCAATTCCTATAAGAATGTAAAATGTTAAGCACTCAGACATTTCCTTATCTATGAGCTTGTTGTAATTTCTGACACAGGTTTAAAAAATATTTCTGCAATTGATTTGGAGCAATTAACTAGAATATCTTAATAAATGTTTCAGAATTCAAGATATTTGAAATATCAAAATATATAGAAGAAAGCTTTCTTTAAAAAATCAGGTTTTGAATTTTACGCAGTTGAGAGAGAAGACTATTACTAAGAATGATTTGTTAAAATAGCTGGTTTGTGTGTGAGTACAGATATATTGATATAGATGATATAAAAGATAAACAAACTCTTTGGGTAAATGAGCCCCCAATTCATTAATTTGTACCAAAGCCATGTTTGGCATTTACCTATCTTACTTTGAGAATGTTGAGTGACTATGCTTATAACTAGGAAGCTCCAGAAAGGGGCTTTGAAAAAGTCTTATTATAAATCTTTATCATTTTGTTGATGTTATTGCATCCTGTTCCTTTCAAGGAACTGACCTAGTTTCTTCCCCTTGCCAGCAGCTAAATCATAGGAGAGAGATTTTCTCTAAGCATGTTACAAGCCATATATATATATATATATATATATATATATATATATATATATATATATACATTTAGATATATACACACATATACATACATATATATGAATATATGTATGAATGAGGGAGAGAACAGAACATACAGGAGCGATCTTCATTCAGTAAAAAAAAAAAAAAATTAAATAAATTTCTATCTTTTCCTTGGCTGATAAAGGTGGTAAGAGAAGTTTTTGTTCTAATGGGCAATGACAATGAATCTCAGGTCTCCATTAAGCATGGATCCCAAGAGGAAACAAGTGACACTCTACCATGTACTGTTAGGAGCCACAGCAAAAATATTGATACAGGCACCTTTGAGTTTAGTGACTGCCAGCCAGCAATTCACATTCATATGGTAATTGGACTCCTGCTGTTTATCTGGGCCCGTTTCGGGACTCAGGTTACTCATGTCACTCTTGTAATGGGAGAGTTCCCATTGGTTGGGAAAGGATGGTAGGAGGGTGTTCCGGGGGAAGTGGAGCACCCCCCCCCCTCAGGTAGAACACACGTGGTGGACCCACTTGTTAGGGGACGCACACGGCCTCTCACAAAATAAAACTTTGTCTCAGTTTGACTGGCTTGTGTTTTTGTGCCCAACCGGGTTGCAAGATTGCAAGCCCGCGTGCACTGACAGCCCAGCAGGGAAGCGCTCAGCAGGGGTGCGGCAGGCAGTGCTCAGCGATAGCAGCGGCAGGAGCGGGGCTCAGCCAGCTCACTCGGCCTGGGGCCGGGAAGCCTGCGGCAATGTACTATGTTGCTGAACTAGGATGTTCAATAAATTATATGTGCTAAAAGCATTTTCAATTTGCAATGGCTTTATTGGGATGGAACCCATGTCATACATGGAGGAACATCTATTCACCTTCTTTGAATCTATGATATAGTTAGAGTGACATAGAAGCTATATCTTAAAATATTGTTTTAAAATACCATTCAAGTTATGGCATATCTTTAAGATGGTATAGAGATAATACTATAGGCGCTTGAGAATGTGTGCATGAGGCTCCATTGTTCTATAGGACTCAGGACCTGTCAAGCCCAAGGACACCTGTACAATGTCTGGGCACACACCTGTGAACCAATCTGAGGTTTCCAGTATATTAAAGCATTTTTGGATTGGAAACTGCACCCTCAAAAACCTTTGATTTTCTCATTTCCAGATCTTTAATCACTATTTCTCTTTACCTAGAATGCCATTCTCCATTCATGGGTTATCAATTTAATATCCAGATCTCAACTCCAGTTTTTATTTTTCTGTTTCCTCATGAGTACATAGCTAAATATGCTTTCTCAATTTTCTAAATTTCCGTAGTACTGGCAAACATCTCACTAATTAGCACTTATATCATGACTTTAGTTTTTATTTATTCTTTATACATAGTTTTATTTCTTCTAACTAAATGAAATATATAAAGCAAAGAAAGTTTGTGATTGTACATCTTTGAAATGTCTACACGGCTTAGCCGATAGCAGACATGAGAAGCTTTTTTGAGAATTTTTTTTTTTAAACCTAACATCACTACCTTAAACCTTCAGCTATGTGTGAAGAATACTGCAATACATTTCAGATCAGAGCCTATGAATTGGATATATGTATGGACACCAACTCTGCCAACATCACATCAGCGAACACTTTCAAACCTCTGTGGGAGAAAACTTTTATTGTATGAGAGTGATCAAAAGTGTGCTGTTATCAGAATATGTGATTTTGATCTTCAGGTTGAGAGATGAATCATATGCCATAACATGTCACAAAATTGTCTTCATGTGCAAACTCAGAGAGTATAGAAAAAGACACCCTTTTCTTGTTGCTTAGACCTCAAACTGTGACAAATGAAGGACATGCGAAGTTGTAGATCACTTCGAGTTTTGACAAAATGGAAAGAGCAGTGTAGAATAGACTTGGAACCATATTCATGTTTCTTTTTATGTTAATAGGAAGAAAAAAAAAAGCAAAGCCAGGGCATTCAAAAACTGGAGTGTGGAAATCAACCTTCAAATAGAATGTCAATCTGAGACTTTTTGTTGAAGCACACACACGAACAGAAAAATTATATTTGCATTAGCAGCATGAAATGTTATTGAAACTAAACCTGATGTTACATTCATATTCACAGCAGTGAAGTCTTCTTAGCGGTGACAGTGCATTAGCAAACAAAGCAAAATAAACAATATGGTAATGCTGGAATATTGGGCTTTTTGCCAAGAAAGGTGAAATGTAATCTCAAAGAAGATCACACAGAATAAGAACACCTGAGAAGGCTGTTATTGGTATTTAACTGAGAAAGCTGAAATAGATCACAAATAGATATGGGTTCTGAGGATAATGTCCCTAAACTCACCAAGACAATCCATGTCCAGTTTTATTTGCTTATTTTCTGATATAGAGGTTTGGGAAAAAATTAACTACTAAGAATAATTAAAATTAAATAATCTATTTTATGAGCAGATTTCAAAGCATTAAAATACTTCCTGTATCTATTGCTTTTTTTTTCACTATATATTCTAGCAGAGTGCACTTAGTGGGAAAGATATGGACTTTGCATCAGATAATCCTAATCAAGTATAAAATGCAATAGTAATGTAAAGCCAGGTCTCAGTGTTCTGATATTTAAAATGGAAATAATTATCTTATAGGATAGGATGATAAATGACCAAATATATATAAGTATATGAAATATGTCAAGACAAATTGTTTGCACCCAAGTAAAACTAAATGCCAATTATTATTTTATTATTTTCAGTGCAAAATTAAAATTCAAAAAATGTAGGAAAATTGGTATATCAGAAAATGTGATGTGAACACATAAAACACTTGCACTGTGCATCAAGCTTGTGCAAGAGTGCCATGGTATCCTGCTGGGAATGCTTTGCCTCCCACCCCTTCGTCCCCACCCCAAGAGAGTCCTCAAGGGGCCAGAGCCAGGTTATATTGTTTTGTGACCTGATGTTTGATTTTGTGTGTGTTGTATTTGGAAACATTTAGTAGTATTGTGCTACCATATTGGAAGATTTGTAAACTATTGCTTCAATTTAAAATCACACCTAGGGTTGGCTTATGAATCTGTGGGACCTAAGTAAGAGGCAAAGAATTCCCACTGTACCCAGAACCCTCCTACCCCTCCTAAGGCTTAGCTGTGGCTCATCATGTCTGTCCACTACATCCCTTAGCTGCCATCATTTATCTGGTATTTACCTCTCTCAGTTCAATTGATAAATAAGGGTCTTTAAAAAAAAATCTCTTTTTCGGCGATCTACACAACAAATATGCAATTAAAGCTTTACGTATCTAACAATATAACAACATAGGAAATCTAATCTGTCCTATTTATAAAAAGGATTGTAATTACACTAGTGAATAATTTTATTGGGTACTTAATAAGTGCTAAAATGTATTCTAAGTGCTACATTTGTATTAACTCAATGTATACTTATAGCAAATGCATGACATAGGTATCTTACTAATCCCTCTTTTATAGGTAGAACATAGAGAGGTAATGTAAGCACTTTGAGCTGAACTGTGTTTTTCCCCAACCCCAACATACAGAATACATATACAGAAGCCCTAGCCCTCTGTGTGACTCATTATAGATAGGGCCTCTAAGGAAGTAATTTTGGTTAAATGAGGTCATAAGGGTGAGGTCATAAGGTACTAATCTGTTAATGTTGGTGGAGATCAGGAAGAGAGATCCTGCTCTCGCGTCATCACTTTGTGTTTGCAGGTAACTGATGAAAGACCATAGAAGACACAGTGAGAAGGTGCCTGTTTGCAAGCCAGGAAGGAAAACTGAGTTTGTTGGCCTCTTTATCTTGCTCTTCTGTGTCTTTAGCACTATGAGAAAATAAATTTCTGTTGTTTAAGCCACCCAACCTATGATATTCTGTTATGTCAGATTAAGCTAATACAATTGTGTGTGCTACATATCAACATTTAAGTAAACAATGGACCACCCTGTACAAAGCTGGTGCCACTAGATTGCATTACCTAGTGACATCATAGCTATCTTTGTTTATGTAAGTACATTCCATGATGTTCACACATTGTCTAGGGACACATTTCTCAGCATGTATTCCCCTTGTTAAGTAAAACATGACTGTGCAGGATGTGTGACACCAGGGTTTTGGCCCAGGGGGTCTGAGTCTAGAACTTGGTTTCCACCCTTATGTTGTGCTTCACTCACAGCATCAATTTTCAACACACCATGGTAGAAACAATGGAGTGCACAAACATTCCTTCTGGTGGTTTGCCTTTTTTTTATATATCTGGCAGATAAGTAGAGCCATGTAACCATTTCTAGCAAATTGGCATGAACAGAAGCATTGTTATGAGTACTACAATGAAGCTTGGAATAGTCAGCACATCATCTTCAGCAGTGTCTTCCTGGTCTTGTCAACTGAGAAGGTCAGGTCATGCAGACAGCACGGCAATCAGAAGCTGAAGTCTCTTCATTTGGGTCTCAAGTGTCTGTGTGAATCTGAAACATACCCCTCTCCATACATGGCACAGATTAGACCTGTGACATTGATAAGAAATGAAATGTTGAGAAGTTGTTCCCTCAGCAGATCCTAGTTTATTCTTACTAAAACATTCTCCTTTCTTAAAATTGATAAATTACTTGAATTATGCATTTTTCCTTATCTTTCTGCTTGTTTAATATCCGCTTTGTATCTATGCCGCAGTCTGGCTGGGCACAAAATCAAGAGCGACTCACACCTTGTAGATTCAAACAGCAACTCTTTATTCTCGAACTGTCACCGGCACTTTACACACACGTTCTGGGGAAATCCACGCTTCCACTCGGCTCTGTATCCCAAAAATACTCTCTGAATCCCTCGAGAACTCAAGGAGAACTCAAGGAGCGGGCACGCCTGAGGCAGCAGGATACGCCCTATTGGCAGCAGGGTACACCTTAAACATGGAACTGCCCTAAACCCAAGAAGAGCCCTAAACCCTGATCTGCCCTAAACCCTGATCCGCCCTGGTCCTTGAGCAAGGTCACCTTACATGCAATGTCACTGCAAATGATCTGGGTCATGCCATGTGTCATTCCTACTTGGCAATGGCTCTCAGCATATCTATAAAATAGAATTGTACATTGCAAATATCCATGAGATAGCATCTGATTACAATAAAAAAATAAATAAGTGAAAATGACTATTTCATTGGCCAAAAATGAAAAAAAAACTACTTAAAACTTAAAAACCAAAGATAAATTTAATTCCAATCACAATCTTAATGTGAAAGAAACACATTGGATATAGAATTCTACCTAGGATATAAGCAAGGTCAATCTGTCTTCTAGGCCTTTAATTTTTTTCATATAATTTTTGTGCACATCATAAAAATTTTCTTAACTTGATATGCCAAATCACTGATTTGGCCTTAATTCACTTCAAACTATTTTTTAGCTTTTCACAATTATATATATAAATTTTTTTTAATTTCATGAACTTAAATTTTAGCTTTTAAAATATTACTTTTATCTCAGTGTGGTGGCATTCGCCTCTAATCCCAGCCACAGGAGGCTGAAACAGGAGGATCATGAATTCAAAGCCAACCTAAGCAACTCAGTGAGATGCTATTTCTAAATAAATTTTAAAAAAATGTAAGATTGGGGATGTGGCTCAGTAGTTGAGTGCCCCTGAGTTTAATCCTCAATCCCTCCTGCAAAAAATTACTTTTTACAGAATATTATTATACTCTGTGAATGTGACAAATGTGACACCAGCTGCTATTTCTTTGAGTATTCTAAGTATAATTACTTAAAATCCCATTTGTTCATATAGGAATTTCTTGTGACTTCTAGATTCAGGTGTTTGTTCATTTTGATTCTTCTATTTCATTTATGTTTATCTCAAATGTCAATAGACCTTTGGTTTATTCACTAGAAAGATAGTTATCTAATTTAGATCATTTAAAAATTCTTCAATACTTTCTTTCTTTGGTCTCCCAATGATACCTTTTACTGTTTACTGACACAGTGAATTTATTCTTTTCCTATTTTTTGTATGTGTGATCCTGGGTGATATGGGGAGAAAACAAAGTTACATTTGTATGCTCAGTTCATCATCTTAATCCAGATATAGCTCCAAATCTTTTAAGGTAAAATTGATCCTGTTCTCTAGCCCAATGTTATCTCTTATTGATTGATGGTTCTAGCCCATTGATCCAGACCTCAGTCCTGGATCAGATAGTCATCATCTCTACCAAGTAACTATGCCATTTTAATGAGAAGAGAACACGTACCTGACCAGTTTAATGCCCCAAATGTACCAAGATGCATTTCTCTCTGACATCCTTGCACACACATTTGCCTATAGAACTGAATAAATGCCATTATAATCATTTCTATTGAAGGAACCCAGGTTGAAATGTGAATTGTTGTTTTACTATTCTTCTTCATTATGTATAATTTACTGAGAAAAATAATACCCAGACTGTGTCCTTTTCTTGTTTTATAAATATTCATTTCTTCCTGGTGATATAAAAAAGATTGAAATGAAAGATTCAAATTTTCCTGGGGAAAAAAAAGAATGACAATTTTCAATTACTGTGCTGCTTATCTCAAAAGCAGTTTCATTTGCCTGATGGCTTCATTGACTGGTGTCAGGATAATGCCAAGTAGAGTGTTTTGCTAGCTTAATGCCACCCACAGAGCTAGACAAAATATTGCTTTTCACATGCATTACAAAAATAGTAGCTATTAATTGTGCCGCTCAACCATAAGCTGATCAAGTGGGAGAACACAAGAAATGTGGCATTTACATTTTAGGAAACCACTTCTCTCAAATTTCCAGTCATTAATTCACTTGGGAATATTTACCAAATTCTTTTAAGTCTCTTGATTTACTGAGTATTTACTTATTGCATGTCAATGAAGTGAAATTCTAAAGAGGTTTGAGGCCATTGACTGAGATTGACTACAGCATTATAACTTAATGCTGTGTTTTTCTTCTCCCGTTTAATGTATTAAAACTTTAAATAGGAGTTGCTATTGAATTTTAACGGTGAACATACATAATCGTAGACAGTTTTCTTCAGCAAGTTTTTCTTGGTGCATATGCCATATCTGACTCTATTCTAGGCACCACGGAATACAAACAGAGAATTTTAGAATTGTGGATATAAGTTTTAAAGTAAGACCAGAGGTTAAGGTACAAAGGGATTAATGGTAAAACTTTTAGAAAAGTAGACTGGGACTACATTGTGGAAGACCTTTAATGCAAAGTTGAGAGGGTAGAGATGTATAAGGAGCCATTGTAGACATTACCCAGGAGAGTGGCGCAGTTATATCTCTTTTTTAGAATACTATTTTGGTTGTAATTCAAATGATGCCCAGGTGTGGGAGGAGATTTGATGCAAGGAGAGCAGAAGCATATCCACTATAGCATGCACAGTCTTAAACACTTACCATGTGGGTGGAAAGCAGAATGTTGCAATCACAAACACAGAGGCAAGGTTGTTTCACAACTGATGATTAGACTGAACCAGAGAGACATGGAGGCATTATTGTTTCAAATCATGACAATGCATTTGACTGACATGTCTCTTGAGAAGTCATTCACGTTGAAATTTGATCGTCAAATTTGTCAGTTGGCAGTCTTTCTTCAATATGAAGGACTGGTTTTGATATAACAGATGGGAAGGTACATAAATAAGGTGGTTACCTTAACAAAAAAATCCTAATAATTATAGTATAGTAGTTCAAAGTAACATTTTAAGACCTCATTTAAAATTCTGTCTGTGACCTCAGATAGGTTGCTTAATATTTCTAGACTCAGCCTCTTCACTTTCTGGAGGAAGATATGAATATCAAAATCATGGAATTATCTTTAAATTTGAATGAAAGCTATGTGAGAAATATAAAGCAGATTCTGGCAAATTGTAAGGATTAAAATTTTAGGCATTCTTATATATAAAAATGAATTTCAAAGCCATTTTATGGGCCTCTATTATCAACTGCTATATAGAATTGCAACCTATGAAACACAGATCAAAGTAGATTATTATTAAGTAAAGGATTAAGGACAAATAATAACCCACATAGTCTCCAACATATTAATATTTAGTATGGTCCATTAGATTGTATGAGGTTTTCATTGAAGTTTTTAAAGATACATAAGGCATCTATAAATAAATAACATTTTAAATAAGTTAAAATTCCAATAATATGTTTCCTATAAAGCATCCCAGGAGCATCCATTAGGAATTCTAGTGTTCTCTGAAATACAATTTTAAAAATATGATAAAGACAAGAATGTACTACAACCCTTGTCACCTTTATTTTATGAATGGGAGACATCCTGAGAAAGAGGAAATAAGTTGCTCAAATTGGCAGAGCAGGTTAGTGGCAAAACCAAAATTTGTCTTGCTTTGTTCTGGGCAACATGTGGAGAAGGGTAGTAGAACCCACTTTTCCTTCAGACCATAGTTCTTCTACATCTTCAGCTTTGCTCTCAAGATTTCTCCATTGCTATTTCATCCACTTTACCTGTTTGCTTGTTGTGGTGCTGGTAATCAAATCCAGGGCCTTGTGTGTACTGGACAACTTCTCTATGTCCCTGGTTGTTTTCCATTTTATCTTTCTTAGCAAAACCATTAAGAGGGTTGTGAATAATAGGAACAACAGTCAGAAAAATAGGAATCCCCAAATGGCAGGATGTTAGTCATCTTTAGTCATTATTGAACATCCAACACCCACATCAAGGTCTAACTCAGGTTTTATGGGACTAAAGACTTGTCTTGCAGACCATGATTGGGACTAGTAGATAGGTAAGGTTTCAGTAAAAATAATATTTATAATAAAACAATGATATTAATCTTAAAAGATTTACTATCTGGCAAGCAATAATCTAAGAATTTTATATATATAATAAAATGTGTAATCCTTTTTAATAGACCTAGTCTGTAGGTGACTTAATCCGCAGCTTTTTAGATTAGAAATCCAAGGAACATAAAGTTTCATCTTTTTTCCCCAGAACTACACAACAAGTTTAAAAGCAGAGCTAGTAATTGAACTAAAGAGTTTTGCTCTCAAAATCATTAGCAAATGGCTCCATGATAAAGATTATGGTTTAAATTTTCTTCTGCGTTTTTTTTTTTTCTGAGTTCATTTTTTTCCCTGAGTTTTCTATTGTTTCCAAATACTGTGCTCAAAGTTTTCTGTAGATATTATAGCTAGTGGAAGAAGCTGTTTTCTTCCAGAATAGATGCCAGACCTCCAAGGAAGCCTTGCCAAACATGTCAGGACCTATGCAGGATCTGGGCCAGTGATGACCAAAAGTGGAAGATTATCTGGCTGTGGATGTTTGAGACATATTAAATTTGGTACTTCTCCCAACAAGGGATGGAACTGTATTGTGATCAGGTTGGGTATGGGCTAGACTTGGAGCCTGGCTTGCTCCTAATAAATAAATAATGGCAAGATCACCTATGAGTTTAGTTTATAAAAAGACGGTGGCTCACATCTTGGGATCTGCTTCTCTTGGATCACTTGCTGAGTGAAACCAACTGCTATACTCTGCGCAGACCCATGGATAAGCCCAAGGGCAAAGAACTGAGATATTCCACCAACAGCCAAAGAGGAACAGTGCTTACTGCAACCACTAGATTGAGCTTGATGCACACCCTCCAGGGCTGCGTGACTGTTGCCTGGCCAGCAACGTGATGGTAAAGCCATGGGGGACTCTGAACAGAACCATCCCGCTGAGCTGCACTCAGATTTCTGACCCTCACAAACAGGGAGGTTATAAATATCCTTTCAAGATGCCTAGTTTTGAAGAAAATTTTACACATTTGTAGATAATTAATATATAGACCTAACTTACCCAGAGAAGATAATATGAAAAGGGAGGTGAAATAAGGCAATATTATTTCTAACACTGATTTTTAATCTCCTTGATACATCTAGTCTATATCATGAAGTATGAACACTCACTTTTTGTAAGGAACCCTTAACAAATAGCAAGATATGGGTACAGGAGAAGCATTCTTCACCCTATTTACTATGCTTATTGAAAACTCAGAGGTCCAAACCATACCCATCTTAATAATTATTTTCTCATTGTGTCACTAATAAAGGAAAATAGTTGTGGTTTTTTTTTCCCCCATTCTGGCTCAAGACTAATTGATAGTGGAAAAAGAAATGAACAAATTAGAGTTGGTAATTCTATTGTGATAAAATGTCTTAATGCTAAAATTACATTGTAAAGTTTGGTCATACAATTTCTGAGGGAGGCTTTTTAGTGTACATTGCACATTAAAATGCATTTGTATGTGTGTTTTAATTTGATGAATGCCGACACCTTCCCATTTCAAATGCCAAGCAGCATTTAACAAAGAGTTCAAGAGGCACCAAAACAAAGCAAAGGAAAAAGTCTGTAAAAAAATTAGGATCCTTCATCAGATCATGCTGCAGCCATATTCAGAACATCTTACTAAGGTACTAAAATCAGCATTTCCCCAAAAGCCACATGCTACACATTATGGGTTCTATGTAGGAAGCCATAGACAGGATTTTTTCAACTCTTAAAAATATTGTATTCCAAAGCACACTGCCAAATATAGGTTGTTGATGATGGTAGCAAAAAGAAGAGAAAATATACATTTTTCTATTATTCCATTTACATGTGATGATGTGAACTTGAACTAGAATAATAATTAATACAGGCTAAAAAAGAAAAATATCTACAGGCCTAATGGTATATACCTCTAATCCCAGCTACTTGGGAAGCTAGGGCAAAAGATCACAAGTTCAAGTCCAACTTGGACTACTTAGTGAGACTCTGTCTCAAAATAAAAAGAGATGTGAATGTAACTCAGAAATACATTTCACTGGATATGTACAAAGCCTGGGTTCAATCCCCACTACCAAAGCAAAAGTTAAAAATCATTTGGATGAAGATATTTTTAGATGTATAGTTGACCATTTATGGAAAAGATGTGGAGCATAAGACAAATAGAGGAACCAAGACTGAAATCAAAATTTGTCCTTGAGTAGAGCAATCAGTACTGTTATCATCATTGGCAACTGGCAGATTTACATGTTAGGTTGTAGCAGAAGCAGCAAGTCAAGAGTTCTGTTGAGCTTGAACTTCTTATTAGCATTTAAGTATTGATATCAAGTCAGCAGCTGAATTTACAAATCCATAGTTTGAAGAAGAGGTTGACATCAAAGATACAAATTTGGGTATTTTAAGTTATAGATTGTTGTGTTAAGTTAGCATTCATATGGTCCCCAATGCTCCCTGCCTTCTGATATTCACGGTTTTGTGTAGTCCTCCCCCTCATTTTTATCAGAGTTAGTATGTGTGAGTAATGGAATATATAGAATCATGGATGGTACGTCCCTTGTGAGATTGGGTTTTTATATTAGAGTTCCCCAGGGAAATATAATCAAAAAGACACATCTTTTTGATATGTGTGTGTATGTGTGTGTGTGTCTGTGTGTGTGCATATGTGTATAAAGAGAGAGATTTTAAGGAATTGGCTCATGAAGTTATGTAGGGCAGTAAATCAAAGATAATCAGAGTGTGTTTTCAGGCTAGAGACCCAGGAAAAGCCAATGCTGCACTTTAAGCCCAGAGGCCATCTGTGACAGTATTCCTTCTTGCTCAGGGGAGCTAGTCTTTCTTATTCTATTCAGACCTTCCAACTGAGTGGGTGAAGATTACCCACAGAGTCTAATAGTTTAATGTTAATGTCATCCAAAAATATTCTCACAGAAAATGTCCAGGGGAGAAAAGAAAAAAAAAAAAAAACAATTGACAAAATATCTGAGCATTGCTGCCAAACCAAGTTGACACATATAATTATCTAGGGCAGTTATAAAAACGATCAGGGCTTCTTTTTCTCTCTTGGATTGCTTATTTAGTAGAAATCTGCTGCCAAGTTATGTAAATACTCAGGAAAACCTATGCCTGAGGAGCTGAGTTTACGCCACATAATTAAGCCATCTTCGAAGCAAGTCCTTCAATCTAATCAACATTCAGATGACCTCCACTGCAGTCCAGAGGGGACTGCAACCCCATGAGAAACTGACTAGTACCATCCAGCTAAATTGTTCCTGAATTCCTAACCCTAAGAAAATGTGTAACATAATAAATGTTCTTTGTACTCAAGGTGCTAAATTTGAGGGTGATTGTTTTGCAGTAATTGGTAACTAATACAGGTTTTGGTGTCCAAAGTAGGATGGAGTAATAACAAACACTTAAAAATAAGGGAGTGCCTTTGGAATTAGGCAACAAATTAAACCTAGAAGGACTTTCTTCCTCTTATTATTTTTTGTTCTTGTTGTTGAGGATCAAGTCCAAGGGATTACACATACTGGGCAATGCTCTATCACTGAACTACATCCCCAGCTTCTCCTGTTATGACTTTGGTGAGGGTGCTAGCAGAAATTGAAGAGCCATGAGGAAACTCTGTAGAAACATCATGGCCTTTGAGGAGGCTGCAATTGATGAATATGACTAAAATCTCTTTGGAAACCGGAGCAAAGGGAATGCTTTTGTGTAGTAGCAGAATTGCTTAATTATATCTATACTATTGCTAACATTAATGAAGAAAGTAGAAAATGTACATAATGAATTGTGGGATTGGGTGGATAAGAAGATTTCCAGCCAGAGTGCTAAAGAGAGCTCTAGTTAAGTATAGTTAAATCTGAAACGAAAAAGAAAATTCAAAGGAAGGACTATAAAATGTAAAGGAGCTGGGACTTCATGATGTTCAGAATTCTCAGGTTCTTCAGCAGAAAATTTATGCTAAAATTAAGAATACCTTCTAATAATGATTAATTAAAACTAAAAGTGACTATCAAAATAATCAGACTCCAGTTTCCTTAAAGAGTTAAGAGTGCAATTTATAGGTATTCTTAATTTTTGCTCCTCCTCTTCCTCCTCTTCCTCCTCCTCCTCCTCCTCCTTTGTGTGTGTGTTTGTGTGTGTGTGTGTATGTGTGTCTGGTACTGAGGATTGAACCTGGGGCACTCTACATCCCAGAACTTTCTATTTTTTAAAAAATTTGAGACACAGTCTTGCCAAATTATTGAGGCTGGCCTCGAACTTGCAATCTTCTTGTTTCAGTCTCTCAAGTTGCTGCAATTGCAGGTGTGAGCCATAAGGAGGTGGGGAGGAAAGGAGAGCATGGGAAACTACCGGGGAACAAAATTATGCTTTGCCTATATGTGAATATAACCCAGTGAACCCTATGTACATATGTAAAATTGTAAGTCACTAATTACAATAATAATAATAATAATAATGGAAAGGAGATTAGGAGGGCAGAATGGACAGATCGGGGAAGGGAGGAGGGAAAAGAAAGGGAAGGTACTGGGAAATGAAATTGATCAAAAGGAGGAAACTGAAGTAAAGAAATTGATCAAATTAAATTATGTTCATGTATAAATATGGTATAATAAATGTCACTATGACATATACTTAAAATGCATAAATGATAAACCAGAATTATATTAGTTGTAATTTTTAAAAGTATCCACCTAAGCCACTGATGAATTTTTCACTGTAAGAACCATTATGAGCTAATAAATGGTTGTTACCCTAATTAGCTAAATTTGGGTAATTTTTTATGCAGCAATAGATAACTACTACAATGATATTTGAAGCCACTGATCTGGGGAGATCTTGTAGAGTGTGAATAAATAGAGAGAAGCAAGGTGAGAAAGAACCCATGCCTGAAGCTTGCCTGTGTTTAAGTGTGAGGAAAAGGAGGAGAGGATACAAGTATATCTTTGGCAAATTACTGCCATTAGTATCGCAATCCATCAAATGGAGATAATGCTTTCTTCAGAGATGTGGGTGAGGATTAATGAGGTAACATTATTATTGGGTGCAAAATAGCATTTGCAGCGTTACAGTTTCCTTCTTCCTTGAACCCCACTTGTGATCATTTTAAATTTTCATTCTTATAACAAGAAAGAAGCTCAGATGTTTGGATGAGCATTGTGAAGTATAAAAAATGCTCAGAAGTATTTGAAACTAATTTGTTCATTATCTGTCTCTCTGTGTCTCTCTGTCTCTGCCTCCGTCTCTCTCTCATACAGGGGATCAAACTCAAGGGTGCATTCATTTCTTTTTTTCTTTTTTTTAATTTTTTTGAGACAGAGTCTCAGGCTGGCCTCAAATATGCAATCCTCCTACCTTAGAATTCCAAGTCACTGGGATTATAGGTGTGCACCATCACACCTGGCTGACAATACTTACATTTATACATCATTCTTGTGCCTTCAATTGAAGCATACCATAATCTATTTTCTAAGGTCTATAAGAGAATCTCATGAAAATTTGCCTCAATACTTTTAGAATGATATGTTAGAAATATGGCTGGAGAAGAGGCATATGGAATAATTTAGCTATAGAAATATTTATGTTTTATATTTAGTATTATTCACTTTTAAATTACTTTGACTGTTGAGAAAGTTTTATTCAATATTGTATTTTTTCTAAGTATAACATCCTGAGAAATTTCATAAACAATGAGAAGTTAGAATGCATCTATTCAAAGCAGATGAGTAGTAAATGTATTTTCCTCAGAAGTCATTTAGTATTACACTTATAAATATTGTATAGCTGAAATTTAAAATTAGCCATCAGGCATTTGACAATATTTAACCTTATTTGCCAAATGAATGCTTCAATAAGACTTAATGATCTTATAAAACTGGGTTCTTCTTGATGAGAGCAAAATGCAGATAAAATACTTATTTTCATTTGGGCATTATGAAATTGTGGGATGAAGATTCTTTAAACCTATTTCTTACAATTGTGTAAAATAAAAATTATGACCAGATCACAAATTTCATTTTATACTGTTGTTTATATCTTCAAAAGGTGAGCTAAAAATGTAAATATATTTGTATACAAGCCTGCATACGAAATAAGTATTATCTGGTCAGGGCAAGATTCTAAAATCTATCCTCCAAATGGTCATGTATCTACCAAATAGTCATGAAGCATTTGTACTGCCATCGTGGATGTTAGAATCACTTCTCATTACTCTTTTTTCCATACTGATTTTCTAATTCATTTTTTTCTACTCTTTATTAGTACTTACATAATACAGAAAAAAATCATGATCATTGATTTTTTTGCTCCTTAAAATATAAATTTTATCGTTAGAAATGTTAAATGAGAATTTATATCTTTTTGACTTGTGATATTTCCAACACACAATGATATTGGTATTTTCAACATAGAATATATGATGATATTTTCAACATTCAATGGGCTTATTGGAATTCCAAAAGTCATAACCCTGAATATTGAAATCTCAAAATATTAAAGTCCCAAAGGTTGAAATACTGAAAGCTAAAATATCCCAAACCACAACTCATTCCCACAAAAAAGTGGCTATTTGAGAGCTAGAAATATAGTCCTGTGGTGGGACATTTGCTTGGCATGCTCAAATCCCTGAGTTTGATCCCCATCACCCAAAAAAATAGGCTATATAGAAACCCAAAACCTGGAGAAGTATATCAACAACAAAAGCCTCTGTTGAAATTTTCATCATTTTTATGAATTGGCATTTCTCCAGCAGATGAAATTGCACCAGTTTTAAAGAGTTAAACTCTCATATGCCTGAAGCCAGTGCAGTTACTGTCTGGTTCTATAATAATCATGGTAGGATAAGGAGACATCTACTCAACTATGTGGCTGTTAGATCACCAGTGTTGCTTCCTGCTATGCTCATGGTGTCTAGAAAGTGGCTGGGGAGTGGATTCCCTGTACCCAACACAACAGAGAATCATAGCACAGAAGATGGAAACATTTAGTAGAGAGTGTTTATGTTGGTATATGTCAAGTTTAAGGAAAATTTCAAAAAGAGCAGTGCTATGTAGAAAAAATGTGAACACGTTTTCCAAAAAAAAAAAAAAAAAAAGCCATGTCCCCAAAGAAAAACAGCTATTCATCATGATAGAAGCCTTCAAAATACAGTTAATGATCATGAAACACATCCAGCTCCTAAGGACTAGCTTCTGCACCTTATCTCTGTAATACACTTTTAAATATGTCACATTATCTTTATGGTTTTTATCTTTGTTTAAGGTAGGTAGGATTAATTAAATGTAATGAACTTGCCACCCAAAAACTCTTCTTGGTATATTTTAGTCAGCTTTTCCACTGGTGTGACCAAAAGACTTTGAACAAACAATTAGAGAAGGAAAGCTTTATTATGGGGCTCCTGATTTCAGAGGTCTTCATCTAGAGATAGCTGATTCTGTTCTTTGGGGCCTAAAGCAAGGCAAACATCATGGTAGAAGAGTGTGGTGAAGTGGTGGAGGCACGTGGCTCAGGACATCACAAGAGGAAGCAGGGAGCAGGGAGTTCTCCTCATCATGACAAAATATAAACCCCAACACAAGGCCTCCATTACCCAGCTCCTGTGGCCACACCCTAACACCCTACCTGCCTACAGTCACCACTCAGTTAATGCCTATTAAGGGACTAATTCACTGATTGGATTAAGGATCTCATAATACAAGCATTTCACATTTAAACCTTCTTTCATTGTCTCACACATGAGCTTTTGAGGGGCACCTCACATTTAAAGCATAACATGATAGATGACAAATTACTGATGTATAGTGTTGGTTTGTGCTTACGACAGGTTAGATATTCAGGAAAAGCTGCTGTTAAATCTGTCTGAGCAAGTGGAAACACCTGCTGTTGGGACCATGCTCAGCTTCCTCCTCTGACACAGTGGCTGCTATATTTGCGAGCTCACTACATTAGGAGTGGGGTAGAGAATGACAAGATTGACTGATGTCAGAATGCTGTTATTCTCACTACTTGGTAGTTCAGTGCTCATTCCAGTGAGTAGAATTGGTGTGCAAGAAAATGTCTCCAAACTTGTTGACTGCTTTCGATGGTGACTTCATGTTTCTTTCCTATATATCTGTGTCCTAAATCTTGCATTCATTCTCCTTTTAGGCCCATAGAAAGTCATCCAGTTATTAGCCTTTGATTATTGGTGCACTTGCATTCTCATCTGGGACTGCTTCCCTTCCCACACAGATGTCTGAAGCCTGAGCTTTTTTTGTTCTCAGTCAGCTAGTCAAAAGGAATCCCATCATTAGTTTGCAGGTTCAGTTAAAAGAGAGGTAGTTGTGCAACATTAGTCATGATACAGAGGACTGGGCTATCTGCTCTTACAGGTAGATCACCTTATTTATATTACATCTGGACACAACACTCCCATCTAATGATAACTTGCTTGTCTGCTCCACCTATGACTTTGTGAGTTTCAGAGAGTTTTGATATGACCACGTGGTCATATCAAAACTCTCTGTCAGCGTGCAGTAGTAGGCCAGCAGTACTTTGTGAAATGATGTGAAGTTCTCTACTACCAGGTGAATCTTTGAAAATGTAACTGTGATTTTCCTATTTGCATACTTAAAAAATGCTCTGTGGCACCTTCATAAAAAATTATATCTCCTAGGTAATATGTGTCTTCTAAATAACATGGGTCAAGTGGAATACTTGGGCTATCACTCATTTGTGTCCTGGGCTCTACTCAAACCTGTAGCTTTCAAGCATAGTGCTCTTTTTCAGTGGTGGAAAGGATAAGTTAACATAAAAGTTTCTTTGCTTTGCCAGTGATATCATGATGATCTTTCCTGACCTTCTGGAGCACATGAGACACACAGAAGTCTCCAATGTACGTTTTACTTTGTATCTTGTTTGGTTAATATGATGCTATCAATGAAGTAGGTCAATAGGAGGCTCTGCAGAATGACCAAGTGGTCTAGTCCCTTCAGACTACAGTATGAAAAGATGGGAATGTTAATGCAGACTTAGGACAGGAACTATAATGTATATTACTTCTATCCCACATTGATGCAAATTGATTTCAATCCGCTTGCCTCAAAAAGTTAAAAATCTGATGCATTTCCTAGATATATGGCTACACACTATGTTTCTGTGACTGCATTCACTAATTCTAGTAGATATATCACTTTTGGTAAAGTAACTGCAATTGAAGATATTGTTTGTGCTTAGAGTAAGACAATGTTACCTGAAACGATCCATTTGACTTTTGTAAGGGTCAGAATGGTGAATTAAATGGGATTATTATAGGGAGTACCATGTATGCAACATTTCAATCATTAAAATTGGTACTAATTTCTACTTTCTTGGTTTGTGGTATTATTTACTGATATGGCTATGAAGTGTACCCCAACAAGGGCATGTGGCAATGCAGGAAATAGAGATGAATGATTAGATTATAAAAGATATAACTCATTAATGCCTTAGTACTTTTGATCATTAATAATTTGTTTTAGCCAGCTTTTTTTTTTTTTTTTTTTTTTTGATGCTGTGACTAAAGGACCCAACCAGCACAATTATAAAGGAGCAAGAGTTTATTTGAGGGCTCATTGTTTCTGAGGTCTTAGTCCAAGGAAGGCTGGCTCCATTTCTCAGGGCTTGAGATGAGGCTGAACATCAAGGTGGAATGTGTAGCAGAGAGTGCTGCTCACATCACGGTGATCTAGAAGCAGAGAGACTGACTCCATTTGCCAGATACAAATATGTACATATATATGCCAAAGTCATCCATGCCCCAATTCCCACCTCCTCCAGCCTCACCTACCACTTCAGTTACTCAGTTAATCTCTCTCAAGGGATTAACTCACTGATTGAGTTAAGACTCTTAAAACCCAATCATTTCTCCTCTGGACCTTCTTGCACTGTCTTACATGTGAGCTTTTAGGGGACACTTTACATTCAAACCATAACATAATCTGAGTGAAATATTGAGTGATAATTGTAAGCAGGTGGGATGTGACTAGAGGAAATAGATCACTGGGATTATGGTGTTGGGGATTATATTTTGTCCCCGGATTCTTGTGTTCTCCTTTCTCTTTCTCTCTCTCCCATCCTCCTTCCCAGGTGCAACAAGCTAAGGAGTTTTCCTTTGCTACATCTTGAGTCCAAAGCAATGGGTTAGCCATTCATGGACTGACCTTAAGAAACTGTGAGCCAAAATAAACTTTTCCTCCTCTAAGGTGTTTTTGTCAGGCATTTTTGGTCACAGTGATAAAAACAAAACAAAACCAAACCCAAAACTACCAAATTTTCATAATTCTTTATTTTGACAACATTTTAAATTTACAGAAGAGATGTAAAGATAGTATGAAAAGTTTCTATTACAACTCACCCAGTTATCATAACCTTGTTAGTGTTTTACATAGTCATTTATGAAATCTAGGAAATTAATTTTGGTACAGTGTTATTAACAGTGGTACAATTGCTACAAATCTACTAAACTGTAGACTTAACTCCAATTTTATAACAATTACTTTTTGTTTGTTTGTTTCAGGAGTGAATTCAGCATTCCACATTGCATTTATGTATTATGTCACATTAGCTACAAAAACAAAGAAATGAGAAAATAAATCAAATAAATTAAAATATTTTTAAGTAGAGCAAATCTTAGAGATTCACATTAGCTTTTCTAAAGAATTAATATAAAGCTACATTAATCAAGAATGTATGTGTTTTTTAAAGTTTATGGACACACAGATTGATGGAACACAACAAAGAAAAATAATAGAAATAGACCCACACATGTATGTTCAATTAATTTTTAACATGGGTTTTAGGGTAACTCAATGGAGAATTAATAGCCCTGTCATCAAATAGTGCTATAACAATTGAACATGCATATAAAAATGCAAACCCTGGCCATTACAGCATATCATCTACAAAAATTAAGTGAAACAGATCATATATCAAAATGTAAAAGATAAAATTATGTAACTTGTAGAAGAAAATACAGAACAAGAATTCTGTGACCTTCTTGGACTTGTCAAAGGCAGGTTGCCTGGAACTGAAGAAGTACAAATTATAGAAAAAAATGTAATGAATTGGTTTTAAAATGATTTAAAATGTTGGCTCTTTTAAGACACTGTTAGGAAAATAAGAAATGGTCAAAGAGAGAAAATGTTTGAAAACATACATCTGGTAAAGAATTATCAGGAACATAAAATGAACTTACAAATTAAAAAAAATTCAATTTATCTTTTAAAATGGACAAAAAGTCTCAGCAGACCTTTCGCCAAAGGAGATAAATGATAGGGAAAAGATAAAAAGATGTTCATCATCATTCATTTTTAAGAAAACACAAGTTAAAACTACAAGGCTGTGCATTTCTAAGAGAATGGCTAACATTGAATAAACTAACAAGACCCAGTGTTGACAAGGAGGCGGAGCAAGAGAACTCATGTAACACTGGTGGAAATGCAAAATGGCACGGCAACATTGAAGACAGCTTCACAGGTTCTCATTAATCCTAGAGATATGAAACATATGACAGTCAAGAGCTGGAAACAACTCAAAGGTCTATGTACTGGTTAATGGATGAACAAATAGGAATACATCGGTGAAATAAAATACTGATCAGCAATAAAAAATAATGGACTTCTAAACATGCATAAGCATAAATGAATCTGAAAAGTCTTATGCAAGGAGATTATTTTTATCTTTAAATATTTGTTAAAGATAAACTTTAACATCAGCAGGTACATTTGAGCATGGCCCTGTAGAGTGGCCAGCTTAGACAATTTCATTTAGGTGGTCGATCTGGAAAAGATGGACGACCGAAACACATCAGAAAAGTGTTTGCTATGATCAAGGGGGTTTGGAAGGGTTTCCACTGAAAAATGGGGAAGGAAACTTTTTGGGGTGACGGAAATATTCTATATTTTTACATTGGTGGCAGTATTTGTTTTATGATTATATACACTTGTCAAAACCCATCAAATTAAACTTGAGCACAAGGGTAATTTTTTTGTGCAAATTGTAACATAATAAATGTGACTACAAAATAAAAAAAGAAGTGTTCATCTTCATCTGATGATCAGATCTTTCTCTCTCTTAAAATTTGAATATTTCAAAGAAGGCACACTATATCTTAAGAAATTACCAATCAACGGGGCAAAATTGATTTACCAAAAGTAAATCTGTTTCTCTCCTCCCTGAGAACATCCAGGCTTTTCCTTAAGGTTGCTAAGAAAGCTCATCCTCTTAGAACCATTAATTCTCATCGTTTGGCCCCAGAAAACTCAAAAGTGCCTCTTAGCACTAGCTGCTTGTCCAGCTACTCAGGTTTGTCCAGGTCTAAGAACTGTAGTCAAGGTTTGATAAGGTTAGGACTACTCCCTTCCTACTGTTGGATGAAAGATGCCTTATGTCCCCCAAACCCACTTGTGACTCCTTGCCTGAGAACACAGAGAAAAATAATAATTCAAACTTTCAGTGACAAAAGCCTTGAAGAAGCCAGCCTCTGTATGGGACAGTACTCAAATGTACCTTCTGATGTTGAAATTTTGTCTACCTAGTGCCTTTGACAAATATTTTTAAATAATAATAATCTTCTAGGCTAGGTTTACTCCAACTTCTGCCTGGCTTTCTTTCTAGGCTAGGGGGGCTATGCTGACAGATGAATATCATCTGACCAGAATTAGGCAATTCAAATGTTCTCATGTAGTTCAAATGTGTCCCCTAAAGGTTCATGTGTTGAAATTAATCCCCATTGGGAGGTACTAAGAGGGTGGGTAGTTTAGCCAACTGTGAGGTTGAGAGGTGGGTCCATGGTAGAAGATGGAGGTTAGATACGGCCATCAGGTTGAAAGAATTCTGGTGGCTTTATAAGGAGAGGGAGAGAAGCAAAGAGAAACATCCAGATGTGCTCCCGGTCTCTTGCCATGTGATGTCCTACACCATCTCCAGATGTGCCTCCCAGGCTTGAACTTTCAAAACCATGAGCCCAAATAAAACTCTTCTCTATGTTTGTGGTGTTGTGTTATTGGCAACAAAAAATAAACCAATACATGGGGCATTGCTTGGTTGTATAATGCTAAACATTCTTTGATAATTTTTTTTATTAAAAACAGCAATAACAAAAAAAGATGTTAAAGTAAATATGAATAAAATAAAATGTGACTCCTATTTGAGGCATGAGTATTCCTGAATGGCCAGAATCTGACGCTATTGATGTGTCCTGGTGGTTGCCATATGGGGAAACTACAGGCTTCTTGGCCTTTATGGAGGAGTTGGTGCCTGAAAAACCAGATGGAAATCTCTTTGTGGTAAATTTAAGCACATTGTAATTGAGTAAAATCATGCACAGCGGTAATTAAGAGTTTGCTATTGAGTATGGTAGACCTTCATTTTTAATTGTAATTCTGCCATTTTCTGGGTCAGAGAGTTTGGGTGAGTCACATAAGACCTCTAAATTTTAGTCACATGCCCATAAAACAAGGAAGAAGAACATTATTCAACAAGGTAAGTTAAAGAAACAATAAGAAAATACAGAAGGTCCTTGACTTACAAAGGTTCAACTCACAAGTTTGCAACTTTATGGTAGTCTGAAAGTATTACATATTCAGTAGAAACCCTATTTCAATTTTTGAATTTGAATCTTTTTCCTAGGCTATCAGTTTGTGCTAACATAGTCTCAGGAGATGCTGGACTGTGACAGTGAGTCACAGCTCTGTGTCAGCCCCCTGATGATGAGGAGAAACAGCCAATATCACGCATTGTGTTGCATTGCTAAGTTGTGATGTTTGGAATATAAGGTGTACCAAATTCATTTCTGGCTTATGGTATTTTCAACTTACAATAGGTTTAATGGGTTGCAGATTCATCCTAAGTGAAGGAAAATCTGCATGTAAGGCATCTGGCACGGTATTGATTCATAGAAAATAACTATGAAGTAGAATTTAAATATTAATCATCATCATTATCATTATTAAATTCTCCCTTAAAACCAGATATGCAATTCACGCACTTTTCAGACATACATCTGGTAGGACTAAATATTTTCTTACTTAATGAGTGTGCATATGTGTGCATACAGGTGTTTGCGATTATAAGTAAGTGCCCATCTGGATCATCTTCTCCCAACTGAAGGATAAAGACCACATTAAAGCACAAATATGTGAATATTGAGACTATAGAAAATAAAATGCTTATACTATAAATATTGTATTAAATACTTTATTAAAATTGATATAAAAGAGCATGAGGGTTATTTGTCACACAAAGAAATTAAGTGAAAGCAAAATAAAAATGTGAACTGTTGGCTAGGCTCATTGGAGCATGCCTGCAATCCCATCAATTCTAGAGACTGAGGCAGGAGGATCACAAGTTCAAAGCCAGTTTCAGCAATTTAGTGAGATCTTCACAACATATTGAGATCCTATCTCAAAATAAAAAATAAAGCTGGGAGTGGTAGTGCACACTTGTAATCCCAGTGGCACGGGAGGCTGAGGCAGGAGGATTGTGAGTTTAAAATTGGTTTCAGCAGTTTACTGAGAACCTCAGCAGCTTCATGTGACACTGTCTCAAAATAAAAAATAACTGAAAATACAAAGGACTAGGTATATTGCACAGCAGTAAAAGGCCCTCGGGTTTAATCCCAAGTACCCACCCCCCACCTTTCCAAAAAATAAGTAAACTATTAATAGGTAATAGCATTACTGAATCACAAAACTATATTTTTTTCCTTTCCCCAGTCTACTATATATTCAATCTATTAGCCCATCAGCTAGTTTAAAAAAAAATTATATGTTATCTATAGAAATTAAAGAAAATGTCTGAAGAACCATTTTCTTATTTTCCTTTATTTATTTTGTTTCCTTTAGCAAAATGTAATTATGAGTGTTTAATTTTGTGTTTCCATTTGAGAGGATGCTTTGAAAATTATTTGTTTTACATGATAGCTAAAGGACGGAATTTCCCAACTAAAATTTATATTAGAGGATGAAAACATCAATAAAGCATCTAATCTGATGCCTTCCCAGCCCATCTCCATTAAACTCCACTTACACTTAAAGAGACATTTTTATATCATTGCTAAACATATTGTACATGCCAAAAGTTCAAACATTTACCCACATATACCAAAGAGGCCATGGAGGCATAACTTTAACCAGGGTCTCATTTACATCTCAAACTTACCAGGAACTAAATAGAGGAGATTTTCAGGATATCTTGATAGTTTTTAATCTAGAAAGAAAAGTGATAAAGGAGAGAGCAAGTGGAATAAAAAGCACTGGAATCCTTCTCAGCATAGCTGATGGGTAACACTGGTGACCAGTGTCCTGTGGGGCAGCTCATGGTTGGTGCTACAACTCAGCCACAGGAAACAGTCCTAGGATGGGCAGCAACTCACCAGTGGAGATGCTATGTTCTTAGTCAGGCAAAGAAGTCAGAAATTCCTTCCCAGCTCAGAATATTTTGAAGAACAACAGAGTAGAGTCACATGCTCTAGGTAGGTTGCACATACAGCTTTATCTCAGCCCATCTCTGGATGAAAGAATTCTCAAAGTAAATTTGTATCAACCATATGTGATCCAAGGGTACTATCAGAAACCAAGCAGTACTGGGGAAAAAATAACTAAAGAAAGGACATGAGTCCACCCAATTTGTGACCAAACACCTTATTGTGCTAGGCGGAATGAATTTTACCTCATTCAGGGTGATCATATAAACAAAGGGCATAAATAAGGCCCATGGAAAAGTCCATATCAATAAGAAATGAGGAACAAAAAGCAAGCAGAATCCAGAAGAAACAATAATATGTATGCATTGTCATATGCATAGTCATATCTATGTTTGTATGTGTATTTTCATGGCTATGTATACCTATCCATTGATCTATATGTAATTATAAGAAGTGCTTGCCTTCTTCTGGTTTTATAGACTTAATGAGAGTTCTCAACCTACACTTAATGAAAGAATGGTTCAAAATGTAATTTTAAGATAAATAATAAAAGATGTATAGATATATCCATCTCAACATCAGACAAGATGCTGCTGGAGGCATCCCATAGGGGGGCACATTCTTGCAGAAGAAATGCAGCCAGTGCATGTAAAGGAAGAAGAGCTCTGTGTGTTAGGGGCTATTTGTGCATGTGGGGACACATATAAAACACACTGTTTATGGCCCACAGCAGTGAATTTGTGATTGCCTGTGAGTTCTAAAAGCAGACCTTAAAACTGCTTTCTCCCTGACTTATTCCCTGTTGCAATTGAGAGGTTCGTTAGGGCCACCTGCAGTTTGGACATGTCTTGCAGAGATGGAAGAAAGCACTGCCCTTTGGGAACTTGTTTCAGTGCATTCTTCAGTTTGTGTTGGAAAAAGCAGTAAAGAAAAATCTTGGCCAAACAGCTTAGCCCCTCTCCATTGTTGTGTCTACCACACAGGAATTTTCTGAAGGCAAAAAATAAAGAGGGTCAATGCTTTAAACTGGATCAGCAAACTTTGTTTCCATCAAAGTCTAGGTAATAAACATGTTAGGATTTTGGGTCCTGTACTTTCAGGCATGACTTGCAACACTGCCATTGCAGGAGAAAAGCTGCCATGGACATGGGATGAATGAATGAGCCTGACCATGTGACAAAATCAGGCTGCAATCCAGATTTGTCTCTTTAGCAACCCTGATGTTGAGACTCTTTGGACATTATGGTCCAAATTAAAAATAAAAAGTTAACTAAAAGACACCAGTTTGTCTTGAATTGACACTATTGATACGAGGGAAGAAGGAGGAAAATTTAGATTATTGAAAGAAATTATGCTATATTTCAACAATGAGAGTGACATAATTTTTCTTTAAAATCACTTCAGAATTGACACAGCATACGCAAAGCAAGGCCTTTCAAAACTAGAAAGACAGAAAGAGGATGGACTTTCTGGTTGTTGAAAACATAGAGAAAATAGAAAACAAAGTAGTAAGTCTATGACCTGATACTGCTGCTGGGGTTTATGTTTTTGGTTTTGTTTTTGTTGTTGTTTGTTTGTTTTGTGTATGTGTTATTGCTAAACAGTGAAATAGTTTTATTGCTAAGTTTTGAAAAAACATAAAATATTTCAAACAAACAAATAGACAATAACAAAGTGGCACAAGGTACATCATTGTAGTGGGCACTGTAGTAGGCTACTAAGACTTGTCTTGTAGAACCAAGGTGTGTATTCATCTTCCCAACAGCTGACTGGGCTGACAATGGAGGGCTCCGACCTGAGCATGGCTCTAGGGAATGCGTTTGGCAGAAGGGAGGTGTCTTGCCCCCAAATTTACCTCTTTTCTCAGAGTTAACCTAAAGCTTGCTGGTTGTTAAAGCAGGGGTCCAAGATGTAGCACCTCATGACCCAATTTAGGAAATGTGTACCAGCTAAGCATTCCCTCTGGAATCAGGTGGTGCCTCTGTTATAACTGAATATCTATTCAGCTAGATTTTTTTTGTAGCTATAATTGTTTATTACATAGCTATAATTGTTGTGGCTTTTCCCTCTGCAAATCCTTTTCCCCTCATTCTTCTAGGAATTATTCCCAAGTGTACACACATCTCTGATTCAAATTCTATTTCCAGGGAACTAGAAGACAATCATTCCCTAATTTTATAAATGTAATATTATTTCTTATTTGTTTCAGATACTATTTTTATTTTTATTGAGGAATTTAGTCTTAGATGCAATTGAAGACCCTCCCCTCTCATTATATCTAGAGAAATCTTCAAACTTTCATTAAGCATTTATAATCCTCATGAACATTTTGATGTTTTATTCTATATTTGTGAATCCATAAACATCATATAGTAATTTTTGACAGTATTTAAACTCTATATATGGCATTGTAGAATATACATTCTGCAACTTGGTTTTTGTTAGTTCTCAAAATTGTTTTTGAGATTTATATTTGGTTATAATTAGCTGTTTAAATATGATCTAAAGCAAATTTCAAAATACTAATGGCTGATAAATTTCAAATGAGGGCACAGGCCTATCTGGTGTAACATTTCTGTTTATTTCTTTATACTGAATAATGCAGGATTAAACATTCTTATAAACCAGTTTATTTCAAAGAAAAATAATAACACAGAAATCATGTTCCTCCCACACCCAGTTGATAGAGTCCAATTTCTACTATCTGAAATTTTCCACAGTGTTACCTAAACTTACAGATCCAATTCCATTTGTAGCTACAGGCTGGACCAGTCTGTATCTAGATAGCACTTTTGAAGATATGTTCCACAGAAGGGTGAACCTAAGGGATTTTCCATAGCAAAGGTGAAATAAGCCATTAAAGCTCAAGCACAGGCCTCTCTTGGATGTACATTCTCTTTGCCGAGTTAAAGACAATGAAAAACTGTGCAGCAAACAAACATGATTTTTATTTAACTGGTATTTTCCAATTCTGTTTTTTCATGAAATCTTTTGCCCACAGAACTCTTAGTAAATTACTCACAGAATAAGCAGTACTACTGTGGACACTTGACAGTTACATTTTGACTGTTTATTGTCTGTCTGCAAATATGTCACGAGTAATTTTGCCCATTCTCTTGCATATGTTGATTTTTTTTAAATTTTCACTTACAAACTCAATGTTTTCTGTTCTTCCAAATCAAATCTGTCACCTCAACCATGTGACCTCTCCTAGGCACTCCTTATCCACTAGAGAAGATCCCTAATTAATTGGAAGCTCAGCTTCCTGAATGGGAGGCCAGAATTAGCTCTATTTACTCTTAGTAACCAATGAGCACCTGGCACATAGACAGAGCTCAATAAATGTGTGTTGGGACTCAGGGTGTGGCTCAGTGGTAGAGTGCTTGCCTATCATGCCCAAGGGTCTGGGTTCAATCACCAGCCCTGCAAAACAATTAATTAACTTGTTAAAAATAAATATATATTGTACATCTGAATGGACACTTGAGTGCTTAGGTAGATAAATATGTATTCCATAGAACTAATACATATTATTATATTGAAATCATTTGTTTATATATCTCTCCCATTGGACAGCAGGCTCCATAATGGCAAAGAACTATGCTTGATTTACATTTGCAGGTGCAATGTCTAACATCATGAGTGCCTTTTTCAAAGTCTATGTGTATATAAAACATCTTCAAGTCATTCATGCATTCTTCTCACCCATTGCCCTCATTTGTATCTAGAGAGATTGACTTTTAAGGATAAATCAGGCATCAAAGTGCCAAGTCTTAGAAGAAATTTCAGAAAAAAAAAAAAAAAACCCAAAACAGAACAAGACAAAAAACAAAAACAAAACCTTAGCTTTTACAACCTGTAAGCAGCTTCCCAGGATTTGTTACACAGCTGGCCTAGCATCAGGATTTAACTTCCTTGGAGGTACCATATATTCAGGCCATGGATAACTTCTTCCAGAGAGGTGGAAGTTCCCACAGTCCAACAGTAAGTAGGAGCTAATGTGTTTTAAAACGTTTAGAATTAGCTGCTCTGTAATTATTCAGATCATCGTTATTCCATTTTACTGGTCCTATTCAAAGGTATTTTGGCTCAAATTTTCTCTCCACTTACTCAGACTCAATTATTTCCTCTCACAACTATTTCAGCCATACATTTTAAACTCCGGTGTGGCAAATCCATGCTCTTATATTTTCAATCTCTTCATATGATGTCCCTCTGACTTTATGCTTCTAGAAAAGACAGTGTATGAACATGTCATTCCACTCCTGCCCTCTCAAATAGAGCACATGCACATGTCACACCAAGAGTAACTCAAGAGTAGAGAGGTGAGTTTGATACCTTCTCTCACTGTGCCATGTGTCGGTTCCTTTCTGCACATTACACACACTCTCCTGCACGGGGCTCATGGCAGCCCACCAGAGAGCAATGGCTCTTCCCTACTGCAGCCATCTATTCACTTCCAGTTCACTTCTCCGGCTCGTTTCTGCCCTTTCCCAGAGGCTACAGTGGAAAGCCCTTACAATGTGCTCTCACAGAACCCTGCATTTTCCAAGAACCAATCAACATAGGATTCTAAGTCTACTTGTAGGAGAGTGTGGCTCCCTGAGAATAATTATTATATTTGGCACAATGCTTGCCCCCCAATTTTAGTCTATTAAATATTTGTTGAAGAACACAATGATTACAGGGTGCTACAGGGCAATTAGATCCAGGGCTCCATCTCAAACACATCATTAATGTTGTTGGTATTTTTCACTAGTGATCCTTGGGTCTCCTTAAAGCTCCCTAATTACCGCTGACTGCTGTGTTTGCTGAGCTTTTGATCATTTAGATTTCTCAGACAGCTCATCAAAATATACCACTTTTTTTTTTTTTTTTTTTTTTTTACTAATTCTGTAGCTTCTGTTTAACATTTTATGCTCTATCTAAAGTGAATTATCAGTCGGTAAGATAAGGAAGAATATTTGGTGGATAACTGTTAATTCAGCTTAGAGGGGGCAGGGAATCAAGTAGTCCAGAAATGTTTGCAGCCTCAGGCCTCTATGGAGAGACTTTCAAAAATGCTACCTCCTAACCTCACCAACCTGAGGTCTGTCATCACAATTCGGTACCAATACCTGAGCTCATATACCACCAGTGCACTGTGACCTTTCACCTTTACTTAGGGGAAGTTTGTGCTCTCATTGGGTGCTGGACCAAATGGTCCTGTATGATGAGTTTGGGTCATGAAGACTGTTGGATATATTCCCCAAACTGATGACTGCTATGAGGACCTCCTCAGTCCACATAACTTCTAAGATCCCCTAGGCTACTTTCTACAAACTAAAATTTCTTATTCTGACTCCTAATTTGTCCCCCCTTCCATTTTAACATCTGCTTCTCCAATGCTGTCAGTCCTCAGAGTTCCCATCAAAGCTGTTGATAGCCCACTGAAATATCCTTTCTTCCCAAAGGCCCATTGATCCCAAACTACCTTCTTATTGCCTAACTCTTACCTTGATTCTAATGGCCTAGATTTGGCTGGATTTCAGCTAAAATCCTATAGTTCAACATTGACTCATTTATGCTTCCTAAGCTGCTCTAAGTCCATTTAAATTAATGAAATTAAGTCAAATCAAATACTACTGATCTGAAGCTGTTCAAGTAAAGAATAATGTTTAAGACACAAGGAGCCTTATTTACCTTCTAGTCCTGACTCTCCAAATGAGATATTTGCACTGTCAGCCCTTGTCTTCTCTAATGATGTGGCAGGAAGTGTTTCAATTCTTATGACTTATCTCTGACCACACTGCATCTATCTAGTCATTTGTCCTGGAGACAACTAAGGAGGAAAAAAAGGACTTGGATTCCTTTTCAAAGGAGAAGTTTTCACACACACCCATCTTGACATTGCACCTTACCATGGGCAGCTGCCCAGTCAGGCACTGGCTATTCATCGCCCATATTCACTCTGCAAGATGGAGCTGATGGTTTCAATTATGTAGCTCAAAAGAAGGAGCCCATTGCTCCTCTGTTGCAATATCTGCCTTTGTTTTCCCACTCTGGCAGGCAGGATCTATAGCCTCTTTGGCTTAGTTCCTTTGTCTTCCTTTTAGCAAGGCGTGTATGAATGGCAGCCTCATTTGTCATCAGCTGACTGAAATGTTTTGTTTAAAAAGCCATCTGTACATGACCCACTTTTGCTTTTTGCAAAATAATTGTTAATGTGGAATATTGCAGTATATATCTTTCTATGTATTTCACAGAAGATAACAATGAGAAACCATACTGAAAAACCACACTAGCTAATAAAATCATCTCCTTATATACTCCCCAAGCTGAAGATCACATGTTCCCCAGTCCCTCCCTAAATCATTTCAATTTTTGCATTTGAATGAACACTCCTCTGCAACTAGGTGGACTCAGTCACATATTGACACTTTGTACTATCCTCAGAAATACCTCTTGTAGTGTAACATTCCTTCTTCAGCAAGTATTATTCTGAGTCCCAGAACACCAACACAGTAATTAGTAAGTAGTCAAATGTTTGGCTCTCCTGTAGTACTTTCATACTTTTTTCTTTCTCCAAATAAAGCAATTGTTATTCAGAAGCTCCATACAATCACTTCCATAAAGAACTAGTGATATTGCTTTCTTATTACAATCTACTGTTTGCTGTTGATTTGAGTGTTAATAAAAGAACAATCAGGGAACAGAGCAAGTTTGGTCATGTGTAGCCCCTATTTATCTCCTAAAGGGCAACTCTATAAAGCTTGTATTTGTTTCAGTGATGTATACAAGACCATACACACATTCTGCTAATGGTATCAGGAGATTTTTTTTTTTCATCTCCTTGAATTCCCTTGCAAAAAAAAGCAGCAGATATATAATGAAATGAAAGAACACAGGGACAACATCTGCAACAAAACTACATTGCCAGATATCCATATCTACTGCAAAATACAACCCTAGCCACATGGTAGGCAGGTTGCTTATGTGGGAGGGCAAAAGAAGTAACAAGAGTGATGCCTTTTGGAACTGAGGACAGAAGACACTCAAAGAACTCACAGATGTCCTCTATCAATTCTCAGGACCAGCTTGAGAGCTGCAGCCCTCCAGGACACCAGAAGAGTGAGGACCCATGGTAGGAAGGACTAGGGAACTGGAGCTCTCCAGATAGACTCTCGGGGGCTCCCTTTTAGGATGGGTCTCTCATTGAACAGAAACTTTTAGGGGTTGAACCAAAATTGTATCAGATGGGACAAGACAATGGAAAACAAGACGAAGTCTATGGAAAATGGGGAAAAAGACCAGGAAATTAACAACACACACACACACACACACCCCAAAGAGGAAGATCTGTGCAGTTAGAAAATATTCCTAAACTGTGGTTCATTCTAATCAATCAGAAAAAAATTGATTTCACAGAAAAATAGAAAAGCTTAACATCATAATCAGCAGTCTATTTCTCTTTTGTGTAAGGAAAAAGATAATAGAAGATGGACTTACATTTGAAGAAACAAGGAAGAGCCAAGTTTAAATCTGAATTCAAGCTATTATAAGGTGGAAAAGATACATATAACAGATTCAGAAGTCAGTTAACTTCCTTATAGATCACAGGGGCACACTGCAAAGTGTACACACAAAACAAACCAAAACTATGACCTTCTATTTCTAAATGAGCTAAATAAGAAATTGAGAAAAGTGAAGATATAAAAGAAATAAATCAATGTTAGCAAAATTCATACATGAGGCCATGAACTCAGGGAATAATAACACATAAACAAATGCAAGCATCAGAAATCAAGACTCAACTTGAAAGAATAAAAAGGTAAATACATTAAGTAATGGAAGATGAAAAAGGAGAATAATTAAATAGAAATGAAGCTGTAAAAAGGAATTGAGACAGTGACAAGTACTGACAGTGAGCAAAAGAAATTGCCACAGGAATGGTGCAATCTACAAAAACAAAATCAAAGGAAAGGATTGAGAGACCTTGCTGGAAATGAAAGTAAGAAAGAAAGAGAAAGAAAGGTAGGGAAAGTGGGAGAGAGAAAGGAAGATTTGAAACTACATATTAAAAATCTAGAGAACATGCTTATGACTCAGTATCCAGTATCAAGATACACAGTCTCAAGTTGCATGACAACCATTGGGTCCAGAATGGACACATATTTGATGGTGGCCCCACGAGATCATGGGTGATTCAAGAAATCCCTATCACCTGGGGTGAAGTAGCCATGGCAATGTGGAAACACAAGGCAGTACTCACATGACTATAATAACCCCGATAAAATCAAACCTACTGTGCTGCAAGTCATATAAAAGTCTACACACTTAATTATAGCAGTGCATGGTGCTGGACAGTGATGACAGGTGATTATGTTCCTTGTTTATGCACTTACTGCACTATAATTTTGAATCATTATTTAAGTGTATTCCATATACTTGTAGAAAAACACTTAACTCTAAATAGTCTCAGACAGGTCCCTCAGGAGGGATTTCAGAAGGCAGCATTGCTGTCATAAGTGATGAGGCTCCATGTGTCATCCCCCCTGAAGACCTTCCAGGGGGAGAAGATGTGGAGGTGGAAACCATAGGCCTAGGTTCATGTGTGTGTTGGGTTTTGATTTTTCACAAAAAGTTTGAAAATCAAACCAAAATATTTTAAATAGAAAAAAACTTATAGAATTGAAATATTAAAAAAGGAAAATATTTTTTGTACCACTATACAATGTGTTTTAAGATAAGTGTCATTACAAAAGAATCGAAAAGTTAAAAACATTAAAAGTTTATAAAGTAAAAAGGGACAGTAAGCTAAGATCAATGCATTATTGAAGAAGGAAATTTTTCTCAAATAATTGAAACATTACCTAAGTATATTGTTTTGGTGAAGTCTACTGGAGCAGACAGTAATGTCCTAGTCCTTCAGATTCACTTAGCACCCACCAGTCACCCATAGTAACTTCTAGGTTTGAAAGTCCCATTCACAATTTGTGTCCTAGATAGGTATACCATTTTAAACACTTATACCATGCCATGTTTTTACCATACCCTTCTGTGTTTGGGTACATTTAGATAACACAAATGCTTGTCATTTGTGTTACCGTTGCCTATAGTATTCCATATAGGGACATGATGTAGTCTAACAGACATAGGCTATACCATATAGTCTAGGTGCATAGAACACATCATGTAGGCTTCTGAAGTATACCCAGTGATGTTTACACAACAAATCACCTAAAGACACACTTCTTATCACTTAGTGACACATGCCTAGTCTAATAAAATTACCAGACTTTAGAGAAGAAAATGTCTTTGAGCATATAGGAAACAAAGCTATGACATACAAGTGAAATAAAATTAGATAATCAATGGAATCTTCAATACTTTTTACCAGAAGAAAATAAAGTGGCTTAAAATACATAGGATGGCAAGTATATCTTTCAGTTTATAAAAGACAGAAACTGTCATCATCCCAAAACTCAGAGACTGGTTGCCATCAGTCCTTCCTTAAGAAACTTCACACAATCAGTCTGTCCAGAGAAATATCATCGCAAGAATTGATGGTGAACATTAAATATTATAGTTTCCCATAAAGGTAAGAACAAATCAGTTATTCCAGGTGCCCTGGGAGGACACATGTTTCTTAATATGTGAATATGAAAAATTACCAGTAGCCTTATTCTCCACCTGACCCTCAGAACTCCCAAAATATAAATGACCTCCAGTCATCTCCTGTCCACCCACATCACCACTGTCTTCCTATAGACAGTTTATGTCAACCTTTGCAGTTATTTGCTGAACTCTCCAGTCTTCAGGATGAAAAGAGAAATTGAAACAAAATAAAATTTAAAACAAACACAGCCACAGCTGGCTGAAGCTGTAGCCAAATATTTTCACTCAAGGTCCTCCCATTGCAAAGGGGAATGTCAGATTCAATTACTTTTGCCCCTGGTCTCCTGGATCTTATTAAAACAGTCCATGAGTTTTGTTTTCTAGCATTTACTAAGGCCTTTCAGAGAACATCAGAACTTAAATACACATTTATTACGTCATAGGCACTGGGAAGTTTTCTGCTCTCAACTTTTTAGTACTAAGGAAAGATCATATGTAAAAAACCCACAATTCAGAGGTTAAAATTTACCAACTATCTTACCCTGGATGGCCTCAAAAATAAAACAGAAAATATGAATCTAGGAAGATAAAAGATGATAAAACCGGCTCTCCCCAACTAAATGTTAATGAAAAACTTCATTTTGACATATAAGTAAAACAAGAGTTGATTTTACTTTTTGCATTTTATATCTAAGTAGTTCCAGAACCAGAAACTCAGAAAAGGTGTTCTTTGCCCTGTGCTTTTATAACTTTGCTGCTTAATAAATATTTCAAGGTCTCTCCTGAGTGGAACAGACTAACAATTTGATTTCTTGAAGAAATTGAGTTCCTGCCTCTTTTCACAAATTTGAGGCATACCTGTAATCCCAGTGGCAAGGAAGGCTCACAAGAGGCAGGAGGATCACAAGTTCAAAGCCAGCCTCAGCAATTTAGTGAGGCCTTAAGCAATTTAGTGGGATCCTGTCTCAAAATAAAAGGGATGGGAATTGGGGTCAATCCCACAGTAATCCCCCAGAAAGAAATTATTTCTCAGTGGTCTTTATTATGAAAACATCAGGAAGGCCATGGCCACCATCATTCTGTCTCCGGAAGGGACAAGCAGAGCCTTGTATATGTTAAGCCCCAGCTTACTTTGCTACAGCAATGTCTCAGTGAGTGAGACAGCCATTAACAGTAACTAGTTTGGATGTGAGGTGTCCCCAAAAGCTCATGTGTGAGACAACTAGAGAAGGTTTAGAGGAGGAATTATTGGGTTATGAGAACCTTACTATAATCAGTGAATTAATCCCCTGATGGGATTCATTGAGTGGTGACTGAGGGTGGGTAGGGTGTGGCTGGAGGAGGTGGCTCCCTTGGGGCATGCCTTAGGGGTTTATGACTTGTTCTTGCTGAGCAGAACTCTCTCTTTGCTTCCTGGTGTGATGAGCCTCACTTCAGCCCCTAGGAATGGAGCTGCTCATCTATGGACTGAGACCTCTGAAACTGTGAGTCCCCAAATAAACGTGTCTTCTTTGAAATTGTTCTTGTCAGTTATGTCAGTCACAACCGAGAGTCAGCTGACTATCACAGTGACCCTCAACTCCAAGTGCATAAAATAGGAAAGAGAAAACACAAAGGAAGGAGAATTGCACCCATATTTACCTGCAATTCCATTTTTACTTTGGTGACTACAGTTTTCTTCTGGTATGTATTGTTTTTTATAAAACTCATTGCATTAACATCTATAAAATTTCAGTGATAAGCACTATGGTGCTAAGAGTACAGAAGGGAACAAACTGGTATTTGTAATGAACAATAATGTACAAAGGGGAGGGGCCAAATAAAATAAATGCAATAAAAGTAAAGATGCCAAAAATATAATTATAGTAAAGGTTCTCATGGAAACATCTTGACATATTTTGAGGATTTAATGAAGTAATAACTTAACTCAGGCTGATAGAGGTACTTTACAGAGAAGATAATATTAGAGGTGAGAATTGAAGCAATGAGATAACCTTTAGGATTAAATTTGAAGGTAACAGGAAAACCTCAAATCACAATAAGTGAGACAGAAGTTTATTTCTCTCTCTTATAAAATGACACAGATAACAAAAATTGAAAATACCACAATTTGTCTTTCTATGATCGAGGAAGTGTTCTAGCACTAATATATATATATATATATATATATATATATATACATGTATATATATATATATATAATTTATATATATAAATTTAATTAATATTCATGTCAACCTTTGAAGCTTGGTCCAATTTTAAAGATGAGGACATTGAGGAACAGAGAAGTGGAGCAATTTGTGGAAGGTCACACAGTAAACAGTGGAGATGGGATTTAAACTCTGGTAGTCTGGTATTAGAGTTTGTAGTTCACCCTCTGTTTCTTGTGCAAGATGTGGTTTTGAGGCAGTAAGAGAGGAAAAAAAAAACATGACTTTTTTATTGAAGCCTCATAAATTCTACTGCAACACATAGAACATACTCAGAAATGTGTGATTGAGATCATCTCTGACAGAAACAAAAGGTCATCTCTTTTCAGAGTGAAGAACACAGCAAGATGGAGGTCATGGCTTATGTGTCTGACTGCCTCCTTGCACCACTGAATTAAGGGGAAAATACAACATATGAGTAACATAAATAAAATGACTTTGTTGTGAAATATATACTTTGTCCTTCACACTGATTACATGTGAAATAAAGAGATGTCAAGTCCTACAACATGGCAAGAGTTGGCAAAATTTTTAAAATTTCAATTACTAAAAACAAAAAGTTAATAGAGAGAAGGAAGGAAAGAAGGAGAGAGGGAGGAAAAAAAGAGAATGGGAAAGAGAGGAAGAAAAATAGGAAGGTTAAAAGGTTGTTCTTCTCAAATAAGTCTCCTGAAAGCTAAATGCCCTTAAATATGAACTCTTAAACACAAGAGACATTCCATATCCTGCTCAGCTAATTGGTCACCACCTGCCCATCTCCCAATTAAGTCCGTTTCCTTTCTCATTTGATTGTATTCTCTTGGTGCAAGTTCACTGACACCATGATATTTCAATTAAGTGGAGATTCATACTTAATGAAAATACTTTCTGGCAAAAAGTGAAATGACAGGCCCTGTATTTATATTTAAAATGTTATTTAAATATAAGCCAAAAAGAGTACACAAATACCCAGAGATATTTTTGCAAAGTAAAGGCTTGCCATGATATTTTGTACATTTTATATTTCTTATAAGTAAATCCAAGACAGATGTTTTCTTTAGTGAAAGTTGTGGCTGACCTTTAACTCCTGAGGCAGGAGCAGGAAGAGATACAGGAAAATCCTCCCAAGGTTTTAATGCAGATTGCTACAGTATGAAGATTTCTCTGAGGCTGAACCCTTTGAGATAGGCAAAGTTTGCACACCTGCTATTTTCTTAACCTGATTCTCATGTAAGCTCTGGAGAATTGGGGATAGAGTTCGTGGTGTGCAGCAATTCAGAACACTGAGAGAGAGAGGTAGAGTAAGGCAATTTATACTACTGGTCCATAAAGGAACCTGTCAATCTACCTGGTTTGAGTCCTTTTACAGGTGAGAAACTGAGCTACAGAAGGGCAAAGAGAATTACAGATTGTAGGCTTAGATGAAAAACAGCAGGTTTCTCTGGTTGTTTTATCATGGTGCCGATGTATATTTATTAATGCAAAACTGATTTAATAGTTTAATAGATATTAAGTGCTATTTACACTAATTGTAATTCTAGAAAGATAAATATTAAAATATTTTTCAGCATCCTCTTTTTTTTCTGATTGTAGTTTTCAGGGAACATTTTTTACCATTTATTTTTCAAATTTGTCATTAATTTAGATTGTTAATAAAAAATTATGTATTTCCTATGTAGTGAGAGAGGAAAAAGTATATTCAGACACTGGTATCCTTTTTATACATAACATTAGTAAAGCTTAAAATCAGTTTAGATGGGCCAACCTGATGAGGCTGAAGCATGAAATTTTTGAAAATCAATTTACACGGTGAATGTTTCATAAGCCTTTTTGCTTATAGCCGAAATGTTCCACTGAGAGAGAAGGTACTGGTGCTTCACAACTCAAGTGTGGTTCATGGAGTAGCAGAGGTATATTACCCGGAAGCTTGCACTGAACAGAATATCTGAAGTCCGACCTACAAATCAGAATCTGTATTTTAACAAGGTCTTTGGATGATTCCTAAGCATATTACAATTTGTGAATCACTATCCTAGATAAATTCATAAATTCTAAGTGTATCAAATCATTAATTGAGTTTAAGGAGGCCTGTGGAGGAGATATATGAGAAAAGACGGTATAAATATATAGAACTAAGTAAATCAGTGGACACTTCAGGGCTATGGGCTACACTTCTATCCTAAATTAAATCACTTCTTCGACACTCTCCTTATTTGAAAGTGGGATTAATAGCTCCTATATTTCATGAATATTTTGAACATATTTTGACTGAGGCAATATATGTTAAATATGACAGAAGGTACACGACATGTAGGAGATTGACTCTTGTTTTTTTTTTTTTTTCAAATTGGGACATTATATGTAATAATGGGATTTGTGGTCACACATTCATACAACCATATTCTTTTTCTTGCTGTGAAAATTTAGTAGATATTTGGTGGATTCATAGTCCTGCTATAAGGTAAGGATATTAAATTGCAACTAAGACATATGATGTTGTTTTGGGCTGAAAAATCTTCAGATTTTATTAAGTCTGAGATAGTCTAATACAAAGTCCTGTAGAATGCAGACTCTGGCGAGAAGGATTCGGACCCTTTCCTTCCTAAAAAGGGAGGTTATGATGGATTTTAATTGCAACACGATTAGAGCTTTTGATATCAAATTGATTTTCATTGATAGTGTTGGTCTTGGCAGAGAGTATAGAATTTATGAGATGAAAGCCCTGTGAGCATATGCACATACGCTTATAGCTTTTATGCAAATTAGAATTCCTGCTTCATTTTCCATTTCTAGAACCAAAGATTAAAGATAATACAGCTTTTTAACTTAGCTGAATTAGTTAAATGCATTTTATTACACCAAACCACAATTTATCAAAGGCCATACTTGGCAAATCTTTTCCACTTTAAATAATTACTCAAGATAATAAGTTCATGAAATTTGTTGTATAGCTGGAAACATGATTCTCTTACAGAGATTTTATTTTTCATTTTGAGACAGAGCCTCTCTATGTTGCTGAAGCTGGCCTTGAACTCGGATCTTGCTGCCTCAGTCTTCAAGTCACCAGGATTACAGGTGCGTGCCACTACCCCCTGCTGCTCTAACAGAGTTTTAATGCATTTCTGTGCCTGTATCTTACCAAGAACTATTAATGTAGCTCTTAAGCCCACATGGTTAAGCCAATATGTATACTGAATCAAAATCTTGTTTTCATAAGTTAATAAAATCATTTTAGATTTGTTTCAATAGAAGCAAGTATTTTGGGAAGGAGACATTTGTTTGGGAAAAAAAAATAGCAATGCCTTTTATTTTGAACCAATATAATTAATGAGTGTCCAAAGTTTAGATTATTTGATTAAGGCCTTAACATCACAGAATAAATATAATGAAAGCATAAAGCTAATAATTAAATGATGATTATGAACACATAGTTTGATACAATATTAAGATACGAAGTAACTTCCATCAAAATCAATATAGGTACTGGGATTTCTAGTGGGACACACAAGTATGAGACTTTTGAGATCTTTTTCCTCCCTTTAAGTGACAGACTTTTGCTTTACTTCTGTATTGGAATACATGCTTTCTTATTTGTCTTCTATATTTTAATAGGTAATACAACCACATAGCTCAAAATTGAAAATGAGCAAAGTGTCTAGAGTGAAAGGCTGTGCTCCTTCTCTGCCATCCCAATCACAGAGTTTTTCTCCCTGAAGGCAGTGGTCCAGATAGCATTGGTCGCATCTGTGGAATTATTTGTAAGAACTGCACACCATTCTAAACACTTTAAATTAACTAACTCTCTTAATCCTCGGCACAGTCTTTTAGGTAGCAACTATTACTTCTTCATTTTACACATGAGGAAACTGAGGTTCTGTGTTGTTAGGTAATTAACTCAAGTCATCACAACTGATAACATCAGCATTGAAATTCGAACTCAGGAATCCTGAGTATGATGCCCATGTTCTTCCCTACCTAGCTGTTAACTACTAACCTGCTATTAGAAAGACATGTTTCTTGTAATTTCCTTTCAATCTTAAATGTATGAGTACTTATAAGTCATCTAATTTTATAAATATAGCCCTGTCCAGGTAACTACAAATCTTTAGATTATTATTCAGCAGCAATGAATGAAATGTGTCGTCTTTATTCTTTTAACTATTTAATTGAATACTGTTTTATTTTTCATTTATCTATCTATCTATCTATCTATTTATTTATTTATTTATTTATTTTTGTTTGAGTCAACCAGTCTTCTAGGGATAAAAATAAATGCAGTTTGGTTTTCTATTACAAATGATGCTTCAGTGATGGGCCTGTGTATGTGCCATGTTGGACACACACAAATGTAACTGGCATGTAAAATTCATCATGTAGCAAGGCTGAGCCAAATGGTTTAAAAATTTGTCTTAGGATTTAAATTTCGATGGATCCTATGGAGATTACATCAGTTTCATGCTCCTCACCAAAAACGTATTGAGATTTCTATTTTCCCACACAGTGAACAACACTGTTATATAAAAAAATGGTTCTTTGTCAGTATTATGAGTAAAAATCAGGATTTCTAGTATTTTTAATAAACAACTTTTATTTTTAAATGATTTTTAAAATTGTTGTAAAAATTATGGGAATTTGAATCACCAAGAATTTCTGGGGATACTCATCACCAATGTCCCTCCAATATCCACGTTTTACATAATACAGGACATTAACCAACATCATTAAATTAACATGGGTACAAACTTTTAACTTACACACTTATTCGCATTTCACCAATTATTTTACAAATGTCCTTTTCACATACATTACATTGAGTTTTCACAAGTCATTAGATACTTTTAATCTGGAAGAGCTCTCTATATTATCCCCCTCCTTTTATAACCTTGACACTTTTAAAGAGAACTGGCCTGTTCTTTTGTATAACATCTCTATTGTTGTCTTGCCTTATGTTTCTTCTTGACTAGATTCTGTGGCAAGAATACCACAAAAGTAAAGGCCTGTCCTTTACAGTATTGTAGGGAATATGATGTGGATTTGATTCATTTCTGATGACCAAATTTGATCCAGTTTGAAAAGTTCCTGGTAGTTTTCCATGGTGTTGCATTCTGCTCTTTGTAATTATTGAGTATCTTCTGAGAAATCATTTGAGGCTTCTCTAATATTCTTTTATCATCCACTCATCCACTAATTTTGGCATCTATCAAAAAAATTGGTGAAGATTTTTTTTTTTATCATTCCTTCTACATTGATTCCATGAAATTCTATGGTAAAGAATTGTCCCCACCAACATGTTAACTGATTGCTTATTGATACATGGACTTATTCATTTATGTGACTTTGAATCCATGAAATCTTATAGTATTCTATGGTTAATAACTCATGTCTTATCCATCTATCTATTTATCTACCTATTTACTTATTTGGTACTGGGGATTGAACACAGGGCACTTAACCACTGAGCCACATTCACAGCTCCCATTTAAAAAAATTTTTAAATTTATATATGATAGTAGAATGCATTGCAATTCTTATTACACAGATAAAGCACAATTTTTTTATATCTTTGGTTGTATACATAATATATTCGAACCAATTCATGTATTTATACCTGTACTTTGGATGATAATGATCATCACATTCCATCATCATTAATAACCCCATACTCCCTCCCTTCTCCTCCAACCCCTCTACCCTATCTAGAATTCATCTATTCCTCCCATGCTCCTGTTCCACTCCCTATCCCACTATGAATCAGCCTCCTTATATCAAAGAAAACATTCAGCATTTGGTTTTTGAGGATTGGTTAACTTTACTTAGCAATTATCTTCTCTAACTCCATCCACTTAATTGCAAATGCCATGATTTTATTCTCTTTTATTGCTGAGTAATATTCCGCTGTTTATGTATGCCACATTTTTTTAATCCATTCATCTATTGAAGGGCATCTAGGTTGGTTCTACAATTTAGCTATTGTGAATTGTGCTGCTATAAACATTGATGTGCCCAGTCTTTTTTAAAAAAATTTATTTAGAGACAGAATCTCACTGAGTTGCTAAGTGCCTTGCCAAATTGTTGAGGCTGGCTTTGAACTCTCAATCCTCCTGCCTCAGCCTCCCATGTCACTGGGATTATAGGCATGCACCACCATACCCAGCTCAATTTTTATTTTTTTCTAATAGTTCCATATTTTGCAACTGGGGGTTTCTTCTTGCTGGTCCTAAGCATGTTCTTTGTTTTTCTTGTATTAAAATGAGATGAAGCAATATAAATTTGCTTGAAATGAAACTTTAACTTTTGTCCATTTTTCATTTAGTTGTTCATTTTTCTTATTGATTAGTGGAAGCATTTTTCATTATTAGACTATGAATTATTTTCAATAGGATTTGTAAATTGTTTTGTGGTTGGTCATTTATATTTTAATTTTCTTGTTTATTAAATTCATAAATATTTTAATATAATAAGATTTAGCATGTTTTAAGACTTCTGGATTTTTCATCACCATAAGGCAGGGATTTCCCACTTCTTTATTATAAAATAGTTTTACTTGTCCATGTATTTTCCTTTAGTTGCCCTTAGTTTATTTTAAAAAATATTAATATCTTTGATTCATCTTAGTTTACTTTAGTGTAAGAAGTAAGATATGTGTAATTTGTTTTCTTTTAAATGACTATACACAAAACATCACATTTACTGTATAATTCATTATTTCTCAATTTATTTAATTTATGTGTCTAATAGCAACATTTTGTACCTATTCATATATACTTCTACAAATTCATTTCTTTTTCTAATTTATACCATACTCTTTTTATTTTTCAAGTTTTATTATACACTTAAATCAAAGAGGTTACTCCTTTCTTTAACTATTTTTCAGATTTTTCTTATTTAATTTTATGCATGAACTCATATTTGTCTGGTTAAGAAATCATCAGGGATCTAGGACTAAATGGCATCTGAAAAAATGATTCGTTTTTTTGCAGATGACAATATTTGGTTTTCATATTTTTAAGTCTTCTTTTTAGATTTTCAAAAATATCTTAAATTATTTCTTATAATCAGTATGCTTTGTTAAGTTTATAAAGAGGTACTTTAACTTTTTTTTTTTCTGTTTTTCAATGGAAAGCTATTGATTTCTGGACGGTACTTTATGCTTTGGTGATGGGAGTATAGCTCAATATGGGAGTGCCTGCCTAGAATATACAATCCTCAGAGAATGATCAAATTAATAAATTAATTACTTAAATTTTATGTCTATCTGATACCGTTATTATAATTGCTTTTATCACTTTAGTCTTTGATTGTTGAAGTACACACTAGTATTGGTGACAAATAGTGAAAATTGAGATTGTCTTTCTTATTTTCCTATGCCTACTTTTTAATTTATTTAACTACAGTGAAATAAGAAAATACCTGGATTTGTTGATTTGGGAGGTGGAGATAGCATTCTTACAACTATTTCTTTCCATAGCACATTCCCCATAGGTATTCTGCTTGCATTGGAGTGAATTAACATTAGTGAGAATTTCTAGAATTTTTCTTTTTTTCCCCTTAGTTTTCCAACTTGTTTTGCAAAGTCAAAACAAGTATCCTCCATAGTCACAGCAGTGCAAGCCTGTAATCCCAGCTGCTTTGGGAAGCTGAGGCAGGAGGATTGCAAGTTCAAAGCCAGGGTCAGCAAAAGCAAGGTGCTAAGCAACTCAGTGAGACTCTGTCTCTAAATAAAATACAAAATATGGCTGGGGATGTGGCTCAGTGGTTGACTGTCCCTAAGTGCAATCCATGGTACCCCCTCCAAAGAAACCAAAGTATTTTATTAATCTTTTAAATTTCTCCATTTATAGTGATTTCCCTTAGCTCATTTTAAAATTTTATATATCTGTTCTTTCTTACTCCTGCAATATCTAGATTATTGGTTTGCTCAAGGATTCAGTGTTTGGCTTATTTATTGGTTTTGCTGTTTATGTTATTTCTAATTGATTGCATTCTTCTTTTATCTTATTAAATCCAGCTTTCTGCTTTCCCTTGGCTGTTCATTGTTTTCTCTTTTCCTGTTTTCAGTTAAAACTTTAGACTTTTATCTTAGTTTCTGATATGAATAGATATTATGATTAATATTTTTAGGGATTCTACAATTTGAGTTTGGGTTTTTGTTAAATTGTTTCAGAAAGTTTTTTTTTTTAAAGCTAGGAAAATTTTAATATTCTGTTTTGTTATTACATTCTTGTCCCAGTTCTGTATTATCAGATAATACTATTATCACTATTTCAATGTTGGAATACACTGAGCCTTTATATGTGGCTTCATATTTGCTCACATTTATGACTATTCTGTATGCATTTTATTAAAAGTTACATTCACTATTGTTGAGGAACAAAGATTAAATGTTGATTTTAAATGTTTGTTATTTTAAGACTTTAAAGGAAATTTTTCAACTGATTTTTTTAAATTCAAAAACCTACTTATTGTGAATTTTCTTTTGGGTGGGAGAGATTATATAACAGAGAATGGCAAGATTACTTTACAGATAAATTACTTTTTGTAAAGTTTAATTTTTTAAAATTCATGAGCACTATCCATCTTTCTTTATTCAAAATTTGTTTCACATTTTTTAATGAAAGCTTCTTTTGTGGGATTTAAGTATATTTATTCAGTCCCTGTTTATTCTCTTTAAATCTGAGCCTCCCAATATTATGTATATATACAAATATATTAAAAATTCTTAAAGTGGAAAAATGGAGGACAAACTGCAATCATAGCATGATATAATTCAGTCTTTTCCAAATTTTTATGCACTCAGATACAAATACATATGTACAATTATTTTCATTTGTTACCCAGAATTCCTTTGTATGGTTTTACAATAAATGTGTTTAATTGATCCCCAGTTAATTGCCACTTAGGATGTTTGGAACATTTTGCTATTATGAACAATGTAGCCAGAGAGAAATATTTGCACATATGGTTAGGTAAATGTGTGCACTTATGCATGTGCATGCACACCCCAAATGACAATTTAAATCCAAGTACTCATTTCTATTTAAACCCATTGCTTGTCAGGATACATGTATCAAATTGATAGCATTTAGAATATCATGACCAAGTGCCACATCGTCTCCAGGAAACATTGCATTTTGAAGAACTACAAAACGCAGACCTGTTTATGCTAGTCCTGTTTCCTTTCCATCCATCTGCTTAATCAGTTGGAATGAGGGTGAGTGAGGGAAGATCATGCATCCATGTGGCACTACCTTATGATGCACATGACTTGTATTTTAAGGGAGTCATTTTTGTGAGGCATTAGCGAGATAATTGCACTAAGAGCAGTTCCTCAAAATGTCTCCTGCAATGAAGTCCCGCAAAAGTGACTGCATTGAATCAGCTACATCAAAATGTCTTAATTTGTCAATATAAATAGTCATTATTTTGGATGTTGTCATTATTATTATGGATGTGCTGTATTTTGTAGTTTTTCTGCTTTTTAAATGTATTACTGTAATTAGACAAATGTCAGATTACAGACAACAAACATGTCAGATTATAAAGTCAGAGCCTAGAAATATCAGTGGGTTACCACAGCTCAGCTCTGAACTCAGCACCTTTCCTCATACCAGATTCTGAAGGATGATGTGCTTGAAAAATGGGTCATATCTGCCCATGCTCTTCCTCAATATCTCTACAGGGTAGAGCTGCCTTTGAGGCAAGAGGATCGTAAAGACTTCAAGTTGACTAACCTGGGGCACACAGATAGTATTTGTTACTCTCAATTCAAAATATCAGCAAGCGAGTGAAATATAAACTTTGGAGTTTGGTGTAATCTATGATTCATGGAATTTTCCTGCCTTCTCTCACACTGGACAGGAAGCTATTGCTCAGAAATGAAAACAGAGTTACAGGTCAGCTTCTCTTATAATGGCTTATTCAGGTTCCACAGAGAGATCCTAAGAAGAGATTTTAGAAGTGGATATAAGCAGCTCACATCCATCTCAGCGAGCAGGGAGCATTGCAGGCAACTTGCAAGTGCAAGGCATTTAGGAGATGGTTTAATGAGAGTCAGAGGGTCTTAGCTATTTTATAGGGCTTACTATTTACATCTTAAGCAATAACCTCCTGTTTTATATTTAATCAAGCAGCATGGACTGACTGGTATCATGGACTGGGGGGTTCATGTTACTCAGGGATCTGGGCAAATGGCAAATGAAAGAGATTTATTGGTTTTGAGTTGTACAAGTCAAAGGAAGCAAAAGACTCCTTAAGCCTTAGGGCATCATAATGTCACCCTGTAATACCTGTGACTGCTGCAGTTACTCACTGAAACCCACACACAAAAGAAGGCAAAGCCCAGGGATTCACAGAAAAGGGAGAATTTAGACCTGATATAGTACACTTGGATTCACTCCGACTCAGGGCTCCAGCACAAGCCTAGGGGAAATGAGGCATTGATAACCTTTAGAAGCTGGAGGAATCCATCTTACAGTCCAGCCTCTCACCAGGACTCCACTTCCTGCCTTCCTCCCACTTGACAATGTGTACTTTCCTTAACATGGTTGTCTCAGGCTTTTGCAATTTGTTCTTATTGTTGCTTCCATATTGATGCTTATGCGAATCCTCTACACATCAATGTCTTTCCCCCTTGTTATTGAAATATCTAATGATTTGGAAGATATGCCAAACTCTGGCTCCCTAGAAACAGTGAAAAGGAGAAGGGTTGCCAAGAATTCATTAAAGGAGTACTCTCTTAGCGAATATACATAAAGAAGTGAGGAAAGCAGAGAGTGGAGGGAAAAGGTTCAAGCAAGCAATTGTCTCAAATAGTCTAGAATGTCCTGATCCATTGGGACCTCTGGGTCAGGTGTTCCCATTTGATGTGAGAGGTTTGGTGTATTGCATCCTCAGACAAGCCCACCTTTAGCTAAGGAATGACTCTCTGGTAAGGTGGATCCTATAGCAGTGGGAAGTGCTCCTGGCAACAGTTTCTGAGCTCCAAGCAAAAAAATACTGAAAACCGCTGGCAGATGCTTGAATCAGCCAGGTTGGTTGACAGGCTCTGGGTAGGATACCAACAGCATTTTCCATGTTTGCTCTGATCTCTCACCTCTGTAGTGCTACCACAAGCAGATACAAGAACAGAATGAATGCAAAAAGAGAAGGGGACCAAAAAAAAAAAAAAAAAAAAAAATCTTGAAAACAGTTTAGTTTTCTTGTTTTTTGAATAATGAGCATCAAGGAAGTTTTTTTGCTGTTCCTTGAAAGTACTGATTTCTTTAAGAATAAGCATGCTTTTTATTCACATTTTAGGAAAAAAAACCCACATATTTTCTCAATGAACATCCGGAAACAAAACCAAATTCTGCTTTTTATGGAGGTTTATATACATTACATCTTTGTTACCAACCAAAAATAAATAACCCCTTCACGGAATTTTTAAAGAAATAACTACTTGTATTTTCACCAGATATCTCCAAGGAGTAACTGATGAAATTGAACCAAGATAGAATAGGACAAAAGTAATTCCAATTTCACTAGATGGTAGGACTTTTTAAAGACAGACCTAAGGCACTAAACTAAGAGGAGATGAATCATCTACCTCAAATGTCTCTTGGTTGATGAAAACAAAACTCATATGGATTTTCCGGGAACCTGTCCTGAGGTTTCATAATCACATTAACTGCTGAGAGGTTGAGAGAAATGGTTCAATATCTACACATTCAGTATTTGTTGCCACATTTTCAAGAAAATCTTTAGGAGCTTGCTGAATACTCTCTTTGGGTAATAAAGGAACAATATCCTAAAGTAACATCATAACTTTGTCACTATCCCCTGAGGACAAAGTCTGTGTGTTCAGTGCCAACGCAACTTGAATCCAGGGGTTAAAAAGGAGGGATTTCAGTATCAGGTAACAGAATTCTTAAGTGCCATTCGTTTAAATCATCAACTGCTGAATATAATTTCCACATAGAGCTCTTCCCTTTTGACTTTTCTAAGCTATCTAATAATGGATCGATACTAGGTACAGAAATGTCTCTGTTTGCCAAACTCTTAACAGTCACTTGTCAGAGAGGAGGAAGAGCAGTAACCTCTGCTCTTAGTGAATTTTCCACCATTTAGGGATGAAATAACTTTACATTAAGTGCCTTAAGCATGGCTTAGAACACTCCCCATAACACACACATCCCACTGCAGAAATAGAAATTAGCTTTTAACCATTTTGTCTTCATAGTATCTGATGTCTTCACAATATCTGAAAATGCCTTGGAATCTAATAGTGTCACTAAACTTTGCAGAATCCCCCTGTTTGTTGGTTCATCATTCATCGCTGGAAACTCTTGAAGTGGATTTTTGTTCTACTGTGGATGTCTTTAGCACTACTGGCTGGACCCTTTCTGAACCGTATTTGTGTCACAGGACGCTTTGAGGAGACCTTGTCTCCTGCATCTTAGGTCCTCCTCCCCTTGATCATTGTGCATTGATTGTCTCTGAGGTCTTGCCATTTTAAGGAAGACCTGTTACCACTGAGCACGACAGTTTTCCCCTGCAGTTTGAATACCCCAGTGGTTTCTTCTCCTAAGCACTGAGAGGGCCACCTACTCCTTGTTTCACTCAGCAGGGCCCATGGATCTTGTTTGCCAATCTCCTCAACATGGTTTTTATAAAGATAGGAATGTGTATTGACTTTTGAAGTGCTCTTTCTTCTGCCTCGAAAAAGAAGGGGGCTGAAGTAAAAATAATTAAAATGGCAAAACATGCTTTAAAATCTGTAAGTAGAGGGAATGAGTAGAAAGGGGTGGAGGTATATTAGGTAGGGAAAATATAGAGGGAAGGCACAAATTGATCTTTTCTAACTCTTACTTCAATGGAAAACAAAACACAATAGGCAATTCTAAAAAATATCCATCTTTATCCAAGTATTACAAACAGAACAGGCATAAGAGTAATTTGTTTTATATCTGTTCAACCACTTTTCTTCCTTTCTATTACTGATGTGAGTACATTTTTGATGAAACCCCAAATTGAAAGTGATATGGCAAATATCTGTCTAAATAATAAATACTCATAATTTTTTACCCATATATTCTACTTCTAACAAATTTATTCTGCATTTCAAACAAGTGCAAGTAGAAATACTATAAGGCTATATATTGTACATTTTTAATAACAAAAGATAGAAATAAAATCAGTAGAGGACCAATTTTATAAATTACAGTGCATCCAGGCAATACAATACCTTGTAGCTATAGTATGGTGTAAAACACTTACCTGGTAGTACAGGATGGTATTAACACATTAAAGCATCATTTTAAAAATTCTTGACTTTGAAATATGGATATGAAATAAGAGAAACTTAAATTTCACAACCTTTTTATTATATGAAAAAAGAAGTATTGCCTCCCTCTTAGGATTATTGTGAGGTATTACGTGAATAAATATTTGAAAAATAGTTAGAACAGGACACAAAGGTCGGCACTGTGTTTTAGCTATTGTTGTTCCTGAGAAAAACTATTAAGTGGAAGAAAAAAGTTCAATACAGTGTGAGGAGCCACTCTGCATGATTCATGTCTTCCTTCTCAGAGCGGAGAGGCTTTGACCATCACTACATCTTGTAGTGACTTGGATATTGCCCCCCTGGAAGTTTGAGGATGCATCTTGAGATGCAGGTGTCGCTCTGCAGCCATTGGGTCCAATTACACTCACATGTCCTTTGTAACTCCACCCCTTCTTAACTTTTTTTTGATGGAACTTTCTAAAAATGAAGGTCCCCCAATAAAAGCCTACTTCTAAATGTGCTCACTTTCTCTCGCCAGCCTCTGGTGACTTTCCCTCGCTTTCCCATTTGGGGAGCTTGAGACACTGAGCAGAGGAGCCTTCCTGAAGCTTGTTTAAAGGTGAAGTGTGTGTTTGTGTTTTATTTGGTGTCCCTAGAAATTCACAGGAGCCACCTTAAGTTCAGCTGCCCCCCCCCACCAGGATGGTAAAAAGTATGAAGAGTATGCATCTATTTATATAAAAAAGGGGAAACAGAAGTGCACATTTTGCTTATGTTGGCACATTTAGAAGGTCATAGAGAAAATTATTAGCTTAATTCCTTACAGGGATGAGAGTGTGGGATGAGTAAAATGGAAAAAGAAACTTTCCACTGTATAACCTCTTTATGGTTTTAAAATCAGGAATAATGTTAACGTAATATCAAGTTAAATAAGTAATTTCTAAGAAGGCCCTTCCTGAAGCCAAAATTATAGAAAAATTATTATCTATTTCTGCTTCTAGTTCTTTGCAATATATTTTTACATTAATTTGTCTGTAATTTACTTATAAGTATAGTTTATGTTAGAGAATATATCTTTTATATTTTGTATCTTTTACATTTTCTACTATTATCAACTTGCTCTATTCCTTTATTGAGTGCCTCATATTAACATATAATTTTATTTCTGGTTATAGAAGCAAATGCTAAGAGGTGAAACAAAACTTCCGCATCCACATATAACGATTTAATAGATAAAAGAACAATTAAATAAAAAAACAAAAGGTAGAAATTTTAAACTTTGTTGTAGCTTTAAAACATTTAAAAACATCTGACACAATTCGAAATCACATTCAGATCTCAACTTAAAAAAAAGTATGACTCTGTAATAAAAAAAATACTACATCCCATATGAAATGAAAACCCATGCTGGACTCTTTTGACGTGGGTCTGTTGGTTTTTCTGATTCCAGCACCTGCTGCTGCCCATGGAGCTGCCATGTGAATGCCATCCTGGGTAGGACATTCACCCACTGGCACAGGACACATCCCAAGCTTGAGAACCAGAATCCCAATTTACAGGATCCCACTGCTTTTAAAAACACTGATTATTATTTATATGAAGTATTTAACTTATCTAAACATTCACACATAACTTAATTTCCAAATTTTTTTGTTTGATTGATTTTTTTTTCTTGTCTAATTCTATAAATTATTCCAGTATCTTAATTTCAAAAAATATACTGATGATCTTCAGTAGTACTATTTTTTCAATATGTTCCTAAATTTTCTGTAATTATTAAATACTTTATTTAATGTTGAAATAATTTTCCCCAGTAAAATATTTCTTTTTATATTTAATGTTTCTTATCATTAAATATTCAGGTACAACTAACACTTCATAATTAGACATTATATCAAGAAAAAAGATTATATAAATGATAGGATTGACAGAGGATAGATGCATTCAGGTACATGTTATCTATCTCTAAATATTTTAATATTTTCATAAGTTTGAAACAATCATAGATTCAAATGCAATTGGAAGAGTCCAGTGTACACTTTACCAGTTTCCCAAAATGATAACATATTCAGAAAAATCTTTATCTACAGGTTGGTGCATAACGTCACCAACAGGATGTTGACATTGATGCAGTTATTCCCAGATATTTCTTTCAGTCAAGAATTCTTCCTTATCATACACACCTACTTCTTTCTAATCTCCATCCCTCCTTAAACCTTGGAGACCATTAATTTGTTCTAAATTTCTACAAATTTCTCATATCAAAACATTATAAACTGGGTGTGGTAGTATGTGCCTGTAATTCCAGTGACTCTGGAGGCTGAGACAAGAGGATTGTAAGTTTGAGGACAGTTTCAGTAACTTAGCAAAAACCCTGTCTTGAAATAAAAATTAAAAGGATTGGGAATGTAGCTCAGTGCTGAAGTGCCCTTGGGATCAATCTCCAATACTGAAAAAGGAATATTATGAAAGTGGAATCTTATAGTATTAGCATTTTAGGATTGCTTTCTAAAAAATAAAATTAGAATCATTCTTGGAGATCCATCGAGTCTGTTTTTTTACATAAATGATTAGTTCATATGTGTTCAGTATTAATAGTAAGGATATTCTCAAATTAATTTTACAATTCATCCACAGAAGGACATGGGGTTGCTTCCAGTATTTGGCTAGTGCAAATAAAGCTGCTATAAATATTCATGTAGAGGTTTTATGTAAACAAACTCTCCATTCTGCTGGAATAAATGCTCAGGAGTGTGATTTCTGGATCAGGTTGTAGATATAAGTTAGTTTCTAAAGAAATTTCCAAGCTAAACATCTTTTTATCCGGCAAACTTGCTGAATTCGTCTATAAGTTCTGGTAGAATTTTGTTTGACTTTTGTTTTTATGTATGCCTACATGGATATATGTATCAAAGACTATTTGTGATTTCTTATGCAGACATTTCTATAGTCTATAAATATGAACATTTACTTCTTGCTGTCTAAACTGTGTGCTTTTAATTCATTTTCTTGCCTTGCTGCATAGGCTACAACTACTATCACTCTGTTGATAAAAATTGGCAAGAGCAAATATCCTTGCCTTGATCCCAATTTTAGTTGAAAAATATTCACTCTTCCCCATTACCAATAATTTTATGTATAATCTTTGTACATGTTTTAATCAAGTTGAAAAAAAATCCCTCTATTCCTATATTTCTGAATATTTTTGTCATGAATGTGAGTTGAATTTTGTCAAGTGTTTTTTTCCTGCATAAATTGATTTGATTTTGCAATTTTAGTATTTTGGCCTATTGATTTTATGGATTACTTGGATTAGCAAATATTGAACTATGCTTGAAACAGATCCTACTTGGTCATACTTTATAATTCTTGTTGTTTGTTGCTGAATTCTATTTGCTAATATTTTGTAAAGAGTGGTCTGTAGATTTGTTTTGTTTTCATTTTTATTTGTGCCGATTTGGTCTCATTTTAATGTGGAAAAATGTGAAACAATTTAGGGTGTGAGATTTTATGGAATGAATGTATGACAGACTTCTCCAGTGAAATCATCTACTTCTGAAGATTTTTTTTTCCTTGAGAACTTTTGAACCTGTTCCATAATAGTGGTAGATGTATTCTAATTATCCATTTCGTATTATGTGAATTATAGTAGTATATGGTTTTTGAAGCTTACTTATCTTTTGTCCAAATTTTTGAATTTACATGTGCAGAGTTTTTGATTATCCCTTTATTGTCTTTTTTTGGCAGGGAAGTGTACCAGGGTTTGAACTCCGAGACACTCAACCACTGAGCCACATACTTATTTATTTAGAGAAAGGTCTCATTGAGTTGCTTAGCACCTCATCATTGCTGAAGTTCGTTTTGAACTCTTTTTTAAAAAAATTTTATTGTTGGTTGTTCAAAACATTACATAGTTCTTGACATATCATATTTCACACTTTGATTCAAGTGGGTTATGAACTCCCATTTTTACCCCGTATACAGATTGCAGCATCACATCGGTTACACATCCACTGGTTTACATATTGCCATACTAGTGTCTGTTGTATTCTGCTGCCCTTCCTATCCTCTACTCTCCCCCCTCCCCTCCCCTCTCCTCCCATCTTCTCTCTCTACCCCATCTACTGTAATTCATTTCTCCCCCTTGTTTTTTTTCCCTTTCCCCTCACTTCCTCTTGTATGTAATTTTGTATAACCATTAGGTCTCCTTCCATTTCCATGCAATTTCCCTTCTCTCTCCCTTTCCCTCCCACCTCTCGTCCCTGTTTAATGTTAATCTTCTGCTCATGCTCTTCCTCCCTACTCTGTTCTTAGTTACTCTCCTTATATCAAATAAGACATTTGGCATTTGTTTTTTAGGGATTGGCTAGCTTCACTTAGCATAATCTGCTCTAATGCCATCCATTTCCCTGCAAATTCCATGATTTTGTCATTTTTTAATGCAGAGTAATACTCCATTGTGTATAAATGCCACATTTTTTTTATCCATTCATCTATTGAAGGGCATCTAGGTTGGTTCCACAGTCTTGCTATTGTGAATTGTGCTACTATGAACATCGATGTAGCAGTGTCCCTGTAGTATGCTCTTTTTAGGTCTTTAGGGAATAGACCGAGAAGGGGAATAGCTGGGTCAAATGGTGGTTCCATTCCCAGCTTTCCAAGAAATCTCCATACTGCTTTCCAAATTGGCCGCATCAATTTGCAGTCCCACCAGCAATGTACAGTGTACCCTTTTCCCAACATCCTCGCCAGCACTTGTTGTTGTTTGACTTCATAGTGGCTGCCAATCTTACTGGAGTGAGATGGTATCTTAGGGTGGTTTTGATTTGCATTTCTCTGACTGCTAGAGATGGTGAGCATTTTTTCATGTACTTGTTGATTGATTGTATGTCCTCCTCTGAGAAGTGTCTGTTCAGGTCCTTGACCCATTTGTTGATTGGGTTATTTGTTATCTTATTGTTTAATTTTGTGAGTTCTTTGAATACTCTGGATATTAGGGCTCTATCTGAAGTGTGAGGAGTAAAGATTTGTTCCCATGATGTAGGCTCCCTATTTACCTCTCTTATTGTTTCTTTTGCTGAGAAAAGTTTAGTTTGAGTAAGTCCCATTTGTTGATTTTAGTTGTTAACTCTTGTGCTATGGGCGTCCTATTGAGGAATTTGGAGCCCGACCCCACAGTATGTGGATCATATCCAACTTTTTCTTCTATCAGATGCAGTGTCTCTGATTTGATATCAAGCTTCTTGATCCATTTGGAGTTAACTTTTGTGCATGGCGAGAGAAAGGGATTCAGTTTCATTTTGTTGCATATGGATTTCCATTTTTCCCAGCACCATTTGTTGAAGATGCTATCCTTTCTCCATTGCATGCTTTTAGCCCCTTTATCAAATATAAGATAGTTGTAGTTTTGTGGATTGGTTTCTGTGTCCTCTATTCTGTACCATTGTTCCACCTGCCTTTTTGGTACCAGTACCATGCTGTTTTGGTTACTATTTCTCTGTAGTATAGTTTGAAGTCTGGTATCGCTATACCACCTGATTCACACTTCCTGCTTAGAGTTGTTTTTGCTATTCTGGGTCTTTTATTTTTCCATATGAATTTAATGATTACTTTATCTATTTCTACAAGAAATGCCATTGGGATTTTGATTGGCATTGCATTAAACCTGTAGAGAACTTTTGGTAATATCGCCATTTGATGATGTTAGTTCTGCCTATCCACGAACAGGGTATATTTTTCCATCTTCTAAGATCTTCTTCTATTTCTCTCTTTAGGGTTCTGTAGTTTTCATTGTATAAGTCTTTCACCTCTTTTGTTAGGTTGATTCCCAAGTATTTTATTTTTTTGAGGATATTGTGAATGGAGTGGTTGTCCTCATGTCCATTTCAGAGGATTTGTCACTGATATACTGGAATGCCTTTGATTTATGCGTGTTGATTTTATATCCTGCCACTTTGCTGAATTCATTTATTAGCTCTAATAGTTTCTTTGTAGACCCTTTTGGATCTGCTAGGTATAGAATCATGTCAGCTGCAAATAGTGATAATTTAAGTTCTTCTTTTCCTATTTTTATGCCTTTAATTTCTTTCATCTGTCTAATTGCTCTGGCCAGTGTTTTGAGAACTATGTTGAACAGAAGTGGTGATAGAGGGCATCCCTGTCTTGTTCCAGATTTTAGAGGGAATGCCTTCAATTTTTCTCCATTCAGAATGATGCTAGCCTGAGGCTTAGCATAGATAGCTTTTACAATATTGAGGTATGTTCCTGTTATCCCTAGTTTTTCTAGAGTTTTGAACATAAAGGGATGCTGTACTTTGTCAAATGCTTTTTCTGCATCTATGGAGATGATCATATGGTTCTTATCTTTAAGTCTATTGATGTGGTGAATAACATTTATTGATTTCCATATATTGAACCAGCCTTGCATCCCAGGGATGAATCCTACTTGATCATGGTGCACATTTTTTTTGATCTGTTTTTGTATCCAATTCGCCAGAATTTTATTGAGGATTTTTGCATCTAGGTTCATTAGAGATATTGGTCTGTAGTTTTCTTTCTTTGAAGTGTCTTTGTCTGGTTTAGGAATCAGGGTGATGTTGGCCTCGTAGAATGAATTTGGAAGTTCTCCCTCTTTTTCTATTTCCTGAAATAGCTTGAAAAGTATTGGTATTAGTTCTTCTTTAAAGGTTTTGTAAAACTCTGCTGTATACCCATCCGGTCCTGGGCTTTTCTTAGTTGGTAGTCTTTTGATGGCTTCTTCTATTTCCTCAATTGATATTGGTCTGTGTAGGTTGTCTATATCCTCCTGACTCAATCTGGGCAGATCATATGACTTAAGAAATTTATTGATGCCTTCACTATCTTCTATTTTATTGGAGTATAAGGATTCAAAATAATTTCTAATTATCTTCTTATTTCTGAAGTGTCTGTTGTGATATTGCCTTTTTCATCCCGTATGCTAGTAATTTGAGTTCTCTCTCTTCTTCTCTTCGTTAGCATGGCTAAGGGTCTGTGGATCTTATTTATTTTTTCAAAGAACCAACTTTTAGTTTTTGTCAATTTTTTCAATTATTTCTTTTGTTTCTATTTCATTAATTTCAGCTCTGATTTTAATTATTTCTTGCCTTCTACTTCTTTTGCTGTTGTTTTGCTCTTCTTTTTCTAGGATTTTGAGATGAAGTGTGAGATGGTTTATATGTTGTTTTTTTCTTTTTTTAAGGAATGAACTCCAAGCAATGAATTTTCCTCTTAGAACTGCTTTCATTGTGTCCCATAGATTCCGATATGTTGTGTCTGTGTTTTCATTTATCTCTAAGAACAATAGGTTACTGAATGATCAATGAGTTGTAGAAGACATCAAGGAGGAAATTAAAAAATTCTTAGAGATAAGCGTTTTGAACTCTTGATCCTTCTATTTCAGCCTTTGGAGCTTCTGGTACTACAGGCCTGTGCCATTGCACCTGGCTCCCCTATTGTCTTTTTATGCTTTATTCTTTCCTGATATTGGAAGTTTTTTGAGTTCTCTCTCTCTCTCTCTCTTTCTCTCTCTATCTGTCTCTGCAGCTCTGTCTCTCTCCATTTCTCTCTCTCTCTCTCTCTCTGTCTCTGCAGCTCTGTCTCTCTCTATTTCTCTCTCTCTCTCTCTGTCTCTGCAGCTCTCTCTCCATTTCTCTCTCTCTCTCTGTCTCTGCAGCTCTGTCTCTCTCCATTTCTCTTTCTCTCTCTTTATTTCTCTCTCTCTCTCCATTTCTCTCTCTCTTTTTGTCTAGAGGACTGTTGATTTTATTTAATCTTTAAACAATGACTCTTTGTGTTATTGATTTTCTCCCTGTCTTCAATTTCATTCCTTTCTGTTCTTATCTTTGTTAATTTCCAACTTCTGCTTGCTTTTGAGTCTGCTTTCTTTCTTTATTTTTTTAGAGAGAGAGAGAGAGAGAGAGAGAGAGAGAGAGAGAATTTTTTAATGTTTGTTTTTTTAGTTTTCAGTGGACACAACATTTATTTTTTATATGGTGCTGAGGATGGAACCCAGAGCCCCGTGCATGTCAGGCGAGCGCGCTACTGCTTGAGCAACATCCCCAGCCCCGAGTCTGCTTTCTTTATATTATTTTTCTAAGTTCTTGATAAGGAAGCTTAAATTTAATTTTTCTGTTTGTTTGTGATTTCGATTCTATATTTGTTGGTAGTTTGAGGGATGAAACCCAGGTCCTCATGAATATGAGGCAAGTGCTCTACCACTGAGCAAGACCACCCGCTAGGTGCTCACATGATTAAGTAGAGGCTTTTCTACATTTCTGATAAATAACTTTAGAGCTATAAACTTCACTCTTTTGCCCTACATACTTTGATGTGTTGTAGTTTTGGTTTTCCTCAGTTCATGGTGCTTTTTAAAATTTCCTTGTGATCTCCTCCTTGACCCATGGTATATTTAGAATAATGTTGGTTTCAAATGTCTTGAGTATTTTCTTTTTTTCTGTTATTCATTTCTAGTTTACTTCTCTTGTGTTTAGAGAACACAATTATTTCCAGTTTGCCAAGGTTTGTTTGATGGCTCAGAATATGGCCTATCTTGGTATATTTTTTGATGAACACTTCTTAGATATAAAGTTAAGTTTTTCCATTGTTGAGTAATATTCAATGAATATTGATGAGAAACTTTTGATCAAAAGTATTGATATTTTTACTCTTTCCTTGCTGATTTTCAGTGTAGTTGTTCTACGGTTACTGAGGGAAGCACATTGAAGTTTCTAGCTATAGGTATAAATTTATCTATTTCTTTTTTAATTCTTTCTGATTTTTCTTCATATATTTTGCTGTTCTAATATTTAGTGCATACACATTTAGGATTGATTTGTTTTCTGGGTGGACTAACCCTTTTATCATTACATAATGCCCCATACTGTCTCTAGCAAATGTCTTTCAAGTGAAATATAGTTCCATTTAAACCTCACTGCACTATTATATATCTAAGTTCCTAGCAAATAGCATGTATTTGGTTCATGAATTTTTATCCCACATTGACTATGTTTGTCTTCTAATTCATGTATGTAGGTCCTTCATATTTCATGTAACTGCTGATATATTTTGACTAATGTCTGTCTGACATTTTATTTTTTGTTTTTGTTTGCTCTTCTAGCTATTTGTCTCTCTGTTGTCTTTTTTGTGACTCTGAGTGTATTTGCATGCCTGTCTTCCCGTAGATTTTTGGTGGTTGCACTAAGTATCATGCTACCTGTGCACCAGGGTTTATTGATGTCATCATTTTATCAGTTGGAAGTCTACAAAACTTATTGCCCTTTAAGACTTTTTTCTTTGCCTATTTTTGATACTATATCCTTAAATTTTTCATATGTACATATTTAGAATTATATTGAAGATTTTTTCCTTACCTGTCAAACATAATTCAGAAACTCAAGGAAAGAAAAGCCAATTTTTACCTGTCCATATTTTTGCTTATCATGTTCCTCCCTCCTTTATGATGTTCAGGGTTCATTATTGAATTTTTTTTTTTCTCTGACACCATCCCAGTTGGAACGGGCAGAGAGAAGGCACTTTATTACTGCCAGGTCTGGTAGAAGTATAACATCCCCAGAGAGCCTCTATGGACACTGTGCAGAGATCAGTTTTTAACAGGTGGTATCCTCCTTTGACATGACCCTGGTGAGTCTCTTGAGATATCTCTTTATAGCTTCTTTATGGTGGAAATGTTCCCAATTTGGCCTTGGTTAGCATGGTATGGGAGGGAAAATGTTGGTGAGATTTGGTTGGATTAGAGGAATCACTATCTATAAAGGAATATACTATTGCTTTCCTATACCTTTAGTTAAAGGGAGCAGGGCGTTTTTACTTCCTATGTGCATTGCATTTCTGGAATACTTGTTTTTCAGCTCCAAATCTGGGATATAAAAATATAATATATATATATATATATATATATATATATATATATATATATATATATATATATACACACACACACACATACATAAAAGCAAAAAAGAAAACACTGGGAATTCAGCAGCATATTATTCCTCAGGTCCCAAAGTCTTTATAGACCTTCATTGTTAAACCTCCTTTGGAGCTTTCTCACTCTTTGTTTCATGCATAATGTTCAGGGTTTTAATTATATTGATCAGGCCGAATATGGAAAACTATGTCTATCCCATCTTCTTAAAAGCAGAAGTCATTTATTACATATTTTAGAAATGTATTCACTGATCTGTCTCTTATCATAAATCTTGAGTGATTTCTGTTTATGATGATATTTTGATAAGGGCTAATTTTCCATTGTATTACATAACAAATTATCTTGGTGAATAGGAAAATGATTGGCACATATTACATAGAATGAATGTTCAACCAGTTTGGCCAAACAGATTGACCTGTATTCTGAATGTCATTTAAAATATTTCTAAGAAAAGAGGAGACTTAGGTCTCTTTCCTGTCATCTGGAGAATTTATAAGGCTAGCAGGCTGACATCAACTCACTTCAGTAGGAACATCTATTTAAAATAGATGTGTTTTCAGGATTGGTAGCTGCTCTAGGTGGTGTATTCAGAGCTGTGGTGAAACAGCAGGGACGTACTAGCATTTAGTCCCAGCTCAGAAGCTTTATAGAGTTCCACCACCCTCTTCCTCCAGCAGTCTTACACACAGCCTCCAGCCTTAGCACAGGTTGGATATGGTTGCCCTGTCCTTGGTGAAAATAAGCAACAAGTATGAGAAGAGGTAGACTGTGCTAGGAGGCGGGACCCACACTGCTTGTGGAGACACAAATGGAACTCAAATGACTAAAGAACCGTAATCACAACAATGACTCAAGGAATGGCAGCACCTCTCACATCCATGAATACATTTTCCCTTTTCTGTATTTTCTATTTTAATTTCCCAAGTCAAAAAAAAAAAAAGGGAATTTTCTCTGTCATTTACTTTTTTCTTACTATCAAGACTACCTCATTGTATTGTGGCTTAGATATGAGATGTTTCAAAAAACAAAACAAAACTCCTGTGTGAGACAATGCAAGAAATTAAGAGGTGTAATGATTGATTTATGAGAGTCCTTACCTAATCCGCACACTGATCCACTTGAATGAATTAACTGGGTGGTAATGGTAGGCAGAGGGGCATGACTAGAGGAGGTAGAACACTTAGGGTTGCCTCTGAAGTATATGTATTTGTTCCTGAATAGTGGAGCTGTCTCTCCTTCCCCCCGCCACCTCTCTCTCTCCTTCCTGGTTGTCAAGTCATGATCTGCTTTCCTCCACCACACTCTTCTGCCATGATGTTCTGTCACACCTGGGCCCAGAGCAATGGAGCCTGCTGTCTGTGGACTGAGACCTCTGAAACTGTGGACAACAAATAAACTTTCCCTTCTCTAAAATTGTTCTCCTTAGGTCTTTTGGTCACAGCTGCAAAATAACTGACTAAAGCATATCTATTATTCACTAATAAGTTATTAGTGTTTAACTTAGGAATGAATTTTCCCATTGTGTAAAATGAAAATGACATGTGTAGTGTGAAACTGAGTTACATTTTTAAGTCCTGGAATCTTAAGGAGAAATTCCATGTAATCATAGGAAGGTGCATGCATGCCTGTTATCCCAGCAATTTGGAAAGACTGAGATAGGAGGATGTTTGAGATCAGTCTGGGCCACTTATCAAGACACTGTCTTAAAATTAAAAAAAAAAAAAATAGAAGAAGAAGAAGTTGTGATTTAACTCAGTGATGGAGCACCTCTGGCTTCAATCCCCAGTACAATAAAAAGAAACAAATATTGAAAAAATTAAAAGAAGATATTTAGATTTATTAATCTTTAGAAAGATGAAAATGTAAACATAATGAGATATTATTTTGCTTTTAACAGTTAGTTAAAAATTACAATGCTGGATACTGTCAAATATTGATCAGGATACAGGGACAAAAGAACCTCTGTATATGATTGACAGTCATGAGGGCTGGTGCAGCATTTCAGAGACATAATCAAGTTACATATTTCACTCAAAGAAAATGGTGTATAGTCACTATATGTTCTCAAGTTCCATCAATTTTTATGTAAATGACAATTTCATTTTTCTTTATGCCAAGATGAAATGACATTGTTTACATATATCACATTTTCTTTATTCATTCATCTACCAATAGACACTTAGGCTTATTCCATTATTCAGCTCTTGTAAATGGTGTTGCTATAAACATGAGTATGCATATATAACTATAGTATGCAGACATTTAATTCTTTAGAAGTGGTATAGAGGCAGCACAAAGATCCCTCTTTAGACCCCGATTCTTGTGATCAAGTCAGAAAGATTTTAGATGTCTCACTCAAGTAACAGATATGAATTTATTGAAGGGATAGGGAAAAAGAGACACTCATGGGAGAGAGTGGGTCCTCTCAGAGAGGAGAGGAACAATGTAAAACTCCACTTTTATTAAGGATCCCAATTTTCCATTTAATATTTTCATACCATAGCTGATGTCCAGTAATAAAACCTGTGGAAAGTGAAACTGCACATAACGGGGAACTTAATAACACCCAAATAAAAATGAACTCAATCAATAGAAGGTTTTAATGTTACCAAATATCTGCTTAAAGGTGGACAGTTTGGTGCCTGATTAAATTTTCCTTCTATTCCCAGCCTTCAAAGCCCTGTTTTTTTAAACCCTGTCTTTGTTGGTGTGGTCATAACAGATGCCATATCTCAAAGTTCAAACAGTAGGGGAAAACTAGGAGAACTCAATTAGCACATCTCTGCCTTTTAAATTAAGAGGACAACTTTGCTAGCATTTCCACTACCAGCAGCCATACCATTGCCTCAGGCCAACCCCATCTGTTATGGTGGATCAGTGGCTTTTGGCAAAGCTGTGTGGAAAAAGAAAACTCTTATCTGGCATTAGAAGCACCTGTTATGGAAGAATTTCTTCTTCCTCTTCCTCCTCCTCTTTTCCTCCTCCTCCTCTTCCTCCTCCTCTTTTCCTCCTCCTCCTCCTCCTCCTCCTCCTCCTTCTTCTTCCTCCTCCTCCTCCTCCTCCTCCTCCTTCTTCCTCCTCCTCCTCCTCCTCCTCCTCCTCCTCTTCTTCTTCTTCTTCTTTTTTTTTCTATGAGGCAAGAAAGTATTGGGAATGGCTACAGTGTAGGTCACCAAGAGTGTCTGCCATAGAAAGTATGGAGTGTATACGGAATGGGTTGACCCTATACTGTCTGATTAAAATCATATATCACTTACAGGCCTTCACTCTTAGGGAAATGAGTTAATCTTTCTCTGCTTTTCTTCTTTAACTTTACATGAAAAAGGAATAATGATAAGGAGATATATATATATATATATATATATATATATATATATATATATATCAAGAAAGAGTATTCCTGTATCAAATTAGTGAAACCTTATAAAACTTATGTAGGAAAAATGGCATCTTCTTTGAACTTGGTTCATAGAATTAGAAATGTCATACATTAAGGAACTTGCAGAATTTAAAACTATGGGTACTCAGTAAATTATAGTTGTTTGAACCATTTGTATGTAAAAATGGAATTTGGCCATTGATTACATATTGGAAACAATAAAAAAACTAAGAATCTAGGAAAAAAGTATTAGCATCTCTGTGTGTATATATAAATATAAATATATATATATATATCCATATATGTATACATATATATACATACATATATATGTATGTATACACTAAATAAATGTTAGTTATAAATGCTACTTAACAGTAATCATTAAGAAGAGCAAGGGATGTGCAGTCTCTTGAATCTTCATTAAATTCTAGGATTGTCACTTACCTTTTGTTCTTATCTGGGGTGATTTGCTTCTTGGGGGATATGTGCCAATGTCTGGAGATATTGCTGTTATCATAATTATTGGGGACTGGGGAAAGTATGCTTCAGGTATTTAGTGCCAAGTAAAGGGTGGGAATGCTAATAAATCCTCTATAATGCATAGAATAACCCCCCGCCCCCAATAAAAAGAGCTACTCGGTCCAAAATAGTAATAGTATCAAGTGGCAAAACCTTTAGGTTTAAAACTGAAACTCAAATAGGTCCAAGATGAACATCTTTTAACCACTCATATCAACCACTTCTTTTGACCATGAAATGGAGATGATGACCCCCTCCATATAAACATTGCTGAGAAGATTGCAAATTCTACACGTGCCCAGCATGCCAAATACAGAATAAACAGTTCACATCACCAGGGCTCACTTTGGCAACTATCAAATGTAATAATGGTGCTTCATTGTAAAGTCACTGTGAACATTAAACAAAATATGCTCAAGGTTCTCAGTATGTAGTAAGTGATGTTAAATATCTGTTGCTTTCCTTTTTCCCTTGTAATTTATCTTATTTAAAAATAAAACTTTTGATCTTCTCAGGTGATTAGGTGATGAGGGAGCTACTGAAAAGTTAAATAAATAAAGAAAGAAAGTGACTTGGCTCCTCAGAGTAAAGGATGTCTTTTAGTATTCAAGTGTCACAAAGTATCACTCGTGAATTGCATTAGACCAATCAGGCTGGAGGAAAAAAAGAAGTGTGCATCCAGCTCCAAAGTCAGAAGCATGAACTTGGAACAGGAAAAAAAATTAGTATTCTATTTTCCTTTTGAATTTTACAAGACCATTACTTCTTCATCGGCATTTACAACAATTTGTAACACAGAAGTTCCACATGCTTACAGGTCAACTCACTGTAAACACCATTGTGCATATGTATTGTAAAACCTCATATTATTCATGTAATGAGTCTTGGTGATAAAACTGCAACCAGTGATTCGTTTCTCTGTATTATTTCATGCAGGGCACTTTTGAGGTTTGAAATACGGAAAGCATCTTCTTTCAAAAGGAAATATCACCGAGAAGAAAGGCGCTCTCATTGCACAGGTTGAGACCAAATGAGACCTGAAGCTAATAAAAGCTGTGAAGCCTGACCTTGCAAGACATCCCCACACCTTGCACAGTTTCTAGCTCAGACAAGGCATAATGGCCAACATAAACCATGCTCAAATCCCGTCACCACTTAAAGATTTCACAATTGCTGGCCAATAAAAAGAGAAGACAACCTTTGCATTCACATGTAGGAAATAAAGAAGAAAATTGGGTAAAGAATGTGGTGGTTAGCACTGGGAGGGGGAGGGGCAGGGGCTCACAAGACAAAGCACCAGAACCAGCAGTAAAACGGAAAAGAAAAGCTCACTGTGGCAAATGCAATTGCCATGGAATCAAACCAGCAGGGTAATGACATCAGCCTGGGCTATCAGAGATTTGTCTTTTGCTGTTTGCGCTATGTTTTGTTTGCTTTTTATCTTCTGTAATGACTTTAAATCAGACATCCAGTGACGAGGGGACCATGAAAAATACAGTGAAATATTTGCCCCATATTAGTTGACAAAAATAAATGCTAATGGATTTCTTCCCCCTTTCCTCTTCTGTGTTAGAGAATATTTAGAACAGCTATAAATATTCACATACATTTCCTCCCTCTGTTTTATATTGAACTAAAACATATTTTTTTGTGTGTGTACATGTTTTGTTTTTCTTGATGGCTTTATTTTTAACAGGTTTACATGAAGCCTTTGAGGAATTTGAAGAGAAAAACTTTTCTATGGGAGTTATTCTATCTCTTAGTGGAATCTTTTCTATTTTTATAATATTTGTAGTTTTCTCATCATTCTGACTATATTCCCCTCAATGTTTTCTGAGGGGTTCCAACTTTTTCTTAACCATCATGCTCATAAGTGAAAGTAAAATGTCAAGTGTGAAGTGTGGTCCTCAGGGGACGGGGTGGGGGTGGAGGTGGTTCATAATTCTAATGTGTGTTCCAGTCACCTGGAGATCTCGTAAGCTGCAGATTCTAATTCAGTAGGTTAGGGGTAGCTCTAGATCCTTCACATTTAGGGATTTTCCCTGCTATTCAAAAGCTGCTAGTTTGTCAACAAGTCCTTGGGTAACAAGGGCAGAAAGTAGAATAGAATATACTGAGTTATTTATTTTCAGTTTTACCCATCTGTCAATTCTTTGTAAGAAAAAATTGTATTTATGCATGTGAAACAGCCCCCTCTTTTTTCTCTACTCTCTGAGAAAAAAAAAGCTTTAGATTCATTTCTTCATTTTGATTTAGCCATGCTATCTATTCTCAGGAATATAAACCCTTGTAGTTCAATGGAAGAGTGCTTTCCTACCATGTGTGAGTCACTGGGTTCAATTCTCAGCACCACATATAAATAAATAAATAAGATATAGGTTCGTGGACAACTAAAGAATAAAAATAAAAAATTTAAAAATATATAAACCCTACTGCCCAGATAAACAGATCTCAACATCCTTTATTACTCAGAGCAACCCTTAAAAACAATTTATTTTTCTTTTTGTTTGGGGCTGAGAATAGAACCCAGAGCTTCACACATACTAAGTAAATGCTCTACCACTGAGTCCATCTCCTTAAATCTATTTTTGCAGGTACCTTGTGGCCTGCATCCTTTCCGTTGGTGTCAATTAGTACCTAGGTGAATTACATTTTGAATCTAAATTCATTGTGATCTTGCACTCACCTGTCATCTCCAAGGAATGCCAAAATGATACAATTTGGTGCCCAAGACTGAAACTTGGAAGTTATTTATTTCCCTCCATATCAAACCTTAGTCAATCAATTTATTGCCAAGACCTGGTAATATACCTCTTAAATAACTTGTAGTATTACATGTGTTGAAGATTGGAGCTTAAACATTGCTTTCTCTAGGAAGCCTTCCATTTTCTCCCTACCACCCACATCCACAACCACATCTATATGCTACCATTTGCTCTTGCTCAATTCTTTAGGTTCCCCACACTTCTCTTCATCTTAGTGACTTTAGAATTACAGAGGCTTTTTGTGTTTTTATTTTCTATTACCCCCAAGCCCAAATGAGAATCCAGAAAGATAAAAGGGTTAACAAGAATATTTTGAACATTTTTAAAATATTAAAACAAAAACTAAACCCCTGCTTGTCATAGAACTCTCTATCTGTACCTAGGTGAATTGCATTGACTTGGATGTGAAATAAAACTCTGCTTCAATTGCTTATCACAATAACTTTGTTTTGCAATTCAAAATGGTTTTTTTTGTATCAGTGGAAATAATTAGAAATGACTTTTTCTATTAACATGTAAAATCATTTCTGAAATGGTGATTTAACCTATTTAGGTTTAACTATTCAATGTTAGTAGATAGCATTCATATACAACATCTTGTGAATATTTTACTTATTCTTAACTCCAAAAATAAAACCATAATCACAGTCTAGCACATCCTAGATTTTAAAAGATTATACTGATGCCCAGTTTTTACTGATGTATGTATGACTGATGTTCCTTTATAGAAATCTATTTTTACTCTCTCTCTCTCTAAAAAAAAAACAACCTAAATAATGCTGACACAAGCACAGCCTTTGGCAAATTGGGTTGGTTGGTTACAATATTACAATAGTCAATTTTGGCTGAATCTGAGACTCATCATCTTTTTACCCCACTCCAAAATTCATATCAGCCAGGGCTGTTAAAGGAAGTTACAAGAATACCCGTTGTCTAGATTCAGAGGAGAATCTGGCTTAGAAGGCTTTGGAGGCAATCTGGACCTTCCAAGAGATTGATGCCTTGTTACTTTATGTTGAGACCATTGCCACCAAAGACCAGTTATAGCTGTATAGCTGAAGGTCATGCTGTTTTTAGGTGAATTCTGATTCTCTTTTACCAAGAACCAGATTCTCTCCTTTTCAGTAGCATCAGCCATGGAAGCCATCTGATAATAATAATTTAACCATCTGCAACTGCAATCATTTAGTAAACTGTTTGCAAAAAATAAACCATAAAATGAAATGCAAATTGGATGAATTCAGAGGCACATATTTCTCTAATTAGTATTGCTT